>NC_052944.1:50085705-51291883 GCF_013358895.1 Oreochromis aureus | reverse complement strand
ACCAACACAAAGTCTGGAAACTGCATAGAAAGTCAATGGAGAGCTTGTTCAAAATCACCACTGGATTTCTCTAATGAGAGGCATTTTCAAATCGTCATATCTCAACGCAGCAAAGTTAAGACATGAGGCTTGTGCCAATATATCTTCAGACACTCCTGACGCTCACAATTCAAGAATTTCTTTCTCACCTATTACCATTTGGCCATGAATTGGGTTTGTTTGAGGGTAGGAAATTCATCCCTCGCTCAGATTTCTTCAGATTTCAAACTCTGGAAATGAGGCACTTTTTTCTCTCGTCATATCTTTTGATGGATTTCCACACAGACCTGAAAATTTCCATGACTGTTCACCAAAGCCTGCTGTCTCTTACGATGAAAGAATGATATCGATACTCCAAATAGATTTAGAGTTAGAAAGCATTGTTTGAGGGCAAGTCAAGGCAGTTTTCGCTTTGCCTCTACTCAGTTATGGTGCATTAGAAGTCAAATATCTTCAATAATTCATATTTTAATGATAAATTGTCAACACTTTAAGATCCCCCATCTCTTCTGAACAAAGCGATTGTAAGAATGACTGTTCTAGCCCCTACGGTTAGGAAATTATAGCCATTTGTTTGAGGGGAATCCTCACTATGAAAAATAGACAGCACAAATCCTGTCTCTGTGCTGCATGTGTGTAAAAACAGGTGCACCTGTTTTGGCAGGAAAAAGTATACAGCCCTCTGATTGGTGGATTCAAATTCAGCAGCTCCCAGGCTATTTGGCTGCTGCTGCTGCTAGTGTGTGTGTGTGTGTGTGTGTGTGTGACAGAGAGAGAGAGAAGAGAGGCGAGAGCGTTTTTTTATGGGAGCATCTTATTGTATGATTTAAATTCAATATATTTAGACTGGTTGACTGAATTTGATCCTGTGTCTCTCTGTGCTTGTGTGTTTCCATATGTGTCCATATTTTTGATTGTGTGACTGTTATACTTTTTTTTTTTTTTGCTGATTTTTTCATTCAACAATTACATTTGAGGGAACCTTAGAATGTTCAGCATTTTTTTCAGCTGTTCATTTTGCTTTTCCAATTTTTCTATTTCAGTTATTACTATTGTGCTAAGTCATAGCATTTTGCTGCTTTTCAGTATTTGTGCTAAATACAGCATTTGTGCTAAATCATACTATTTCAGCCATTTTATAGTATTTGTGCTAAAACATAATATTTCTACTAAACGCAGTATTTCTGGGTAATCATAGTATTTCTATGTATTCCTGCCAGCTCCTCAGGGAGCCAATCCTCTGTGAGTACTGTAATTTTCAAATTGACATATCAAGTCATGCATGACTTCCCAACCAGCCAATCATATCTGAGGACTGAGACATTCAAATTTGCATATTGAGGCCTTCATGCCTTCCCCGCCAGCCAATCACATCTGAAGGCTGAGACATTCAAATTTCCATATTGGGGCTTTCATGGGTTGTAAGCCAACCACTCATCCATGTCATGTATCTCTACAAATTCATATTTTTACTTTAAACACACAACACTTGACAATCCCCCCATCTCTTCTGAACAAAACAGTGTAAGAATGACCGTTCTAGACCCTACGGTTAGGAAATTATAGCCATTTGTTTGAGAGGAGTCCTCACTATGAAAAATAGACCGCACAAATCCTGTCTCTGTGCTGCGTGTGTAAAAACAGGTGCACCTGTTTTGGCGGGGAAAAAGTACATAGCCTTTCTGATTGGTGGATTCAAATTAAGCAGCTCCAGGCTTTTTGACCTACCTAGAAACATACAGGAAACACTGTATGTACAGCCCCTATTTGTTCACTTGCTTCTGCTGCTGCTGCTGTGTGTGTGTGTGTGTGTGTGTGTGTGTGTGTGTGTGTGTGTGACAGAGAGAGAGAGAGAGAGAGAGCCTTTTTATGGGTGTATCTTATTGTGTGCCTACTGGTGGTGGTCAGAGGGCCCAGTGGCGCCAGTGTCCAGCAGCCTCGCCTCTGTCAGTGCGCCCCAGGGTGGCTGTGGTGGCTAACGTAGCTTGCCATCACCAGTGTGTGAATGGGTGAATGACTGGATATGTAAAGCGCTTTGGGGTCCTTAGGGACCATAAAAGCGCTATATAAACTCTGAGCCATTTACCATGTCCATATTTGTAATTGTGCAAGTTATTACTATTATGCTAAATTATAGTATTTCTGCTACTTTTCGGTATTTGTGCTAAATACAGTATTTCTGCTAAATCTTAGTATTATTGCTTAATCATATTATTTGAGCAAAATCATAGTATTTGAGCATATTCTTTCTATTTGTGCCATAGCATAGTATATTTGCTGAATTACAGCATTTCTGCTATGTTGTAGTATTTGTCCTAAATCACAGTATTTGTGCAATGTTTAGGTATTTTTGTTTAAATAAAGTATCTATGTAATCTTGTACCATGGTTGCTAAAATCCTGTATTTCTGAAAAGTTATCTTGTTTCTGCTAAGTTACAATATTTATTCTAATTTCTGCTGCTAAGTTCTGCTATGTTATTGTATTTCTGCCAAGTATTATGTTTTCTTTACGTTATTGCAGTTCTGCTAAGTAATTACATTTTTGCTAAGTTCTTATGCTTCTGCAAAGTTATTACAATTTTTTGCAAAGGTTTTACAATTTCTGCAACTTTTCAGCTTTTTCAGCTAGTTTCAGCTGACAGCTTCAGCTTTACAGCATCCACACTGCATTTTCGCAGGAAATGCAAATTTTCTAGTTATTCTTCAAGTTGCTTCCGTCGCTTTTTCATCAGAGAACTACTTCCGCAATTTTCAGCCGATTTTCACCGTTCAAATTTTCAACTATTCTGCTATTTTTGCTCTTTCCGGCAATGACTTTTGGTATTTTCTGCTATTATACTTTTTAAAATATTAAGCTTTTTCCTTTAATTTGTCCCATTGAAATGAATGGGAAACTTCCACAATTCTGCTAAAACTTGCTTGTTTTTGAAACTTAACTACCTTCTCATACTTTCGCCTAGAACAACCATTCAAATTTTAAAATGTTCACAAATTATTGGGCTATTCATGAATGATTCAGCTTTTTCATATCTGTTACCATTTTCATATTGTCCCTCTTTAAGTTTTGAGTTTCATTTTTGTGATTTTTCACAAAATACATGCGTTGTTATGGTTGCTATGCAGTTGGTTCTAAGTGAGCCACTGTACCTTTTGCAATTTTCACTTCATGTCCGAACAACTTCTTGCTACTCGGTCAATTTCCCTCAACCCCACAAATTATACATCAAAACGTAGGTATTTTTGCTGGCTTTCAGAAAATGTCACTATCATTGTTGTGGGTTTTATAGAATTTTTCCAAATCTCCTCAGACCAACACAAAGTCTTAAAACTCTCCATAGAAAGTCAATGGAGAGTTTGTTCAAAATCATCGCTTGATTTCTGTAATGAGAGGCATATTCGAATCGCCATATCTCCCCAACGAAGCGAAGTTAAGACATAAGGCTTGTCCCAGTATATCTTCAGACACTCCTGACGCTCACAATTCAAGAATTTTTTCTCATCTATTACCATTTGGCCATGAATTGGGTTTGTTTGAGGGTAGGAAATTCGTCCTTCGCTCAGATTTCTTCAGATTTCAAACTGTGAAATGAACCACTTTTTCTCTCGTCATATCTTTTTCATGGATTTCCACAAAGACCTGAAAATTTCCATGACTGTTCACCAAAGCCTGCTGTCTCTTACGGTGAAAGAATGATATTGATACTCCAAATAGATTTAGAGTTAGAAAGCGTTGTTTGAGGGCAAGTCAAGGCAGATTTTGCTTTGCTCTACTTAGTTATGGTGCATTAGAAGTCAAATATCTTTAATAATTCATATTTTAATGATAAATTGTCAACACTATAAGATTCCCCATCTCTTCTGAACAAAGCGGTGTAAGAATGACCGTTCTAGCCTCTGCGGTTAGGAAATTATGGCCATTTGT
Organism: Oreochromis aureus; assembly: GCF_013358895.1. Taxonomy (NCBI): domain Eukaryota; kingdom Metazoa; phylum Chordata; class Actinopteri; order Cichliformes; family Cichlidae; genus Oreochromis; species Oreochromis aureus. The sequence continues at coordinate 51,287,921 of NC_052944.1, read as the reverse complement.
TTGAGGGGAATCCTCACTATGAGAAATTCATTGCAGAAATCCTGTCTCTGTGCTCTGTGTGTGTAAAAACGGCTGCACCTGTTTTGGCGGGAAAAAGTACACAGCCTCTCTGATTGGTGGATTCGAATTTAGCAGCTCCCAGGCTGCTTCACTGACCTAGAAACTTGATTTTTCTCCTGTGTGTGTGTGTGTGTGTGTGTGTGTGTGTGTGTGTGTGTGTGTGAGAGAGAGAGAGAGAGGAGAGAGAGAGTTTTTATGGGAGTATCTTATTGTATGATTTAAATTCAATATATTTAGACTGGTTGACTGAATTTGATCCTGTGTGTATCTCTCTGTGCTTGTGGGACTTTTTGCAGCTGTCCATTTTGCTTTTCCAATTTTTCTATTTAAGTTATTACTATTATGCTAAGTCATAGCATTTGTGCTGCTTTTCAGTATTTGTGCTAAATACAGCATTTCTGCTAAATCATACTATTTCTGCTATTTTATAAGATTTGTGCTAAATACAGCATTTGTGCTAAATCATACTATTTCTGCTATTTTATAGGATTTGTACTTAATATAATACTTCTGCTTAATCATAGTATTTCTATATATTTCTGCCAGGTCCCCAGGCAGCCAATCCTCTGTGAGGACTGAGGCATTCAAATTTACAAATCAGGGCCTGCACGGCTTCCCAGCCAGCCCAATCATATCTGAGGTCTGCCCTTTCTTCTCTCGTCATATCTCAGCGACAGATGTACAAAGAGCAATGCAAATCACAGTCAAAGTACACCAAAGTCCGCTGATTCACCCAGTACAAGAATTATGCTTCTAGTCCAACTAGTTTTTGAGTTACACGACGTTTTATAACTCCAAAAAGCGGCGTTTTCGCCTCTCACCGCAATCTAATTCTGACTGCTCATCACCCTGTTTTCCAGGCGCCGCTCTCTTTCCCAATTCTGCAAACATTTATGATTTTAGCAGCTTTTCTAATATGGACCTCAGATTCTTGTTAACACTCCATGGCACAAATACTGTTCCCTTTAGGCTCTGTGTGTGTGTGTGTATCAATATTTCTCCCATTTTAAAGTATTACTCCTCCATAATTGTATTTCTGTTAAATCAAAGTACTTTTACTACATCTTAGTACTTCTGCTCAATCATAGTATTTCTGCTAAATCATAGTATTTTTGCCAAATTATGGTTTTTTGTGCCAAATCATAACATTTGTTTTATGTTATAGTATTACTACTAAGTGGAGGAATTTCTGTCATGTTACAGTATATGTGCTGATTACAGTATTTCTGCTAAATCATAGTATTTCTACTATATTATATTTTTCTTTCTAAATATAGCATTTCTGCTATATAATTGTATTTCTGCTATGTTAAAATATTTGTGCTAAACCAGTGTATTTGTGCTGAAACATAGTATTTCTGCCAAATGTAGTATTTCTGTCAAATTATAGCATTTTGCTATGTTGTACTGTTTCTCTAAATCATAGTATTTCTGTAATGTTTAAGAATGTTTGGCTAAATATATTCTTTCTGTTATCTTATACTATTTCTCCTAAATTCTTGTATTTTTGAGAAGTTATCGTGTTTCTGGTAAGTTACAATATTTTTGCTAAGTTCTGCTATGCTATTGTATTTCTGCCAAGTATTATGTTTCCTCTAAGATATTGCAGTTCTGCTAAGTTACTACATTTGAGCAAAGTTCCTTTGCTTCTGCAAAGTTTTTACAATTTCTGCAACTTTTCAGCTTTTTCAGCTAGTTTCAGCAGAAAGCTTCAGCTTTAAAGCATCCACACTGCATTTTCGCAGGAAATGCAAATTTTCTAGTTATTCTTCAAGTTGCTTCTTTATTATTATTATTATTCGACGTTTTTCAGCGTAGAACTACTTCCACAATTTTTGTGCTATTTTCACCGTTCAAATTTTAAACTATTCTGCTATTTTTGCTCTTTCCGGCAATGACTTTTGGTATTTTCTGCTGTTATACTTTTTAAAATATTAAGCTTTTTTCCTTTAATTTGTCCCATTGAAATGAATGGGAAACTTCTGCAATTCTGCTAAAACTTGCTCGTTTTTGAAACTTAACTACTTTTTCATACTTTCACATAGAAACTCCATTTAAACTTTAAAATGTTCACAAATTATTGGGCTATTCATGAATGATTCAGCTTTTTCATATCTGTTACCATTTTCATCTTATCCCTCTTAAAGTTTTGAGTTGCAAAATTGTGATTTTTCACAAAATACATGCGTTGTTATGGTTGCTATGCAGTTGGTTCTAAGTGAGCCACTGTACCTTTGGCAATTTTCTCTTCATGTCCGAACAACTTCTTGCTACTCGCTCAATTTTCACTCAACCCACACAAATTATACATCAAAACGTAGGTATTTTTGCTGGCTTTCAGAAAATGTCACTATCATTGTTGTGGGAGTTATAGAATTTTGGCAAATCTCCTCAGACCAACACAAAGTCTCAAAAATCCCCATAGAAAGTCAATGGAGAGTTCGTTTAAAATCACCCTTGATTTCTGTAATGAGAGGCATTTTCGAATCGTCATATCTCCCCAACGAAGCGAAGTTAAGACATGAGGCTTGTGCCAATATATCTTCAGACACTCCTGATGCTCACAATTCAAGAATTGTTTTCTCATCTATTACCATTTGGCCATGAATTGGGTTTGTTTGAGGGTAGGAAATTCGTCCCTCGCTCAGATTTCTTCAGATTTCAAACTCTGGAAATGAGACACTTTTTCTCTCGTCATATCTTTTTGATAGATTTCCACAGAGACCTGAAAATTTCCATGATTGTTCACCAAAGCCTGCTGTCTCTTACGGTGAAAGAATGATATCGATACTCCAAATAGATTTAGAGTTAGAAAGCGTTGTTTGAGGACTAGTCAAGGCAGATTTTGCTTGCCTCTACTCAGTTATGGTGCATTAGAAGTCAAATATCGTCAATAATTCATATTTTAATGATAAATTGTCAACATTTTAAGATTCCCCATCTCTTCTGAACAAAACGGTGTAAGAATGACTGTTCTAGCCCCTACGGTTAGGAAATTATGGCCATTTGTTTGAGAGGAATCCTCACTATGAGAAATTCACTGCAGAAATCCTGTCTCTGTGCTCTGTGTGTGTAAAAACGTCTGCACCTGTTTTGGCGGGAAAAAGTACACAGCCTCTCTGATTGGTGGATTCAAATTTAGCAGCTCCCAGGCTGCTTGACTGAGCTAGAAACTTGATTTTCTCTGTGTGTGTGTGTGTGTGTGTGTGTGTGTGTGTGTGTGTGAGACAGAGAGAGAGAGAGAGAGGAGGGAGAGAGAGTTTTTATGGGAGCATCTTATTGTATGATTTAAATTCAATATATTTAGACTGGTTGACTGAATTTGATCCTGTGTGTGTCTCTCTGTGCTTGTGGGACTTTTTGCAGCTGTCCATTTTGCTTTTCCAATTTTTCTATTTAAGTTATTACTATTGTGCTAAGTCATAGCATTTGTGCTGCTTTTCAGTATTTGTGCTAAATACAGCATTTCTGCTAAATCATACTATTTCTGCTATTTTATAAGATTTGTGCTAAATACAGCATTTGTGCTAAATCATACTATTTCTGCTATTTTATAGGATTTGTACTTAATATAATATTTCTGCTTAATTATAGTATTTGTGCTAAAACATAGTATTTCTACTAAACGCAGTATTTCTGGGTAATCATAGTATTTCTATGTATTCCTGCCAGCTCCTCAGGAAGCCAATCCTCTGTGAGGACTGTAATTTTCAAATTGACATATCAAGTCATGCACGGCTTCCCAGCCAGCCAATCATATCTGAGTCCTGGCACATTCAAATTTGCATATTGGGACCTTCATGGTTTCCCAGCCAGCCAATCATATCTGAGTCCTGGCACATTTAAATTTGCATATTGTTGCCTTCATGGCTTCCCAGCCAGCCAATCATATCTGAGTCCTGGCACATTTAAATTTGCATATTGGGACCTTCATGGCTTCTAAGCCCACCAATCATCTATGTCATATATCTCTAATATTTCATATTTTTATTTTAAATGGTCAGCATTTCAAGATTCCCCTATGTCTTCTGAATAAAATGGTCTAAGAATGACTGTTTTAGCCCCTACGGTTAGAAATTTATGGCTGTTTGTTTGAGGGGAATTCTCACTATGAGAAATAGACTGCAAAAATCCTGTCTCTCTCTGTGCTGCATGTGTAAAGGCCTGAACTTAGTGCACCAGTTTTGGCGGGAAAAAGTACACAGCCTCTCTGATTGGTGGATTCAAATTTAGCAGCTCCCAGGCTGCTTGACTGACCTAGAAACTTGCTTGTCTCTCCCTATGTTGTGTGTGTGTGTGTGTGTGTGTGTGTGTGTGTGTGTGTGTGTGTGACAGAGAGAGAGAGAAAGGAGGGAGAGAGAGAGTTTTATGGGAGCATCTTATTATATGATTTAAATTCAATATATTTAGACTGGTTGACTGAATTTGATCCTGTGTGTGTCTCTCTGTGCATGTGTGTTTCCATATGTGTCCATATTTGTGATTGTGTCACTGTTATACTTTTTTTTGCTGATTTTTTTCATTTAACAATTACATTTGAGGGACCCTTAGCATGTTCAGGATTCTTTCAGCTGTCCATTTTGCTTTTCCAATTTTTCTATTTAAGTTATTACTATTGTGTTGAGTCATAGCATTTCTGCTGCTTTTCAGTATTTGTGCTAAATACAGCATTTCTGCAAAATCATACTATGTCTGCTATTTTATGAGATTTGTGCTAAATACAGCATTTCTGCTAAATCATACTCTTTCTGCTATTTCATAAGATTTGTGCTAAATATAGTGTTTCTGCTATTTCTGCCAAATTTAGTATTTTTGATTAATTAGGGTTTTTCACCAAATCATAGTATAGTTTTACTGCTTTTATAGGATTTTTAGAGGATATTTATATTGCTTAATATAGTATTTCTGCTTTTATAGGATTTGTGCTTAATATAGTTTTTCTAAAAATGTAGTATTTATGCTTAATCATACTATTTCTATATATTTCTGCCAGGTCCCCAGGCAGCTAATCCTCTGTGAGGACTGATACATACAAATACATATCAGGGCCTGCACGGCTTCCCAGCCAGCCAATCATATCTGGGGTCTGCCCTTTCTTCTCTTGTCATATCTCAGCGACAGATGTACAAAAGACAATGCAAATCACAGTCAAAGTACACGAAAGTACGCTGATTCACCCAGTACAAGAATTATGCTTCTAGTCCACCTAGTTTTTGAGTTACACGACGTTTTGTAACTGCAAAAACGGCGTTTTTCGCCTCTCACCATAATCTGATTCTGACTGCTCATCACCCTGTTTTCCAGGCACTCGCTCTCTTTCCCAGTGGCGCAGTTGGTAATGACACAGGTCTGCAACCCAAAGGTCATGGGTTCAATTACACCTTGGGCAACATGTGTTTTTTCCCTACAAATTATACACTATCACAGACCACTAATTCATATTCATCATTTATTACAATTCTGCAACCTTTTATGATTTTAGCAGCTTTTGTAATATGGACCTCAGATTCTTGTTAACACTCCATGGCACAAATACTGTTCCCTTTAGGCTCTGTGTGTGTGTGTGTGTGTGTGTGTGTGTGTGTGAGAGAGAGAGAGAGAGAGAGAGAGAGCGAGAGAGAGCCTTTTGATGGGAGCATCTTATTGTATGATTTAAATTCAATATATTTAGACTGGTTGACTCAATTTGGTCCTGTGTGTGTCTCTCTGTGCATGTGTGTTTCCATATGTGCCCATATTTGTGATTGTGTGACTGTTATATTTTTTGCTGATTTTTTTTTTTTTTCAATTAACAATTAGATTTGAGGGACCCTTAGCATGTTCAGGATTTTTCCAGCTGTCCATTTTGCTTTTCCAATTTTTCTATAAGTTATTACTGTTGTGCTAAGTCATAGCATTTCTGCTGCTTTTCAGTATTTGTGCTAAATACAGCATTTCTGCTAAATCATACTATTTCTGCTATTTTATGAGATTTGTGCCAAATACAGCATTTCTGCTAAATCATACTATTTGTGCTATTTCATAAGATTTGTACTAAATATAGTGTTTTTGCCAAATATAGTATTTCTGCTTAATTATAGTATTTCTGCCATTTTATAGTATTTGTGCTAAAACATAGTATTTCTACTAAATGTAGTATTTATGCTTAATCATACTATTTGTATATATTTCTGCCAGGTCCCCAGGCAGCTAATCTTCTGTGAGGACTGATACATATAAAATTTACATATCAGGGCCTGCACGGCTTCCCAGCCAGCCAATCATATCTGAGGTCTGCCCTTTCTTCTCTCGTCATATCTCAGCGACAGATGAACAAAGAGCAATGCAAATCACAGTCAAAGTACACGAAAGTACGCTGATTCACCGAGTACAAGAATTATGCTTCTAGTCCACCTAGTTTTTGAGTTACACGACGTTTTGTAACTGCAAAAACGGCGTTTATCGCCCTCACCGCAATCTAATTCTGACTGCTCATCACCCTGTTTTCCAGGCGCTCGCTCTCTTTCCCAGTGGCGCAGTTGGTAATGACACAGGTCTGCAACCCAAAGGTCGTGGGTTCAATTACACCTTGGGCAACATTGTTTTTTTTCCCTACAAATTAATACACTATCACAGACCACTAATTCATATTCATCATTTATTACAATTCTGCAAACTTTTATGATTTTAGCAGCTTTTGTAATATGGACCTCAGATTCTTGTTAACACTCCATGGCACAAATACTGTTCCCTTTAGGCTCTGTGTGTATGTGTGTGTGTATCAATATTTCTCCCATTTTAAAGTATTACTCCTCCATAATTGTATTTCTCTTAAATCAAAGTACTTTTACTACATCTTGGTACTTCTGCTCAATCATAGTATTTCTGCTAAATCATAGTATTTTGCCAAATTATGGTTTTTGTGCCAAATCATAACATTTGTTTTATGTTATAGTATTACTACTAAGTGGAGGAATTTCTGTCATGTTACAGTATATGTGCTGATTACAGTATTTCTGCTAAATCATAGTATTTCTACTATATTATATTTTTCTTTCTAAATATAGCATTTCTGCTATATAATTGTATTACTGCTATGTTATAATATTTGTGCTAAACCAGAGTATTTCTGCTGAAACATAGTATTTCTGCCGAATGATAGTATTTCTGTCAAATTACAGTATTTGTGCTAAAACATAGTATTTTTTTTTTAAAAATTTCAATATTAATAGTAAATTACAGTGTCTCTGGTAAATCGCAGCATTTCTGCTATGTTGTACTGTTTTTCTATATCATAGTATTTCTGTAATGTTTAAGAATGTTTGGCTAAATATATTCTTTCTGTTATCTTATACTATTTCTCCTAAATTCTTGTATTTTTGAGAAGTTATCGTGTTTCTGGTAAGTTACAATATTTCTGCTAAGTTCTGCTATGCTATTGTATTTCTGCCAAGTATTATGTTTCCTCTAAGATATTGCAGTTCTGCTAAGTTACTACATTTTAGCAAAGTTCCTTTGCTTCTGCAAAGTTTTTACAAATTCTGCAACTTTTCAGCTTTTTCTGCTAGTTTCAGCAGACAGCTTCAGCATTACAGCATCCACACTGCATTTTCGCAGGAAATGCAAATTTTTTTCTAGTTGTGTGGATGCTTTATGCATCCACACACTATTGAGTTCCTGTTTCTCTTTATTCTTTATTATTATTCTACTTTATTATTATTCTTCAAGTTGCTTCCGACGCGTTTTTTTTGCTGTTTAACTACTTCCACAATTTTCAGCCGATTTTCACCGTTCAAATTTTAAACTATTCTGCTATTTCTGCTAATTCCGGCAATGACTTTTGGTACTTTTTGCTCTTATACTTTTTAAAATATTAAGCTTTTTTCCTTTAATTTGTCCCATTGAAATGAATGGGAAACTTCCGCAATTCTGCTAAAACTTGCTTGTTTTTGAAACTTAACTACTTTTTTCCTACTTTCACGTAGAACAACCATTCAAACTTTAAAATGTTCACAAATTATTGGGCTATTCATTAATGATTCAGCTTTTTCATATCTGTTACCATTTTCATCTTATCCCTCTTTAAGTTTTGAGTTGCAAAATTGTGATTTTTCAGAAAATACATGTGTTGTTATGGTTGCTATGCACTTGGCTTCCAGTGTGCCACTGTAGGTTTCGCAGTCTTCTCTTCATGTCCGAACAACTTCTTGCTACTTGCTCAATTTTCACTCAACTTCCACAAATTATACATCAAAACGTAGGTATTTTTGCTGGCTTTCAGAAACTGTCACTATCATTGTTGTGAGATTTATAGAATTTTGTCAAATCTCCTCAGACCAACACAAAGTCTCAAAACTCCCCATAGAAAGTCAATGGAGAGTTCGTTTAAAATCACCGCTTGATTTCTGTAATGAGAGGCATTTTGAATCGTCATATCTCCCCAACGAAACAAAGTTAAGACATGAGGCTTGTGCCAATATATCTTCAGACACTCCTGACGCTCACAATTCAAGAATTTCTTTCTCACCTATTACCATTTGGCCATGAATTGGGTTTGTTTGAGGGTAGGAAATTTGTCCCTCGCACAGATTTCTTCAGATTTCAAACTCTGGAAATGAACCACTTTTTTCTCTCGTCATATCTTTTTAATGGATTTCCACAGAGACCTGAAAATTTCCAAGATTGTTCACCAAAGCCTGCTGTCTCTTACGGTGAAAAAATGATATTGATACTCCAAATAGATTTAGAGTTAGAAAGCGTTGTTTGAGGGCAAGTCAAGGCAGTTTTTGCTTTGCTCTACTCAGTTATGGTGCATTAGAAGTCGAATATCTTTAATAACTCATATTTTAATGATAAATTGTCAACACTTTAAGATTCCCCCATCTCTTCTGAACAAAACGGTGTAAGAATGACCGTTCTAGCCCCTACGGTTAGGAAATTATGGTCATTTGTTTGAGAGGAATCCTCACTATGAGAAATTCACTGCAGAAATCCTGTCTCTGTGCTCTGTGTGTGTAAAAACGGCTGCACCTGTTTTGGCGGGAAAAAGTACACAGCCTCTCTGATTGGTGGATTCAAATTTAGCAGCTCCCAGGCTGCTTGACTGACCTAGAAACTTGATTTTCTCTCCCTGTGTGTGTGTGTGTGTGTGTGTGTGTGTGTGTGTGTGTGTGTGTGTGTGTGTGTGTGTGTGTGTGTGTGTGTGCGTGAGACAGAGAGAGAGAGAGAGAGAGGGCGAGAGAGAGTTTTTATGGGAGCATCTTATTGTATGATTTAAATTCAATATATTTAGACTGGTTGACTGAATTTGATCCTGTGTGTGTCTCTCTGTGCTTGTGGGACTTTTGCAGCTGTCCATTTTGCTTTTCCAATTTTTCTATTTAAGTTATTACTATTGTGCTAAGTCATAGCATTTGTGCTGCTTTTCAGTATTTGTGCTAAATACAGCATTTCTGCTAAATCATACTATTTCTGCTATTTTATAAGATTTGTGCTAAATACAGCATTTCTGCTAAATCATACTATTTCTGCTATTTTATAGGATTTGTACTTAATATAATATTTCTGCTTAATTATAGTATTTGTGCTAAAACATAGTATTTCTACTAAACGCAGTATTTCTGGGTAGTCATAGTATTTCTATATATTCCTGCCAGCTCCTCAGGAAGCCACCTCTGTGAGGACTGTAATTTTCAAATTGACATATCAAGTCATGCACGGCTTCCCAGCCAGCCAATCATATCTGAGTCCTGGCACATTCAAATTTGCATATTGGGACCTTCATGGCTTCCCAGCCAGCCAATCATATCTGAGTCCTGGCACATTTAAATTTGCATATTGTTGCCTTCATGGCTTCCCAGCCAGCCAATCATATCTGAGTCCTGGCACATTTAAATTTGCATATTGGGACCTTCATGGCTTCTAAGCCCACCAATCATCTATGTCATATATCTCTAATATTTCATATTTTTATTTTAAATGGTCAGCATTTCAAGATTCCCCTATGTCTTCTGAATAAAATGGTCTAAGAATGACTGTTTTAGCCCCTACGGTTAAAAATTTATGGCTGTTTGTTTGAGGGGAATTCTCACTATGAGAAATAGACTGCAAAATCCTGTCTCTCTCTGTGCTGCATGTGTAAAGGCCTGAACTTAGTGCGCCAGTTTTGGGGGAAAAAGTACACAGCCTCTCTGATTGGTGGATTCAAATTTAGCAGCTCCCAGGCTGCTTGACTGACCTAGAAACTTGCTTGTCTCTCCTATGTGTGTGTGTGTGTGTGTGTGTGTGTGTGTGTGTGTGTGTGTGACAGAGAGAGAGAGAGAAAGAGGGCGAGACAGAGTTTTATGGGAGCATCTTATTGTATGATTTAAATTCAATATATTTAGACTGGTTGACTGAATTTGATCCTGTGTGTCTCTCTGTGCATGTGTGTTTCCATATGTTTCCATATTTCTGATTGTGTGACTGTTACACTTTTTTTTTGCTGAGCTGAGTTTTTTTTTCATTTAACAAGTACATTTGAAGGACCCTTAGCATGTTCAGCATTTTTTCAGCTGTCCATTTTGCTTTTCCAGTTTTTCTGTTTAAGTTATTACTATTGTGCTGAATCATACTATTTCTGCTATTTTATAAGATTTGTGCTAAATATAGTATTTCTACCCAGTATAGTATTTCTGATTAATTATAGTTTTTCTACCAAATCATATTACAGTATTTTTGCTTTTTATACCATTTTTATAGCATTTTATATTGCTTAATATAGTATTTCTGCTTTTTATAGGATTTGTGCTTAATACAGTATTTCTGCTAAATGTAGTATTTATTCTTAATCACACTATTACTATATATTTCTGCCAGCTTCCCAGCCAGCCAATCATATCTGAGGTCTGCAGTTTCTTCTCTCGTCATATCTCAGCGACGGATGTACAAAGAGTAATGAAAATCGCAGTCAAAGTACACCAAAGTCCGCTGATTCACCCAGTATAAGAATTATGCTCCTAGTCCACCTAGTTTTGGAGTTACACGACGTTTTGTAACTCCAAAAACGGCGCTCTTTGCCTCACACCGCGATCTAATTCTGACTGCTCATCACCCTGTTTCCCAAGTGCTCACTGTCTTTCCCAGTGGGGCAGCTGGTAATGACACAGGTCTGCAACCCAAAGGTCGTGGGTTCAACTCCACCTTGGACAACATGTTTTTTGCCCTACAAATTAATACACTATCACAGACCACTAATTCATATTCATCATTTATTACAATTCTCAAAACTTTTTACCAGCTTTTCTAATATGGACCTCACATTCTTCTTAACACTCCATGGCACAAATACTCTTCCCTTTAGGCTCTGTGAATGTGTGTGTGTATCAATATTTCTCCCATTTTAAAGTATTACTCCTCCATAATTGATTTCTCTTAAATCAAAGTACTTTTACTACATCTTAGTACTTCTGCTCAATCATAGTATTTCTGCTAAATCATGGTTTTTGTGCCAAGTCATCAGAATCATGTTTATTGGCCAAGTATATGTGCATACAAATACAAGGAATTTGGTTCCGGTAGATGGTGGCTCTCGAGCACAGCAATGTAAATCTCACACACACACACACACACACACACACACACACCACACACACACACGTATCTATATATACATTCCACATGCATACACATACATATACACAAAGCTGTGTAAACCAACTATAAATAACTAATCTAAACTTATATACATAAAATACAGAAATGAAATGAGGTGGAATGAATACTACAGAATGTACATAAGGTGCAGTTGCAGTCTGGCAGTGGGAGCAGTGTGACAGTTCAACTGTTTAGAAGGGAGATGGCGAGGGGAAAGAAACTGTTCCTGTGTCGGGTGGTCCTGGTCTGCAGGCTTCTGTACCGTCTGCCAGAGGGCAGCAGATCAAAAAGTCTGTGTCCAGGGTGTGAGGGGGTCTGTGATGATTTTCCCTGCCCGTTTCCTGGTTCTTGAGAGGTACAGATCCTGGATGGAGGGCAGGGGGCGCCGATGATCCTTTCTGCTGCCCGTACAGTCCGCTGCAGTCTGCACCTGTCCTGTTTAGTGGCTGCACCATACCAGACTGTGATGGAGGAGCACAGGACAGACTCAATGACTGCAGTGTAGAACTGGATCAGCAGCTCCTGAGGAAGACTGTACTTCCCCAGTTGTCTCAGGAAGTACATCCTCTGCTGGGTCTTTTTGAGGATGGAGTTGATGTTGGTCTCCCACTTCAGGTCCTGGGAGATGGTGGTACCCAGCAACTTGAAGATCTCCACAGTCGACACAGGGCTGTCTGATATGATGAGGGGGGCAGAGTTGAGGATGTCTCCTGAAGTCCACTGTCATCTCTACAGTTTTAAGAGTGTTCAGCTCCAGATTGTGCTGACTGCACCAGAGTACCAGCCGCTCAACTCATCATAACATTTGTGTTATGTTATAGTATTACTACTAAGTGGAGGAATTTCTGTCATGTTACAGTATATGTGCTGATTACAGTATTTCTGCCAAATATAGTATTTCTGATTAATTATAGTTTTCTACCAAATCATATTACAGTATTTTTGCTTTTATACCATTTTATAGGATTTTTATATTGCTTAATATAGTATTTCTGCTTTTTATAGGATTTGTGCTTAATACAGTATTTCTGCTAAATGTAGTATTTATGCTTAATCACACTATTACTATATATTTCTGCCAGCTTCCCAGCCAGCCAATCATATCTGAGGTCTGCCGTTTCTTCTCTCGTCATATCTCAGCGACGGATGTACAAAGAGTAATGAAAATCACAGTCAAAGTACACCAAAGTCCGCTGATTCACCCAGTATAAGAATTATGCTTCTAGTCCACCTAGTTTTGGAGTTACACGACGTTTTGTAACTCCAAAAAACAGCGCTCTTTGCCTCTCACCGCGATCTAATTCTGACTGCTCATCACCCCGTTTCCCAAGAGCTCACTGTCTTTCCCAGTGGGGCAGCTGGTAAGCAAATTATAGCCATTTGTTTGAGAGGAGTCCTCACTATGAAAAATAGACTGCACAAATCCTGTCTCTGTGTTGCGTGTGTGTAAAACAGGTGCACCTGTTTTGGCGGGAAAAAGTACATAGCCTTTCTGATTGGTGGATTCAAATTAAGCAGCTCCAGGCTTTTTGACCCACCTAGAAACATACAGGAAACACTGTATGTACAGCCCCTGTTTGTTCACTTGCTTCTGCTGTGTGTGTGTGTGTGTGTGTGTGTGTGTGTGTGTGTGTGTGTGTGTGTGTGTCTGTATGACAGAGAGAGAGAGAGAGAGAGAGCCTTTTTATGGGTGTATCTTATTGTGTGATTTAAAATCAATATATTTACACTGGTTGATTGAATTGGATCCTGTGTGTGTCTCTGTGCATGTTTGTTTCCATATATGGGGGCGATCGTGGCTCAAAAGTTGGGAGTTCGCCTTGTAATCGGGAGGTTACCGGTTCGAGGCCCGGCTCGGACAGTCTCGGTCGTTGTGTCTTTGGTGGTCAGAGGGCCCGGTGGCGCCAGTGTCCAGCAGCCTCGCCTCTGTCAGTGCGCCCCAGGGTGGCTGTGGCTACAACGTAGCTTGCCATCACCAGTGTGTGAATGGGTGAATGACTGGATATGTAAAGAGCTTTGGGGTCCTTAGGGACCATAAAAGCGCTATATAAATACAGGCCATTTACCATGTCCATATTTGTAATTGTGCAAGTTATTACTATTATGCTAATTTACAGTATTTCTGCTACTTTTCGGTGTTTGTGCTAAATACAGTATTTCTACTAAATCTTAGTATTATTGCTTAATCATATTATTTGAGCAAAATCATAGTATTTGAGCATATTCTTTCTATTTGTGCCATAGCATAATATATTTGCTGAATTACAGCATTTCTGCTATGTTGTAGTATTTGTCCTAAATCACAGTATTTGTGCAATGTTTAGGTATTTTTGTTTAAATAAAGTATCTATGTAATCTTGTACCATGTTTGCTAAAATCCTGTATTTCTGAAAAGTTATCTTGTTTCTGCTAAGTTACAATATTTATTCTAATTTCTGCTGCTAAGTTCTGCTATGTTATTGTATTTCTGCCAAGTATTATGTTTTCTTTACGTTATTGCAGTTCTGCTAAGTAATTACATTTTGCTAAGTTCTTATGCTTCTGCAAAGTTATTACAATTTTTGCAAAGGTTTTACAACTTCTGCAACTTTTCAGCTTTTTCAGCTAGTTTCAGCTGACAGCTTCAGCTTTACAGCATCCACACTGCATTTTCGCAGGAAATGCAAATTTTTCTAGTTGTGTGGATGCTGGAGGCATCCACACTATTGAGTTCCTGTTTCTCTTTATTCTTTATACTTTATTGTGTGGATGCTTTAAGCATCCACACTATTGAGTTCCTGTTTCTCTTTATTCTTTATTGTGTGGATGCTTTAAGCATCCACACTATTGAGTTCCTGTTTCTCTTTATTCTTTATTATTATTATTATTCTTCAAGTTGCTTCCGTACGTTTTTCGCCGTAGAACTACTTCCACAATTTTTGTGCTATTTTCACCGTTCAAATTTTAAACTATTCTGCTATTTTTGCTCTTTCCGGCAATGATTTTTGGTATTTTCTGCTGTTATACTTCTTAAAATATTAAGTTTTTTTCCTTTAATTTGTCCCATTGAAATGAATGGAAAACTTTCACAATTCTGCTAAAACTTGCTTGTTTTTGAAACTTAACTACTTTCTCATACTTTCGCCTAGAACAACCATTCAAACTTTAAAATGTTCAGAAATTATTGGGCTATGCATTAATGATTCAGCTTTTTCATATCTGTTACCATTTTCATCTTATCCCTCTTTAAGTTTTGAGTTGCAAAATTGTGATTTTTCACAAAATACATGCGTTGTTATGGTTGCTATGCAGTTGGTTCTAAGTGAGCCACTGTACCTTTTGGCAATTTTCTCTTCATGTCCGAACAACTTCTTGCTACTTGCTCAATTTTCACTCAACTTCCACAAATTATACATCAAAACGTAGGTATTTTTGCTGGCTTTCAGAAAATGTCGCCATCATGGTTGTGAGATTTATAGAATTTTGGCAAATCTCCTCAGACCAACACAAACTCTGAAAACTCTCCATAGAAAGTCAATGGAGAGTTTGTTCAAAATCATCGCGTGATTTCTGTAATGAGAGGCATTTTTGAATCGCCATATCTCCTTAACGAAGCAAAGTTAAGACATAAGGCTTGTCCCAGTATATCTTCAGACACTCCTGACGCCCACAATTCAAGAATTTCTTTCTCACCTATTACCGTTCTGAAATGAGTTAGACTTGTTTGAGGGTAGGAAATTCGTCCTTCGCTCAGATTTCTTCAGATTTCAAACTCTGGAAATGAGACACTTTTTTCTCTCGTCATATCTTTTTGATAGATTTCCACAGAGACCTGAAAATTTCCATGACTGTTCACCAAAGCCTGCTGTCTCTTACGGTGAAAGAATGATATCGATACTCCAAATAGATTTAGAGTTAGAAAGCGTTGTTTGAGGGCAAGTCAAGGCAGATTTTGCTTGCCTCTACTCAGTTATGGTGCATTAGAAGTCAAATATCGTCAATAATTCATATTTTAATGATAAATTGTCAACACTTTAAGATTCCCCATCTCTTCTGAACAAAACCGGTGTAAGAATGACTGTTCTAGCCCCTACGGTTAGGATATTATGGCCATTTGTTTGAGAGGAATCCTCACTATGAGAAATTCACTGCAGAAATCCTGTCTCTGTGCTCTGTGTAAAAACGGCTGCACCTGTTTTGGCGGGAAAAAGTACACAGCCTCTCTGATTGGTGGATTCAAATTCAGCAGCTCCCAGGCTGCTTGACTGAGCTAGAAACTTACTTCTCTCTCCCTGTGTGTGTGTGTGTGTGTGTGTGTGTGTGTGTGTGTGTGTGTGAGACAGAGAGAGAGAGAGAGAGAGGGCGAGAGAGAGTTTTTATTGGAGCATCTTATTGTATGATTTAAATTCAATATATTTAGACTGGTTGACTGAATTTGATCCTGTGTGTGTCTCTCTGTGCTTGTGGGACTTTTTGCAGCTGTTCATTTTGCTTTTCCAATTTTTCTATTTAAGTTATTACTATTGTGCTAAGTCATAGCATTTGTGCTGCTTTTCAGTATTTGTGCTAAATACAGCATTTCTGCTAAATCATACTATTTCTGCTATTTTATAAGATTTGTGCTAAATACAGCATTTGTGCTAAATCATACTATTTCTGCTATTTTATAGGATTTGTACTTAATATAATATTTCTGCTTAATTATAGTATTTGTGGTAAAACATAGTATTTCTACTAAACGCAGTATTTCTGGGTAATCATAGTATTTCTATGTATTCCTGCCAGCTCCTCAGGAAGCCAATCCTCTGTGAGGACTGTAATTTTCAAATTGACATATCAAGTCATGCACGGCTTCCCAGCCAGCCAATCATATCTGAGTCCTGGCACATTCAAATTTGCATATTGGGACCTTCATGGCTTCCCAGCCAGCCAATCATATCTGAGTCCTGGCACATTTAAATTTGCATATTGTTCCCTTCATGGCTTCCCAGCCAGCCAATCATATCTGAGTCGTGGCACATTTAAATTTGCATATTGGGACCTTCATGGCTTCTAAGCCCACCAATCATCTATATGTCATATCTCTCTAATATTTCATATTTTTATTTTCAATGGTCAGCATTTCAAGATTCCCCTATGTCTTCTGAATAAAATGGTCTAAGAATGACTGTTTTAGCCCCTACGGTTAGGAAATTATGGTCATTTGTTTGAGGGGAGTCGTCATTATGAGAAATAGACTGCAAAAGTACTGTGTCTCTCTGTGCTGCGTGCACCTGTTTTGGCGGGACAAAGTGCACAGGCTCTCTGATTGGTGGATTCAAATTCAGCAGCTCCCAGGCTGCTTGACTGAGCTAGAAACTTACTTCTCTCTCCCTGTGTGTGTGTGTGTGTGTGTGTGTGTGTGTGTGTGTGTGTGTGTGTGTGTGTGTGAGAGAGAGAGAGAGAGAGAGAGAGAGAGAGAAAGCCTTTTTATGGGATGATCTCATTGTAAGATTCAAATTCAATATATTTAGACTGGTTGACTGAATTGGATCTGGTGTGTGTGTGTGTGTGTGAGAGAGAGAGAGAGAGAGAGAGAGAAAGGGAGGGCGAGAGAGAGTTTTTATGGGAGCATCTTATTGTATGATTTTAATTCAATATATTTAGACTGGTTGACTGAATTTGGTCCTGTGTGTGTCTCTCTGTGCATGTGTTTCAATGTGTGTCCATATTTGTGATTGTGTGACTGTTATACTTTTTTTTGCTGATTTTCTTTTCATTTAACAATTACATTTGAGGGACCCTTAGCATGTTCAGGATTTTTTCAGCTGTCCATTTTGCTTTTCCAATTTTTCTATTTAAGTTATTACTATTGTGCTAAGTCATAGCATTTCTGCTGCTTTTCAGTGTTTGTGCTAAATACAGCATTTCTGCTATTTTATAAGATTTGTGCTAAATATAGTATTTCTGCCAAATATAGTATTTCTGTCAAATTACAGCATTTCTGCTATGTTGTACTGTTTCTCTAAATCATAGTATTTCTGTAATGTTTTAGAATGTTTGGCTAAATATATTCTTTCTGTTATCTTATACTATTTCTCCTAAATTCTTGTATTTTGAGAAGTTATCGTGTTTCTGGTAAGTTACAATATTTCTGCTAAGTTCTGCTATGCTATTGTATTTCTGCCAAGTATTATGTTTCCTCTAAGATATTGCAGTTCTGCTAAGTCACTACATTTTAGCAAAGTTCCTTTGCTTCTGCAAAGTTTTTACAATTTCTGCAACTTTTCAGCTTTTTCAGCTAGTTTCAGCAGAAAGCTTCAGCTTTAAAGCATCCACACTGCATTTTCGCAGGAAATGCAAATTTTCTAGTTATTATTATTATTCTTCAAGTTGCTTCCGTGACGCTTTTTAGCCGTGGATCTACTTCCACAATTTTCAGCCGATTTTCACCGTTCAAATTTTAAACTATTCTGCTATTTCTGCTAATTCCGGCAATGACTTTTGCTATTTTTGCTCTTATACTTTTTAAAATATTAAGCTTTTATGCTTTTTTTGTCCCATTGAAATGAATGGAAAACTTCCAAAATTCTGCTAAAACTTGCTTGTTTTTGAAACTTAACTACTTTCTCATACTTTCGCCTAGAACAACCATTCAAATTTTAAAATGTTCACAAATTATTGGGCTATTCATTAATGATTCAGCTTTTTCATATCTGTTACCGTTTTCATCTTATCCTCTTTAAGTTTTGAGTTGCAAAATTGTGATTTTTCACAAAATACATGCGTTGTTATGGTTGCTATGCAGTTGGTTCTAAGTGAGCCACTGTACCTTTGGCAATTTTCTCTTCATGTCCGAACAACTTCTTGCTACTTGCTCAATTTTCACTCAACTTCCACAAATTATACATCAAAACGTAGGTATTTTTGCTGGCTTTCAGAAAATGTCACTATCATGGTTGTGAGATTTATAGAATTTTGGCAAATCTCCTCAGACCAACACTAAGTCACAAAACTCTCCATAGAAAGTCAATGGAGAGTTTGTTCAAAATCACCGCTTGATTTCTGTAATGAGAGGCATTTTCGAATCGCCATATCTCCTTAACGAAGCTAAGTTAAGACATAAGGCTTGTCCCAGTATATCTTCAGACACTCCTGACGCTCACAATTCAAGAATTTCTTTCTCACCTATTACCGTTCTGAAATGAGTTAGACTTGTTTGAGGGTAGGAAATTCGTCCTTCGCTCAGATTTCTTCAGATTTCAAACTCTGAAATGAACCACTTTTTTCTCTCGTCATATCTTTTTAATGGATTTCCACAGAGACCTGAAAATTTCCATGATTGTTCACCAAAGCCTGCTGTCTCTTACGGTGAAAGAATGATATTGATACTCCAAATAGATTTAGAGTTAGAAAGCGTTGTTTGAGGGCAAGTCAAGGCAGTTTTTGCTTTGCTCTACTCAGTTATGGTGCATTAGAAGTCAAATATCTTTAATAATTCATATTTTAATGATAAATTGTCAACACTTTGAGATTCCCCATCTCTTCTGAACAAAACGGTGTAAGAATGACTGTTCTAGCCCCTACGGTTAGGAAATTATGGCCATTTGTTTGAGAGGAATCCTCACTATGAGAAATACACTGCAGAAATCCTGTCTCTGTGCTCTGTGTGTGTAAAACGGCTGCACCTGTTTTGGCGGGAAAAAGTACACAGCCTCTCTGATTGGTGGATTCAAATTTAGCAGCTCCCAGGCTGCTTGACTGACCTAGAAACTTGCTTGTCTCTCCTATATGTGTGTGTGTGTGTGTGTGTGTGTGTGTGTGTGTGTGTGTGTGACAGAGAGAGAGAAGGAGGGAGGCGAGAGAGTTTTTATGTGAGCATCTTATTATATGATTTAAATTCAATATATTTAGACTGGTTGACTGAATTTCATCCTGTGTGTGTCTCTCTGTGCATGTGTGTTTCCATATGTGTCCATATTTGTGATTGTGTCACTGTTATACTTTTTTTGCTGATTTTTTTTTCATTTAACAATTACATTTGAGGGACCCTTAGCATGTTCAGGATTCTTTCAGCTGTCCATTTTGCTTTTCCAATTTTTCTATTTAAGTTATTACTATTGTGTTGAGTCATAGCATTTCTGCTGCTTTTCAGTATTTGTGCTAAATACAGCATTTCTGCAAAATCATACTATGTCTGCTATTTTATGAGATTTGTGCTAAATACAGCATTTCTGCTAAATCATGCTCTTTCTGCTATTTCATAAGATTTGTGCTAAATATAGTGTTTCTGCTATTTCTGCCAAATTTAGTATTTTTGATTAATTAGGGTTTTTCTACCAAATCATAGTACAGTTTTACTGCTTTTTATAGGATTTTTAGAGGATATTTATATTGCTTAATATAGTATTTCTGCTTTTTATAGGATTTGTGCTTAATATAGTTTTCTAAAAAATGTAGTATTTATGCTTAATCATACTATTTGTATATATTTCTGCCAGGTCCCCAGGCAGCTAATCCTCTGTGAGGACTGATACATACAAATACATATCAGGGCCTGCACGGCTTCCCAGCCAGCCAATCATATCTGGGGTCTGCCCTTTCTTCTCTCTCGTCATATCTCAGCGACAGATGTACAAAGAGCAATGCAAATCACAGTCAAAGTACACGAAAGTACGCTGATTCACCCAGTACAAGAATTATGCTTCTAGTCCACCTAGTTTTTGAGTTACACGACATTTTGTAACTGCAAAAAACGGCGTTTTTCGCCTCTCACCGCAATCTGATTCTGACTGCTCATCACCCTGTTTTCCGGGTGCTCGCTCTCTTTCCCAGTGGCGCAGTTGGTAATGACACAGGTCTGCAACCCAAAGGTCATGGGTTCAATTACACCTTGGGCAACATGTGTTTTTTCCCTACAAATTAATACACTATCACAGACCACTAATTCATATTCATCATTTATTACAATTCTGCAACCTTTTATGATTTTAGCAGCTTTTGTAATATGGACCTCAGATTCTTGTTAACACTCCATGGCACAAATACTGTTCCGTTTAGGCTCTGTGTGTGTGTGTGTGTGTGTGTGTGTGTGTGTGTGTGTGAGAGAGAGAGAGAGAGAGAGAGCGAGCGAGAGAGAGCCTTTTGATGGGAGCATCTAATTATATCACTTAAATTCAACATATTTAGACTGGTTGACTGAATTTGGTCCTGTGTGTGTCTCTCTGTGCATGTGTGTTTCCATATGTGCCCATATTTGTGATTGTGTGACTGTTATACTTTTTTTGCTGATTTTTTTTTCAATTAACAATTAGATTTGAGGGACCCTTAGCATGTTCAGGATTTTTCCAGCTGTCCATTTTGCTTTTCCAATTTTTCTATAAGTTATTACTGTTGTGCTAAGTCATAGCATTTCTGCTGCTTTTCAGTATTTCTGCTAAATACAGCATTTCTGCTAAATCATACTATTTCTGCTATTTTATGAGATTTGTGCCAAATACAGCATTTCTGCTAAATCATACTATTTCTGCTATTTCATAAGATTTGTACTAAATATAGTGTTTCTGCCAAATATAGTATTTCTGCTTAATTATAGTATTTCTGCCATTTTATAGTATTTGTGCTAAAACATAGTATTTCTACTAAATGTAGTATTTATGCTTAATCATACTATTTGTATATATTTCTGCCAGGTCCCCAGGCAGCTAATCCTCTGTGAGGACTGATACATATAAAATTTACATATCAGGGCCTGCACGGCTTCCCAGCCAGCCAATAATATCTGAGGTCTGCCCTTTCTTCTCTCGTCATATCTCAGCGACAGATGTACAAAGAGCAATGAAAATCACAGTCAAAGTACACGAAAGTACGCTGATTCACCCAGTACAAGAATTATGCTTCTAGTCCACCTAGTTTTTGAGTTAAACGACGTTTTGTAACTGCAAAAACGGCGTTTTCACCTCTCACCGCAATCTGATTCTGACTGCTCATCACCCTGTTTTCCAGGCTCTCACTCTCTTTCCCAGTGGCGCAGTTGGTAATGACACAGGTCTGCAACCCAAAGGTCATGGGTTCAATTACACCTTGGGCAACGTGTTTTTTCCCTACAAATTAATACACTATCACAGACCACTAATTCATATTCATCATTTATTACAATTCTGCAAACTTTTATGATTTTAGCAGCTTTTGTAATATGGACCTCAGATTCTTGTTAACACTCCATGGCACAAATACTGTTCCCTTTAGGCTCTGTGTATGTGTGTGTGTATCAATATTTCTCCCATTTTAAAGTATTACTCCTCCATAATTGTATTTCTGTTAAATCAAAGTATTTTTACTACATCTTAGTACTTCTGCTCAATCATAGTATTTCTGCTAAATCATAGTATTTTGCCAAATTATGGCTTTTGTGCCAAATCATAACATTTGTTTTATGTTATAGTATTACTACTAAGTGGAGGAATTTCTGTCATGTTACAGTATATGTGCTGATTACAGTATTTCTGCTAAATCAGAATCAGAATCAGAATTGTGTTTATTGGCCAAGTATATGTGCAGACAAATACAAGGAATTTGGTTCCGGCAGATGGTGGCTATCAAGCACAGCAAATAAAACAAACACACACACACACACACACACACACACACACACACACACACACACACACACACACACACACACACACACACGCCTATATATACATTACACATGCATACACATACATACACAAAGCTGTGTAAACCAACTATAAATAACTAAACTTATGTACATAAAATACAGAAATGAAATGAGGTGGAATGAATACTACAGAATGTACATAAGGTGCAGTTGCAGTCTGGCAGTGGGGAGCAGTGTGACAGGTCAACTGTTTAGGAGGGAGATGACGAGGGAAAGAAACTGTTCCTGTGTCGGGTGGTCTTGCTTTGCAGGCTTCTGTATCGTCTGCCAGAGGGTAGCAGGTCAAAAAGTCTGTGTCCAGGGTGTGAGGGGTCTGTGATGATTTTCCCTGCCCGTTTCCTGGTTCTTGAGAGGTACAGATGCTGGATGGAGGGCAGGGGGCACCAATGATCCTTTCTGCTGCCCGTACAGTCCGCTGCAGTCTGCTCCTGTCCTGTTTAGTGGCTGTTTAGTATTTCTACTATATTATATTTTTCTTTCTAAATATAGCATTTCTACTATATAACTGTATTACTGCTATGCTATAATATTTGTGCTAAACCAGAGTATTTCTGCTGAAACATAGTATTTCTGCCGAATGATAGTATTTCTGTCAAATTACAGTATTTGTGCTAAAACATAGTATTTTTTAAAAAAATTCAATATTAATAGTAAATTACAGTGTCTCTGGTAAATCGCAGCATTTCTGCTATGTTGTACTGTTTTTCTAAATCATAGTATTTCTGTAATGTTTAAGAATGTTTGGCTAAATATATTCTTTCTGTTATCTTATACTATTTCTCCTAAATTCTTGTATTTTTGAGAAGTTATCATGTTTCTGGTAAGTTACAATATTTCTGCTAAGTTCTGCAATGCTATTGTATTTCTGCCAAGTATTATGTTTCCTCTGAGATATCGCAGTTCTGCTAAGTTATTACATTTTAGCAAAGTTCCTTGCTTCTGCAAAGTTTTTACAAATTCTGCAACTTTTCAGCTTTTTCTGCTAGTTTCAGCAGACAGCTTCAGCATTACAGCATCCACACTGCATTTTCGCAGGAAATGCAAATTTTTCTAGTTATTCTTCAAGTTGCTTCCGTACGTTTTTCGCCGTGGATCTACTTCCACAATTTTCAGCCGATTTTCACCGTTCAAATTTTAAACTATTCTGCTATTTCTGCTAATTCCGGCAATGACTTTTGGTATTTTATGCTATTATACTTTTTAAAATATTAAGCTTTTATGCAATTTTTGTCCCATTGAAATGAATGGAAAACTTCCAAAATTCTGCTAAAACATGCTTGTTTTTGAAACTTAACTACTTTTTCATACTTTCACATAGAAACTCCATTTAAACTTTAAAATGTTCACAAATTATTGGGCTATTCATGAATGATTCAGCTTTTTCATATCTGTTACCGTTTTCATCTTATCCCTCTTCAAGTTTTGAGTTTCATTTTGTGATTTTTCACAAAATACATGCGTTGTTATGGTTGCTATGCAGTTGGTTCTAAGTGAGCCACTGTACCTTTGGCAATTTTCTCTTCATGTCCGAACAACTTCTTGCTACTCGATCAATTTTCACTCAACCCACACAAATTATACATCAAAACGTAGGTATTTTTGCTGGCTTTCAGAAAATATCACTATCATGGTTGTGGGATTTATAGAACTTTGGCAAATCTCCTCAGACCAACACAAAGTCTCAAAAATCCCCATAGAAAGTCAATGGAGAGTTCGTTTAAAGTCACCGCTTGATTTCTCTAATGAGAGGCATATTCGAATCGTCATATCTCCTTAACGAAGCGAAGTTACGACATGAGGCTTGTCCCCGTATATCTTCAGACACTCCTGACGCTCACAATTCAAGAATTTTTTTTCTCACCTATTACCGTTCTGAAATGAGTTAGACTTGTTTGAGGGTAGGAAATTCGTCCTTCTCTCAGATTTCTTCAGATTTCAAACTCTGGAAATGAACCACTTTTTTTCTCTCGTCATAACTTTTAATGGATTTCCACAGAGACCTGAAAATTTCCATGATTGTTCACCAAAGCCTGCTGTCTCTTACGGTGAAAGAATGATATTGATACTCCAAATAGATTTAGAGTTAGAAAGCGTTGTTTGAGGGCAAGTCAAGGCAGTTTTTGCTTTGCTCTACTCAGTTATGGTGCATTAGAAGTCAAATATCTTTAATAATTCATATTTTAATGATAAATTGTCAACACTTTAAGATTCCCCATCTCTTCTGAACAAAGCGGTGTAAGAATGACTGTTCTAGCCCCTACGGTTAGGAAATTATGGCCATTTGTTTGAGAGGAATCCTCACTATGAGAAATTCACTGCAGAAATCCTGTCTCTGTGCTCTGTGTGTGTAAAAACGGCTGCACCAGTTTTGGCGGGAAAAAGTACACAGCCTCTCTGATTGGTGGATTCAAATTTAGCAGCTCCCAGGCTGCTTGACTGACCTAGAAACTTGATTTTCTCTCCTGTGTGTGTGTGTGTGTGTGTGTGTGTGTGTGTGTGAGAGAGAGAGAGAGAGAGAGAGAGAGAGAGAGAGAGAGAGAGAGTTTTATGGGAGCATCTTATTGTATGATTTAAATTCAATATATTTAGACTGGTTGACTGAATTTGATCCTGTGTGTGTCTCTCTGTGCTTGTGGGACTTTTGCAGCTGTCCATTTTGCTTTTCCAATTTTTCTATTTAAGTTATTACTATTGTGCTAAGTCATAGCATTTGTGCTGCTTTTCAGTATTTGTGCTAAATACAGCATTTCTGCTAAATCATACTATTTCTGCTATTTTATAAGATTTGTGCTAAATACAGCATTTGTGCTAAATCATACTATTTCTGCTATTTTATAGGATTTGTACTTAATATAATATTTCTGCTTAATTATAGTATTTCTGCCATTTTATAGTATTTGTGCTAAAACATAGTATTTCTACTAAATGCAGTATTTCTGGGTAATCATTGTATTTCTGTATATTTCTGCCAGCTCCCCAGGGAGTCAGTCCTAATATTCAAATTTACATATCAGGACCTGGACGGCTTCCCAGCCAGCCAATCATATCTGAGTCCTGGCACATTCAAATTTGCATATTGGGACCTTCATGGCTTCTCAGCCAGCCAATCATATCTGAGTCCTGGCACATTTAAATTTGCATATTGGGGCATTCATGGCTTCCCAGCCAGCCAATCATATCTGAGTCCTGGCACATTTAAATTTGCATATTGGGGCATTCATGGCTTCCCAGCCAGCCAATCATATCTGAGTCCTGGCACATTCAAATTTGCATATTGTTGCCTTCATGGCTTCCCAGCCAGCCAATCATATCTGAGTCCTGGCACATTCAAATTTGCATATTGGGACCTTCATGGCTTCTCAGCCAGCCAATCATATCTGAGTCCTGGCACATTCAAATTTGCATGTTGGGACCTTCGTGGCTTCTAAGCCCACCAATCATCTATGTCATATATCTCTAATATTTCATATTTTTATTTTAAATGGTCAGCATTTCAAGATTCCCCTATGTCTTCTGAATACAACGGTCTAAGAGTGACTGTTCTAGCCCCTACGGTTAGAAATTTATGGCTGTTTGTTTGAGGTGAATTCTCACTATGAGAAATAGACTGCAAAAATCCTGTCTCTCTCTGTGTTGCATGTGTAAAAGCCTGCACTTGGTGCACCAGTTTTGGCGGGAAAAAGCACACAGCCTCTCTGAATGGTGGATTCAAATTTAGCAGCTCCCAGGCTTGCAAGACTGACCTAGAAACATGCTGTTAACAGCCCCTGTTCACTTTGCTGCTGCTGCTGCTGCTGCTGCTGTGTGTGTGTGTGTGTGTGTGTGTGTGTGTGTGTGTGTGTGTGTGTGTGAGACAGAGAAAGAGAGAAAGAGAGGGAGAGAGAGTTTTTATGGGAGCATCTTATTGTATGATTTAAATTCAATATATTTAGACTGGTTGACTGAATTTGATCCTGTGTGTGTCTCTCTGTGCTTGTGGGACTTTTGCAGCTGTCCATTTTGCTTTTCCAATTTTTCTATTTAAGTTATTACTATTGTGCTAAGTCATAGCATTTGTGCTGCTTTTCAGTATTTGTGCTAAATACAGCATTTCTGCTAAATCATACTATTTCTGCTATTTTATAGGATTTGTACTTAATATAATATTTCTGCTTAATTATAGTATTTCTGCCATTTTATAGTATTTGTGCTAAAACATAGTATTTCTACTAAATGCAGTATTTCTGGGTAATCATTGTATTTCTATATATTTCTGCCAGCTCCCAGGAGTCAGTCCTAATATTCAAATTTACATATCAGGACCTGACGGCTTCCCAGCCAGCCAATCATATCTGAGTCCTGGCACATTCAAATTTGCATATTGGGACCTTCATGGCTTCTCAGCCAGCCAATCATATCTGAGTCCTGGCACATTTAAATTTGCATATTGTTGCCTTCATGGCTTCCCAGCCAGCCAATCATATCTGAGTCCTGGCACATTCAAATTGGTGCGAGAGAAGTAAGTTTCTAGCTCAGTCAAGCAGCCTGGGAGCTGCTAAATTTGAATCCACCAATCAGAGAGCCTGTGCACTTTTTCCCGCCAAAACAGGTGCACGCAGCACAGAGAGACACAGGATTTTTCCAGTCTATTTCTCATAATGACGACTCCCCTCAAACAAATGACCATAATTTCCTAACCGTAGGGGCTAGAACGGTCATTCTTACAACCGTTTTGTTCAGAAGAGATGGGGAATCTTAAAGTGTTGACAATTTATCATTAAAATATGAATTATTAAAGATATTTGACTTCTAATGCACCATTTTGGCGGGAAAAAGCACACAGCCCTCTGATTGGTGGATTCAAATTGAGAATCTCACAGCTGTTTGACTGACCTAGAAACATGCTGTTAACAGCCCCTGTTCACTTGCTGATGCTATGTGTGTGTGTGTGTGTGTGTGTGTGTGTGAGCCTGAGTGTGTGTGTGTGTGTGTGTGTGTGTGTGTGTGTGTGTGTGTGTGTGTGAGAGAGAGAGAGAGAGAGAAAGACACACACAAAGCCCTTTTTAGGGCAGCATCTCATTGTTGGATAAAAATATAATATATTCAGACTGGTTGACTGGCATTGACCCTGTGTGTGTGTCTCTCTCTGTACATTTGTGTATCCATATTTAATTTTGTGTGTATCTGTTGGCTGTTCTTATTTGTATTTCTAAATGTATTTTTATTTTATTTTTTCACAGGTGAACAAAAATTAGTTTTGAGCAAAATTAACCATGTTCCTTTTATTCAGCTTGTCATTTTACCTTCCAATATTTTCACTTAAGTTATTACTACTCTGCTCAATCATAGTATCTGTTCTAAATCATTGTTATTGAGCTATATTGTAAGATTTCTGGTAAATCATAGTATTTCTACTATATTATATTTTTCTTTCTAAATATATCATTTCTGCTATAGAGTAGTATTTCTGTAATGTTTAAGAATGTTTGGCTAAATATATTCTTTCTGTTATCTTATACTATTTCTCCGAAATTCTTGTATTTTTGGGAAGTTATCGTGTTTCTGGTAAGTTACAATATTTCTGCTAAGTTCTGCTATGCTATTGTATTTCTGCCAAGTATTATGTTTCCTCTAAGATATTGCAGTTCTGCTAAGTTACTACATTTTAGCAAAGTTCCTTTGCTTCTGCAAAGTTTTTACAATTTCTGCAACTTTTCAGCTTTTTCTGCTAGTTTCAGCAGACAGCTTCAGCATTACAGCATCCACACTGCATTTTCGCAGGAAATGCAAATTTTTCTAGTTATTGTGTGGATGCTTTATGCATCCACACTATTGAGTTCCTGTTTCTCTTTATTCTTTATTATTATTATTATTATTCTTCAAGTTGCTTCCAGACGTTTTTTTCGCCGTAGAACTACTTCCACAATTTTTGTGCTATTTTCACCGTTCAAATTTTAAACTATTCTGCTATTTTTGCTCTTTCCGCAATGACTTTTGGTATTTTCTGCTGTTATACTTTTTAAAATATTAAGCTTTTTCCTTTAATTTGTCCCATTGAAATGAATGGGAAACTTCCATAATTCTGCTAAATTTTGCTTGTTTTGAAACTTAACTACTTTTTTACTACTTTCACGTAGAACAACCATTCAAACTTCAAAATGTTCTCAAATTATTGGGCTATTCATGGATGATTCAGCTTTTTCATACCTGTTACCATTTTCATCTTATCCCTCTTCAAGTTTTGAGTTTCATCTTTGTGATTTTTCACAAAATACATGCGTTGTTATGGTTGCTATGCAGTTGGTTCTAAGTGAGCCACTGTACCTTTGGCAATTTTCTCTTCATGTCCGAACAACTTCTTGCTACTCGCTCAATTTCCACTCAACTTCCACAAATTATACATCAAAACGTAGGTATTTTTGCTGGCTTTCAGAAAATGTCACTATCATTGTTGTGGGATTTATAGAATTTTGGCAAATCTCCTCAGACCAACACAAAGTCTCAAAATCCCCATAGAAAGTCAATGGAGAGTTCGTTTAAAATCACCGCTTGATTTCTGTAATGAGAGGCATTTTCGAATCGTCATATCTCCCCAACGAAGCGAAGTTAAGACATGAGGCTTGTGCCAATATATCTTCAGACACTCCTGATGCTCACAATTCAAGAATTGTTTTCTCATCTATTACCATTTGGCCATGAATTGGGTTTGTTTGAGGGTAGGAAATTCGTCCCTCGCTCAGATTTCTTCAGATTTCAAACTCTGGAAATGGGACACTTTTTTCTCTCGTCATATCTTTTGATAGATTTCCACAGAGACCTGAAAATTTCCATGACTGTTCACCAAAGCCTGCTGTCTCTTACGGTGAAAGAATGATATCGATACTCCAAATAGATTTAGAGTTAGAAAGCGTTGTTTGAGGGCAAGTCAAGGCAGATTTTGCTTGCCTCTACTCAGTTATGGTGCATTAGAAGTCAAATATTGTCAATAATTCATATTTTAATGATAAATCGTTAACACTGGAAGATTCCCCATCTCTTCTGAACAAAACGGTGTAAGAATGACTGTTCTAGCCCCTACGGTTAGGAAATTATAGCCATTTGTTTGAGAGGAATCCTCACTATGAGAAATTCACTGCAGAAATCCTGTCTCTGTGCTCTGTGTGTGTAAAACGGCTGCACCTGTTTTGGCGGGAAAAACTACACAGCCTCTCTGATTGGTGGATTCAAATTTAGCAGCTCCCAGGCTGCTTGACTGACCTAGAAACTTGATTTTCTCTCCTGTGTGTGTGTGTGTGTGTGTGTATGTGTGTGTGTGTGTGTGTGTGTGTGTGTGAGAGAGAGAGAGAGATAGAGAGGGCGAGAGAGAGAGTTTTATGGGAGCATCTTATTGTATGATTTAAATTCAATATATTTGGACTGGTTGACTGAATTTGATCCTGTGTGTGTCCCTCTGTGCTTGTGGGACTTTTGCAGCTGTCCATTTTGCTTTTCCAATTTTTCTATTTAAGTTATTACTATTGTGCTAAGTCATAGCATTTGTGCTGCTTTTCAGTACTTGTGCTAAATACAGCATTTCTGCTAAATCATACTATTTCTGCTATTTTATAAGATTTGTGCTAAATACAGCATTTGTGCTAAATCATACTATTTCTGCTATTTTATAGGATTTGTACTTAATATAATATTTCTGCTTAATTATAGTATTTGTGCTAAAACATAGTATTTCTACTAAACGCAGTATTTCTGGGTAATCATAGTATTTCTATGTATTCCTGCCAGCTCCTCAGGAAGCCAATCCTCTGTGAGGACTGTAATTTTCAAATTGACATATCAAGTCATGCACGGCTTCCCAGCCAGCCAATCATATCTGAGTCCTGGCACATTCAAATTTGCATATTGGGACCTTCATGGCTTCCCAGCCAGCCAATCATATCTGAGTCCTGGCACATTTAAATTTGCATATTGTTGCCTTCATGGCTTCCCAGCCAGCCAATCATATCTGAGTCCTGGCACATTTAAATTTGCATATTGGGACCTTCATGGCTTCTAAGCCCACCAATCATCTATGTCATATATCTCTAATATTTCATATTTTTATTTTAAATGGTCAGCATTTCAAGATTCCCTATGTCTTCTGAATAAAATGGTCTAAGAATGACTGTTTTAGCCCCTACGGTTAGAAATTTATGGCTGTTTGTTTGAGGGGAATTCTCACTATGAGAAATAGACTGCAAAATCCTGTCTCTCTCTGTGCTGCATGTGTAAAGGCCTGCACTTAGTGCACCAGTTTTGGCGGAAAAAGTACACAGCCTCTCTGATTGGTGGATTCAAATTTAGCAGCTCCCAGGCTGCTTGACTGACCTAGAAACTTGATTTTCTCTCCTGTGTGTGTGTGTGTGTGTGTGTGTGTGTGTGTGTGTGAGACAGAGAGAGAGAGAGGCGAGAGAGAGTTTGTATGGGAGCATCTTATTGTATGATTTAAATTCAATATATTTAGACTGGTTGACTGAATTTGATCCTGTGTGTGTCTCTCTGTGCTTGTGGGACTTTTTTCAGCTGTCCATTCTGCTTTTCCAATTTTTCTATTTAAGTTATTACTATTGTGCTAAGTCATAGCATTTGTGCTGCTTTTCAATATTTGTGCTAAATACAGCATTTCTGCTAAATCATACTATTTCTGCTATTTTATAGGATTTGTACTTAATATAATATTTCTGCTTAATTATAGTATTTCTGCCATTTTATAGTATTTGTGCTAAAACATAGTATTTCTACTAAATGCAGTATTTCTGGGTAATCATTGTATTTCTATATATTTCTGCCAGGTCCCCAGGGAGTCAGTCCTCTGTAAGGAGTGTAATATTCAAATTTACCTATCAGGACCTGGGACGGCTTCCCAGCCAGCCAATCATATCTGAGTCCTGGCACATTCAAATTTGCATATTGGGACCTTCATGGCTTCCCAGCCAGCCAATCATATCTGGGTCCTGGCACATTTAAATTTGCATATTGGGACCTTCATTGCTTCTTAGCCCACCAATCATCTATGTCATATATCTCTAATATTTCATATTTTTATTTTAAATGGTCAACATTTCAAGATTCCCCATGTCTTCTGAACAAAACGGTCTCAGAATGACTGTTTTAGCCCCTATGGTTAGGTATTTATGGCTGTTTGTTTGAGGGGAGTCCTGACTATGAGAAATAGACTGCAAAAATCCTGTCTCTCTCTGTGCTGCATGTGTAAAAGCCTGCACTTGGTGCACCAGTTTTGGTGGGAAAAAGCACACAACCTCTCTGATTGGTGGATTCAAATTGAGAAGCTCACAGCTGTTTGACTGACCTAGAAACATGCTGTTAACAGCCCCTGTTCACTTGCTGCTGCTGCTGCTGCTGCTGTGTGTGTGTGTGTGTGTGTGTGTGTGTGTGTGTGTGTGAGAGAGAGAGAGAGAGAGAGAGAGAGAAAGAAAAGACACACACAAAGACCTTTTTAGGGCAGCATCTCATTGGTGGATAAAAATATAATATATTCAGACTGGTTGACTGGCATAGACCCTGTTTGTGTGTGTCTCTCACTGTACATTTGTGTATCCATATTTGATTTTCTGTGTATTTGGTGATTTGTGTATCCATATTTGATTTTGTGTATCTGTTGGCTTTTCTTATTTATTTTTTTTCTAAATGAATTTTTATTTTATTTTTTCACAGGTGAACAAAAATTAGTTTTGAGCGAACTTAACCATGTTTCTTTTTATTCAGCTTATCATTTTACCTTTCCAATATTTTCACTTAAGTTATTACTATTCTGCTCAATCATATTATCTGTTCTAAATCATTGTTATTAAGCTATATTGTAGGATTTCAGCTAAATCATAGTATTTCTACTATATTATATTTTCTTTCTAAATATAGCATTTCTGCTATAGAATAGTGTTTCTGCTATATTATAATATTTGTGCTAAACTGGAGTATTTTTGCTAAAACATAGTATTTATATAAAATTACAATATTCATAGTATATTACAGTGTCTCTGGTAAATCACAGCATTTCTGCTATGTTGTACTGTTTTTCTAAATCATAGTATTTCTGTAATGTTTAAGAATGTTTGGCTAAATATATTCTTTCTGTTATCTTATACTATTTCTCCGAAATTCTTGTATTTTTGAGAAGTTATCGTGTTTCTGGTAAGTTACAATATTTCTGCTAAGTTCTGCTATGCTATTGTATTTCTGCCAAGTATTATGTTTCCTCTAAGATATTGCAGTTCTGCTAAGTTACTACATTTTAGCAAAGTTCCTTTGCTTCTGCAAAGTTTTTACAATTTCTGCAACTTTTCAGCTTTTCAGCTAGTTTCAGCAGAAAGCTTCAGCTTTAAAGCATCCACACTGCATTTTCGCAGGAAATGCAAATTTTCTAGTTATTATTATTCTTCAAGTTGCTTCCGACGTTTTTTAGCCGTAGAACTACTTCCACAATTTTTGTGCTATTTTCACCGTTCAAATTTTAAACTATTCTGCTATTTTTGCTCTTTCCGGCAATGACTTTTGGTATTTTCTGCTCTTATACTTTTTAAAATATTACGTTTTTTTCCTTTAATTTGTCCCATTGAAATGAATGGGAAACTTCCATAATTCTGCTAAATTTTGCTTGTTTTTGAAACTTAACTACTTTTTACTACTTTCACGTAGAACAACCATTCAAACTTTAAAATGTTCTCAAATTATTGGGCTATGCATAGATGATTCAGCTTTTTCATATCTGTTACCGTTTTCATCTTATCCCTCTTCAAGTTTTGAGTTTCATCTTTGTGATTTTCACAAAATACATGCGTTGTTATGGTTGCTATGCAGTTGGTTCTAAGTGAGCCACTGTACCTTTGGCAATTTTCTCTGCATGTCCGAACAACTTCTTGCTACTCGCTCAATTTCCACTCAACCCACACAAATTATACATCAAAACGTAGGTATTTTTGCTGGCTTTCAGAAAATGTCACTATCATTGTTGTGGGATTTATAGAATTTTGGCAAATCTCCTCAGACCAACACAAAGTCTCAAAATCCCCATAGAAAGTCAATGGAGAGTTCGTTTAAAATCACCGCTTGATTTCTGTAATGAGAGGCATTTTCGAATCGTCATATCTCCCCAACGAAGCGAAGTTAAGACATGAGGCTTGTGCCAATATATCTTCAGACACTCCTGATGCTCACAATTCAAGAATTGTTTTCTCATCTATTACCATTTGGCCATGAATTG
Source organism: Oreochromis aureus (assembly GCF_013358895.1). NCBI lineage: Eukaryota > Metazoa > Chordata > Actinopteri > Cichliformes > Cichlidae > Oreochromis > Oreochromis aureus. The sequence continues at coordinate 51,254,376 of NC_052944.1, read as the reverse complement.
GGTTTGTTTGAGGGTAGGAAATTCGTCCCTCGCTCAGATTTCTTCAGATTTCAAACTCTGGAAATGAGACACGTTTTTCTCTCGTCATATCTTTTGATAGATTTCCACAGAGACCTGAAAATTTCCATGACTGTTCACCAAAGCCTGCTGTCTCTTACGGTGAAAGAATGATATCGATACTCCAAATAGATTTAGAGTTAGAAAGCGTTGTTTGAGGACTAGTCAAGGCAGATTTTGCTTGCCTCTACTCAGTTATGGTGCATTAGAAGTCAAATATCGTCAATAATTCATATTTTAATGATAAATTGTCAACATTTTAAGATTCCCCATCTCTTCTGAACAAAATGGTGTAAGAATGACTGTTCTAGCCCCTACGGTTAGGAAATTATGGCCATTTGTTTGAGAGGAATCCTCACTATGAGAAATTCACTGCAGAAATCCTGTCTCTGTGCTCTGTGTGTGTAAAAACGGCTGCACCTGTTTTGGCGGGAAAAAGTACACAGCCTCTCTGATTGGTGGATTCAAATTTAGCAGCTCCCAGGCTGCTTGACTGAGCTAGAAACTTGATTTTCTCTCCTGTGTGTGTGTGTGTGTGTGTGTGTGTGTGTGTGTGTGTGTGAGAGAGAGAGAGAGAGAGAGGAGGAGAGAGAGTTTTTATGGGAGCATCTTATTGTATGATTTAAATTCAATATATTTAGACTGGTTGACTGAATTTGATCCTGTGTGTGTCTCTCTGTGCTTGTGGGACTTTTGCAGCTGTCCATTTTGCTTTTCCAATTTTTCTATTTAAGTTATTACTATTGTGCTAAGTCATAGCATTTGTGCTGCTTTTCAGTATTTGTGCTAAATACAGCATTTCTGCTAAATCATACTATTTCTGCTATTTTATAAGATTTGTGCTAAATACAGCATTTGTGCTAAATCATACTATTTCTGCTATTTTATAGGATTTGTACTTAATATAATATTTCTGCTTAATTATAGTATTTGTGCTAAAACATAGTATTTCTACTAAACGCAGTATTTCTGGGTAATCATAGTATTTCTATGTATTCCTGCCAGCTCCTCAGGAAGCCAATCCTCTGTGAGGACTGTAATTTTCAAATTGACATATCAAGTCATGCACGGCTTCCCAGCCAGCCAATCATATCTGAGTCCTGGCACATTCAAATTTGCATATTGGGACCTTCATGGCTTCCCAGCCAGCCAATCATATCTGAGTCCTGGCACATTTAAATTTGCATATTGGGACATTCATGGCTTCTAAGCCCACCAATCATCTATGTCATATATCTCTAATATTTCATATTTTTATTTTAAATGGTCAGCATTTCAAGATTCCCCTATGTCTTCTGAATAAAATGGTCTAAGAATGACTGTTTTAGCCCCTATGGTTAGAAATTTATGGCTGTTTGTTTGAGGGGAATTCTCACTATGAGAAATAGACTGCAAAAATCCTGTCTCTCTCTGTGCTGCATGTGTAAAGGCCTGAACTTAGTGCACCAGTTTTGGCGGAAAAAGTACACAGCCTCTCTGATTGGTGGATTCAAATTTAGCAGCTCCCAGGCTGCTTGAATGACCTAGAGTTGTCCTCTCTCCTCTCTGTGTGTGTGTGTGTGTGTGTGTGTGTGTGTGTGTGTGTGTGAGAGAGAGAGAGAGAGAGAGAGGCGAGAGAGAGAGTTTTATGGGAGCATCTTATTGTATGATTTAAATTCAATATATTTAGACTGGTTGACTGAATTTGATCCTGTGTGTGTCTCTCTGTGCTTGTGGGACTTTTTGCAGCTGTCCATTTTGCTTTTCCAATTTTTCTATTTAAGTTATTACTATTGTGCTAAGTCATAGCATTTGTGCTGCTTTTCAGTATTTGTGCTAAATACAGCATTTCTGCTAAATCATACTATTTCTGCTATTTTATAAGATTTGTGCTAAATACAGCATTTGTGCTAAATCATACTATTTCTGCTATTTTATAGGATTTGTACTTAATATAATATTTCTGCTTAATTATAGTATTTGTGCTAAAACATAGTATTTCTACTAAATGCAGTATTTCTGGGTAATCATTGTGTTTCTAAATATTTCTGCCAGGTCTCCAGCAAGTCAATCCTCTGTGAGGACTGTAATTTTCAAATTTACATATCAGGGCATGCACGGCTTCCCAACCAACCAATCATATCTGAGGGCTGAGACATACAAATTTGTATATTGAGGCTTCCGTGGCTTCCCAGCCAGCTGAGGGCAAGTCAAAGTAGTTCATGCCTCACCTCTACTCAGTTATGGTGCATTACAAGTCAAATATCTTCGGTAATTCACATTTTAATGATAAATTGTCAACAGTTGAAGATTCCCCCATCTCTTTTGAACAAAACGGTGTAAGAATGACAGTTCTAGCCCTCATGGTTAGGAAATTATGGCCATTTGTTTGAGGGGAATCGTCACTATGAGAAATAAACTGCAAAAAGCCGGTCTCTCTTTGTGCTGCGTGTGTGCCTGTGTGTGTGTGTGTGTGTGTGTGTGTGTGTGTGTGTGTGTGGAGAGCATGTTTGCTGGTGGGAAAAAGTAAACAGACTCTCTGATTGGTGGATTCAAATTGAGCAGCAGATCCAGGCCGTTTGCCTGTCATAGATACAGCTGAAAATATAAAGATGAAAATAGATGAAGAAGCTGAGGTGCCACATTTAGCACTTCTCCTAAATATAGTATTTTTGCTAAATCATAGGATTTGTGTTATCTTATCCCCAGGGCAGCTGTGGCTACAACTGTAGCTTGCCTCCACCAATGTGTGAATGTGAGAGTGAATGAATAGTGGCATTGTAAAGCGCTTTGGGTGCTTTGGATTTATATAGCGCTTTTCAATCTATTATTATCTATGCAGAGTGACCAGCACCATGTTATAGGTCTGGTGAACTCCATCATCAGCTCATTGTGTTCAAGAGGAGACACTTCCTATGACTTCAGTCATTTTCACTTTTACCTAATTTTTGTGCTGTGTTTTCTTATGTGCTGGCTGAAACGTGTATCTCTCTCTCTCTGTTACTGTGTGTGTGTGTGTGTGTGTGTGTGTGTGTGTGTGTGTGTGTGTGTGTAAAAGCCACCCCTGCACTAATTACTGATAGTTGAGAACAAGTCTTTGTGTATTAACAGGTTTACACTCTATGAAACTGATTTTTCTTACAAATATGATTTTTACATTAACATGTGTAACTCTGTAACACAAAGTGTAGCTGTTAAGGCTATAGTTTAGATGGTTGTCTTTAAAACCTTCACTGAAGAGTCTTGTTGGAGACAGCCACAGCTTTACCTCACTGTAGCAGGGGTGAACAAGTGGTTGCAAGTCCATTTAGGTCAGAATTCATATGATTACAACCAATATGTATTAGAATAAAAGAAACAAATGTGCAATGAACATGTCAGGAGTCACTGTTAAAAAGTCTCATGGCAGTGGGGTTAAAGGACCTCCTGAACCTCTGATTCCTGCAGTGCAGTGAGGTGAGCCTCTGCAGCTCCTACTGTCCTGTGAGGATGATTAGGCAATCACCAACACCAGCTCCTTGGTGTTGGTTTTCAGAAGAAAACTGTTCTTATTTCTGCAGTCAGTTAAATAAATCTATCATAATACAGTACATTTTAACATAATGACCTTCTGTTTATTTATGTCTTTTAACCATTATTTCAAATTCAAAGAATCCTGTTTGAAACATTTATTAAACTTATAGAATTAAATTTCTGCTAGTTGTTTTTGTTGCAATAAAATCTAGCATATTAATATTTAAATGTACATATATTTTCACGTTTTCAATGCCAATTTTGTGTAATGGCAAAGTTTCCCACTACCCGTGAATGCCTCTTTTTTTACGTCTACGGCTGACTACTGAATCTCCGCCCACTCTCTGCCTGATCGCTGCCGGTAAGCGCTGCTTCTCTGGCTCTCTTCTCTGAAATAAATGTGTATAAGCTGTTTGAGTGATTTACCGAGTTGTTGTTAGTGACTTATAAAGCCAGTCGACGTATAAGTCATGTTAAAGTAACACAATGGCTGCTTTTTGAGTGAAACGTTGTAATTTTAGTATTTAAAAGGAGTGTTTGGTATGCTAGCCCTAACAACCTAAGCGCTAACGCCTAGCCTAGCTCCTGTAGGCCTAGTGTGAAATTCATATGGTTCATTTAATTGTTTAATACAGTTATTGTGTTGTATTTGGTTCATTCGGTGTGTTAGTGTTTCTGAGTCTCTTAGGGAATCTGAAGTTAGTTCTCCTCTTCACAAATCAGTCAGTTAAAACGGCCTCATTCTTTAGGTTATAAGGTAATGAGCCGCCATTTTAGAACCACTGATTAGCTGCTGAAGCAGCAGGGTCGACTTCAAAGGAGCCATTTTACGGCCTCTGACTGAAGGCCGGGAGAAAAAGAGTCACGTGCCTGTGCGGGTGTGTCTGTGTTGTGGGTTAATTAACAGAAGGAAGAGAGAGAATGAGGATAAAACACATAATATAAGAATAATAAAATTTCTTAACAAGAAGTTTTTTTTAATTAATCAATTTTAGTTTTTTAGTTAAATTTTAAGAAGTATTTAACAAACACTTGTTTGTGCAGGTTGGTTGGTTTTTAAGTAAAACCTACCTACACCTGCAGCTCTGTTTAACTTCTCACTTTGTGAAAAATTGATAACATATAAAAAAGGCCACCTTCAAATAAATAAAATGCAGCAGTGCACCATTAATATTAATATGATATGTAGATATTTAAAACAACAGCATATTAAATAAAACTAAATGACACTGTGTGCAGGTGATAATATTTTGGGGAAGAATTTGAATGCAGACCAACTCAAATGTTGAAGCCTACAAATATATCACCCAAGCTTTCATTTATGATTGTTCATGCTTTTAAATTGTGATGTCACAATTTGTATTTTTGTGCTTTGTCTTTTGTTACACAGAGTGAAAGAGATCTTTGGTTTTGCCTTTGCTGGTAAGTAAACAGTGATTGTAACTGAAGCAGTATGAACCTGGCATTGCGTAGCACGTTTGACGACTTGCATACAGTAGTTTGACTTTTTGTGATATGTTTCCATTTACTGATTGGCAAAAACACAGGATTTGTGACCTGTAGCAGCAAAGCCCCCACACAGGGCCTCTGACTGTCCCTGAAAATGTCCCTGAAGTTTAATAGCCCATTTATGTATGATTTAAATTTCTTATGGCTTATCAAATCCAAACATAGTTAAATGTCAGATGTCTTTATACGGTGGTTCATTTTCTCCTTATGTTTGTGGATTTAAGTAGCAGACAAAACAATTAAAGTGTTTTAGGAGAGTCAGTATAAGTGGTTGCTCAAACACTTAAGAGCTGCACAGGTATTGATTTATATTGTCTCTCAAATTCTGCTGATGTATTACATTAAAGTCAGAACACTGTAGAAGTATTTTGCCTCACTCGGTATAAGTAATAGCTTTAACAGTTAAGCAATAATAAAAACGAAGAGAACCAGAGGTGTGAGTGGACATTGTTAGGTACATTACAGCCAGTGTGTCCAATTGGTTTATTACTTATTTAGTGAATATAATGTGTTTTAAAATTAATTAGAAAGGTTGCCAGAAAGGTACACTGCAAAATTCATAAATATTCCTAGCAACGGGTACAATGAAAGGACTTTGTAGTGTAATATTTTAAGACATTTAATTTTAATTACAAAACATGGTGCACCTCTGCTATTGTAACATGTTAATATTTACATGTATTTTAAGATTTACATATTCATGTCAGACATGAGGTTTTCTGTTGCTTCTGATTTATATAATTACTTTGTATCTTACAAGTTTTGGTTTTCACACTTTATTAGCACTGACTTGTGGTAGAAAATGTTGAAGCCACAAAGCTTCTGTGTAGGAAATATTTGGTATATCCTGCACTTGTGCCAACAAATATTGGTGGATATTCTTTGCATTTCTGTAGTAATGAATGCTTTTATTACACATGCCATTTGAGACGCTGCAGTTCATTTATCTCCTCTTTACACTACAGTAAGCTCATAAAGCCTTAATTTATGTCTTAGTAAATTGGATTGTGTGTGAAGAGGCTCAACAGTCTGAATCATCAAACAGTGATCTGATGTATTGTTTCCTTTCTCTAGACTGCTGATCTGATCGTCTCAAGTCTGGTAAGTAAAGGTTTGTCTGAGGTGCAGTGCTGGGAAATGTTTCTCATTATAGGAGATTCAGTTTAGTGCTGTGAGTCAGCACAGCTCTTGGCAATCATCAAATCCTAGAAAAGTCTATGTAAACATTTCCAGACTTACAGATTCTCTCTCATCATCATACTACATTTTTAATTAGGCCCTAATGTCGGCCATGCTGATTTATTGTAGATTGAGGGGAGTGTGTATTAAACATGCCCCATATAATTTTGCATTTTGCCAAAAGTCATACTGAGTAAATTATTTTTTACTTTTATGTTAACGGCTCCCCAGACATTATGATATACTGTTGTACCAGGTAAGTACACACAGAAATGGGAATTTGAGACCTTTGGGCATTTAGGAACATGTGATGTGTCATAAGTTTGAGTTGAGTGCATGTGAAGTGTTTAAAGCAGGTGGTCTGAAACTGTCTGCTCTAACTTCATTGTGTGGGTTTAGCTTGACCATATTATGTTTACAGTAAGTTACTATAGCACCACATCTTGGTTTACAGACTCTGTTTGTTTTTATTGTGTTAATAGAATGAAAAAATGTCCTTAGAAATGTTCCATCATTATGTTAAACATTTTCATTCAGTTGAATCTAATAATGTACTGTACAACTCTTCAGTGTGTAATGATATACATGTTCTGTATTTTTCGGACTGTAAGGCGCACTAAATTATAAGGCACATTAAGTCAAACAAAACAGATAAGTCAAACTTTATTCAACTCATTTACAATAACTCTCAACATTGTTCAGTTGTAAGACATAAAATACAGAACAATTCACTCACTTTTCAGGATTTTGTATTGATGAATGTGGATTGATCAGTTTGAACTCTGCTTCATAAGCATGGCTCTCAACAGGTGCCAGGCCCTTATACACACACACACACACACACCATATTATGTTGAAGCACAGTACGAATTACTCTACGAGGGTGCTGACTATGGTAGCCATGCTCCGACAATACATCAAGCGGCACAGCTTTGTAGCTTACCAAAGTCTTACTAAAATATTTGACAGAATTTGGATCGCTGTGTACCACAGAAATCCAGTTTGAGGTCAGTAAGCATAACCAGAATCAATACACTAGGCACATTGTATATTTTTGAGAAAATGACAGGATTTTAGGTGTGCCATATACTCTGAAGAATATGGTAAATCCAAGCATATTGGAAACATGACTAATTCCAGTCCTTTTGTGTCTTACAGGTGACCTGCTGCAGAAAACCCTCTCCCTCTATCATTATCAAGCAATTCTGTCTATCCTATCACTCTCCCAACTCTATCTAATTTGACAGCCATTCTATCTTGTATCAATCTATCCCAACTGCTCTATCTAATTTGACAGCCATTCTATCTTGTATCAATCTATCCCAACTGCTCTATCTAATTTGACAGCCATTCTATCTTGTATCAATCTATCCCAAGCACTCTATCTCGTTTTCAGAAATCCCAGTTTTCAGAAATCCCAGTTTTCAGAAATCCCAGTCTTCAGAAATCCCAGTCTTCAGAAATCCCAGTTTTCAGAAATCCCAGTTTTGAAAAATCCAAGTTTTTGAAAATCCAAGTTTTGAAAAATCCAAGTTTTGAAAAATCCAAGTTTTGGCAATTGAAGTTACCAGAACTTTGTCAATCTGTATTCAGAATTCTGAGAGATCTCTGCTCTCACTGCTCCTCCTTTCCTGTCATTAAACTCTCTCTCCATTCATTTTGCTGGAAAATAACAATTAGAAAGTTGAATATACAGTAGTAGAATTGCAGTACAGTAGAACTTATAGTAGAAACTACTTATACAGCCCTACATTTGTAGTTTTAACTTGGCATTACACTTTGAAATAAACACTGATAGTTTGGCTTACAAGTGCAATTTGATAAATTATATAAACTTATATACACACTTTTTTGAGATATATTTGTAGTAAGATAATCTGGTTATTTTGTAATTCAGACTGTTATATTCACATAAATATTAAATTTGATTCAAATACATTTTTCAAGTCTGTTTCATTGGTTATAACATTTGACTACAAGTTTATACTAGTATTATTTAAGGACAAACCCTTTTTGTCACTCAGTGTAAGTGTTCAGTTACAGTTGTCATCTAGAGGCTGCCCTGAGGACCCAGACTTCCTGTTTCCTGACTGCTGCAGAACATCCAGCTGAAGAATCCCCATCGCCTGTCATCTGATCACCACACCATCACAGCTCATATTTGCTTTAAATTTTAAATATCTGAAAGATTTACACAGTCTACTTAAAAGTTAAGAGTTTTATTATAGCCTGTTGATTGATTGTTGAGATTTATTCTGCATATTACATTACAGAAGTATAGACCTATTTGTTATCCAGTCTGGTTAAAGAAAAATAGAAGTAATAATATACAGTTTTGAAAAAAGTTACAATAAAACAGACCAAAGTGTTTTCAAAGAACTTTAAATAACTTTTATATTGAGTTTGTATTTAAGTCAGCTTTTATATTAATTCTGATAAATCTCTGATTTTAATAGTCATTAAAGTCATTAGTTTTTCAGTGTTTACAAGTTGACTTTTGTTTACATTTGTGTATACATATAAGTTCCAGTTTGTACTTCAACAAAATGCCAAGAAAAGGTCAAAGGTCACAGTCCCAGAAGCTTAGATGGCAAAAGCAGCGAGAACAGGTAAATGTTTCTCAGACCGGTGAGCAGGTAAAGGTGTCCGTTACAACTATTCCCAGTCCAGAAGTGCAGAGCAGTGCTCAGACAGCCGCAGTGTCTTATGCAGATGTGGTAAAGAGAGGTGTTCGCTCAGCATGTGTGCCAGATGCTAAAGTACAGCAGGTAATCCAGACTGAAACCCAGGTAACTGTGCAAACGCAGTATGATGAGAAGCTCCAGGACCGTCTCATGTACAGGTTACAAACAGTGAAAGTCGTCCACGAGTGAGTAGCATCTGTGCGTCCCGAAGCCAGGCCTCTGCTAAGTATGGAAAGTACCGGAATCAGCAATGCATGGCGAACAGTTTGGTTTTCCTGTCATTCTTACACGAGGATGAATTCATTACGAGAGCAGATCTTAACCGTGTGTTGGACAAAGGCCATGCCATGCATTCAGATGCCAGAAAGAGGTTTGTGAACAGCGTGTTTCTAGCCTGCGATGAGCTTCCCTCAGTGGTCACCAGCCGCACACACAAGTATCAAGTGGACATGTCTCAGTTTGCTCTTTACGGCGCATTTGATGGTACAGATCATCTTCCGAGCCTTGAACAGGGACTACAGTGTTTGGTTTCAGCGGTTCGCTATGCTTTGCTAGTCATGGGAGGAAACGTCATTGCAGTTTGCAGGCTGACTTCAGGTGAATACGCATATTTTGACCCTCACTCACGTAAGTCTACAGGAATGCCATTGTCGCTAGCTGTAAGTGGTGGAACTGCAGTTATGTTAAAATTCACACGTCTTAACGACATGACTGACAGGATCAAACGCTTGTACCGAATGTTTAGCATCGCACCAACCTGCACTTATGAGCTACAACCTGTCGAGTTTCACAGTGAAAACGCTGCTGACCAAAGAGATGCTAATCAAACCACCGAATACAGACAAACCGCTGCAAGTGTTCCAGCTGTAGCTTTAAATGAACCTGTCCAAGAATTAAATTCCCAAACAACCACTGAGCAGACACGGAAAACTGTTACGGAGACTGTAATCACTGAAGTGACATCATCCAGAGTGGATTATTCAGATGAGACAGCTGCTACTGAAAACAACAATCATCCGTCTGATTATTTACAGAAAGAAACCTCTGCATCTTCTGTGAGAGAAACTCAGGTAATATCAGATGCTGTTCCTCAGAATGATTCAAACACTGTCTCCTGTTCAACTAAGACAATACAGGAACTGCCACATAAAATTTTGAAACGTAATAAACAGGAAGCACAAAAAATGAGGAGAAGGTCACTGGCCCAACAGAAATTACCACAAAGAAAGGAAAATCAGAAAAGGAAGGAAAGGAGATGTACAGTTGTGATGAAAGCTTTTAGGGCAAAGAAAAGAAATTCCAGTACAAAGTCTAATGATCCAGATCACAGACAGAAGAAGAGAGTGTACAAAAATAATCTGTATAAACTAAATGCTACATATAGAGAGAAACAGACAGAACATTTGAGAAAGATCTATAAAGAAAGAGATGATTTTAAGGAAAAACAGAAGGAGCAAATGAAAAGGCTGTATAGAGAAAGTGCTAAAATTAGAGAGAAAAAGGGGAACGTGTCATAAGGACATACAAAGACAATCCTATAATCCGAGAAAAGCAGAAAGAACATATAAGGAGAACATATAAAGAGTCTTCTATATTCGAGAAAAGCAGAAAGAACGTTTAAGGAGAACATATAGAGAGTCTTCTATATTCGAGAAAAGCAGAAAGAGCGTATAAGAAGAACATATAGAGAGTCTTCTATATTCGAGAAAAGCAGAAAGAACGTTTAAGAAGAACATATAGAGAGTCTTCTATATTCCGAGAAAAGCAGAAAGAACGTATAAGAAGAACATATGGAAGTTCTGTTGAATTCAGAGAGAAACATAAAGCCTGCATGAGGTCCTATGTATATAAACTATATCAAGAAAGTGAAGAATTTAAAAAGAAAAACTATCTTACAGCACTAAACGTTATGGAGAAGAGAGACAATTTCAGCAACAACACAAAGAGAATATGAGAGAACGAATGAGAGTAAAATATTGGAACGTTTTTTCTTTTAGACAGATGCATAATATCAGATGTGCAATGAATATAAAAAGAAAATATCGTCAGATGCATCGACCAGCTGAAAGTTTACAGTCTAATCCAGATAACAGTTTAATGAATGAGGCCATATCTCGTTTCAGATCAAACATTAAGTCAGCACCATCTTATGTTTGTACTGTTTGTCTAAAAGCTTCTTTTTCTAATCAGGTGAAAATCTGCAAAAGAAAATTACTCAAAACACCCAACTGTAGCTCAGCAGTGTCTAACTGGTAAATTTGTTCATATGTGTGATGAAGCATGTAATAATAACTGCAGCTTTCCTGTTGAGAGAAAAAGGAGTATATCTGTCACACGTGTCACAGTTCCCTCAAAAGTGGACGCATGCCAAGGCTTGCTGCTGTCAATGGTTTAGAACTGCAGGATATTCCAGCTGAACTGTGTGATCTCAACATTCTGGAGAGACATCTGATTGCCAAATGCATACCATTTGCTAAGATTATTCCTCTTCCAAAGGGCAGACAGAGACTCATACGTGGTAATGTGGTGTGTGTACCATCTGAGGTCCAACAAACAGTTGACTGTTTACCTAGGCTCAGGAACCAATCACAGATAATGAGGATCAAGCTGAAAAGACGACTGTGCTACAAAGGCCATCAGCTGTTCCAGACTGTCACCTGGTCTAAACTGATCCAAGCCCTGCGTAGCTCAAACAGATTCATCCACAGTACACAGATATTGTTATCAGAGATGATGCATTGCTTTGTGATCCCACGTTACCTGATGATGACAGCAGTGATGAAGCCAGCATGGCAAGTGATGATTATGATGAAGCAGATTTAATGGAAATTGACAACTATGAAAAGATGCCCTTTTGTGTGAAAGTGAGTCTGAAAGTGAACAAGATATTAATATGCAATCCTGTGATGAACAACCAGAAGAACAAAATCCAGAGGAACCAGAAAGTGATTTGAACAATGGAGGTTTTGCTCTAGAAAGTTGCCTGCAGCCTGTAGACATTTCAGAAGAGATTCTCTCTTTCACTGATAACACATATTGTGTGGCTCCTGCAGAAAGAAACAATCCTGTTAGCTTCTTCAGAACTCCTCATTTGGAAGCCATGGCATTTCCTGTGCAGTTTCCTACTGGTCAGAATACACTGGATGAAAAGAGACGTCTTAAACTCACACCAAGTGCTTACTTCAAGTCAAGGCTTTTCAACATTGATGCAAGATTTGCTAAAGATACAAATTACCTGTTTTCTCACAGTTTGTCACTGAAATACACCTGGCTAATTCCAGCATGACAATACAGCTAAGGAAAGGTAAAACTATGACCAAAGATGGACGCAAAATCACATCAGGAATGCTACAAAGTAAGACAGAAGTAGAGAAGCTGGTAAGAAATAAAGATGCAATCAGATTTATGCAGCCACTCAGAGGAACTCCAGCTTACTGGCAGAAAACTACCAAAGATCTATTCAGTATGGTCCGTCAAATAGGAACACCTCAGTTCTTTGTCACTTTCTCTGCTGCTGAGATGAGATGGCCTGAAGTGATTCAAGCAATAAAGAGACAGCAAGGTGAAGAGGTTGATTTGAAGCCCTGGACTGGTCAGAAAAGTGTGAAATTCTAAGATCAAATCCAGTAACCACCATGCGAATGTTTGATAAGCGTGTTGAGGCTTTGTTCAGAGATTTGCTTTTTCTCCTGCACAGCCCCTTGGTGAAATCATTGATTACTTTTACAGAGTTGAGTTCCAGCACAGAGGTAGTCCGCATATACACATGTTGCTGTGGATTCGAGAAAAGGTAGAAGTAGATGTGGATGATGACCAAACTGTCTGTGACTTTGTGGACAGATACATCTCAGCTCAACTCCTGATCCAGAAAAACAGCCTGAACTGCACAAAAAAAGTCGCTGAACTGCAAAAGCACAGCAAAAACCACACAAAGACATGCTTTAAGAGTGTGAACTCTGGTTGTAGATTTGGGTTTCCAAAACCACCAGCCACAAGAACAATGATTGTGAGACAGGATGAGGATTCAGACACTGAAGCTGCAAAAGCCAAGCTCAGACCTTTGTTGAACCTGCTGAAGGAACCTGAAGCTGCTTCCCTCACCATAGACCAGATTCTGTCACGATGCAACTTGACATTGAATGAGTATGAACAATGCCTCCAAGACATAAACAAGAAAACAGCTCTTATTCTGAAACGTGACCCAAATGAGTGTTGGATCAACAATTACAACCCAGACCTGCTTGAAGCCTGGAACTCTAATTTAGATGTCTCATTAATTTTGAATGCCTATTCATGTATAGAATACCTCTGTAAATATATAACGAAGAAAGAATCTGGCCTTTCTGAATACCTGAAGACAGTTATTGACAACTCTGATAAGAACACGGTCAATGAATGTGATGAAATGAGAGCTGTGATGCAGGCTTATTCAAAAAAGAGAGAAATCAGCGCACAGGAGTGTGTGACTCGTGTCTGTGGCCTAAAAATGAAAAAAAAATGTTCCCGCAGTGTTGTATTTGTACCAACAGATGATAACCGGTAAAATGAGTCGCCCAATGAGCTACCTGGAAACCACAACACATGACAGTTGTAATATTTGGATGACAAGTTTGGCTGATAAATACAAATGCAGACCTGAGACACCAGAATATGAGGAAATGTCGCTGGCTGATTTTGCTGCCTTGTGCCGGTTGGTGAGTGGTCCAAATGAAGGAAAAGATGTGCTTCCTCTTCTAAACCAGCTTGGATTTGTACAAAGGCGAAAGAATGATAAACCAGCTATAATCAGGTATTACCACTGTTCACAGGAAAAAGATCCTGAGCAATATTATGGACGACTGTTGAGACTTTACCTTCCACACAGATCAGAGCAGGAACTGAAACCACAAGGATTCCAAACCTATCAGTCCTTCTACAACTCAGGTTTTGTACGACTTCCATGTTCAGACCACAGTGAGTCTGTGAAAAGGGTTGTGAAGAGAAATAAAGACAAGTATGAGAAGAACTCTGAGGATATTGAGAGTGCACTGGAAGAGTTTGAACAAAATAGGGATGTTGTGATTGATGAATGGTGTAATCTTGCTCCTGAATCTGAAGTTGTGAGGCTGCAATGTGATGAGAATCTTCCTGAGAGACATTCTGATGATGAGAACGAACAGGAGAATGTTCCCGACTACAGTCGTCAGTCTGATGCTGTAACAGAGATCAGAGCCATCAGAGAACAACCTGCAGTCGATCCAGCTGTGGTGCGTGTAATGTATCAGAATCTGAACCAGAAGCAGGCCTGCGTGTTCTATGCTATAAGAGACTGGTGTATTCAGCGAGTTTGTGGTTTGAACCCAGATCCATTTTCTTCTATATCAACGGTGGTGCAGGAACTGGAAAGTCACATCTGATTAAATGTATTCACTCTGAAGCATCAAAGATCCTGAGCAGACTGCCTTCTAATGCAGAAGAAGCTGACATATCAAATCCAACTGTTTTACTGACGTCATTTACCGGGACAGCAGCTTTTTCTATCAATGGCTCTACGTTACATTCCCTACTCAAACTACCCAGGAGTCTGAAACCACCCATTCAAGGACTTGGTAACCAACTGGATGAAGTCAGATGTGAGCTTATAAATGCTGAAATTATTGTTATTGATGAGATTTCAATGGTTTCAAAACCCTTTTTGCTTATGTGGATGCAAGACTGAAACAAATCAAAGGCACTCAGAGACCTTTTGGTGGAATGTCAGTTTTAGCTGTTGGAGATTTTTACCAGCTGCCACCAGTGCGACAGTCTAAACCTCTCTGTGTTTATGATCCAGAACAGATTGACCTATGGCAGGAACATTTTCAGATGATAACTCTAACCGAGATCATGCGTCAGAAAGATGATGTGGCCTTTGCAGAGATGCTGAACAGGATTAGAGTCAAAGAAAAGACAGATGAGCTTTCTCAGTGCGACAGAGATTTGTTGTCACAGGCTGTGACTGCACCAGAAGAATGTCCAATCGAGGTCTTACACATCTATGCCACCAACAAGAATGTTGAATCCCACAACACAGATACGCTCAAGAAGCTTCATTCAAACATTATAATCATCAATGCAGACGATTTCCAGAAGGATAAATGTACAGGCAGAATGGCACGAAGAGACAAACCATTTACAGGTGGGCGAAATGATTTACCCGACACCCTGAGCGTTGCTGAAGGAGCCCGAGTGATGCTGACCAGAAACTTGGACACACTAAACGGTTTGGTCAACGGTGCTTTTGGTATACTGATAAAGGTGGTGAGATCTGAAAATGATGGACACATAATTAAACTGGGGCTCAGAATGGACAACCGGCAGCCTATGAGACACAACCGCAGTGCTAATGCAGCATCTGATGATCTGGTTTACATTGAGAGAGCAGAGGAGAGTCTGAAGTTTAAAGGATGCGACGCAGACAGTTTCCTGTAAAGCTAGCATTCGCCTGCACAATTCACAAAACCCAGGGTCTTACAACACAGACAGCTGTAGTTTCAATGAAGAACATTTTTGAACCAGGTATGGCTTATGTTGCTCTCAGCAGGGTGACGTCTCTCAGTGGACTCTATTTGCAGGACTTGGATGAGAAAAGGATTTATGCCAATCCTGAGGTAACTGCAGCGCTCCAAACCATGAGACAAGCCAGCGTTGAGGAAATGATGCCTCTTCTTCAGGTCAGAGAAACAGCCAGCAGACCTGACACTCTTACACTGATCCATCACAATACAGAGGGTTTGCCATCTCACATCAGTGACATCAAGAGTCATCATGAAATGTGTTTAGCAGATGTTTTGTGTCTCACAGAGTCTCACCTCCAAGGCTCCTTTGTTGCAGACAGTCTTCATTTGGACGGCTACACCATGTTCAAACGCAACAGACATGTGTCCTACACAAACTTTCCTCACATGGCCAGCAGAAGTGGTGGTGGAGTTGTTGTGTATTTGAGGAATCATTTTCAGGTTCAGGTAAAACAGTATCTGCATAATGTCACTGATCTTGAGTTCTTAGTGTTGAAGGTTCAGGCTCCATTCCCCGCGCTCATTGCGGTTGTGTACAGACCTCCTGACTACAGTTTGGCACCGTTCATGCAAAACCTGGTAAGTCTTTTAGATTCACTTGAAATAATGGACTGTCACCCAATAATTGTGTGTGGAGATTTTAATGAGAACCAGTTACAGAGTGGAAGAAAACAGATTCTGGAGCAGTTTCAGTCGAGAGGGTATTCACAGCTGATCACTTCTGCCACGACAGACAAGAACACCCTGCTTGACCTCATTTTTATTTCTCAGCCACAGCAAAGTCTCTATTCAGGTGTCCTGAGAACATATTACAGTTACCACAACCCTGTATTTTGTGTCCTGTCCTCCAGCCAATCATGAAGTCATCTGGTGAGTTTTGAAACAATTACAGATCATGTTTGTTACAGAGTTTATTGTTTGTAGAGCATGAAAAAGATTTTTCATTGAAAAACGTGTCTTCCCTACTCTGTCTGTAAGAAGACCCTTTCTTATTGCAATGTTATTAATCATTTCACCAAATCATGGCTGTACTTCATGCAGAGCCGGAGATCTGCTTTCTGTTATCATGAACCTCAGATCTGAAAAATGCTGCAAAAAGTATTAAACGGACATAACTTATTTTTATTCTCATGTTTTAAATGACTAAATCTACTAATGCATTTTTTCATGGATGTTAATTGTCATCTCCTTTTTGGATACTTTTTACTCTGACGTATGTATCTCAACAAACGAGAGCTTCCCCTCAAGGGCTTTCAAATATGAAATAGTAAATAAATAAATCCCAGATAAATGCAGGTATTTATTATGGGTCACATGAATAAATACAGACAATTATATTTTCTTGATTATAGTAAATTTTGTAGAATCAAATGTTTTTGGGATGAATGAGTTTTTGCTAATCATGTTTTACAGGTAAAAAAATATTAAAAGTTTTAAACTATCTTTAGGCTACCAGAGATGTCTATAATGATACATTATGTAGAGAAAAACATTTTTACAGCTTACAGAATATATATTAAATCTGATTTAGAAGTACATGGAAAGTTTCTGCATCCATTTTCTGACTTGGCCTTTATCCGGGTGGGTTTGGGTTTGGGTGGATAAAGGCCAAGTCAGAATTCTCTGAGCAGCTGGAAAAAGCTGCTAATAAACAAAGACATCAGAAAGCGGGGGCTTTAGGTGTAGCCCCCGCTTTCTGACGCACTAATTAGATTTAGTAACTGACACCCCATACCAGCATTACATACACACTTGGGGGCTGAGATGGGTGGGTGGTGTTAAAAGCACTTTATGTTTTGTAGATGTATTGTTTCAGACAGGGCACACAGTCCTGTTTCCTTTGTGGGAAAACCTTCAAGCTTCACCATCCTCAGCTGAAACAACAACATCTTAACACCATCTTCATGAACTGCTGAGCCAAACCTGATCCATCAGTGCTGGACTGCACAGATAACTACATGCCACAAGGAGACTGCTGTTTCATGAACTGCCTTACCAGTGTGTCTTCAATGGAGAAGATGACACACCCATCACCTGACCTCCTGCCTGATCTGGAGACCATCATCATGCTGCCACACTACACACCTCTGAGACCATCAATGATGACTCATACTGAGGAAACTGTATTTCCTGTCAGAGATGCTCAGTGATCCTCAGAGCAGAGAGAGGTACAATTCTTTATCTTTGATAAAAATGTCATTGCTTTTAATTCATTTAATTAATTTAAATCCTGTTTATTGCATAAAGAATTACACACAAATGATTATACTTGTTGACACTTTTGAGTTTTAATTCACATTATGGATTAAAAATCTATGCTTTTTCTACTCTGTCTCTCTGTGCAGGTACTGCTGTCTTCTGAGTTCTTCAGTGTCCCAACTGAGACATTCAAACCTCATTGCAGAGCTCAAGTCTTTCCTCACCATCATGTGAGTGTGAGATTGCTCTGGATTCTGGTTATGTGGCCTGCAGCACCTAAGGTATTTCAAAATTGTCCATTTTATAACTTATTTGTAGTTTTAGGCCTTAACACAAATAAAATGTTCCTTTTTCTGTATTTTTTAGAACAAGCTCGTACAGTGTGGCTGCATTCCAGCTTCTTAGACTCTCACGCAAGTGGACAGAGTATCAGTGTTTGACCACTGTTACAGACACCGACTTCTGTCAACTCACTGCTACTGAGCAGGCACCTCACTCCAGGAAGACAGAGGGCTGCAAGCCTGTCATCGTTTCCAGTGTGGCTTTGAATTCTTGGGGTAGTATCAGATTTTTCCCACAAATATTCAAAGGTAACACTTATTTTAAGCTTAGTTATTAAATCAAAAGTCTTCCCTTTTGTTAATTTTTTTTTTTTTTTTTTTTGTTTGTTTGTTTTCTTTTAGATTTATATGCAGTGATCGGATGTGGTGGAACTTTGTTAGCTGTGTGTAAAACATCTGTTTGTGATGACATTTACAATGAGGCTTTAAGGTGACAGTTTCCATGTAATTTCAGTCCTTTTACTAAGCAAAAACATGTTTGCAATTAACATATTTTTTTCAGTTTTGTCTTTTGGATTTATGGTTAACATTCCTCTGTGACAGCAAATACTAAACTGGTCCAAGTAACCAGCATATCATTGGTCAAAGGCAAAAAGGACCACATGTCACACTAGCAAGGAATTTTTGACTGTGTTTGTGTCACCAGATTTAACAAACAATATCAGACATATGAAACTGAACTCTGGATTAATGTGCAGATGTTTTTTGTGTTTTTTTTTATTGTTGAATAATTATTTTGTAGGACAAACCGAATCTATTTACCCAAACAATGTAATTTGTTTGGGTAAATAGTGGATTAATATATCTAAGTCTATAAGTATAGCAAGCTGAATTCATACAAACACACAGCTCTAAATCTTGAATTGTAGGATGTACAAAAATGATCATGTGATTATTATGGACATTTAAATAACTATATCTATTGAACCATTACACATATTCTTTATAGAAATTACACAATCTCAAAATGTGAAAAAAGAAAATGTTTAAGAGAATAAATAATGTGTGTTTGTATGAATCCTGCCTTAGTATGGGGTGTCAGTAACTACATTAGTATAGACTAGGTCTAACAGTGGTTTTCCACATCTGCTCTAATATATATAGATAATGGGTCAGACATATAAAGTCATTTTGAAAAGTTCATAAAGGTCACATCCATTTATATGTGTTCCTCTTTATCATTTTATATCAGGTCACACAGCTGACTTTTGTTTTGATCAGAGTAGAACCATAACATTCATGCTAATGGTTCTACTGTTTACAGTTACTTTATGATGGATTTCATCCTGGTCACAGCACTATGTGAAAAGCTGTTAGAGGTAAAGTTAACCCAATTAATACCTCATCATAAGTCACTCTCTAACGCAGGGCAGTGATTATTTTTCACTGTAATATATTTCACAACAATGTTCTTTATTTGATCCCTGTTTCTTTAAATATGCACATCGATTGTTCAGCTGTGTGACTCTCTACACCTCAAATATATCACAATGTGGACTTCATTTCGACAGTATTTTCTAGATTGGTACCATATTTATCATAAAATCAGGAAACTGTAAACTAATTGAAAAAATGAAGCTTGTGAAAATTTTAACGTGGCATTGGAACATGTTGTTTATCCTTGCCAAATGGTATTTACACAAAATTCCAGCAAATCAGAGGATATATTTTTGTCTCTCACTTGCTGTTTATATGTGTATATTTTTATAGTTAATAGCCTATCATGTGTTTGCGCATCTTAGGGCCATAAACATAAACATGGCAAACAAGGATATGTTCACAATTCTAACATATGCTTCAATTGTTTGTATAGATGTTAGATCCATTTGATTTGCATTTTCTATTAATATTTTTCTGTTTATCCCAAATGGGATTTTTATTTCTGTATGCCATTATTGTAATCATTGAAACAACTGAGTAAATATTTTGTATCATATGTTTCTAAAAATATTTGAATGTTCTACTTTTCTACTACTGGTTTTCTACTTTCTAAACTTTCTTCCACTCTTTGGCATTTCAATAACATTATTTTTGGGTGTTTTTATCTCTGACCGCAGCATCTTGTGCATTTATTACCTAAATGTTGTTTGTGTGGGTCTTGTTTTTTTTTGTTTGTTTGTTTTTTGTTGCCATTTTAGATTTCACCAGCTGTGTAAACTCTGTTATTTTACCTTGGTTTTGTTCCACATCAGTTTATCTGCTGGCTGATTTTCTTCCTTTTCTAATGTATCTGGTAATTTTTAACAGTTAAACAAGTAACTTTGAAGTTACTTCAGCCTTTTCAGCTGTTATCTGTTGACAGTTTTGCCTCATTATTACATTTCTGCAAAATTATAGCAGTTCTGATAACTTGTAATATTTCTGCCAAGTTTTTAATTTTCTACTAAATTATATTATTTTTGCTAGGTTACACTACTTTTGTTTATTATGTTATGTTATGTTAATTTATGTTATTCTTAATTATTTTATTTCTGCTAAGTTGTAGCTTCTGGTAAACTACAACATTTCTGCTAAATTGTTATGTTTCTTCTAAGTTATTGCATTTCTGCTAAGTTATTACATTTTTGTTAACCTAATGTTGTCCTGCAACGTAATTAAATTTCAACAACTTTTTAAACACTGACTTTGATTTCTTCAGCTTCTTCAGCTATTTTCAACTATTTTCAGGAGACAGCTTTAGCTTTACAGCATCCACACTGCATTTTCGCAGGAAATGCAAATTTTTCTAGTTATGGATTTATTTTTGTGCTTATCAAACTTGGCCATTTGATATCCCACCTCAGGTTGTTAATTTCCTCAATCTCTCTCGCCCTTTTTTTCATAAAGGTGTTTCTTTTCCATAAATCCTGAGAGAGGCACCAAGGTTGAATCCAAGAAGAAAAAAGTGTTCTCAGTCAATCCCAGAGTCCTCACTCTCATCTCAGACATTGCTGACCATGAGTGGATCTAGTCCTACCCCTCTTGTTTGAGACAAAGTGATAAAGGTATACTATGTTACATACTCTACAGATGTTCTGTTTTTGAAACAATTGTTACATTTCTGACTGTGAGTGGGAAGTTTTTAACAATGTGAAGTTTTACTAGACACAATTTGTAAAAGTACATCTTCTACTTTTGATTCACTGTTTTATATCTGAAAAATGTATATGGTAAAAATGTGGTAAACCTGCTATTTTGTTTCTTGGATTTTAATTTTCCCAGTTTTAAAGATATTTGTATTCCAATAGTGTAAAAGTATGCTGCATGTACATTGCTGGCATTTTGTAGTTATCCAAAAATTTGCAGTTGAAGTTCTCAAAACAAGTGTAAAGTTTTTGTTTGTTACCTGATGCAGTTTGAAGATGTACATTTCAGCTTTACTGCTCAGTTCTGTGTGCAAAATATGTGGGTTAAACTTGTTCCTGTAATTTCTTCAATTCAGATTTTCTTTCAATTATAGAAAAAATGTTTCATTCTCTATATTTGTATTCGGATCATTTGAAAAGTCAAGATTCTATGTGTACTGACATTTATGTAGTGAGAACAGCACCAAAAACACTTGAAGGTGTCTGAATTGTCCGCTAAAGGTAATGTGAAATGTAATGTGTGCTCAACTTACAGCACTGGTTTTGCACAGTTTGAACAGAACTTGTGAGAATTCTGTGATTCCATACTGTTACTGTCATGGAGATAACTAGTAACTATTTCTGATTTGTTTAGTAAAAATGTAAACGTTTGATGTTCAAAACATCAAAGATGTTAAATAAAATACTTTTTTGGAAATTTAAGGTGGACATTTTTGTGTTACATTTAGTAATTTGAATAAAATCATGGTTTGTGTATTAAGCGTACAGAGTAGAACACTTAAAAGCACTGTAGTCTAAAAAAGGTTTTGTATCATCTGATAACAGCAAATGAACTGCTAAGCTATCTGAATATTTTACTTATACTCACAAAATATTTTTTTGCATTAAATAAAGTAGTTGATAATTGATACTATCAATTGAACAGTGAAAGGTGATCATATTTCATGAGGTAAACACTCATGATAGTTTGTCATGTCATATTAAATTATGAAGTAAAATGGTGTTAATAGCAAAATTATTTATTCAAACAGTAAATTATTTCATAAAACATTAACTCTCAAAGAACAGAACAGAACTAGCACCCTTTTAGTCATACTAGTTAAAAGTGTTTCACTATAATATTTACAGGGAAGTTTTCTAATCTTTTTTTATAACCATTAAAAAGGGAAACTGCAATGCATTTTTAAAGTAAATTCTGGCAATTTTTACAGAATAAAATTGTATTTTATTATTTTTTGATAATTTTACAGGGAAAAAATGTTGTGTTTTGTGGCACAAACTTTATTTTATATGTTATTTTCATGTTAATTTTAGGGAAAAACATTATTTTTTCTTCAAGTTAAAACATTTTCTTCTACGGTAAAATATTGACCCTAGCACTATTTTTAACCGTAAAATCAACAATAACAATACCTTCTTACCGTTAAAGAAGAAAATGTTTCACCCGTAATTTTACGGTACATTTCTGGCAACCACAGCTGCCAGCGTTTTACCGTAAAATCTACAGTTTTTTTTTTTTTTTTACAGTGTAAGTGATAAAACTGAAGGTTTAAATCATTTTTTCCCGTTTTCTTCTTTTTCTCTCTTTCACCTTCAGCCCTCTCAGCATTCATCCCTCTTCCTGTTGTCTCCTCTTCTTCATCTGTTTCTTGTTCTGTTGTAGACTGAGACACTTTTTCAGTCATAATAATCTGATTTATCCTGTCATCACCTGTGCTCCTAGTTTTTATATCATCTTTATTTCTGTTCTCCTCTGATGTCCACATTATGTGTTTCATGTCTTCCTCTCCTGCTCTGTTCTTCATGTGTTCCTTGTTTAATTTCAAACTGAGGCTCTTTTTAAGTAATGACACACCACCTCCCGCTCTCCTCTTTTGGCCTTTCGTTGTCAGTTGTTTGCTCTGTTTTTGTCTCATGATCATCTTGTTGTGTTTCTCCTTCCTCGTTAAAGTTTTTCTCTCCACTGTTGTCCACATCATCCTCTTCCTGTTGTTCCTGTGTTTCTTTTGCTATTGCAAACAAAGTGTCACGGTCTGCGGAGACAGACCGTGCGGTGGTGTGTGTGATGCGTACACAAGTGAGTAGACGGGAGTGAACTTAACAGAAAGCGAGCCTTTATTATGGCTGAAGACAAAGTGTACAAACAAAGCAGAGATAGCGTGATTAAACTAGACTATAACTAAACTGGGAAAACTAATACTGTGACAAACTAAGAAGACTCAGAGACTATGATGATCACTGCATAGACTGACCGTGAAACCATGGAGGTGAGAACACAGATGACGTGACACTAAACACAGCAAGACTGAGGACTAAATACACACATGAGGTGATCAGGGGAAGTGGAGACACATGAGGACACAGCTGACTAGAATGAAACATAATTACAGCACAGGGGAGAGTAAACCTAAATGCAGTGAACAAAGAACACCAGACTCTTTCAAAATAAAACAGGAAACACAGAGACATGAAGATAAATCATGACATGAACTTAACATAACCACACAGACATGAAACATGACAGGTAGACGCACGAATCAGGGAGACTGAGTATTGGGGGAGATGACAGAAACAACTAAGAAATAAAGGACCAAATAGCCACCTAGAAATTAACTAGATCAAAAATGGATACAAAATACATAAAACTCAAACACCGGGTCAAACGACCCAGCCCATGACACAAAGACTCTTTTTTCAGTAGCAGTAGATAGATTCATTCTCTTTTCTTGTGGACTGTCGGTGTTGCTTCTTTGCTCTGTTTCTAAAGCAAACTCATTTAGTTTAGTTTCTCTTTCATCTTCATGTCTCTGTTCTTCTCTGCTGTCTACATCGTCCCCTTCCTCTCTTCCTGTCATGAGTGCTTCACTTTCTCCTTCCACCTCCTTCAACTGTTATCATCATTAGAGTTGATCTTCTTCTTCTTCCCGTCCTCTTCAGCTCCATCCTCCTCACTCTTCTTATTGTTTTCTGTACATATAAAGAAGCAGGAGAAACTGATGAAGAACAATATGAAAAAGTGTTTTTGTTGCTTTGTATATTAGCATAAAAGCAATGAAATTTAAATTACACCCATTTTTTTTTAGTTGCCTGACTAAATTAGCAAAGGATTGGATGTAATGTCATCTAATGGTGAGTTTACAGATTACAGCAAAGTGCTAGGCTTGCACCGATAGATACCGCATATGAGTAGTCATCCCCATTGCCCTTCTTTCCCTTTTTCAATCTTCCACTTGAATGATGTATTCTTAGTTATTGTAACATCTCATACGCAAGATGGTGCAATTACAAATAAGGTGACATTTGACATTTGACTGGCCTTGAGCTCAGTCTATGATGTTAAAAGTTTTGTTTCTTGGAACAAGTGGACCCCCTCAGGCACATTTCAGGTGCAAAGGACAGCCTAAAAGTCATATAAAGATAAAAACCCCAAACACCCTGTGTAGAGTACAGAGCCAGTGTTTGGTTTGTTCATTCTGGGATCTTTTAGAAACATGTTGTGTTTTGATTTTCATTGTTTTGTAGTTTTTACTGCTCTTTTTCACACATCATAGCTTCACAGTAAAAAGACTTTTGGCTACTTTCTTATTAACAAGGGAAAACCACTACATCACATGTTGATTTAGCAGAGTTTTCTACTAAATGCCATTCCTGATGCTTTCCCAGGATCAAGAAACGGATCTTTTATTTATTACATGAAATTATGTATCTTTTTTAAAAGTATTCTTTTACCACAAGTAGGCAAAACAACACTTTGTATCTACACTATAGCACCACTCGTTCCTTTTATTAAGCAATAATGGGACACATTCAAACTGAAAATGATGTTTCATATTAACTTGGGAAACCATTGCACATCATTTTCAGATTGAATGTGCCCCATTTTTCCTCTGCAAGGAAGCTAATTTAAAAAGTGAAAAAAAGCAAAAATGTTACACTATGAAAAAAAAATACTATATACTACAGATGTTGGTGGAGTACAGAAACATGACAACGCAGCACAGAGGAATCTGTGGAAGTGGAGCCATTCAAGGATTAAGAAAACACAGTTCAGGTGATTCAGCTATGCATGAATGAAACCATAATTAAGAAAATTATTTTCCATTTGTGCCAGTAGATCCCTTTAAATCCTACACACTGGACCTTAAAAACCTTTTAGATGTAAGAGAAAATCAGCACAAAAATAACAAAATATAAACTCTGATTATTTCATTCATTGTATAAGAAAAAGAAGAAAAAAATAGGGCATTAAACCCGTAAATATTCATTATTCAAAAAGTAGAAAAAGAAGAAATTTACTGTAATTGGCTCGTTTCTTCTTCCACACAACAAAGACAACAGTAGGAATCAAAATGAGCACAACAAGAGCATGAAGAAATCATATGAAATGACAACAGCATGTAGAGTAGTTAAAATATCATTTGACCAAAACTGCCCAGCTATTGAAGGGAATTCACATCATTACCTCATTTATGAGCTTTACCTGGAACACGTATGTGTGTCTCTCTGCTCTGGTTGGTGTTCCTCTGTTGGACTCTGCAGGTGATGTTGTTGCTGTGTCTCTTCTCCACAGTCACTCTGCTGCTGACAGTATAGAGGTCATCAGGACCTCTGAGGGTCTCTGTAGGTCCAGCAGAGAGGAGGTTTCCCTCACCGTCCAACCACAGCAGCTCAGGCTCTGGATACCAGCCTGCAGACTCACACTGTAACACCACCCTGCTGCTGACATTTGACATCACCTCTATGGCAGGTGTAGATGCTGACCCTGAGGAAGAAAAATGTATTCACCCACTGCATGTGTGACACCAGTCAAACATTCAGATACACTGAAGCAAGAACATCAAAAGTATGAAATATTGTATTTTAGAAAAGTGCAGTAAAAATATTTTAATTGGATGTAAACATTTGATAGATGTAGTGCACTCCACTCATGGCTTTATCAAGGCCTATTAAGCTAATAACAGGTAACACCTGAAAAATAGAAATTTGTCTCACAAAAAAACAAATTTTTGTTTCACATTACAGCTTTTACATTTTGATCAAGTTCAGATATCAGCTTTTTCCTAATTGATAATGAGTGGTACATATTTGTATATGTATGTTACCATGAAACTTGACTTTGACTGAAATTCTGTCATGATCCTGGGCCATGTTGGCCCAGCATTCTTAGTTTTCATGTATTTTTGTATTTTGTTCTTTATTTAGGCCATGGTTCCTGGGTTGCTCTGTTAAGTTGTTTCTTATTTGATTTCCCCTTGTGACTTTTACCCCCTGTGTGCCCCTCTGTGTATCTGTGAGCCCTCGTTTCCCCTCCTTGTGTTTCATTCCATGTCTCCCCAGCCCGCTATGCCTGTGCTTTCCCCGTGCTCTCCTGTCTCTCTCTCCTCCTGTCTGAACCTCTGTACTTCCTGTTTTACTTTGTCAGTCTCCCGTCAGTGTTGCGTTCACTCCTGCCGTGTCTTGTTATGATTATCAGTGTCACCTGTGTTCCCCGTGTGCTCCCACTTCCCTCGTTAACCCTCTGTGTATTTATGTCTGTCTCCCTATTTATGTTATTCCTTAGCCTTTGTCACTGCTAGCAGACTCACACCTGCATCACTGACACCTACAATGCTGTAGTTTGTAGAGTCTTGACACGAGAAAACCTGTTTGAATATATTTCAAGGATAAAACATGTCACTTAACCTTTTAAACCCCAGAGGGTTTCTGAGGGTCCTGCTTGAAAATGACCTGTCCAAAATGAATTGCTTATTTCTTACAAATGCAAACCATGTGTAAACCATCTTGACTTCAAAAAAAAAAAAAAGCTGAGAATTATTAGGCCATAGTTGTATCATACTAGATGCTACAATGTCAAAGTAAGTGAGGACAAAACACGCAAAAATATCAAGGATTTTTATGAAAATATGCGTATTTGAAAATATGCTTCAGGACACCAAAAACTGAAGAAAACCATGAATAAAAACATAGATATAACCTGTGTAAAGATCAGTGTTGGGACTAACGCGTTATTAAGTAACGCGTTACAGTAACTACGTTATTATTGTGGTAACGAGCACGGTAACTAGTTATTGTGCCAAAACCAGGAACGCGTTACTCGTTACTGGGATTTAGATAGGCTCGTTACTCGTTACTTCGTGTGGTGGATATCGCGGAGCTTCCACAGATTCAATAACATTAGCAAGTGGTGGAGGCCAGCAGGTGGATGAAGGAAAAGGGAGGCAAGAGGAGAGACCCGAAGCGGCCGCCAGTCCGCGTGTCAGGTGAACTGAACTTCAGGTAAGAAGTTATGACCTGCAGTCTATCTGGGTCAGATATAAACCAAGTTTAGGTGGAGTTTATTTTCGGCATGCTGACATTTTCGTACTGCGTGCTAGCTAGCATGACGGAGTTTCTATACAGCTGGGTGGGTGCTATGTTACTGATGTTGAACTTTATTTTGTTCATAAGGTTAATTATTAGAGTTGCCAACCGTCCCGTAAAAAACAGAATCGTCTGGTATTCAGAGAAAATATTACGCGTTTCGTACTGAGGTGAAAAAGAACACAGTTTGTCCCGGACTTCAGCTACAATGAAAAAGACACAAAGGTGGAGTTATTCTGTGTCTTTGCTGCACAGCTGCCTCTTCTTCTCTCATTCTCTCCTCTCCTGTTTCTACTTCAATCACGAAACTGATCAATGATCAGCTGATCGCTTTTTCTCTGTTTGTTTTTATCGCTCACTTTGCGCCAGAAAGAGGAAACCAGCGGATGTCGCGTTAAACAACAGCAGCACGTTTAAGCTTGATCAGCTGTTGTTAGAATTTATTTAATATTAATTTCTAGTATCAGCTGATGTTTGCTGGAGCCACAGCTGTAAAGCTGCTGGTCATGATATCGGTTTGGTTATCTGGTGAGAGGGAAACATGCAGATGAAACCAGGAGATGTCCTTACTGAATCATCAGAGCTGAACAGGTGATGGAGAAACAGGTTTACCTTTTAGGTGACATGAATGAGTTGAAGGGAAGTTATGAACTGTTTCTGAGAGACAAATAACACCAGCATCCTTTTCTAAGTAGCTGACAGCTGGTAACTGTGCAGGGGCGGGTCTAGCAAAGTGTTGCCAGGGGTCCGTGTAGAGCATTAACAGGGAAAGGGGGGACAA
This sequence comes from Oreochromis aureus, assembly GCF_013358895.1. Taxonomy (NCBI): domain Eukaryota; kingdom Metazoa; phylum Chordata; class Actinopteri; order Cichliformes; family Cichlidae; genus Oreochromis; species Oreochromis aureus. The sequence continues at coordinate 51,226,173 of NC_052944.1, read as the reverse complement.
GGAAATACTTTTCTTATTATTCTCATTTAAAATGTCTCGCTTTTAAAAAATAATTATCTGAGTCTTACAACAAACAATTGATAGATTGATACATACATACCATCAGAACAGTGTACACTGTAAAAAAGAAAATGTTGAGAAAACGTAAAATTTCAAGGCAACATGATGCAAGAGATTTTTGAGTTTTCTCAACTTTTGCCAACTGTTGTTGACTCAACTAAGATTTACAAGTTCTGCCAACTTGGATCTTCTTGTTCACCTAATTAGGATAATCCTGGAAGTCTAACGAAGAAATTCTGGTTTCAATGCCATGTATTTCTGCCTTCACCAAACACAGATATTCTTGTTGAGTAATCATACAATTCTTACTCCAGTGAGTTGAAAATTTACCTATATAAACAAAGGAAAATGTATGTTGTTATTATACTTGAAAAACACTTAATAAATAGATATAGAATAAAACAAAGCACAATTCAATGTTATCTAAAAGCTTATTTATTTTGTTCAACAGTCTTTTCAGTACATTTCAGAATGTCATGGGTAGTAGGGTGAATTTCTGTTAAAAAAAACAAAAAGAAAGAAAGAAAAGAAATAACAAACAAACAAAAACGTGTTGCCAGTTTCTTTTGAGAGACGTTAAAATTCCAGAGTCCAGAACCAAAAAGAAAAGTGTCCAGCAACTTAATAATTCATGCACACACACCCTGACCGTCTTGTAAAAGCTGAACATAACTATTGCACATTAAATAGGGTAGTGCTACAAACGATTGCCTATGCACCCAGACATTGACATTTTACACAGGCTTACTATGATGAACTATGGAAGTCAAGTTCTTAGAAATGTTACCATCAATGAAGAGGAAACTAACACTATAACAAATCTTTTAAAATACTACAAGACAAATTTTCACCATATATTCTCAACAATACAGATTCATCTGACTAAAATTTACATTTCGAATAATGATTTATCCACTTCACCTTCATATTGTCCGACCAGGCCAAAATAAGATGGCCTGAATTGCTTCAAAGGTAAAACTCATCTGCTTTGGATAATCAATGTTGAGGGCATACAGAAGGCCAAAGAGGTGTGCCAGGGCAGTAGAGAGATCTGGAATGTTATGTAGCACAATGTCCCCTTCCAACACAACTGCATGTTCTCGCACAGACGTATCAGCATCGTCATCTTGTAGGATGGTGAGGATGGCAACTGATGCACCGTTCAACACTGGTTCCAAAATGTCAGTGTCCTGAAGAAAAGTAAAATATGAATTATTGAAAGCTAAGAAAAACTAAAGACAAAACAAATTTCTAAAGATTTTAACTTTAACCTCTATACCATGCTGGTCGTTTGACCCATGGAGGTTTTAAGAAGAAAAAGCTTATTTTCTTTTAATTAATGCCACCTTGTGAGTTTTGTACAAAAATATTTTCTGCTATGGAACAACCACTAACAATGCCCAGCTGCTGCTCAGCAGAAAAAAAAAGGAGTGAGAGTTATGACAGCTGCAATCCCCACTATAAAATTATCTGGACTGCACTGAGAAAGTGTACATTTCCATTTTGGATAAACTCATCCTTTAAAAAATCTCATAGCAATTAGTTTTACTTGCATTACTTCTTTGTACTTACTAAGCACTTCAGGAAAACCTCTGTTGCATCTTCTCTTGAGGAAAATGGGCAGGCCTCTCAGTGCCCGTTGGACACAGTGTTGGATGTCTAAAGAGTATTCAGTGGAAAACAAGAATTTCAATTAGTGAAGTAACATGGTGTACTATACACAATGCAAAATCAGAACTCTCATAGTAATGAAAGTAAAGCACAGGTCAGACCCAGCAACACGCAAAACGCACACCCCCCAAAAACAACAACACCACCATGTTAACAATTTTACTTTCGTTTTAGAAATTAAATAAAATACTGCCAAATAAGAACAAAGCAATGACTCATGACATTCATTTTACTGACATATCCACTGATGTGTTTTGTTTGAAGCCAACATCTTTTTCAGTTTATGTTAAGAGAAAAGTATACTCTCTTCTAAAAATGTCAGATAAAGGAGCACTTCACTCACCTGTTCATCAAGTTTATCCAGGAGGTCTTCCATCTCCTCACCAAGAGCTCCCTTCTTAGACCAGTACAGTTTCAGCAGGCCAGGCACAACTTTGTCAAGGGATGCATTGAAGGTCCCCAGGAGGTCTTTGCTTGTGATCCGATGAAATTTTCAGATATCTAAACAATACATTCACCAAAATATTGTCATTTATTCAGCACAGAAAATTCCTGGGTAGCTGTCTTGGACAGTCTGCACCATGTTATATGCCTGACTGTGTTATCAACAGCAAAGCCTACTTCAAAAATCTCTCATGAATACGTCTTTTGCACAGGAATAGAAACACCCCCCACAAAACCCAGTATCAATATGAAAATACATATTATGTTCTAAGTTGCACCAAAATATGTGACCAATCAGATTCTGTGACCTGCCTTAGTATTCTTTCCCTAACAATCTCAGACTATAGAAGTCCTATTTCTAGCACAAAAAAAAAAAAAAATACATGCTAAGTCAAAATTATGAGATTGCCTTTCTGTTTCACAATTTCGATTTAGCATGGGGACTCTTGTACTGGCAGAAATGTTCAGGGTAAGGATTTCAATATAACACTGGCAAGGGCCTTGACTGGAGTGGTAGCACAAGATAATAAAGTTGGCCAATGCATTACCCCAGCAAATACCGTACTGCTTCAATATAAGTATAAATCATGCCCAATTTGAATAATAATTAAATTATAAATAAATTAGGACAGTCTTACCTCCTCAGAGGAAAACAGCGCAGGTCATCTCTCCTGGACCTCAGAAACCATAGGCTGACACTCCACGACCTCTCTCCGCCTGAGAGAAAATGTTTGCAATAATGAAACATTTCAATATAATGTAGAGAAAAAAAAACGAGAAAAAGTTACGGATCGGACTCCCGATCCTTACTGCGCATGTGCAAAGTCGGACCATACAGATCGCGTTACCCGTGGAATTGTACATAAAATCAATACTCCACCAACAAAAAGGCTCTCAAAACAATACAATACTTTCCACAGCTTTGAAGGATAGGTCAGGTGTATCCTTCGTGGCCCACCCTATGCCAGAATTCATAGCCCAGCCGATTCTAGTTTCAAACAATGGCGGCAGCCACTTAGTTTTAATATTACTCTTATTACTCTTTCTGGGTCACAAAGTAAACTTTTAAGGTATTTTCAGGCGAGAATGTAGCTGTGTAAATTTCAAATATCTGCTCAGTTTATTAAGACAACACATTTTTGCAAAAATGCTTCTACGTTTTCGGAGACGTCTGTTACCACCAGCTTCGATAGCTAGCTGGGATTCAAGGCTCGCTAGAGCAGCGAGAACAGCGAACTCCTGGCATATCATTTTCAACCCCCGCGCGGTCCTTCGCTAGCTTAAACATGATATATAAGTCCCTTAGATGACTTAAATATGTTATTGTTTGGCTTTTTTTTCAGTGCAGTGTTACTCGTTCCACCCTCCTGGGTCCTCAGGAGGATGCAGCCTAGCGCTTGTAGAAAATCCTAATAACAGATGTCGTTAGCTTACCTGCTAGGGCAAATGGCGGCAGCTCCGCACCTGTCCAAAAAATGGTCAAATAATACACTCCAACTTCAGACCAGGTAAAATCCGTAATGGTCGAAAAATTGTAATTTTCATCCAACTTTGGCCACGTTTGTTCAAAGTTTCTTAGCAGGTTTTCAGTTCAGAACACATCGACAAACCACTATCACACAGTCTGCTCAGGCTCGTTTGGTCTAGTTCAAACTTATTCAGACCACGACGTGTGCCAGTCACCCACGGGTTTCCCACCGTTCCCAACTCGACTCAAAAATCTACTCAAAAGTTGATAATCTTTGTTATGCTCGCTAGAAAATCTTAGTTAGGACAACAATGGAAGAAATTTGTTGGGCAGACATGCTATTTTAGGTTGTAAATGGAAAGTTTTATTTCTAAGTCAGTTTAATTTGAAAACTTTACTCAAATCAACAATTACTACTTATCGTTTTTACAGTGTCACAACAGTGTTTATTTTCATTCAAAGGCTTTATGATTTTTCCTATAATGGCAGGCCGGTCTCTAGTCAAAATGCCCGGGACGATTTTTTGTCCCAGTCCAGCTCTGTATGCAGCTCATCTGCAGTCTGGTGTTACCTACATCTTCCTATTCAGAAGGCAGAATTTCCAAGTTCTGAGTACAATCAAAAGCACCACGACTGCAGTTTTTGTGTTGGATGTAAAAAGCAGGCTAGAATCATGGCGGCGGTCAACGATGGTCCAGGTGTGGGATTTCTCTCGTGGAAATGTGCACATTATTTTTTCCTTTCTGTTGGTAGGTGGCACAGTGCACTTGTGGCAAGTAAGCAAGCTAGAAGACTGGCAGTGTGGCTGGGTATCCAGTTACGGAAGCAACACATTAACAAGAGAATTCTGAGTAAAACCAAAGTTACTTTCCCTAGTAACTAGTTACTTTGAAAGTAACGAGTAACTTGAAGTAACTGAGTTACTTTTTTAGAGAAGTAACTAGTAATGTAACTAAGTTACTAATTTAAAGTAACTTACCCAACACTGGTAAAGATAGATGCTGCTAAAGTGAAACAGGTGTTTTATTAGTAACACAGCTGTGCAATTTGCAATTTGCCACAGCTTGACACCATCTGTGGAACCTGACATTTCTTAGGTACTGGACAGCAGAAATTAGGCTTTCTTGTCATAGATCATTTTTGCAAAACAAAAAATAAAAAATGGCACGGCCACACTCTACACAACTGTAGGCTGGTAGATAATGTGTCGGTGTGTAAACAAGCGAATAAGGCAGAGAATAACAATTTATAACGGGAAACTGATCTAAAACCACATTGTTTCTCCATTGACATGCCATCGGGTGAATGGGGGAATCCACAGTTTGTGTTTACATCTTTTAACAGAATTTTTTCACCTGCTCTGTAATTGTTTGTTGTTTTAGCTGTGTTTGGTGGTCATGGAAATAGTTTTGTGAGCTTTTAGCTGTGTTACAGGTATTTCTGTGGATACCACACATGTCAATATTTAAATAACAGACGCCATGAAACCAGGTAGTGAAATTGGAAACCCGATGCAGAGAACCAAAGCTTTAATGAAGAATGGACTGATAAGTATGTTTTTATAGTGTCAGTTTTTAGAAATGCTGTTTCTGGGTGCCTCATTTGCAACAAGTGTCGCTGTTGTTTAAGAATATAATCTGAGGTGTCACCATAACACAAAGCATGCAAGCTTCCAAGACTCATATCCTGAAAATTCAGAGGTCCATCCGTCCATCAATCTATCTTCTTCCACTTATCCGGGGCCTGGTCACGAGGGCAGCAACCCAGACCCGAACCCAAAATTCAGAGGCCCATCAGAGGAAAATTGCTCTGAAAAAAAAAGTTGCTTTGCAATGTCTATACCCCCAGTGTTCTCAGTCATCCAGGTCATCGTAGACTAAGGAGCTTCTTACCTATTACCTATAAATTACCTATAAACAAGGTCAATGAATGTGGCAATTCTAAATTTAATGATATTCTAGAAAGACAGTACAAAACTGTAAAATATACAGTAAGATTACTATTTTGTGGAACAGTGTACTGAAGCGCCTGACAGGAGAGCATAGACGAACACTTCTGAGTGATCCTTGTTCATCATCCATGGATAACACCGCGGCAACTCCTGCTAAGCAGGCAAAACTTGATTTTACTTCAGCAGCACAGAAAGCGTCTGAAGGTGAGCTTAAAAAATGATTGCAGGCAACACTGTGGAAGAGATGCTACCGCTGCGTACTGTAGAGTCTCCGTCTTTTAAAAAAATTATTTATTATTTAAAGAGTTTAGATTCTATTGTTTGCCCACTCAAGGTTTATAGGGATTTTTAAGAAGTATTTTGTTAAATTACTTATTTAGTAATTAAGTTACTTTTCTGACACAGTAATTAGATAAGTATTTTAAATACAATATTGACTAAGTAATTAGTAATTAGTAATTAATTACTTTTTTAAAGTAACTTACCCAACACTGGTCTCAATGAACTTACATTAGATTTACCTGAACTGTGTTTGTGTCTCTCTGCTCTCACTGATGTTATTTGTTTGGAGCCTAAAGGTGAAACTTTTGATGTGTCTCTTGTCCACAGTCACTCCTGTGATACTTATTCACTCCTGAGTGAGACAAATCCCCCTCCATCATCACTATCTAATATTAGCATAGAAATTAAGTCCATCAAGTTCTTTTTTTTAACCTGTAGCTATGCTGTGTATAAAAACTGTAGTGTATTGCATTTGTGAAATCAATGAACTGCTACAGAGAAAGCAAAATTGTATTTTAATTTTGAAAAAAAGACCATTGGGTTGAAGATTACTTTCAACTAAGATGCTCAAATTCTGTTTGTGTCCTTTATTTATGAAAAAAAAAAGCCAAACTTAAATGTTTTACCTGCAGCTAACCAAAAACACTGTCTGTTTTTGTTTGCTGTCATCATTTCATCACATGAAAAGCTCATGTCGGTGTAACCAAGTCATAAATGATCTATTCTTATAATTACACAAAATGTGTTCTAAACCTCAAACTGTTCCTGGTATACCTGACTTTTAGGACCTCCAAGCCTGTAGTTATCATCATTATCAGTTAGAGCCCCTCCTCACCCTTTTCTTCTTTTTTGGTGCAACCCTATAAATTTGGGGTACCCATTTGGCCTCTCCCCTTTTCTACAATTAACTAGCAATAACAGATAAGTCTTATAGCCTTAAAGTTGCAGTGGGTTGAGCTAACTCTTGTCCCAGCTGTTTATATTTGGTTATAGGAGCTGGAGCGGGCAAGTTGTTTACTTGGAGGTCTTTCTTTTTGCCTTTCATTGTCAGACACAACGCAAGAACACAATGGTTACATTAGCAAGTTGTCACACATCTGAGGTTATGAATTTTGAATTACATTTTAAAAACTAACGAAGTACAATAAAAATTCATTTAAATTAAGTTATTTATTTTTCATGCTCATAGGGAGCTGCAGCAGGGGGTTGAAAAAGCCACATGCATTTCTGAAGCCGTGGGGTGCCAAAACCTACTCTAGTGCATTAGGGTCAAAGTCAGATGGAAAAAAAAAAAAAGTTCATCTAGAATAAACCTTGTGTTCACCTGTAATCGTGTAGTGCCACCATGCGGACAAAGATGAAGCACGCCAAGTGATGAACTATGACCGATGAAAAATGTCTTATTATTTACTCATTTATTTATTCAAGTCTAGCTATCATTTCTTGAAGCTGATTAAAGTCTGCATTTAGCAAAATAAACATAACAAGCAAACATAGATCATACGGCATATATTACAGCTTAAGGCAACGGTGACGTTAAACCTAAAAAAAAAAAAAAAAAAAAAAAAAGACAACTCCAAGCAGGAAACACTCCGTATTCTGCAGGTGACCCGAAGGAGCTTTTTCCTTCCCTTTTTCTTGACATCACGCAGAGGACGTTCAGAAACAGGTATGAAGATGCTTCAACAGATGTTTTATCTATATTGGGTATTTTGCTCTTAAAACAGAAATCTTCTGTGTTCACATAAATTAAATTTGTGGAGTTTGTCCCGTGGGAATGGCGTAATCTCCTTCGCTTTCGAAATGATCGTACAAGTGCGCCATCGAGTTTTAATATTTGTATGAATGGTGACTTAACAAACCTTTAAACCTGCTTTTCAAATGATATAATATTTGAAATAAACGTGTCGGTATAAATCTGTTCTCCACCGTTCTCCGCTCTTTTATTATAAATGAAAGTGAAACTAAACTCAGTTCAGACTGCAGCAGAAAGGACACGGATATCACACAGGAAAGAAGTGTCTTTTTTTTTTTCTAAGAGTTAGTGTAATGTTTGATATCTGAACAAAAAACAATCGAAATTTCCGCTTCGATTCATACTCCCTCTGAATGAATTATTTCGCTGCAGGTTAACTTGGAACTGTGTCATCACATCCAGCAGGGGACGCTAACGCTCATTCTCTCAAAATCCTAAAATAATTTTTTGAATGAGTCTTTCCTGGGCAAAACCTTAAAAAGTCTTCATCTTGGTGGTGAAAGCTTCGTGTTTCTTTTTCTGACAGATTTTTTATAACTGCTTGGATTCTTGAAACCTAACATTTTATCAAAACTAAAACATGCAAAACATAAAACTCTTCTGGAAAAAAACATGTTGTGTGTGTGCGTGTTAGCAGCTGCAAAAACCTTGTTAACATTAAAATGAAATTTTATGTCAAATCACCACAGGCCTTGTCCTGTTTGTGATGAATGTAAAAAAAATACAAAACCTGACATGAAGTATGATATGATTTTGTCAGAAATCCACATTTAATTTTTTTATATGTCAGATTATGAATTAGCAGACCTAACACACATTATACAGCATTATACTGTGTATTGATCCATGTTACTTCCGATCTCACTTTGAAACTCAGACTCCAAGTTACACCTCTGATGATGATTACGCTGATAAAATGATGTTCTCTGCATCTGTTAAACAGGTTTTTAGTTCTGGAAACATTTTCCTCACAATGCTTTTTCATTTCTATTTTCAGAATTGCACCATGCTCCATGTGAGAGCCGGACAATCCTTTATGGTTCTGTGTGACCAATGCAGCGTCCTGGTTTTCCAAATAGCTGTTGTCTTTGCCCTGACACACTCATGTAGTGGTAGGTGAAACACATGAGAGTAATTGTGTAACACATAAACCTTAACAGAGGTAGGTCTGTGAAGGTTCTCAGTCATCCAAGTCATTGTAGTCTAAGGAGCTTGGAAAGAAAAACATCTGAACTTCTTTAAGTTGCTTGAAGATGTTTCACCTCTATCCAAGAAGCTTCTTCACTTCTAGGGTCAAATGGTGGAGAGTCCCAGATTTAAACCCTGTGGCAGTGTCCCCCCCAGAGAGACAATGGACCCCCTAATGATCCTCCACCTAATCACATGAGCCAAGGTGTGAAAACGGGTGTAGGTCACAATCAGCCAGGGTTTCGGGTGAGCTCATTGTGAAACCTAGCCCCACCCTATCATGTGAGTTCCTGAGGTCAGATGGCCCAGGCTGTGAGTGGGCGTTAAGGCGTCTGGGAAGGGAACTCAAAACTGGATTATACAGTCATGGCCAAAAGTCTTGAGAATGACACAAATATTAGGGCTCACTCACAATTCTGCCCCCAAACACAGCCATGGATAAAGAATGGTACCAAAACAACCTCCAACAGAAACTTCTTCCAACAATCCAACAACAGTTTGGTGAAGAACAATGCCTTTTCCAGCACGATGGAGCACCGTACCATAAGGCAAAAGTGATAACTAAGTGGGTCAGGGACCAAAACGTTGAAATTTTGGGTCCATGGCCTGGAAACTCCCCAGATCTTAATCCCATTGAGAACTTGTGGTCAATCTTTAAGAGGCGGGTGGACAAACAAAAACCCACTAATTCTGACAAGTGATGATGACAGAATGGGTTGCTATCAGTCAGGATTTGGCCCAGAAGTTGATTGAGAGCATGCCCAGTAGAATTGCAGAGGTCCTGAAAAAGAAGGGCCAACACTGCAAATACTGACTCTTTGCATAAATGTCATGTAATGCATGTAAAGCAGTTTGGCAGCAAACTTTGTGAAAACTAATATTTGTGTCATTCTCAAAACTTTTGGCCATGACTGTAGATGGCAGACAGTTGGTGTCGTAAACCACTGCTTCTGTTCAAAGATGGTCGCTCACAGTGGACATAAATGGCCTCTTTCACTCCTCTTTCAAACCATCTGTCCTCTCTGTCCAAAATGTGAACATTGGCATCCTCAAAAGAGTGTCTTTTGTCCTTTAGATGCAGATGGACTGCTGAGTCTTGTCCTGTGGAGGTGGCTCTTCTATGTTGTGCCATGCGCTTGTGAAGTGGCTGTTTGGTCTCTCCGATGTAGAGGTCTGGGCATTCCTCGCTGCACTGTACAGCATACACCACATTGCTAAGTTTGTGTTTAGAAGTTTTGTCTTTGGGATGAACCGGTTTCTGTCTGAGTGTGTTGCTGGGTCTGAAATGCACTGGGATGTCGTGTTTGGAGAAGACTCTCGTTTATCTGATACACCGGGATCAGAAGGGGATGACGATGTTGTTGCATTTGTCTTTCTTATCCTCCCTCGCTGGTGTCTGATCTTCTTTTCTGTGCCTCTTTGCTGACTTTATAAACGCCCAATTAGGATAACTGCATGTTTTAAGTGCTCCCTTTACATGTGTGTGTTCCTTCTTTTTCCCTTCAGGCTTAGAGGGAACATGTTCTGCCCGGTGGTGTAGGGTCCTGATTACTCCAAGTTTGTGTTATAGAGGGTGATGAGAGTCAAAAAGGAGGTACTGGTCCGTGTGTGTGGGCTTCCAGTAAACTTCAGTGTTGAGGTTTCCAGTCTCTTCAATGTGCACAGCGCAGACCAGGAATGCCAAACAGTTATCCTTTGTGTCTTCCCTGGTGAACTTGATGTTTTTTATCCACGGCGTTAATGTGCGCAGTGAAGGATTCCACTTCTTGGGTTTTGATTTTGACCCAGGTGTCGTCTACATATCTGTACCAATGGCTGGGTACTCTCCCTTTAAAAGAGCCAAGAGCTTTTATTTCTCCTTAGACCTTAACAGAGGTAGAATTAATCTCTATTGTGAACTTCTACAACAGTGTTTTACTCACACAAAGTTTTAGGTCAACCTACTGGGCTAATAATGAAACTGTGTCCGGTCTGAATGTGGATGCACATCAGTAATACTGAAATTCATTTTAGAACATTAGTCATCAGCACACTTTTACATAAAAAAAATGACTCAAAAAATTGAAGATCAACTGCAGTATGATAATGTTGTAACTAGGGCTGCAACAATTGATTGAGTAATTTGAATATTTTGATTATAGAAAAATCCTAAAAGCTAATGGTTTGCTTTGATGCTTTGTTACCAAACAGCTCTGTAGCGCTCAGTCACCACCAGGTAAACACAACCGTTTCACCCACATTTGTGACTAAAAAGAGACCTGCAGTAGAAATGTATTTAGGAGCAGCGCGTGAATAAAACGTATGACAACACTTGGCCTGCACAGCTCATTTTTTTAACAAAAAGATTGCTTATTTATCTTGAATGCAGCAGTGACAATGATGGTGTCATAGTTTAATGTGGAATCTATCTTCATTTGCACCACAAAGAACAAAGAAACCATCAGAGTGCTGATTTCCCCCACTGCATCTACTACATGCTCCTTTAACCCTTTAATGCAAAGTGCATCAAATCTATCTATCTATCTATCTATCTATTAGGGGTGCAACAATACTGAACCGTTTGATAAACTGCTTTCGGTTCAGTACGCATCTGTATCGAACAATACAAATTTTTTAATTTATTTTATCAACTTTTCTTCTGACGATGCTGTCTGTGTTGAGCGCTCAGTGGATCTGCATTCGACTACTCCGCCTAGGCTGCACTGTCGAGCGCAGATCCACTGAGCACAGCGCAAGCTAGCCAGACAGAAGCTAAGCTCGTTGCAACATGGCAACTGCCTCAATGCTAGCCCAAACTGAACCTCCCCCACCCTCATTCAGATCTGGCGTTTGGAACTATTTTGGTTTTCATGTGAAGCATGACCCTGATGGTAAGCACGTGATGGACAAAAGTAAAACAGTATGTCGGATGTGCCACGCAATGCTCAATTACATTGGTGGGAACTAGTGCGTTAGCGCAGTTAGCTTGTTAACGTGTTGACGCTGTCCAGCCTCACGCACGGGGCGATCCGCGGTAAGTCGTTAACGGAGATTTGCGGCGTTATGGCGTTAATGTCATTTTAACGAGATTAACGCTGACAGCACTAGTGGGAACACAATGAATATGACTGCACATTTGCACCGACATCATCCTAGTGCAAAGACAAGTGGAAGCAGACAAAAACAACAAGCACGCATGCTACAAATTTTACCCGAGTCATTTAGACAGCCGTTAGCACATGATTCTCCTTATGGGGACCTGATATGTTTAATATGCTGCTGAGAGTATACCCCAGAAGAAGCACATAGTATAGCTTTTATTTTGGAAAGAGCCATTTCTCCGTAATAAACTCTCTTTTCCAAAGATGAGTGATTTCTTGATCAGATAATTTTTTTTCAATTATTTTGTTGTTTCAGCAACATTACATTTAAAAACTGTACTTTTGAGTTAAAATATATATTTATAATTTTAATAAATGGCAAATTAAAAAGGCATGAACATTTTTTGTATCGAAAAATATTGAACCCTGACACCAAAGTATCGAACCGAACTGTGAATTTTGTGTATCGTTGCACCCCTACTATCTATCTATCTATCTATCTATCTAGAGAGAGATAGATACATATATATATATATATGTATATATATATATATATAGTTTTATTTATATATATATATATATAGTTTTATTATATATATATATATATATAGTTTTATTTATTTATATATATATATATATATATATATATATATATATATATATATATATATATATATATATATATATAAAACACCCAGCACGCCCTCACGGGCGGTTTATCCTTCAAGCTCGGGTCCTCTACCAGAGGCCTGGGAGCTTGAGGGTCCCTCTTGCAGTATCTTAGCTGTTCCCAGGACTGCGCTCTTCTGGACAGAGATCTCGATGTTGTTCCCGGGATCTGCTGGAGCCACTCGCCTAGCTTGGGAGTCACCGCACCTAGTGCTCCGATTACCACGGGGACCACCGTTACCTTCACCCTCCACATCCTCTCGAGCTCTTCTCTGAGCCCTTGGTATTTCTCCAGCTTCGTGTTCCTTCTTCCTGATATTGCTGTCATTCGAACCGCTACATCGATCACTACAGCCGTCTTCTTCTGTTTGTCTACCACCACTATGTCCGGTTGGTTAGCCACCACCATTTTGTCCGTCTGCATCTGGAAGTCCCACAGGATCTTAGCTCGGTCATTCTCCATCACCCTTGGGGCATCTCCCATTTTGACCTTGGGACTTCCAGGTTATACTCGGCACAGATGTTCCTGTACACTATGCCGGCCACTTGGTTATGGCGTTCCATGTATGCCTTGCCTGCTAGCATCTTGCACCCTGCTGTTATGTGCTGGATTGTCTCTGGGGCATCTTTACACAGCCTGCACCTGGGGTCTTGCCTGGTGTGATTGACCCCAGCCTCTATGGATCTTGTACTCAGAGCTTGTTCTTGTGCTGCCATGATTAGTGCCTCTGTGCTGTCTTTCAGTCCAGCTTTGTCCAGCCACTGGTAGGATTTCTGGATATCAGCCACCTCCTCTATCTGCCGGTGGTACATACCATGCAGGGGCCTGTCCTTCCATGATGGTTCCTTGTCTCCCTCCTCTTTCTTGGGTTTCTGCTGCCTGAGGTATTCACTGAGCACGCTGTCAGTTGGGGCCATCTTCGTGATGTATTTGTGGATGTTTGTTGCCTCATCCTGGACTGTGGTGCTGACACTCTCCGGTCCCCGGCCTCCTTCTTTCCGCTTAGCGTACAGCCTCAGGGTGCTGGACTTGGGGTGAAACCCTCCATGCATGGTCAGGAGCTTTCTTGTCTTTATGTCAGTGGTTTCTATCTCCTCCTTTGGCCAGCCTATTACCCCAGCAGGGTAGCTGATCACGGGCAGGGCGTAGGTGTTGATGGCCCGGATCTTGTTCTTACTTGTTGCCTTCTGGTAGTTCGATCACCTCAGTTCTGCTGACTGCTACCTTCCCTCTCTTTGTTATCATCCGACTACACTTCTCCAGCCCGAATGACATCCCAATGTCATTGCTGTATATCCTGGTAGTGTGGATCAGTGAATCGATGTCTCGTTCACTCTTGGCATACAGCTTGATGTCATCCATGTACAGGAGGTGGCTGACAACCGCTCCGTTCCGTAGTCGGTATCCGTAGCCAGTCTTGTTAATGATCTCACTGAGGGCGTTCAGGCCTATGCAGAACAGCAGTGGGGACAGAGCATCTCCTTGGTAGATATATCTTGGTAGATATATATACATATATGTATGTATATATATATATATATATATATATATATATATATATATATATATATATATACGTATATATATATGTATGTCCTACAAGCTTGAGGGTCCTGTCCAGTATCTTAGCTGTTCCTAGGACTGCTCTCCTCTGGAGGGTCCGATTACCACTGGGACCACTGTTACCCTCACCTTCCACATCTTCTACAGCTCTTCTCTGAGCCCTTGGTACTTCTCAAGTTTCTCGTGTTCCTCCCTCCTGATGTTGCTGTCATTTGGAACTGCTACATCTATCACTACCGCCATCTTCTTTTGTTTGTCTACCACTACTGTGTCTTGTTTCTGTATGCTATGCCAACCAGTTGGTTATGACGTTCCATGTATGCCCTGCCAGCTAGCATCTTGCACCCTCTAGAAAACTGGCTATGTTCAATTTTAATATACAATAAAAGTTTTTTCTTTTTTTCCCACAGATGTATGCAGTTAAACAGTTTCTAAAATGAAAAGCAATTAGCAGTTTATTTTGAAAAATCTGTTTTTTTCTCCTTCGGATAGTTATAAGGTCTAGTAGTAGTCTTTTAATTTAAGATAATAGTCAATTAATTTTTAGTCACTTTTTTAGTCACTCAAAATGGGGCGTCTGCTCATTTGGTCATGATTCTTCAAAAAAACACTAAATAAATGATTCAAATCTGAACATAAACCAGTCACACAATTCATTCTCTCTCCATTATTATAATTTAATTTCTTATTCTTTAATGAAATATAATAAAATACAGAGCATGTATGAATAACCTTGGTCTTTAAAAGAGAATCATTGGTTTTTCACACAGTTGTTACCAGCACTTAGTAAGCAGGATGTAAATTAAGTCTTTAAATATGTCTCTTCTGGAAATATCCTGAAAATTACTTATTGAAAATTGTAGAAACCCTGGTCTAAATTTATTGACGACCTGGTCCAGATACAATTCAGCTGTTTCAGGCACATGTATTTAGTCTTTACTCCTGTCTTTTACTTCATTTACTAAATGAAACCTTCTTCTCTTCAGGTCAGTCAGAGGTTATCGGTCCTCTTCAGCCAGTAGTGGCTTTGATTGGTCATGACATCCTTTTGCCGTGTAACCTGGACCCTGTAATGGATGCTACTGAAATGACTGTGGAGTGGGCGAGACCTGACTTAGACCCCAGATTTGTCCTTGTGTGGCGTGACAGTGTCGACATGGAGTCTAAAAAACATCCATCCTACACCAGCAGAACGTCTCTGTTCAAAAATGAACTGAAGAATGGAAACATTTCACTGAAAATCTCCAAAGTCAAACTGTCTGATGAGGGAACGTACAGATGTTTTGTTCCAGAGTTGGACAGATACACTACAGTTCAGCTTGTTGTTGGTAAGTGAAAATATTATCAGTTCAAATGTTTTAGTTTTTTTTAAAATAGTTTAATTAAAGTAAAATAGAACCTGCTTTAAGCTGACTCACAAACCTCTACAGTATCAGTCTACAGTTTTGGCTCATAGTCCTTTTAGGGGATTCTTCTTGTGCACCTCCAGACCATATTCAAAGTGTTTTTTTAACAACCACTAAACCAACATTACCATTCATTGAGCAAAAAGTTGATGTAAGAAGTATGATCAGCTGTCACACCTGTAATCTGACACTTAATGAACTTAAAATGAAAAAATAAATAAATCTTCAAGTCATTGTTTTGTCACTGTTCTGTTTTCCAGGTGCTGCCTCTTCATCTGCTGCATGGATTAACAGCACCATCAGCAGCAGGGTGGTGTTACAGTGTGAGTCTGCAGGCTGGTATCCAGAGCCTGAGCTGCTGTGGTTGGACGGTGAGGGAAAGCTCCTCTCTGCTGGACCTACAGAGACCCTCAGAGGTCCTGATGACCTCTATACTGTCAGCAGCAGAGTGACTGTGGAGAAGAGACACAGCAACAACATCACCTGCAGAGTCCAACAGAGGAACACCAACCAGAGCAGAGAGACACACATACATGTTCCAGGTAAAGCTCATATGTGAAGTAATGATGTGAATTCCCTTCAATAGCTGGATATTTTTGGTCAAATGATATATGAACTACTCTACATGCTGTTGCTTTTTCAGATGATTTCTTCATTGTCATCAGTCCTCCCAGTAATCAGACTAATGACCCAAATATCATTGCTGTGGTCATCGGTGCTCTCGTTGTGCTCATTCTGATTCTTGCCGTTTCCTTTGTTGTCTGGAAGAAGAGACGAGCCAAATGCAGTAAGTTTCCCCATCATTTGTTAAAATAATAATTAATGAGCCTCATAAATTATTTATTTGATTGTTTTCTCAACAATCAATTCAAATCCCCTTAATCATTTTAAGGTCTAGTGTGTTGGATTTAAAGGGCACAAATTGAAAATAATATTTCTAATTATGGTTTCATTAGTGTAGAATCACCTGAACAGTGGGAATATTTTCTTAACCCTTGAATGGCTTCACTTCCACACAGTCATCTGTTGCGTTGACATGTTTCTGTAGTAGAGGAAGTCAAACTCCACCAACATGTATTTTGATATACTAATACATTATAGTATTTATTTTCATATAGTGACATATTTTTGCTCATTACCATCAGCACTAAATAAATGAGATTCCTCGCCTAACGTGAAACTCTGCACAACATTTTCAGATTCCATGTGCCCATTTCTGCTCTCTAAAGTCAATATATATCACTATATAGTCTCGGTATGAAGTCTTCTTCTTCCCATGAAATATGCCTACTTGTTGTAGTAAAAGAATACTTTTGAAGCAGATGCATAAAATGTTTGCCTAGTGAGTGAAAGATCCCTGATGTGATCCTGGGAAGAGACAAAAATCCCATTGGGATTGCATCAGGAAGAACATCAGGTGGACTCTACTACCTGTATGAAATCAAACATGTGGTGCTATGAACAGCATGCATGGGTTGAAAATAAATAAAGGGCACAATAAACAGTGCAAAACACTGAAAACCAAAAACCACATGTTTCTAAATGATCCCAGATTGAACAAACCAAATATTGGCTTTTATGGGTGTTTGATTGATTGTTATTCTAACTGATTTTTTTTTTTTTTTTTGCATGTGTGTTGTTGCTGCCTGTGTTTAATTGAGTACTTTCAGTAACTGTGAGACACTCGCTGCTGCCTATCTTGGCCAGGTCTCCCCTGAAAAAAAGGTTTAATCTCAATGGGATCTTCCTGGTTAAATGAAGGTTAAAATAAATAAGTTTGTGTTTTCTTAGCCATGACTTTCAGGATGTCCTATGAACCTGAAACAGAAGTCAGTATTTTCCACATCATTTAGTCTGAGAGGTTTCTCTTGATCCAAGAAGCATAGGTTTGGTCGTCACAGACAGAGCTGGAGGCTGTGAACAAATGTCTGCACGCGCTCATTTTTTGTTAGTGTACCATCATGTCCATGAGATTTACAATAAGAATGCAAATTAGTTGAAATGTTCACATGTGGTGTCTGTTGCTGTATCTGTGCACTTGTAAGCACTTGGTTGTAATCTGTAAACTCACCACTAGATGCCACTAAACCCTACACACTGCTCATTTATTCAGGTAATTCAAGATTCAAGATTCAAGGTGTTTATTGTCATGTGTCACAAGAGAAAAAAGCCATTTCACTGTGCAATGAAATTCTTTCTTTGCTGTCCTCCCACAGATGCTGATTAATATATACAATAGAAATAGAACATATAAATACAAATAGTGCAAATAAATAAATGAAGACAGAAAGGAGACAAAATATGGAGGTGTGAAAGAGATGTGTGCAAAAGAGCTGTAGCTTAATATAAATTTATAAAAATTCTGAGATTGTAATATAAGTTTCTTCAGTTTTATCCTTTTACAAACAGCAAGAAGAACTGTGTTTCATATTGTTCATCAGTTTCTCCTGCTTCTTTATACATACAGAAAAGAAGAAGAGTGAGGAGGACGGAGCTGAAATTGGGTTAAAAGGAGAAAGTGAACCACTCATGAGTGGAAAAGAAGAAGATGATGATGTGGACAGAAGAGAAGCGCAAATACATGAAGATAAAAGAGAAATCAAACAAGATCAGCTTGTTTTAGAAACAGAGCGAATGAAGGACATCAAGAGTCCACAAGAAGAAAGAATAAATCCATCTAATGACAGAGAGTCTTTGATTACAATAGAACAAGAAACACATGAAGAACAGGAAGTGACAGGAAGAGAAGAAGAGCATGATGTGGACAACAGTGGAGAAAAAGTTAAATGAGGAAAGAGAAATACAAAAAGGTGATTATGAGAAAGAAACGGAGCACAGGCAGGACACCAAGAGTCCAGAAGAGGAGAGGATGAGTTTGTCTGTCATCACTAAAAAAGAGCCTGAATTGGAAATGAAAGAAAAAACACCTGAAGAACAGAGCAGGAGAGGACGAGAAGAAGAGCAAAATATGAACATGAGAGGAGAGCAGAGAAATAAAGATGAAATACATTTGAGAAGCACAGATGATGACAGGATAAATCAGGATGTTATGGCTGAAAAAGTGTCTCAGTCTACAACAGAACAACAAACAAATGAAGTACAAGGAAGAGACGAAGAGGGCGATGTGGACAACAGTGGAGAGAAAAAGAGGAAAAAGAAACAGAAGAAAATGATCAAGAAAAAAACCAAAAAGAAACAGAGCAAAGAACTGGATGCCGACAGTTCAGGAACAAAAACATCTGCTGTGGCTGAAACTGGGCCTCAGTTTGAAATGAAACAAGAAACACGTGAAGAACAGAGCAGGAGAGGAAGATATGAAATACATAATGTGGACATCAGAGGAGAACAGAGAAATGAAGATGAAATACAAACAGGCAGCACAGGTGATGACAGGATAAATCAGTCTGCTATGGCTGAAAATGTGTCTCAGTCTACAACAGAACAACAAACAAATGAAGTAACAGGAAGAGAAGAACAGGGTGATGTGGACAGCAGTGGAGAGAAAATCTTTAAAGCAGAAAACGAAACTCAACAAGATGATCATGTGACAGAAACAGAGCTAAGAAGCAAAACCAACAGTTCACACGAAACGAGAATAAATCCATCTACTGTTAATGACAGAGAGTCTTTGATTACAATAGAACCAGAAACTAAGGAAGAGACAGGAAGAGAAGAAGAGCATGATGTGGACATGACAGAAGAGCAGAGAAATAAAAATGAAATGAAAATAAGCAGCACAGGTGATGACAGGATAAATCAGTTTATTATGACTGAAAATGTGTCTCAGTCTACAGCAGAACAAGAAACAAATGAAGAGGAGATGACAGGAAGAGGAATAAAAGCCGAGGGAGCTGAAGGTGAAAGAGAGAAAAAGAAGGAAGCAGAAAAAGATTGTATAGAACTTTGTTTAGTACCACTTAGAGAAAAACTCAAAAAGTCGATAGTGTTAGTAAAGGAAGGAAAGTCCTTACAGCTTAGTTCCTTTACGTCCTTGATTTCAGATGTAAAGTTTTTAACTTCACATCTGAGCAGTGATCAGGAACCACAGAGAGAAAAAGAGACACAACAAGAGCAGCTTGTAGAAAAAAGACAGATGGAGAGAAATGTGGACATGAAAAAGTCAGACACTGAGAAAAAGAGAGCAGAGGAAAACAGAGATGATGGAAATAATCTATATTCTGTGTTTATGGCACAGAAGGAGACACAGAGAGAAAAACTGGAGCCAGAACAACAGAGAGAGGAAAACCAGAGGGACAACATGGGAATGACAGAGAGGAAAACAGAGGAACAGAGGGGTCAGACAGAGAGCAGGATTTCATCAGTCAGCAGCAAAGTTCCACTGAATACAGATCTGAAAATACAAGACAAAACACGAGGACAAAACCACGAGAAACAACCAGACGAAACATCTCAACAGAGCCGAGAAGACATCAGAGAGCAGCCAGAGAAACTGAGAGGAGCAGAGAGGAAAGAAAGAGCTCAGGGAAAGGAGCTGGAGGTTAATGAAGGGCTCAGATATGAGGAAACAAACAGGAAGGACAAGAAGAGACAAAAACTACAACTCCCACATGAAGGAGAGCTGCAGGCAGAGCGACAAGTGAACGTAAATGAAAAAGAGCAGCTGGAGGAATCTGTCAGTCTCACAGAGAGAGGAGTCGTCTGTCTGCAAGAAAAACAGGAGGAGGAGCTGATGGAGACTGATCAACCATGTGATGTTGATCGACTCAACATCCAGAGTAGAAAACACACACAAGAAATAAAACCACAGGAGGTCTGCACATTACCAGTCAAGAAAGAGGAAATTCAAGAAGGGCATCATCAAAATTTGCAAAAGGTACAAAAGTATGAGAACAAACAAAATGATGAGTTTATGGAGGTTGATGATTTTGCTCACAATCAAAATGCAGCAACAGCACAACTGAATAAAAACACTGAATGGGCCAACCATCAGCAGAGGCTGCCAGTTCAAACAGAACCACAAGAATTTCTGAAAGAAAATGATGAAGATCTCGAGGATCAGATGGAGGTTGAAGAACATTCCCACCCTAAAGAACCCAAAGAGGAGCCCATGTTATTAGGTTAAGAAAAGTCCCCTAATTTCCCCTTACCTTTGTACACTGATCAGGAACCTTGGAGAAAAAAAGAGACACAAGGGCAGCTTGTAGAAAAAACACAGGGATTGGAGAGTGGGGAGCTGGGGGTTAACCAATGGGTCCAAGCTGATGAAACAAACAGGAAGGACAAGGAGAGAGAAAAACTGCAACCCCCACATGAATGAGAGCTGCAGGCAGAGCAACAAGTGAATGTAAATCAAAGAGAGCTGCTGGAGGAATCTGTCAGTCTCACAGAGAGAGGAGGCCACTGTCTGGAAGAAAAACAGGAGGAGGAGGAGCCAATGGAGACTGATCAAACAAGGCAATCAAAGGCCCTTTGATTTCTCTTTCCTTTTGTACTCTGATCAGGAGCCATAGAGAGGAAGAAGACACACAAGGAAAGCAGCTCAAGTAAAAAAGAGACAGTGACTGAAGAAAAACAGTGAGCATGCGGTGGAGGAACTGGAAAATGACAGTTATACCTCACAAAAGCAGGATGGAGTTTCAGCCTATTCAAGCACCTCTGTTAGCAAACCACATGAGTACCACAGAAAGTTCAGGAGCTATCTAACTTTAAATAACTTTAATTTCCTGAGGTGAAATTAGAGATATAAACTCTATGATTAAAATTTAAACACATCTTTCAGTTTATTTTTGTGACCACAGTGATTACAGCTTGAACTAAGAATGGATGACTCAAAATTTCTTCGAGTGTCCTGCTGTCCTGAATGTCCATCATGATTAAAAATAATTATGTTGTTGTATTTTTGTGTAGTTTTATGTCAGAATTTGTTTGCTGTCTTTTTAGCAGCATGGCCATG
This sequence comes from Oreochromis aureus, assembly GCF_013358895.1. NCBI lineage: Eukaryota > Metazoa > Chordata > Actinopteri > Cichliformes > Cichlidae > Oreochromis > Oreochromis aureus. The sequence goes on along the minus strand of NC_052944.1, from coordinate 51,204,720 downwards.
CACATGCACATAGACAGTGCTGGTCTGCTCACCTGTCTTTGCTCCAAAATCAAATATTTTAGTGACCATGTGGTGAAATGTATTGGAAATACTTTTGTATACAATGTATTACTAAATATTGAAGATTAAACTTTTTTAATGATTAATTTAGTTTTATGTCGGAGTCCTGGTCTTTGCTTTTCAGCTTTTTGTGACACAGTCACTGTGCTTTTGTATCTACTTGGATAATGGACAGGAGCTTGCATGAATAATTCAATAATAATAAGAGTGAGAGCAACAACAAAAACAATAATAATAACAGAATGTAAAAACATTTTTATCTTTAGGTTTGGAAAAATTTTAACCCCTCACCTTCTCATTTCATCAAGCATTTAGTAAAAACTCAATTACAGTGATGGTTAAAAAAGAGAAAATGCAAATGACCCTTTCTAGAGCCATTTGCATAAGCATGACCTAGGTTATAAACTAAAATTCAACTTCATGTTCAAAAACATTTTAGTGAACTGAAATCAAATTAAACAACTTTATGAACTTTGCATACTTAAAAATAAGTCAGTTTAATTAATTTATTAAAGCTAATATTATGTGAAAAGTACTGTGTATTTCTACTTCAGCTTTTAGGCCGCTCAGACCTTATATTACCATATCACCCCGTTAGGGCTCATCACTCTCAGACTGCAGACTTGTTGTTCCTTGAGTATTAGACAGTAGAATGGGATGGATAGCCTTTAGTTTTCAGGCCCCTCTTCTGTGGAACCAGCTTCCAGTATTATATTTTTTAGGTTAGAATGATACCGAAAGAAACAATCAGTGCAATTTAAATTCTTCTTGTGTTTTTAAGCAACAGGAATAAAAGCTTAAGAAAAAAGATAAAACTAAAAATGTTGATGAGGTATTCATGTGGTTAGAATATGCCAACAGTACTTAGTTCAATTTTTAAACTTTACCAGTCCTGGCCTCATTCACTGCACCATAAAAGCTCCTTTGAAACTGTTTGCTTGTATTTTGGTCTTTAGTATTGTGACCTTGTGCACCATCTGAGGGAAGAAAAAGAAAGTGACTGTCCGATGTTCTTAATAACTGAGTGATAAATCGGTTTGTTTGGTCAGCCTATAAGTGTCAGTGTGAGAGAGTGTAAGAAGTGTGTGTGAGAATCTGGCTCAGTGTCTCCGAGATGACAGCATCAGTGTGTAACAATATACACTTTAGACGCATTAAGAGTCTCTGATTCAAGTTTGTGTCTGAACCAGTGCTCATCTCTGTCTATTGCAGTAACAGGAAGCTCTTCACCGCCTCCTCTCTCCTCACCTGTGTCTTCATTATTTCCTTTCAAACAGGTTGCATATACCACTTGTTGAAACGTTTAGCTAGGTAACCATTTCCAGATCAACCGGCTTTTCAGCACAGCTACGAGTGTCCCACTGTTACGCCCAGGTCTAGGGGTACAGGAATGTGACAAATATTTGGCTTCTGGGTATGGTTTTGGGGACCAGACCACGGTTCCCGAAACCATACCCAGAAGCCAAATTTTTTTAGTGAACGGTGGTTTATTTGTGACTACGCTGAAAACTTAACTCCCGGGTGAACAATGGACAAATAACAAATAAAACAAGCTAAGTCAGGAAAGGAGGTGCTATCTAAAACCCTAGGTGAAACAAAAACCTAACGAAAGAAAGTGCTACACCTAACTACCTAACTGAAATAAACAGGAGAGAACGATACAGGAAATAATAAGGCCGCTCACCCCTTCTGTTTCAGTGTCTATTTACAAGTGAACTGATTTACACACTATATACACAACTCTGTTATCCTCAGGAACCACACACACAAGTAACACAGGATTTGGAAGCCTGAGTCAGGTCTGCTGCCGCCAACAACTGCTGGTGGCATGCTAGCCACATGATCAGGGGACCAGTCAGCCGCTGCCAGCTCTCCAATCAGGAAGGACCTGTAGATTCTTAAAGACACAGCACAGATCAAATATCCAGCCGGCCAGGGCTGTAACACCCACGCACGGTCTGTTGGACCAATCAGCACAGCACTGATGTTGGGTCAGACCTGCAGGAGGAATGCTCAGCTTTGAATGATTCTCACGACTAAGGTAGTTTGGTCAGACAGAGACCAAAGTGTTTGAGGTGTTACTTCACCCGTGAAAGTCATGGCAACCCAATGTATGATTAGAGCTGCCCTTTAATAAACAATTAAATCAAAAACCATAAAGGTTTCTAGCTTGAGCTTAAACTTTCCTTTAAAAAGCATGTAGTTATGGCTTCCCTTGATGCAGTATTGGAGTATTTCTACTCACATTTGTTCACTCACTCACAAATCTGCATATAAACATTAGTTGCATGACAGATGACTGTCCCTCACTGAGCCTGGTTCTGCTGGACGTTTTGCCCTGTTAAAAGGGAGTTTTTCCTTCCCACAGTCACAAGGTGCTTGCTCAAAGGGCTCCTAGTTATCTGACTGTTTCCCTGTATTATTGTAGTGTCTTTGCCCACAAGATAAAGCACTATGATGCTATTTTTGTTGTGATTTGACACACTAGAAAAAAAAAATCTAATTGTAAACTTAAAGTTTTCAAGCTTAAATACATAAGCTATCAAAATAATGCAACACACTAATGAAAATCAACTAAAATTTGTAAATCAACTCTGAAACCAACTGAAACGAGCCTCTCTAAAAGAAAAAAAAAGAAGCTATTTATGTTTGGTAATTAAGGCTGCTGAAACAATGTGCTATCACTACAGAATTAAAGGTCTTTTTCTAGAAAACACAATTATTTCCAGGTGACTGCAGTGACAACGTGAGCATTTTAAGACATTTTCAATCACTGAATTTACCTCGCACAGAAATGGAGTTCACTAAGCTCAACATTAATTATGCCCAAACCCAGAAAGCAGGTTGAGTCTAACCATTGAACTCAGTTGAATTCATTCATACTTACACAGCACCTCATCACAATAAGAGTATTATCAAGGTGCTTTATATAGGAAGGCAAAATAATAGTGATAGAATCCCAACAATCACATGACCTCCGTTGAGCAAGTGCTTGGGGCCAGTGGGAAGAAAGAAAGAAAAACTCTCTTTCAACAGCAAAACCAGCGAGCAACTGCAATCTTATAGTGCCACCATGTGGACAATTATGAAACATGCAACCTATGACAGAAAGAAACGTCTGTCATAGGAAACGTCTTCAAAAAAAAAAAAAGATTTTTAGAGCTGTTTAAAGTCTTAATTTTGCAAATTAAATGCAACAAATTTAAAAACATGAACATATTACAGTTTAAAGTAACAGTGAGTCTCATCCGGATGTTCATCGTTCTAAGAAACGACACCTGCAGACAGGAAACATGCCTTATTATCTAGGTGACCGGAAGTTGTCATCTTTTCTCCACCTTCTCTTGACTTCGATGTTATATATCAGGTTGGGGATTTTCAGAAACAGGCGGCAGGTATGTGTATATGAAAAGATACTGCTTCTGACAGTGTGTATGAATAATATATAAATAACAGCGGTGGAATTTTTGTCCTGTGGGAGTGGCGTTGTCTCCTCTACTTGAATAGTTTCAAAATTATAGCTAGTTTTGAATTTCTATCGAAAATCATTAATGGTGCTTTCATTAGTTTACATATTAACAGGATTACAACCAGGTTACTTTCGGAGAATTTCTCATATTGGTGTAGTTTGTGATCATTTGGGTCCTTTTTTAAATGCCCTCTAATGTCAGTGACGTCATATAATCACGAATGATGATTTAACAAAGCTTTATTCCGCTTTTCAGATTGTTATATATTAAAAACAAACATGTTTTAGTCTAGATCTGTTGTCGACCACGTCGTTCTTTTATTGCACATGAAAGTGAAACTAAACTTATGTAAGATTGCAGTACAGTCACAGGGAAGACGTGTATTTTTATTCTTATTTATTTATTTTGCATTTATTCTGTTGATGTCTGAACTCAAACCAGTCGCAAGTTCCGCTTCGATTTACCTTCTCACCGTGATTACGGTTTAATTGTCCCTGAAATTTTAATTGTATCTTAGCTTCCAGTAGGGGGCACCCATTCTCTCAAATCTTTAGATTATAAATTGAATCAGTCATATTTTTGCAAAATTCCATCTTGTTGAAAACAGTTTTGAGATCTCACTGAGGGCCTAACGTTTTGCAAAAATCTAGACCTTGAGTCTTTAATAATACTTAAAAAAAAAAATGATAGTCTTAAATAAGACACTGAAACAAGGCAATGTTTTTTAACAACTGCTTGGACAAATTTTTGAAAGCTAATTTTTTCTGACAACAACAACAACAAAAAACAAAAACCTGACAACAGTGTGTGTGTTCAAAAGTGAAAAACTATTTGACATTAAAATAAAATGTTTTTATGTCATTATGTGTAATTGTTCTGCCATGCATTGCTGAGGCCCGGTCAACCTAGGTGATAAATTAGTTTTTTTAACATAAACAAATAAAACTTAATGCAAACTATTTAGCTGACTCTGTTGATCGGTAAGCCCAAAAAATCGCTATAGAGGAAAGTGATTTTGGCTCTCTGGTAACAAAGTCTTCTCTGATCCTATGAGTCTCACCCAGTAGATAATGCAGGTCTCTGTGAATCTGAGATGATTTTAGAAGCCTGGAAGTCTCCAAGCAAAGATGTTACTTGGAAAGGCTAGAGCAAACTATTTGACCTATTTGGACTAATATAGATTAATACTCAGATTTATACCTTTATTGTTTCACAATGGGTTCAAAGGGGAACTCCACAGTTTAGAGTTTAATCACAAAAGAGTTTATTAAAACAGCTTGGTAGGAGCAAAGCAAAAACAAAAAATAAAAAGAATATACTTATTTAATTAACCCACCCACTCAGCTGATGTTGATTTTGTTCTTATCTTTGAGGGGAGAAAGAATGGTGGCACTTCCAGCACTGAAGATGTGTTCCACTTAAATACTCAGTATTGATGGAAATAATCTGAAGAGCAGAATTTCTTGATACCCACATCTACTCAAATTTATAATCCACAGGGAAAACCTTGGAAATCGTGAGAATCTGCAGTCCACCTGGAAAATGATAGAACTCCAAATGCTTCTCATAATTATAATCTAACACGGTGATGATGAGCAGAAATAGAGTCAGATCCAAGTCAAACTGTACGTTCACTGTGGCCAAACACCCCTTGGCACCTCTGCTGGTGTTTCCACCACTGACCCAGACATCTCCAGGTATCCCAATTAATGCTTTGTCACGTCTGCACTCAAATCACTCTTTTTTTTTAACTTTTAATCTTATTAAACATTTCACCAAACTGAAACATTTATATTTTTGCATTATGTTCTCATCAGTATTCAGCATAATTAACTATCAGCAAAATCACACATGATTCATGATTCTGTGTGACGACACAGTTCTTATCTTCTCAAACTCAGACATGAATAACAAGGTTGATAATGGATCTCATCTACACACAAAAATCTAGACATTAGAATAGACATTTTCACTACTCCGACTACATTTCTGCTAACATATTGATCAGGCTTATACATTTGATTAAGAATAAAGATGATCTACTTATTAGCAGACAGCGAAAAGCTCTGTTTTAACACTCTAACCATTTTTAACACATAAGACTGTGAGTCAAGTCCTTTTATCCCCTCAGCTGTGATAGAAAAGTGCAGCCTGGGGGACTTCTGTCTTTCCACGTTTCACGACAACACATTATACAGCATTATAATATATACTGATCAACATTACTTATGATAATGTCAGTTTAAACTCCAACTTAGAAGTCTTATGATGATTAAGCTGATAAAATGATGTTTTCTCCATCTGTTAAACAGGTTTTGCCTGTTTAAACAATGTTGTTTCATTTTTACTTTCAGAATCGCACCATGCTCTGTGTGAGAGCTGGACGAGCCTTTATGGTTCTGTTTGATCGATGCATCATCCAGGTTTTCCACGCAGCTGCTCTTTTTGCTCTGATACACTCATGCAGAGGTAAGTGAAACACTTTCGTGTAACAGAGGTAGAAATCATCAGTGTTATTAAAATTCTACAACAGTGATTTATATACACAAACTTTGAGGTCCTCCTGGTGTGCTAATAGCTCCACTCCTCCTCTTTGAGAGCTACTTTTACTTGTGTCCAGTATGAAATTGGATGCACGTGAGCAATACCGAAATTAATATTTTGTAACAGCAGTCATCAGCAAGGGATTCTAAAATTTAGTAATCTGTTGCAATATTATACTGTTGTTACAATTTTGTGATTTATGTTTCACCTTGACCGTCAAAGTGAAAAAACAAAAAAAGAAGCAATTTGTGTCATGATAATATGTACTCAGGGGTTCCACCGGGACCTATTTTGGGCCTCATGGGAAAAAAAATCTTGCCTCCACCACTTACACCACAAAAATGAAAAATAGAACACTGTGGAGAAATCCATCAATATTCTGCATCAGGAACAGGTTACGGGCTCACGTACACTGCACACCCATGCCCAGTATCCTGCTAGCTAATGTTGAATCCACCGAGAACAAGCTTGATGACCTCAGAGCCAGAATTAAGTTCCAGAGAGACTTTCGGGACTGCAACCTCCTCTACTTCACCGAGAATTGGCGGAACCCAGCGATACCGCACCACGCCGTGCAGCCAGCGGGATTCCTTTTGGTTTACCGCATGGACAGGACAACGGAGTCGGAGAAGAAAAGAGGTGGCGGAGTGTGTTTGATGGTGATCAACAGATGGTGCGACAGTGCGAGCATCTCCCCACTCACACGCTCCTGCTCGCCCAATCTGGATCTTTTGATTGTTAAATGTCGCCCTTTCTATCTCCCTCGGGAATTCACTGCGGTCATTGCCTGCACTGTTTATATTCCGCCTCACGCGGACTCGGACACTGCCTTATGTGAGCTACATGAGGCTCTCACACATCAACAAGCACTTCACCAAGATGCCGCATTCATTGTTATGGGAGATTTTAACAGAGTAAATCTCAAACTGACATTTCACAACCTTCACCAGCACATCAACTGCCCCACCAGGGGCACTAGGGCATTAGACCACTGCTACACCCCTTTCAAGAACTGCTACAAGGCTCAGCCTCTGCCGGCATTTGGAAAATCGGACCATGCCACCATCTTCCTCATGCCTGCTTACAAACAAAGGCTAAAGCAGCAAGCACCAATCAGGAGGGAGGTCGTTTGCTGGACGTACCAATCAGTGACCGCGCTGCAGGACACACTGGATGATGCAGACTGGGACATGTTTCAGCGCAGCTCTGATGACATCAACATGTTCACAGAAGCGGTTGTAGGATTTATCGGGAAACTAGCGGACGACACAGCAGAAAGAACTATCATATATAAATACAGGCCATTTACCATATCATCCGAACGTTTCCCAACCAGAGGCCGTAGGTGGTTAAAAACATCAGTAACGCTCTGAGATCACGCACTGCTGCCTACAATGAAGGGCTTGTTTCTGGTAATATGGACCTAAACAAGGCTGCGTCTTAGAATGTGCACAGAAAGACAAAGCAGAGCTACGGGGAAAAACTAGATTCACAGCTATGACAGTGTGACTCTAGGAGCCTGTGGAAGGGACTGTGGACAATAACGGACTATAAACAACCAGCTTCATCAATGATGAATGCCGACGCTTCACTAGCTGATGAGCTGAACAGGTTTTATGGCAGCACTTAAAACAACAAACGGTTGGGCGCGCCCGGAGTGCACCAGTGAAGACAACGTCTTCATCATCACAGAGCATGCCATGAGGAACACCTTCAGGAGGGTGAACACCAGGAAGCCAGCAGGACCAGATGCAGTCCCTGGTTGGGTCCTGAGAGCCTGCGCTGACCAGCTAGCACCGGTATTCACTGAGATCTTCAACCTCTCCCTGGCCCAATCAGTGGTTCCCACGTGCTTCAAACAGTCCATCATTTTCCCTGTCCCAAAGAAACAACAGCCCGCTTGCCACAGTGACTACCGTCCAGTAGCACTGACTTTAATTGTAATGATGTGTTTTGAAAGACTGATGAGAGATCACATCACTTCTTCTCTTCGTACCACCATCGACTCACTTCAGTTTGCTCACCGGACTAATCGTTCCACAGACTATGCCATATCTCACCTGCTCCACACATCCCTGAGTCATTCCACACAATAATTCCCTCTAAGCTTTTCACCAGGTTGACAGATCTAGGACTCAGCTCATCACTATGTCAGTGGATCCTCAACTTCCTCACAGACAGACCTCAATCAGTGAGGGTGGGAAAACAAGTCTTCCCCTCCATCTCACTCAGCACTGGAGTGCCTCAGAGCTGTGTTTTAAGCTCCCTGCTGTACTCACTGTACACTTATGACTGTGTAGCCACATCAGACACCACCTCCATTGTCAAGTTTGCTGACGACACTGTTGTTGTGGGCCTGATCTCCGACAACATCGAGACGGCCTACCTGGAGGAGATTAGGAACCTGGAGAACTGGTGCCAGGAGAATAACCTCCTCCTAAACGTCAGCAAGAGTAAAGACCTGATCGTGGACTTCACTACAAACCAGGCGAAGAATTACAAGCCCCTCATCATCAGTGGCACGCCAGTGGAGAGAGTGGACAGTTTCCGGTATCTAGGTGTCCACATCACTCAGGACCTGTCATGGTCCTGTCACATCAACACCCTGGTCAAGAAAGCCCGTCAGCGTCTCTTCTTCCTCAGAAGACTCAGAGACTTCCATCTGCCACTGAGGGCGCTCAAGAACTTTTACTCCTGCACCATCGAGAGCGTCCTGAAGGCAAACATCTGCACCTGGTTTGGGAACAGCACCAAGCAGAACAGACGAGATCTGCAAAGAGTGGTGCGCTCGGTCGAACGCATCATTCAATCAGAGCTTCCTGACCTGCTGTCCATCTACACACCAAATGGTGCAAGACCAAAGCTAGGACGATTATGATGGACCTCTCCCATCCCAACAATGGACTCTTCTCACTGTTGAGGTCTGGGATGCGCTTCTGCTCCCTCAAGGCCAAAATAGAAAGAATGAGGAGGAGTTTCTTCCCCCAGGTTATTCGGGCCCTGAACCAGGTGTAGGACTGGACTCTCTGACACACATCACATCACCACACGCACTCTGGTTTTTCTTCTTGCACACTTCCTATAATTTATAATCTCTTTTGACCAATAATCTCTTATGTAAACTGTTATTTGCACATTTTTTAGTGTAAATTTCTAAGTTAAATCTGTAAATTTTGTAATAACCTGTAAATTTGTATATCTTACTGTAAAAATACTGTCATTTAATGGTCAACTATAAGCATTTCATCTCATGCCATACTGTGTATGGTTGTGTGTGTGACAAATAAAATTTGAATTAGAATTACGGCCATCTTCTTCTGTTTGTTTACCACCACTTTGTCCGGTTGGTTAGCCACCACCATTTTGTCTGTCTGTATCTGGAAGTCCCACAGGATCTTAACTCGGTCACTCTCCCATTTTGACCTCAGGACTTACCTGGGGTCTTGCCTGGTGTGATAGACCACAGCCTCTCTCTCTCTCTCTCTCCATATATATATATATATATATATATATATGTACACACACACACACACACACACACACATATATATATGTATTTCAAGTGGAAATCACACTTTCACACTTTCCCAATAATGATAATTATTGGGGAAAATAATTTGGCCAATATGCGTTAATGAGTTAACGCATATTGGCCCTTGTAAGGGGTTAGGACTGGAAACATTTTAATTTCTTAAACTGTGAAAAATCTAATCTTAATCTGGTGTGAATACAATTCAGCTGTTTCAGGCACATGTATTTAGTCTTTACTCCTGTCGTTTACTTCATTTACTAAATGAAACCTTCTTCTCTTCAGGTCAGTCAGAGGTTATCGGTCCTCTTCAGCCAGTAGTGGCTTTGATTGGTGATGACATCATTTTGCCGTGTAACCTGGACCCTGTAATGGATGCTTTTGGTTTGGCTGTGGAGTGGGCGAGACCTGACTTAGATCCCCGATTTGTCCTCCTGTCGCGGCATGGTGTGGACCTGGAGTCTAAAAAACATCCATCCTACACCAGCAGAACGTCTCTGTTCACAGATGAACTGAAGAATGGAAACATTTCACTGAAAATCTCCAAAGTCAAACTGTCTGATGAGGGAACATACAGGTGTTTTGTTCCAGAGTTGGACAGATACACTACAGTTCAGCTTGTTGTTGGTAAGTGAAAATATTATCAGTTCAATTGTTTTAGTTTTTTTAAAAATAGTTCAATTAAAGTAAAATAGAACCTGCTTTAAGCTGACTCACAAACCTCTACAGTATCAGTCTACAGTTTTGGCTCATAGTCCTTTTAGGGGATTCTTCTTGTGCACCTCCAGACCATATTCAAAGTGTTTTTTTAACAACCACTAAACCAACATTACCATTCATTGAGCAAAAAGTTGATGTAAGAAGTATGATCAGCTGTCACACCTGTAATCTGACACTTAATGAACTAAAATGAAAAAAAAAAGTCAAGTCATTGTTTTGTCACTGTTCTGTTTTCCAGGTGCTGCCTCTTCATCTGCTGCATGGATTAACAGCACCATCAGCAGCAGCAGGGTGGTGTTACAGTGTGAGTCTGCAGGCTGGTATCCAGAGCCCGAGCTGCTGTGGTTGGACGGTGAGGGAAACCTCCTCTCTGCTGGACCTACAGAGACCCTCAGAGGTCCTGATGACCTCTATACTGTCAGCAGCAGAGTGACTGTGGAGAAGAGACACAGCAACAACATCACCTGCAGAGTCCAACAGAGGAACACCAACCAGAGCAGAGAGACACACATACATGTTCCAGGTAAAGCTCATATGTGAAGTAATGATGTGAATTCCCTTCAATAGCTGGATATTTTTGGTCAAATGATATATGAACTACTCTACATGCTGTTGCTTTTTCAGATGATTTCTTCATTGTCATCAGTCCTCCCAGTAATCAGACTAATGACCCAAATATCATTGCTGTGGTCATCGGTGCTCTCGTTGTGCTCATTCTGATTCTTGCCGTTTCCTTTGTTGTCTGGAAGAAGAGACGAGCCAAATGCAGTAAGTTTCCCCATCATTTGTTAAAATAATAATTAATGAGCCTCATAAATTATTTATTTGATTGTTTTTCTCAACAATCAATTCAAATCCCCCTTAATCATTTTAAGGTCTAGTGTGTTGGATTTAAAGGGCACAAATTGAAAATAATATTTCTAATTATGGTTTCATTAGTGTAGAATCACCTGAACAGTGCGAATATTTTCTTAACCCTTGAATGGCTTCACTTCCACACAGTCATCTGTGTTGCGTTGACATGTTTCTGTAGTAGAGGAAGTCAAACTCCACCAACATGTATTTTGATATACTAATACATTATAGTATTTATTTTCATATAGTGACATATTTTTGCTCATTACCATCAGCACTAAATAAATGAGATTCCTCGCCTAACGTGAAACTCTGCACAACATTTTCAGATTCCATGTGCCCATTTCTGCTCTCTAAAGTCAATATATATCACTGTATAGTCTCGGTATGAAGTCTTCTTCTTCCCATGAAATATGCCTACTTGTTGTAGTAAAAGAATACTTTTGAAGCAGATGCATAAAATGTTTGCCTAGTGAGTGAAAGATCCCTGATGTGATCCTGGGAAGAGACAAAAATCCCATTGGGATTGCATCAGGAAGAACATCAGGTGGACTCTACTACCTGTATGAAATCAAACATGTGGTGCTATGAACAGCATGCATGGGTTGAAAATAAATAAAAGGGCACAATAAACAGTGCAAAACACTGAAAAACCAAAAACCACATGTTTCTAAATGATCCCAGATTGAACAAACCAAATATTGGCTCTTTGCGGGGTGTTTGATTGATTGTTATTCTAACTGATTTTTTTTTTTTTTTGCATGTGTGTTGTTGCTGCCTGTGTTTAATTGAGTACTTTCGGTAACTGTGAGACACTCGCTGCTGCCTATCTTGGCCGGGTCTCCCCTGAAAAAAAGGTTTAATCTCAATGGGATCTTCCTGGTTAAATGAAGGTTAAAAAAAATAAGTTTGTGTTTTCTTAGCCATGACTTTCAGGATGTCCTATGAACCTGAAACAGAAGTCAGTATTTTCCACATCATTTAGTCTGAGAGGTTTCTCTTGATCCAAGAAGCATAGGTTTGGTTGTCACAGACAGAGCTGGAGGCTGTGAACAAATGTCTGCACGCCCTCATTTTTTGTTAGTGTACCATCATGTCCATGAGATTTACAATAAGAATGTAAATTAGTTCAAATGTTCACATGTGGTGTCTGTTGCTGTATCTGTGCAATTGTAAGCACTTGGTTGTAATCTGTAAACTCACCACTAGATGCCACTAAACCCTACACACTGCTCATTTATTCAGGTAATTCAAGATTCAAGATTCAAGGTGTTTATTGTCATGTGTCACAAGAGAAAAAAGCCATTTCACTGTGCAATGAAATTCTTTCTTTGCTGTCCTCCCACAGATGCTGATTAATATATACAATAGAAATAGAACATATAAATACAAATAGTGCAAATAAATAAATGAAGACAGAAAGGAGACAAAATACGGAGGTGTGAAAGAGATGTGTGCAAAAGAGCTGTAGCTTAATATAAATTTCTAAAAATTCTGAGATTGTAAGTTTCTTCAGTTTTATCCTTTTACAAACAGCAAGAAGAACTGTGTTTCATATTGTTCATCAGTTTCTCCTGCTTCTTTATACATACAGAAAAGAAGAAGAGTGAGGAGGACGGAGCTGAAATTGGGTTAAAAGGAGAAAGTGAACCACTCATGAGTGGAAAAGAAGATGATGATGATGTGGACAGAAGAGAAGCGCAAATACATGAAGATAAAAGAGAAATCAAACAAGATCAGTTTGTTTTAGAAACAGAGCGAATAAAGGACATCAAGAGTCCACAAGAAGAAAGAATAAATCCATCTAATGACAGAGAGTCTTTGATTACAATAGAACAAGAAACACATGAAGAACAGGAAGTGACAGGAAGAGAAGAAGAGCATGATGTGGACAACAGTGGAGAGAAAAAGTTAAATGAGGAAAGAGAAATACAAAAAGGTGATTATGAGAAAGAAACGGAGCACAGGCAGGACACCAAGAGTCCAGAAGAGGAGAGGATGAGTTTGTCTGTCATCACTAAAAAAGAGCCTGAATTGGAAATGAAAGAAAAAACACATGAAGAACAGAGCAGGAGAGGACGAGAAGAAGAGCAAAATATGAACATGAGAGGAGAGCAGAGAAATAAAGATGAAATACATTTGAGAAGCACAGATGATGACAGGATAAATCAGGATGTTATGGCTGAAAAAGTGTCTCAGTCTACAACAGAACAACAAACAAATGAAGTACAAGGAAGAGACGAAGAGGGCGATGTGGACAACAGTGGAGAGAAAAAGAGGAAAAAGAAACAGAAGAAAATGATCAAAAAAAACCCAAAAGAAACAGAGCAAAGAACTGGATGCCGACAGTTCAGGAACAAAACATCTGCTGTGGCTGAAACTGGGCCTCAGTTTGAAATGAAACAAGAAACACATGAAGAACAGAGCAGGAGAGGAAGATATGAAATACATAATGTGGACATCAGAGGAGAACAGAGAAATGAAGATGAAATACAAACAGGCAGCACAGGTGATGACAGGATAAATCAGTCTGCTATGGCTGAAAATGTGTCTCAGTCTACAACAGAACAACAAACAAATGAAGTAACAGGAAGAGAAGAAGAGGGTGATGTGGACAGCAGTGGAGAGAAAATCTTTAAAGCAGAAAACGAAACTCAACAAGATGATCATGAGACAGCTAAGAAGCAAAACCAACAATTCACAAGAAACGAGAATAAATCCATCTACTGTTAATGACAGAGAGTCTTTGATTACAATAGAACCAGAAACTAAGGAAGAGACAGGAAGAGAAGAAGAGCATGATGTGGACATGACAGAAGAGCAGAGAAATAAAAATGAAATGAAAATAAGCAGCACAGGTTATGACAGGATAAATCAGTTTATTATGACTGAAAATGTGTCTCAGTCTACAGCAGAACAAGAAACAAATGAAGAGGAGATGACAGGAAGAGGAATAAAAGCCGAGGGAGCTGAAGGTGAAAGAGAGAAAAAGAAGGAAGCAGAAAAAGATTGTATAGAACTTTGTTTAGTACCACTTAGAGAAAAACTCAAAAAGTCGATAGTGTTAGTAAAGGAAGGAAAGTCCTTACAGCTTAGTTCCTTTACGTCCTTGATTTCAGATGTAAAGTTTTTAACTTCACATCTGAGCAGTGATCAGGAACCACAGAGAGAAAAAGAGACACAACAAGAGCAGCTTGTAGAAAAAAGACAGATGGAGAGAAATGTGGACATGAAAAAGTCAGACACTGAGAAAAAGAGAGCAGAGGAAAACAGAGATGAAGGAAATAATCTATATTCTGTGTTTATGGCACAGAAGGAGACACAGAGAGAAAAATTGGAGGCAGAACAACAGAGAGAGGAAAACCAGAGGGACAACATGGGAATGACAGAGAGGAAAACAGAGGAACAGAGGGGTCAGACAGAGAGCAGGATTTCATCAGTCAGCAGCAAAGTTCCACTGAATACAGATCTGAAAATACAAGACAAAACACGAGGACAAAACCACGAGAAACAACCAGACGAAACATCTCAACAGAGCCGAGAAGACATCAGAGAGCAGCCAGAGAAACTGAGAGGAGCAGAGAGGAAAGAAAGAGCTCAGGGAAAGGAGCTGGAGGTTAATGAAGGGCTCAGATATGAGGAAACAAACAGGAAGGACAAGAAGAGAGAAAAACCACAACTCCGACATGAAGGAGAGCTGCAGGCAGAGCGACAAGTGAACGTAAATGAAAAAGAGCAGCTGGAGGAATCTGTCAGTCTCACAGAGAGAGGAGTCGTCTGTCTGCAAGAAAAACAGGAGGAGGAGCTGATGGAAGAAGCATCTGATGTTGATCAAGAGAATAACAAGTGTAGAAATCGTCCTAATGAACTAAGTCTGCAGGAGGTCTGCACTCTGCCAGTCAAGAAAGGGAAGGTTCAGGAAGAAAGAAGAGCAAGCAAGCATAAGAGAAAAAAAAGCAGAAAAAGTATGTGAAAAAACAAAATGATGATCATATGGAGGTCAATGATGCAGCTCAGTGCAGCAACATCACAACTGTATGAAACCATTCAATGGACCAAAGATCAGCAGAAGCTGCCAGTTCAAACAGAACCACAAGAACGTCTGAAAGAAAATGATTAAGATCTGGAGGATATGATGGAGGTCGATTAACATTTAGTAGCAAAAAGATCAGCTCATGTTAAATAAATGTATTATTTATTTAGTATGTGTCTTGTGTTCACACAGTGTTCTTCTATTCTGCATATGCTCTGTGACTTTGTTAAGTGATATAATAATAACAAAACATCAATTAATGTTTTTGAATCTTTGTTTAACCTGCATTAAAAATGAATGTACAAAAAATCACTCAAAAATGTTTTAACAGAACATAAACTGTTCTTTTACTGAAAGAGGGATCCACTTTTTTGTTTTTCCTCAGTTCTTGTTAGTTGTCAGAGTCGATTTACTTTTTTCAGTTTGGTTTCTAACTCTGATCAGTTTATGACATCACTGGCTGATGTCCCACTCAGCAGTTTTTCTCTCATTACAGTTTAAAGAGTGTAAATAATGCACATGAACTACATCAGGGATGAATAAGACTGAGACCAGACAGAAGCTGTTTTTATAACTTTTCTAATCTGCTAATAATAAGCTAATAATGTAGAGAATGCAGTCATGTAACACAGAGTCTTGTAGTTTTGATGGGTACACTGTCTGATTGTTTCTTTGTTTCAGAGTGGCAGCCTGAACCTCTGAGTTAAAACCCTCAGATGTTGGCTTCATCAGTGCTCACACAGAAAATTATTCCTGCAGATAAATAATGTACTCTGAAGGCTTCTCTCTGGGTTCATCAGCACTGACAGTAGCTCAGTGGAATGAGATATGGTTTAAGAAATAATAACGTTTTATAGTAATAAAGTTTAGGTCTTGAAAAGCAAGCAACTGGATTATTTTTGGTTCTTTCCAGCTGCCTACTTTTTAAGCCCTGATCACTGCCACAATCTGGGTGACTGAGAACCTACAGACTGCAAATACAAAAGTGAACATTTACAATTAAAAGTAAAAATAAATAAGTAAAAAGTAACTCCAAACCCAGCGATACCCATCACCCATTTCTGCTGTCTGACTTCAGTCAGAGATCAGTTTGGGGTCTTGGGGTCTGTTCCTGGATCTTTTGTTAACTCACAGTCACCATTTGAATTCAGTAGAGCAGATAAACATTGATCAGTGAACACTATTATATTTAATTCAGCGTTGTCCAATCACTAGCCATTTACCAAGTTGAATTTTCCATCACGGAGAATAAAGCTGGAAACATGCAGGATAGTATGGCGAAGACATTATGAATTTCTTTAAGTTAGATTTAAGAGTGACTTCCATGTTTGAGCAGTGAAGGAGCCTCTCCATTATCACTCCCTTTGGTCCAAACATTCACTTCAGGTGGTCACATTTTTTCCCCAACTGCAGTTTCCTGCTGTCCTACATCCACAATCAGTCTTTAGTCTTTCAATTTCCACCACAATGAAACTTGATAGCAAATCTTGTATAACAGTTGAGAGGACTTGCACATTGATGAGCATTATCACCAAATTCAAGAGACAATTACAGGAATAACTAACAAAACACACAGACATGGATCAGAGGTGCTGACTGCCAGCAGGTAAACTATCTTAATAACAGCTCTGACTTTAGTGAAAGAAACTTTCTGTGATGCTCTGTGAGTTTTCTTTCAACACTTAAAAACAACATTTGCACACCACAAAAAATGACTCCATTGATTCTGAACTGCAATGATAGGAGAACTGCTCTCAAATCAGCCTTCAGGCTGTAAAACTGTAAAATTATGATATCCATAAAATCATCCTGACAGATTTTATAACACAAAAAAGATGAATTTGGACAAAAAAATATAAAACATTATATCTAGAGACTCATATATTCAAAAACTAATAAAATGCTTTAATATTCCTTTAAAACAAAACCGAAGGTTTGAACCCTTACATATGAGATTGTGCCAAATTAATAAAACTAACCTGACTTAATCTTTTTATCATTTACTGCAGCTCATATTCATCATATTCATATTGCATCATCTCCACAAAGATGCTGACTGTGTTTATGCCCTGATAGTGTTCAAGCTATTTAAGAACATTATAAGCATGGATACAGTAGTAAGTGCTTCTAATAGTTTGGATTCAGGAGACAGACACTATCTCTACTTTCAAGATTAGGCTTAAAACTTTCCTTTTTGCTAAAGCATATAGTTAGGGCTGGACCAGGTGACCCTGAATCCTCCCTTAGTTATGCTGCAATAGACGTAGGCTGCCGGGGATTCCCATGATGCATTGAGTTTTTCCTTTCCAGTCACCTTTCTCACTCACTATGTGTTAATAGACCTCTCTGCATCGAATCATATCTGTTATTAATCTCTGTCTCTCTTCCACAGCATGTCTTTATCCTGTCTTCCTTCTTTCACCCCAACCAGTCGCAGCAGATGGCCGCCCCTCCCTGAGCCTGGTTCTGCTGGAGGTTTCTTCCTGTTAAAAGGGAGTTTTTCCTTCCCACTGTCGCCAAAGTGCTTGCTCATAGGGGATCATATGATTGTTGGGTTTTTCTCTGTATCTATTATTGTGCTATCTACTGTACAATATAAAGCGCCTTGAGGCGACTTTTGTTGTGATTTGGCGCTATATAAATAAAATTGAATTGAATTGAATTAATAATAACTCAAATCGGCTGTTCTCCTTGCAGGCAAACAAACTGAAAGAGTAAAACACTTCACACACAGGCTGATGTGACCAGAGTCAATGTAAATATGCAGAGAGAAGTGAGGATGGGGGCCTTACGATGACACATCATCATAACATTACTAATATTTCTCAGCTTTCATTGTTTTCACTTTTCCACCTTGCTGCTGTTTCTTGTCCTGAAAACTGAGGAGAGTTCAAAGGTCATTGTTTCCACCCTGCCGCACTCAAAAAATGTTGACACTGCTTTCATTCTGTGGCCTTTCACACACCAGGCTAACAGATAAAAGTCTTTTTTTTGTTTTACGTTTTAGTAGCTTCAGGCAGTCGACTCGTGCCTGTGCACGTCCTGCTAGATGCACATTCCGTTCTGTTGATCAGATTTTAAAACAGAAAGTAGAAACACACCTTTGGTTTTAGATTTCAGTCTGTGTGGGAAATTTTTGAGCTTTTTACATGCTTGATGCAATAAAAATGAAGTAGGGACAACATTTGATCCATGCTTACGGCTGTATCAGGTGACCTGATCCATTCATTAGTTATACTGGTCTAGGTTCAGGCTTCCCATGAAGCACTGAGCACTTCTCCTTCCCTCCCCTCTTTTCATTCATAGTGTCTTTATAAGCCACACTGCATGTTATTGTGTATCTGAGCTAACACTGAGGATACACCCTGAGCAGGCTGCCAGCCTATCACAGCTTTGTTTAAAACATGTTTCAGGACATAACTAAAAGCTTTGACCTGCTGGTGGCACTACAAGTAGTTACCACCAATGAACTGCTCAACAAAGCTCCAAACATTACAAATGTGAAGAATGACCTCCACGTTCAAGCTATCAGGTAGCTGTGTCTTTACTCCTGTCTTTCTTTATTTGTCTTTGTGTCCATCTCTGTTGTAGAGAAACTTTATGTCCATGAAAACAAACCTTGCATCATAAACAAAGCTGCAGATTATGAACACATTCAGAACATCATGTGAGCTCTGCAGAGGAAAATTCACAAACATGGGTTGGAGGCACTGACTCCCAGCAGGTAATTTATCTAAATAAAAGCTCTGATCTTACTGAGATAAGGACACTTTAGCTTGTATAAATTTACTGTGATTTTTTATTTCTTCTGTAGAAGTACTGACTGGATTGATGGAGAATTAGTGGAGTGATGGCTTTTTCTTTAATGTGGACTTGAGGGCAGCCAGACAATCACAATGAGACAGAGCCTTGTATGATTCCTCGAGGTAAACCACAAAGCTTTATTTACTTAGACATCTGAACAGCTCAAATGAAAACATTTAAATGAGGCAAGTTATAAATAATAACTTTAGTTTTTGACATTTTAAAGGGACTCTCAGCTGCTTTTACTTAATATAATCAGTGTCCACTGACACTGAGAGACTCAAAAACAGAAGTGCATTTAAAGACAGATTAGAAATGCAGGACGCCATATTTCTGGAGGGGGCTTGAGAGAGTCCAAGGAAACATTCATTTGTGTTTGTATGAGCACCAAAACTTTGAAGTTAATCTTTGCATTGACACGAGGTAGATGTGAGCACAGACAGCTGTCTATAGCTGCTAGGCTTCACTGCTACTTAACTGAGATACTTTTGGAGCATTTTTTAATGGATTGATCTGACAAATAACATGATTGGCTGTTGTTAATCATACTGACAGTCTGTGCTCCTCGTTACATTCACATTACTTTCTTTGAAGTCCTGAATCATTTATGTGACAGGTTCAGGTTTGTTTTTACTCTGACTGAAAGCATTTCTTCTCTTCATAGAGGAAGAAAAATGGATGATGTATCTTGTTCTGTCTGCTGCCAATCATTCTGAGCCCTCACTCTGTAAAAGATGCTGAGACGAGGCAAAGACCAGCTGTACCCACTAAAGTATACAGGCACTCCTACTGGTGGTGACTACTAAATTTAAAAAAAAATATGTAAGACTTTGCAGGAAATGCATCTAATCAGTCTGACATTCATTGACTCGGTGTGTTGATGCTACTGCTACATACATGTGTAGATGTAACTAGAACTGAGCTTTCATTGGTCATTGTTGATGCTGCATTGACAAACAATGTTCAGGTTTGAGGAAGAGTGACAGAAGTACATTCACTTCACAAACAGACTCACAGATGAAACCAACCTGTTTAACCTTTAGCCCCTAGCTATCTTGCCGATCTCCTTAGTCCATATGTCCCTGGGCGAACCCTCAGGTCTTGAGCCCAATTACTCTTGGCTCAGCCTAGATCTAGACTTAAATCTATGGGTGACCGTGCTTTTGCCGTGGTTGCACCTAACCTGTGGAACAACCTTCCCATCGCTATCCATGCATCAGACTCCATTTTATCTTCTAAACCCCGTTTAAAAACTCATTTATTTAACCTAGCTTTTCCGTCTAGTAAGTGTCCCTATTTTTATATTTGCCTCAATTTTGTATCTATGTACTTTATCCTTTAGCTATATCTGTTCTTAGTAACTTTGTTCTTATATTCCCTTTTATTCCTGTATAATTAGTGCCCTCAACCTGCTGACATATGTGGTACTTTGTTAATAGTCTTTTATTTAATCATGTCTTAATTTTCCTGTTTCTATTGTAAAGCACTTGTATTGTAACCTGCACAAAAAGATCAACTATAAATAATAATAACTTTAGACCTTCCTACTATCACACACACTTCTCCCAGTAATGATGACGATATTTTCTGGGTTAGAACAGATTGAGAAACACAAGTTAGAAAGTATAACAAGTGAAACATCTTTATAGTTTTGAAGACCGAAGACTACCTCTAAAGTTACCTCGATAAGACAAAATCCTGCTGTGTAGAAGTGTAGAAGCATCAGGACTCTAGGATTTGTGATTTGTGTTTGTTTAAGGATCGTAGTGTTTTCAGTGGGGTTTATGTTTGATGTTTCACTACGATCCAGCTGTTACTTCCTGTTGCACCCTGTACCTGAAATAAAGGTGGTGACAAATGTATACTGTATTTTTATAATTAAAGACCAATCAAAGTCTTACTGCTTGTTTATCTGTTAACATAATAAAAACAGTAAGATTATGAGTAAAAAAAGCAACATTAAACTACCTATGATAACGTAACAATGTTTTACTTTTCATATTTGCACATCCTCTCCAGATAAAATAACAAAGTTTATCAGTGTGATAAGAGGGGAACCTCAGTGTCAACCACATATATTTAATTTGTTTAACATTCTGGGATGTATATAACTAGAGCTACTTTGTTATATATTGTATTATTTCATTTAGTTCAGTTAGTTAATTTTCTTACTGTCTTGGATCAACTGTGATCACATAATTTCCTCATGGATTAATAAAGAATTATGATTTTTTTTTTTTAATATACCTGCAGCAGAAGAAGTTAACACAGAACATAAAGCTTTTATTACTGGAGATTTTATAAGTAACATTTGTTTCAAAAAGAACATTGAGGCTGTTGTTTCCAGCTGAGCTAATGAAGCAAGAATTTCAGCCACATAACACAGAACAGCTGACAGTTAGGCTCTGTGATGGGGTGTGCTCTCAGATACAGTGGACGCTTGTGCATGAATGCCACGGTCTGACATCAGAGGCTGTACTTCCTGTGTAAATTCAGCAAGTTCAACCTGCCACAGGAGCTTTTGGTCATCTTCTACACCTCACACATGTAGGGATTGGCTGTGGCTCAGCGGGTCACCTTCTAATTTAAGGGTTGGTTGCGTGATCCCCGGCCTGGCCTCTCCTATCAGCATGCCCAGGGCTGGCATGCCAACATGTCTTTGAACAAGATACTGAAACTGGAGTTACTCTGGGTGGGTAAATGTTAGAAAGCACTTGGATTTAGATAAATGTACTTGTATGAATGCGTGTGTGAATGAAGACATGTTTTATTGAACACTTTGAGTGCAGTCAAGAAGAAAAGCAGAATATATAAGAAATAACCAATTTACCATAATGAATTGTATTAATAAAATAAATGATGGCTAAGGAAGGTCAGTTACCTGATGTGAACTGAATCAGCAAGTGATACAAACAGAAACTAGACTTCCTCTTTAGTATTTGATAAAATGAGACTGAAGAATGACTAAGAAAAAAAACAATTTTATTTTGGAAAGACAAAAAATCCTGTCTGTACAATAAAAATCCATCATTATTCAAATATGTGTCACGGTCAGATTTTTTTTCCCCGCATCATCATCGTAAGACCACAAATTGTATACCTACAATATCGTCGGGATGTTACGCCTCGGGAGTGAGAACGGGCTCGATTTCATACACATTTAAGACATTATATATTACATGCCGCTGTCACAGAAAGAAAGGCATCACCAAACCCACGCGTGTCAAATATATTTGTGCCATGTCTTTCAAGCATAATGTACTCTAACAGTCCCCCAATGTGGACAAACACTAAACAGAAGAGTCTTTTGGCAGAACAATAATAGAGCGTCTTCTTCTCACCTCTTAGTTTGAAACGACCTTCTGATTACTTTTATTAAATTACAGACAGCCCTACGGTTATTTTAATGACCCGTTTTTTTGTTTTTGTTTTTTTCAAGAAGACGGAAACGTGACCACACCCTTTTACATTCCAGGCAACCGTGAGAAGTTGACGTTTCCGTGATCTTGTACAGATTCTGAGGCTTTTAGCATCCGGCCAGTTTCTTCCTTTGACTTCGACCGCTGTGCGCATCTGGGAGCATTCCAGAAACAAACCTCAGGTATGCGGATGATTTTACAGATGTTGTATTTCACGTGTTCTCCAACTTTATTTAAAGTGAGAGACGTCGAGTTTTTCCCCCGTTGGAGTGACTTACATTACTGCTACTGTACGCTTTTCAGAGTTATAGATAACCGCGAAAATAAACATCACATTTATCAAAATCGTATCATGAATTTATTTCAACCCCATCACGACATGCGGTTTGGTAGAAAATTTTAGTAGCA
Source organism: Oreochromis aureus (assembly GCF_013358895.1). Taxonomy (NCBI): domain Eukaryota; kingdom Metazoa; phylum Chordata; class Actinopteri; order Cichliformes; family Cichlidae; genus Oreochromis; species Oreochromis aureus. The sequence goes on along the minus strand of NC_052944.1, from coordinate 51,181,878 downwards.
GTATTTATCACTTCGAGATCTGAAGCGCCGAGGTCTGTGAGGAACAAAGGGGGCGTGTCCACATGAAGCCCGTGTCGAAACCCATATGGTTTTTTAAGAATACCACGTGACCAAGGATAAATCAGGGGCCCGTTCTTCGTACCTCGCTAAGTAAGTTAGCCGGATTTGATTGTTGACGATTTCGCGTGATCTTGGATCATACAGATACATACAGGTCATTTCCGAAAAAAAGGGAAATGTACTATTAATCATTCTATTTCATGTATTTGATTATTTCAGATGTAATTCATATTTTAGAGTAGTAATAGTAAATTACTTCGTGTAATCAAGATGAGAGACCACGGCTATAAAAGCGAAGGTGGATTTGGGAAGTCTGTCGCAGCCATGTCCTGTCCGTTTGTACGCGAGCAAGGAAGGTGCAAGATTGATAAGGAGAGTTTTCAGAATTCAGCGTATATTGCGGGATAGACAGGATCCTTTAGCTCAGCGCGACAGTGTGCTCATAGAGAGATATCGATTTTTTTGTTATTTACTTACCACACACACACACTCTCTCTCTCTCTCTCTCTCGATGGATAGATAGATAGATAGATAGATAGATCTATATATATATATCTATATAGATAGATAGATAGATATATCTCCGAACTTACTGTGCATGCTTCAGTCACCCCTTGCATGGGAACAGGTAAAAGTGATGGAGTGTTATGTAAAAGTAGCCTACACACAAAAAAACCCACAATGTCAATAAATGTCACGGTACAGAAAGCCGGGGTGTGACGAGGGGGTGCAGGACCACCACCTGTCTTATTGCAGGGTGTCTTTTCAAGAGACTAAAAGCAATATAAGTGATAAATATTACCATTCTGTAGAATATTCTTATATTTCACTTTTACTTGTTCCCATGTTTTAGTGGGTCCTGTTGTGGCTCTAATGTGAAAGAGGATATGATGTAATATAATATAATGTGGTATACTATAATATCACATGATATAATGTAATATCATGGATCACTTACGAGTTTAATTTGTCAGCAACTTTCTGCCAGCCCTCTCTCCTTGCTTTTGCAGCCTTTGCAGTGTTCCCTTGCGTTTTGATTAAACTCTGAAACTCCTGATATCCCTCAATCAAGAGTTCTTGCTCTGCTGCCGTAAAATACTGGCGCGCTCCTTGACATCTTCGCCGACCAATCACAGGGTTGCCGATCAATGTTTCTACTATCGATCGTAGCCTTTTAAGCCACCCAGTGATCTCGCATTACTTCATCCAGCTATACTAATCGTCAACAACAGGTGTGTTAGGAGAACCGGATTAGCGAGCTCAAAGTTGGCGCGATGATTTGATCTTGGATGTAGTAAGCGAGGTGCGAAGAACGGACCCCAGGGGCCCGTGACACATCCAAGATCAAATCATCGCGCTAACCTTGAGCTCGCTAATCCGGTTCTCCGAACACACCTGTTGTTGACGATTAGTATAGCTGGATGAAGTAATCTGAGATCACTGGGTGGCTTAAAAGGGGCTACGCATCGATAGTAGAAACATTGATCGGCAACCCTTTGATTGGTCAGCGAAGATGTCGAAGGAGCGCGCTCAGTATTTTACGGCAGCAGAGCAAGAACTCTTGATTGAGGGATATCAGGAGTTTCAGAGTTTAATTAAAACGCAAGGGAACACTGCAAAGGCTGCAAAAGCAAGGAGAGAGGGCTGGCAGAAAGTTGCTGACAAATTAAACTCGTAAATAATTTATTATATTATATTACATTATATCCTCTTTCACATTAGAGCCACAACAGGACCCACTAGAACATGGGAACAAGTAAAAGTGAAATATAAGAATATTCTACAGAATGGTAATATTTATCACTTATATTGCTTTTAGTCTCTTGAAAAGAGACCCTGGAATAATCTGTTTGTTTGTTTATAACAGCAACCAAGAAAAGGGCAGAGCAAATAAAGACAGGTGGTGGTCCTGCACCCCCTCGTCACACCCCGGCTTTTTGTACTGTGACATTTATTGACATTGTGGGTTTTTGTGTGTGTAGTTTTACATAACACTCCATCACTTTTACCTGTTCCCATGCAAGGGGTGACTGAAGCATGCACAGTAAGTTGGGAGATATATATATATCCATATATATATAGAGAGAGAGGGAGAGAGAGAGAGTGTGTGTGAGAGAGAGAGTGTGTTAAGTAAATAATACCCTCACGGGAAAATCGATATCTCTCTATGAGCACACTGTCGCGCTGAGCTAAAGGATCCTGTCTATCCCGCAATATCCGCTGAATTCTGAAAACTCTCCTTATCAATCTTGCACCTTCCTTGCTCGCGTACAAACGGACAGGACATGGCTGCGACAGACTTCCCAAATCCACCTTCGCTTTTATAGCCGTGGTCTCTCATCTTGATTACACGAAGTAATTTACTATTACTACTCTAAAATATGAATTACATCTGAAATAATCAAATACATGTAATAGAATGATTAATAGTACATTTCCCTTTTTTTCGGAAATGACCTGTATGTATCTGTATGAAATCAATAAAAGCATCAAATGCTGCATTATATTTAGTTACATCGATGATATTTATTTATGGACAAACAGTGGCGAAATATTGCTGTTGCTTTCATATAACTGCAGCGGACATACCTGAGTGGCCGCGATCTAATCCTGTTTACATAAAGTAAACCTGCTCCCGAGCAGGTTTACGCCTACGGATCTGTTGCTATGACAGCAAGTCCCAGATGAGCTTCGGAGAACCGAACGATCCAAGATCACGCGAAATCGTCAACATTCAAATCCGGCTAACTTACTTAGCGAGGTACGAAGAACGGGCCCCTGGGCTGTTGAAATCACGCAGGATGCTTTGTTTTGGGTTTGTTGGGGTTTTTTTGTTTCTTTTTGCGTGAACTGGATCTGAGATGATTCTGAAGATAATCAGGAGCTTGCAGGGAGATTTTAAGCACATTATGGAGCCACCAAAAAACAATATATAGTGCCTCATCATGTGATTATATGCACGTATACGTATGTATGTATAGATAGATAGATAGATGGAGTATTTTAATATAATCTATCTATGTATCAATATGTTATACACAGATTATGTGTAACATAATGACAGAGAGAGAGACTCTTATGGTTATGGGTCATTATGTTTACATAGCCCACTGGTATGTAACCCACATGTATTATCACAGCAGGGTTGTTGTATATCTAATGACCAGAAGATATCAGTACTTCCAAAGAGCTGTTAAATGGGGGCGTGATCTGCTTTTTGGCAAAGCAATTGGCCAGAAAGATTCAACACATTCACTGTGCTTCATTTCAGCATCACTATGTTACAGACAGGTTGCAGATTCAAATGCAGGACTTGGAGAGACAGGACCTAACCTCAGGAAGCAGCTTTACTGCTGATGTCTCTACAAAAAAAACAAAAAAACCCAAAAACATCTTGATACAAAAACAAAGACAAAATAGGAGCCAGGAACTAACTAATCTAAGAATTAAGGAAGAAACACAGAACACACAGGAAAAACACAACAACAAACCAAGGGAGACCCGGACAATAAATACACATGAAACAATGAGGGGAGATCAAACAGGTGTGAAACACAGCTGGGACTAATCACTAAGGATGAGACAAGGGAAGTGCAAGTTAATACAAAACACAACAGAGCAGGAAAGGTCCTTACAAATTTGACACAAGGAAAAAGGGGGGGGGGGCAACAACACGAAAATTAATTCACACGAAAATTACTTCACACAGGCGAGACATAACATGGTTTGAGTAAAGGAACAGAAAAGGAACAAAACATGGATTCATTAACAGATGAAGACTAGACAAGAGGACATTGGGGAACATAATGGAAGCATAACCAAAACAAGAGAGAGATTACCAACTATACAAGAAATAATCAAACCAATAAAAGTAAGAATCTGAATATTAAACACAGAGAAACCAATATGGGATTATTTTAATGTCATAAGTCGCACATAAAAACCCCAACATAATTTGGGCAAATAATTTCATTTCACAGGCGTAAATAAATTCTGTGTGCATAGAACTCAGTAGCTACACGCACAAATACGCCATCAGACACGTGCGAGTATCTGCTTTTACTGGTGCTGCTGCTCTTCTCACAGCTCTGTGTGCTCAGAGAAATCCTGGGGTCCGTTCTTCATACCTCGCTTACTACATCCAAGATCAAATCATCGCGCCAACTTTGAGCTCGCTAATCCGGTTCTCCGAACACACCTGTTGTTGACGATTAGTATAGCTGGATGAAGTAATGTGAGATCACTGGATGGCTTAAAAGGGGCTACGCATCGATAGTAGAAACATTGATCGGCAACCCTTTGATTGGTCGGCGAAGATGTCGAAGGAGCGCGCTCAGTATTTTACGGCAGCAGAGCAAGAACTCTTGATTGAGGGATATCAGGAGTTTCAGAGTTTAATTAAAACGCAAGGGAACACTGCAAAGGCTGCAAAAGCAAGGAGAGAGGGCTGGCAGAAAGTTGCTGACAAATTGAACTCGTAAATAATTTATTATATCATGTGATATTATATCCTCTTTCACATTAGAGCCACAACAGGACCCACTAGAACATGGGGACAAGTAAAAGTGAAATATAAGAATATTCCACAGAATGGTAGTATTTATCACTTATATTGCTTTTAGTCTCTTGAAAAGAGACCCTGAAATAATCTGTTTGTTTGTTTATAACAGCAACCAAGAAAAGGGCCGAGCAAATAAAGACAGGTGGTGGTCCTGCACCCCCTCGTGTGTGTGTGTATACATATATATATATAAGGAGGAGGAAGGACAGGAAGGATCCTGTCTATCCCATCTATCCCGCAATATACGCTGAATTCTGAAAACTCTCCTTATCAATCTTGCACCTTCCTTGCTCGCGTACAAACGGACAGGACATGGCTGCGACAGACTTCCCAAATCCACCTTCGCTTTTATAGCCGTGGTCTCTCATCTTGATTACACGAAGTAATTTACTGTTACTACTCTAAAATATGAATTACATCTGAAATAATCAAATACATGTAATAGAATGATTACTAGTACATTTCCCTTTTTTTAGGAAATGACCTGTATGTATCTGTATGCAATCAATAAAAGCATCAAATGCTGCATTATCTTTAGTTACACTGATAATATTTATTTATGGAGAAACAGTGGAGAAATATCGCTGTTGCTTTCGTATAAATGCAGCGGACATACCTGAGTGGCCGCGATCTAATCCTGTTTACATAAAGTAAACCTGCTCCCGAGCAGGTTTACGCTTACGGATCTGTTGCTATGACAGCAAGTCCCGGATGGGCTTCGGAGAACCGAATGATCCAAGATCACGCGAAATCGTCAACATTCAAATCCGGCTAACTTACTTAGCGAGGTACGAAGAACGGGCCCCAGCTCACACAAACCATCTTACTTATGACTGTTTGGAGGTGGAGCCCAAAGGAGGAGGGGTCCTAATGTGATTGGTCACTTTGATGGACACTTCAGTTGCTGCTTTAAACAGAGTTGCAGTGTGGCAGCAACCAAACCACTGTCTTAAACTGTATTTGTTTACAATTTGAAAAATAAAGTTTACCGAATAAATTTTCAACAGTTATTGTTTGCTGTGGAATTACTGACAGCTGTCACTGGATTAGTTTAATGCTGAAGAAATATTTAAAACCAGAGGATTCTGGGGCCAGTTCTGAACCCTCTGCACTGCTGTCTTATTAATCTGTTGTCCAGTATTACATATTACAAACTCATGAAGAAGATCATAAAAAGAAGTGTGCATTGGGATCAAGCAATTAACTTTGACTATATTACAAACCCTTAAATCTGATACCAAAAAGCTGCTGAGTCTGCAACAAAGATAACTCCACATCTGAGAACCAAAACCTGGAGCTAGAGTGAGAATATTAAAAGGTCCAAAACAGAGAAACGCTGGCTCAAGAATCCAGATTATTTTTTTTTCTGACCTTGTTGACACACTGTGGTCCTTGAGACTATACGTCCTTGTAAAAGGTTTTTAAATACAGTTTCATATTCTATGAGAGCGATATATTAAATAAGTCCTCTTTTTGTTCTTTTCAGGACTGCAAGATGCTTTGTGGTTTCCACACTGCTGGCCTCCTTATTCTGATACTCTCATTTCAAAGTAAATTACAGCATTCCTGATCTTTACACATTCAATCACTTCCATGAACACCTCTGCATTGATTGTTTGATTCCTGTACAAGGTGTCACTGATGCTGATGTCATTTCCTGACATTTGATTTTAACCAGTTACTGAGAGCCTTACCTTTGATGATATTCTCACTCCAAAAGACTTTATTAGCCAAGTTTAGTCTAGTGGATCCACTGCACCCACTGTGAATATACTACATCATGGCGTAGTCATTGTAGTCATGATGTATGCTGTTCTTTTCTGTGTGAAATAGAAGTTAAACCTTTATCTTCTCAGGTCAGTCAGAGGTCATTAGTCCATTTCAGATAGTAGAAGCAGAGATTGGTGATGACGTCATTTTGCGCTGTTACCTGGGCCCAGTCAGTAATGTTTCAAACGTGACTATGGAGTGGACAAGAGCTGACCTGGACCCCAGATTCATCCATGTATGGCCTGAGAGACCCGACTTACAAAATCCAGCCTACAAGGGCAGGACATCTCTGAACACTGATGGGATGAAAGATGGATACATGTGGCTGAAGATCTCCCCTGTAAAGTGGTCTGACGAGGGAATGTACACATGCTTTTCTCCAGAACTGGATGAAAAATCTACTGTTCAACTCATTGTCTATGGTATGTGTGATTTATTTATGTACCTTTTAATTGGCCTACTTGCCTTTTTTTGTAATGTTTGTATTGAACATTGTCAGTAGAAAAAAAAACTCATTCAGATTCGATTAAAAAAAACAAAAACAAAATGATTCCTCCATCAATTGAAGGCTCTGCTGTTGTTGTCTATAGGTTTCCCTTTACAGCCAACTTCCTGTAAAGACCAGTGGTCAGCAACCATTACTTTTATCTGTTATTTTTTTTGTTTGTTTTTTTGAAGTTTAAAACTCTCTTTCTAGAGCTGTAAACCATATCGGGACCTTATATCAATGATGACACACCCTATTATGTATAAACTAGCTTATCTACATTACTGACTAGTTTAAATAGCAAAAAAAATAACAAGATAATGAACGCAACAATTTTAAAACAGAGGAAGAAAATATCTGTTAGCATGTTTAGGCTTTAAAGCTTCAATATTATGAAGATTCGTTTGAGTCCTACCAATGTTTTTGCAAATTAATTATATAAAGTCAACTTCTTCTTTTTTTAATAGAAATAAACAGAAATTTAAAGAATAACATACGGTAGCTCTTGGGGAAAAAAGAGGAAAATTTTAACTTTTTTTAATGGTGGTAAGCTAGAAAGAATTAATGTGATGTTTAGAATTTCTCTAATCCTCACACGGTCAAAATGTATAAATTGAAAATATGGTCAAAATTAATGATTTTTTTTGGGAAATGAACAAAAACCCCAATGATAACATTTATACCCTCGATGAGTGTCTGTAAAAATCTGATCACATTTGGAAGAGTAATTTCTATATAAATCGCATGTTGTCCTATGTTTTGTGGTTTCAGGCAAAGGTGTCAAACTGATGGGTCGCTTTGAATCAACTGTAAATGTCAGTGTTATTGGCCCTGTCATTGGCTCTGTTGCCCTCTGTCTGAGTCTTGCTGCCGCCTTCATTGTGTGGAAACGAACACAAGGCAAATTCAGTAAGTCCCAAACTGAGTTCAGTTTGTGAAACTGTTCAGTGTAGTGTTATAATAACAAAAGTAGTAGTTGTTCTTAACTCTTCAGGAAGGGTATATGCACACAGTGTAGTTTAGAACATCTGTACAACATCCTGTTACATTTTGTTTCACTTTTTTAACTGTCATTGTAGGTAAATGTCCTAAATGCTTAAGTTGAGGTTAGTGGTAATTTGCAACCTCGACACTAGATGGCACCAAGTCTTGCACATGAGTCATTTTAGTTTTTGTTTAATATTTTTAAATGTGTAATTCAGTAAGTTTTTTTCTTCATTTGTGCCTTATACAAGAGGTAAGAAAACATCACTTATTACCTAATGGGTTTCACCTGATTTTATATCGAAACAGACAAAAAGGAGAAAAGCTTGGAGGATGGACCTGATCAGAACAGAAAACTAAAGGTAATTTACTCAAAAAGGGACAACAGTGAATTCAAGGTTGCAGTCAAAAAAGGAGAAAGTGAGATTCTCTTGACAGGAAGAGAAGAAGAAGAAACACAAGATGAGCATGTGATAGAAACAGAGCTAATAGGGGATATGGAGAGGCCAGAAGGAGAGAGAATAATTCCATCTATAAATATTGAAAAAGATTCTCAGACTACAACAAATCAAGAAACAGATGAAGAAAATGAAATGACAGGAAGAAGAATGAAAGCTGAAGGAGGTGAAGATGAAGGAGATAAGATGATGGAATCAGTAAAATATTATTTAGGAGTTCAGTTTTTACCACTATCAGAAAAACACAAAGAGGAGCTCATGTCAGGAAAATCAAGTTCTATGGAATGGGGAACATGTTTTAACCTTGATCAGAAGGAACAGAGTGAACAAGAAGAGCAGTTTGTGGAAGAAAGAGAAACAGAGAGTGATGTGGACATGAAGCAGCTAAACAACAAGAAAAAGAGGTCAAAGAAAAAGAAGGCACAAGTTAATAACCCATGTTCAGGGTTTCCACCACAGAAGACAAAACAACTTGAAACAAACCAACAGAAAGAAGCAAACCAGAGGACACTTCAATCAGAGAAAAGAATGAAAGGAGAGGACAATGAAACAGAGATCCAAACACAGAAACACAAAGACAACCAACATCACACAAAAGAAAAACAGCAAGACAGAAATGAACCTGAGGAGGAAGAAAGACAAGATGAAAAGGGGAAACCAGAGTGATGGTAAGAAGATATGAAAGCAGAACCAGGGAGTGATAAGGAGTTTCACCACAGTGCTTATCAACTTTATTTGTTAACTTAGGCTTTCAGCTTCAAGCTCCATGCACGCTGACATAAAAGGGAGCATTAACCATGTCATTTGATACTTCTGACATTCAAATCATCAAAGAAATGGGTGCTACAGATGTACAAGAATCATAAAAAATGTGATTTTGCTGCAGTTAAAGCAAATTTTAGTTTGTTGTCAGATCAAAATAGAATTTATTCTATTGATTAAATAGGTGCTTTTGATGATCAATAGCCTACAGATGTGATTTATTAGTTCATAGTCTATAAAAATAAAAACAAAAACTTTCCCCTCTCGCCCCTGCGGGCGGTCTATCCTTCAAGTTCGGGTCCTCTACCAGAGGCCTGGGAGCTTGAGGGTCCTGTGCAGTATCTTAGCTGTTCCCAGGACTGCGCTCTTCTGCACAGAGATCTCTGATGCTGCTCCTGGGATCTGCTGGAGCCACTCGCCTAACTTGGGAGTCACTGCACCTAGTGCTCTGATTACCACTGGGACCACCGTTACCTTCATCCTCCACATCGATCACTACAGCCATCTTCTTCTGTTTGTCTACCACCTCTGTGTCCGGTTGGTTAGCACCACCATTTTGATTGATTGATTGATTGATTGATCATACTTTATTCATCCCGAGGGAAATTGGGTTAAGGCTTCCAGCTGTGCCAGTGCCGTCTTACCCTTCCGATCATACATACATTACACAAACATCACATGGGGAAGACAAGTCAGAGGGGAATAACATGGAAAAAGCACAACATGAGGAAAGATAAGGAGAAAAAAATAACTCCCCCCAGACTGAGCTCCAACAGGGAGATCAGTTTGAGAACAGAAAAAAAACACCTCTGCACATAGCACATGAAAAGACTCATAATACACCAAAGAAACACATGACAAGCAACAGGGATGGGTAAAGGGTGAGAGACAGCCAATGTAGACAGTACATCCGGGCCTGCAGCATAAGCGCTGGTCTCCTTGATCCACCTTCAGCATCGGAAGGGAATAAGCATCGAAGGCGTTTGGAGGGGGGAGGGGGGATGAGTGTATATCTGCATGTGTATATATATGTCTGTGTGTGTGTGTGTGTGTGTGTGTGTGTGTGTGTGTGTGTGTGTGTGTGTGTGTCCAGAGTTCAGCTGAGACAGTGTCCTTTGCCCTGCCAGGCTAAGTAAACAGTCTTCCAGCCAACCCAGGTGGCCTTGCATAGAATGGGAAGAACAGTCTAAACACAGTCGTAGAGCAGGGCGATCTGACCAAAAATATTTATCACGATATACATTTTAAAATTTGCGATAACGATATAACTGACGATATAATTGACACTAGACAAAATACTTTACAACTCCTCAACTTTATTAGTGCAAAAAACCCCATCAATGTATTTTCACTTAAACAAGCAGCTGTTTTTTATGTGCATTAAAGTTATATAAAAATTTAACAGTGTAAATTCCTTGCTGACAGTTTCACCAAAAGGCATTTCCAGTGGAAATTGGCCGACATATCCTCAGCATAACCATGTATAATATCCACAAAACTTAAAAAGAGGTCATACACACACAATACTGTAATATTATGTTGAAGCACAGTACGTATCACTCCGCCTGGCTGCTGCCTACGATAGCCGCAATGCTCCAACAATCCATCAAGCAGTGCAGGTTCATAGCTTAGCAAAGTCATACTAAAACATTTGACAGATTGTCGAGCGCCGTGTACATAAAATCATTTCGAGGTCAGTAAACACAACCAGAATTCATACATAAGGCACACGGGATTATAAGGGACACTGTCGATTTTCAGACAAATCAAAGGATTGATTTTAAGTGTGCCGTATTTTCCAAACAACACAGTAATAACAACGACCCACTAGCATGCTCTACCAAAAATAGTGTTTTGTTGTGTATCTGACGAACGCAAGCTAAACCAGTTCCACACCACTGAAGTTGCAGCATTTTTACAAACCAATTCTGGTTCATCCGTTTCATTTAACGATCCACTTTCGCTCTTCTCATTCTGCGTCGCTGCCATGTGCGTATGTAAACATAGGCACTGCGCATGCGCGTTTTACCCATATTCTATCACGATATTTCATTTTCCTATTGTTGCCCAACATTACACCGGTATTACCGTGAACGGTATGATGTAGCCCAGCCCTACACAGTCGTTATCAGGGTGTTGTTGTTCAGCTCCAGCCTTGAGACCGCAGCAGGCGCCGAAGGGATAGCCGCATGAAGTGATGGTGTTTTTTACTTTAGTGCGAAAAACTCATATGAATTCTAACAGTCCGACACTGGTCTCTCAATCTCCCGTTGGAGAGCCGTGAGCTTCTCCATGATGTTATCAACCTTACGCTCCGTGATTTTGTCATTCTTGTGCTCAAAGAGCCGATTCTGAGAACTCACAACCGCAGTGAGCTTCTCCAAGATGTAATCCAGTTTGCACTCAGAGATCTTGTTCTGAGTATTCACGGCAGCCGTGCGGTTCTCCAAGATCCTATCCGTGCTGCAGTCAATGAGCCCATTTTGAGAAACTCACGCCTCGTCCCATCGTTTCAATCCCAGCGGGCAGCCTTGTGGGAGTTTAAACAGCCGATTCTGCTTCCTTAATTCTTCGATAAGCCAGGGCCAAGCCAGCTCCGATCAGCAAGAACCCTGTTATCATGGTTCCGAATAGGTAGATATCTTCAGCACTCAGGCTCACCCAAGCCCAGACTTCTAATTGAGAAAAGGGTGTCAATTGCATTTAGGGACCAGTTGATCAAATCCATAATTCCTCTTTTAGGCTTTAGAGAACAGACTGTGAGAAAGCGTTCCAGGGAAAAGTAATACAAAAAACACGAGACTAGACAAAGAGACAAGAGGCTAAGCAGGGAAGCTAAGGGAGAGGAGAGGAGGAGAAAAGCGCGACCGCCTTCGTCGAGAGCAAGAGAGAAAAAGCTGTCTGTCCGTCTGTATCTGGAAGTCCCACAGGATCTTAGCCCGGTCATTCTCCATCACCCTTGGGGGCATCTCCCATTTTGACCTCGGGACTTCCAGGTTATACTCGGCACAGATGTTCCTGTACACTATGCCGGCCACTTGGTTATGGCGTTCCATGTATGCCTTGCCTGCTAGCATCTTGCACCCTGCTGTTATGTGCTGGATTGTCTCTGGGGCATCTTTACACAGCCTGCACCTGGGGTCTTGCCTGGTGTGATAGACCCCAGCCTCTATGGATCTTGTGCTCAGAGCTTGTTCTTGTGCTGCCATGATTAGTGCCTCTGTGCTGTCTTTCAGTCCAGCTTTGTCGAGCCACTGGTAGGATTTCTGGATTTCAGCCACTTCCTGTATCTGCTGGTGGTACATGCCATGCAGGGGCCTGTCCTTCCATGATGGTTCCTCCTCTTTCTTGGTTTTCTGCTGCCTGAGGTATTCACTGAGCACGCTGTCAGTTGGGGCCATCTTCCTGATGTATTTGTGGATGTTAGTTGTCTCATCCTGGATTGTGGTACTGATACTCACTAGTTCCCCGCCTCCTTTCTTCCGCTTAGCATACAGCCTCAGGGTGCTGCACTTGGGGTGAAACCCTCCATGCACGGTCAGGAGCTTCCTTGTCTTGATGTCAGTGGCTTCTATCTACTCTTTTGGCTAGCTTATTAATCAAAACAAATAGCGCATGTATTAACTTAAATTGTTTGAGAGTAGGACTGAAAGGTGAAGTGAAATGATGTGCTAAAATGACAGTCAACAGAAAAGTTTGCAAAAAAATCCACTTACCCTACCTCCCTGTTGAGTACTCTAGTGTCAGGTAAATAACATGTGACCGTATCCCCATGCAATCACCTGAGGTGCAGTAAAATCTGAATACCTGTGCCACCATAACAAATAAACAAAACATAAACATTCACTTACACTTCCCATTTGCCTGTGGGATCCCCAGGTACTTGTAGCTGTCCTCTGTGTCTGCAATGTTGCCTTCTGGTAGTTTGATCCCCTCAGTTCTGACTACCTTCCCTCTCTTTGTTGCCATCCGACTGCACTTCTCAGTCCGAACGACATCCGATGTCATTGCTGTATATCCTGGTGCTGTGGATATATATATATGTATATATGTATGTATGAATCATTGAAAACCTTAGACTATATTTAAAACCAATACTCTGAATATAACCTGTGTTAGACCAGGTTATGCATTCAGCTTTCAGTGATTTAGCGAAAAACACGACCACTTTCATGACACAGAAAACTCTGAAAAACACTCCTGGATAACCCATTACATTTCACATGATTCCCCTGATGTTGATCATGAGAATATCAGGAAAAGAGAAAGTCATTAAATGTAACAAAGACCAGCTGAAACTCCCGGTGCTAAAAGACCCACACCGAGGAAAATCAGACCTCTTAATATAAATATCTTAATCAATATTAACCATGGCTCTAGTTCAGCTATATTGACTTATTTTTTTTATAATAATTCCATTTATTAAATAAATGCAGTATCTTTCTGGACACCACTGACAGTATAAAAGTTAGATATAGCCACTCTGACATCATCTATGGTTCTATTTTGAAACGCAACATTAGTGTTTTCACTCACTGTCAAAAATTGGATGGGATGAGGAGGGACTAATGACTTGTCACTTACAAGTTGTTAGCTAATGAATAAAGGATGGATAATCCTCCTTTTTGAAACATATAATGAACAAGACTTATGAAAAAAATTTAAATAAGTGACAGTATACCTTGAAATCTGTAAATGAGCCCATGAACTCAGCATTAAAAGCGTTTACAAAGGTCGTATCAAAGAGCCATTTTCCACTGACCTCTATAGAAGTGTTTTCATAGTTACAGCTGCTGCCATCTGGTGGCCTTTAGACAGAGTGCAGGTTTAAGGCATTTCCACACTGGCTTCATTTTTTGAGCCAGAAACTGCATCATTCTTTTATACCATCAGTGCTGTAGAGACATCACTCAAGGCTTTAATTCAGCAGTTTTTTGTCAAATCAAATGGCAGCTCCACAGTAAAATATATGAATTAAACCAAAATGTGATTTGCTTTGATGGAAGTTTTGAGCTACTGATGGTATCTTATCATGAGGTCATCCCTTGAAATTAATTTGAATGAACAAACTTGTTCAATAGGCGTTTTTTGGAATTATTTGCAGGTTTTAATAATTGAAACATTGGCTCTACATGTGTATTAACAACTAGGTTTGTTTGTTTCCAATGTATCCAGTATCTCCGTTGTTTATTTTATTTTTATCTTATTTTTTTTATATGTGACTACCAAAGTATGTGCCGTTACTCTTCTAATAAAAATCTGTTTCTGACTAAATCCCGCAAATGTTTCACATTAAAAGCCTTGTTACATTTTGATTTGAAACTGATGAAATACAATGTTAATATGAAAGAAAGGGAAAACAGCCACATTGTTCCCATCTTTTTTTAGCTTTTAACATTTTAGCTGATTCAAAAAATGAGAGAAGATGTGACTGCCTTTACTGTACAGCAGAAAGGCAAACAAAAAAAATTACTTTGCTGTTTCATAGGAACTGGGAACATGTAAGCTAGAATGTTTTCTGACATGTTAATCTCTAGATGTTAATGGATTATGCATATTTGTTATACGTTATGTTCTTATTATTTTTTTTGTATGTGTCTTTGCTAACATATCAAAAAATAAAGATTTCATAAATTTGCCACCAGTGTTCTTGTATTCCTCAGATGCCCTGTTACACTAGTAGAGAAAGTTGTTGTTCACTTGTTTAAATAAATAAAGCCATTACTGGAGTCACTGTGAAAAAACTAATTTCTTAGATGTTGATTTTTATTTCTACCTTTTAATGATAATATTTGATATTGAGTGCAGAAAGTAGGAAATGATGTTGATGATTCATTCACAGTCCCGACAGTGCAGCTTAAAGAGTCTTGAGCTTTCTTCTAATGTAATTATTTCCAGGTTGTCCACATGGTGGCACTGTAACACAAATGTTCAAAATACTTTTTCACATTAGGTAAAGTTTGTGTTTTGTGATATGTGCAGTGTTGGATAAGCTACTTTAAATTAGTAACTTAGTTACATTACTAGTTACTTCTCTAAAAAAGTAACTCAGTTACTTCAAGTTACTCGTTACTTTCAAAGTAACTAGTTACTAGGGAAAGTAACTTTGGTTTTACTCAGAATTCTCTTGTTAATGTGTTGCTTCCGTAACTGGATACCCAGCAAGATTGCCAGTCTTCTAGCTTGCTTACTTGCCACAAGTGCACTGTGCCACCTACCAATAGAAAGGAAAAAATAATGTGCACATTTCCACGAGAGAAATCCCACGCCTGGACCGTCGTTGACCGCCGCCATGATTCTAGCCTGCTTTTTACATCCAACACAAAAACTGCAGTTGTGGTGCTTTTGATTGTACTCAGAACTTGGAAATTCTGCCTTCTGAATAGGAAGATGTAGGTAACACCAGACTGCAGATGAGCTGCATACAGAGCTGGACTGGGACAAAACAATCGTCCCGGCATTTTGACTAGAGACCGCCCACCATTATAGGAAAAATCATAAAGCCTTTGAATGAAAATAAACACTGTTGTGACAGTGATGTACACTGTTCTGATGGTATATATGTATCAATCTATCAATTGTTTGTTGTAAGACTCAGATAATTATTTTTTTTTAAAAGCGAGACATTTTAAATGAGAATAATAAAGAAAAGTATTTCCTTGTCCCCCCCTTTCCCTGTTAATGCCCTACCTGGCCCCCTGGCAAAACTTTGCTAGACCCGCCCCTGCACAGTTGCCAGCTGTCAGCTACGTAGAAAAGGATGCTGGTGTTATTTGTCTCTCAGAAACAGCTCATAACTTCCCTTCAACTTCAACTTCCTGTCACCTAAAAGGTAAACCTGTTTCTCCATCACCTGTTCAGCTCTGATGATTCAGTAAGGACATCTCCTGATTTCATCTTCATGTTTCCCTCTCACCAGGTAACCAAATCGATATCATGACCAGCAGCTTTACAGCTGTGGCTCCAGCAAACATCAGCTGATACTAGAAATTAATATTAAATAAATTCTAACAACAGCTGATCAAGCTTAAACGTGCTGCTGTTGTTTAACGCGACATCCGCTGGTTTCCTCTTTCTGGCGCAAAGTGAGCGATAAATAAACAAGAGAGAAAAGCCGATCAGCTGATCATTGATCAGTTTCGTGATTGAAGTAGAAACGGGAGAGGAGAGAATGAGAGAAGAAGAGGCAGCTGTGCAGATTCAGCTTTGTGTCTTTTTCATTGTAGCTGAAGTCCGGGACAAACTGTTCCTTTTCACCTCAGTACGAAACGCGTAATATTTTCTCTGAATACGAGACGATTCTGTTTTTTACGGGACGGTTGGCAACTCTAATAATTAACCGTATGAACAAAATAAAGTTCAACATCAGTAACATAGCACCCACCCAGCTGTATAGAAACTCCGTCATGCTAGCTAGCACGCAGTACGAAAATGTCAGCATACCGAAAATAAACTCCACCTAAACTTGGTTTATATCTGACTGATAGACTGCAGGTCATAACTTCTTACCTGAAGTTCAGTTCACCTGACACGCGGACCGGCGGCCGCTTCGGTCTCTCCTCTTGCCTCCTTTTCCTTCATCCACCTGCCGGCTTCCACCACTTGCTAATGTTATTGAATCTGTGGAAGCTCGCGATATCCACCACCACAAGTAACGAATAACGAGCCTATCTAAATCCCAGTAACGAGTAACGCGTTCCTGGTTTTGGCATAATAACTAGTTACCGTGCTCGTTACCACAATAATAACGTAGTTACTGTAACGCGTTACTTAATAACGTGTTAGTCCCAACACTGGATATGTGCTACATTCTTAAGTATAACATGTTTGGCAGTTATTGTGTAAAAATACGTTTCAAGATATCAAACTCAAACATGAAGCTTTCCAATCTTTTCTTTTTTAACTTTTGTTTTAACACCAGAAAACAAAAAAGCTAAATAACAAATATCATTATGTAGTAAGATTAATGCAACTTGAACCACATGCCACTGCAGAAATGGGGGCATGGAAACAAATACAAGCAGTGTACCCCGCTAGAAAATGGCCTCCCTGCTACAGGTTGAGGGCAGTGTACCAGGGCCCTAAGTGCTGAGGAAACACCCAGCAGCCTTCCAGGCTAAATTCTATCAGTCCCACCTTTTAACAGTACCTCCCTTATTGATCGTGGCATTTGTTATTTCTGGGATTTTTTTAGTAGCATGGACAGTAGTAGCCTGTAATTTCAACTTTAATAAGTCAAACTTACTGGAGTTTAGACTGTCACCATTCTGATACTTTACTTCATTGCTCACAAATACTGAGCCATGGTCTGAGTAACTCCCAGATCATGGCTCATACTGGTGAGATGAGTAGGCAGAGGTTGGGTGTGGGAGGATAGTGTTTGTTAACAGTCCGAATGGACCAGCTGTTTGTGAGTCTAGAGTTGTGGGGCCTGAGGCACCGACCAGAAGGCAGCGTGTCAAACATGTGGTGGCCAAGGTGCAAGGGGTGCAGGTGACCCCTTGCACCTTGTCACGGATGGTGGATCATGTAAATCTAGACCAAGGATGATGTATCTTGTTCTATCGGCTGCCTGTCAGTCTGTGCCTTCACTCTTGGAAAGATGCTGAGATGCTGAGACGATGCAAAGACCAGCTGTACCCACTAAACTAAGTTTCATCTAATCAGTCTGACATTCATTGACTCAGTGTGTTGATGCTACTGCTACATACATGTGTAGATGTAACTAGAACGGAGTTTTCATTGGTCATTGTTAGAGATGGACCGATCCGATATTAGGTATCGGTATCGGTCTGATACTGACGTAAATTACTGGATCGGATATCGGCGAGAAATAAAAAATGTAATCCGATCCATTAAATATCAAAAAAGCACCTCACAAAACTTGCGACACGGCGTAACTCGGCTCATAACCATAGCACGTCGGAGCAGTGTGCCTCAAGTGATAGAGCGGCTGTGTTTATTTGTAGCCTCACTAGCAATCCAGCAATTCATCTCGAGGAAGTTATCCCAGAGAGAAGTAAAGCAAGTGTGTAAGTTCATCTCTGAATGTTTGTAAAGCGTACCTACGTTAAGCTTAACCACCGATATATGGAGCGACTGCCTCTTCTCTCTCTCCCTCTCCTGCCGCTACTTCATGAAACTGCTTAACGATCAGCTGATCGGCTTTTCTGTCGCGAGTCCGTCTCTCTTGTTTGTTTTTGGCCCACTTTGCACCACAAGGAGGAAAACAGCAGCTGAACAACAGCAGCGCGTTTAAGCTTGATAAGCTGTTGTTAGAATTTTTTTTTTTTTTTTTTTTTTGTTGTTTTTTTTTAATAATTTTCCCTTTATACAAAACAAAACAAAGATCAAAACAGAAACAATAAAAGAAAGAAAAAAAACCCCCCAAAACAAACAAAACAAAACAAACAAACCAAAAAAAAAAAAAAAAACAACCTCAAAGCAGATCAAAGAAAAACCCCACAATGAGCAATCTGAGACATGTAGACGGGAAACTGATACAATATATATAATTCGGTCTACCAATCATTTACATATATCTCCTGACAAACTCAACCCGCCAGTGAAGTGGGGTTGTGCCTATCAGTATGGTTTTCTTCAGATCATCAGGTAAGTAATCCAATAGCGGGCGCCATATATCCCAAAAAATATCATCATTGCCACTTAATTTTGCACTCAGTCTTTCCATTGGTAATACTCTAAAAATTTCTTTATACCACTGAGTTATTGTTGGTGGTTTTTCATTAATCCAATTAAAAAGAATACATTTTCTTGCCAAAAACAGTAGTTTGCATAGAAGTATATGCTTGTTTTTATCTGGAAATTTGTTCGAAATTGGCAGCCCCAATAGATACTGAGCTGGATCTCTTTGTATTCTGCTTTTAAATATCCCTTTTAGTTCTTTAGTTACACAGAGCCAGAATTTTGAGATTTTGAGCAAGTCCAAAGACAGTGCACGTAGGACCCCGGCGCAGATTTACATTTAATACATTGTGCAGACCTGCTCGGATCAATTTTATTCAGAAAATAGGTGTTCTATGCTGTCTATGTAAAATTTTATATTGAATTTCTTTAAATCTGTTACTAAGAAATAAAGAATGCACAGATTGTATGGACTCACTCCAGGCATGATCATCACACTGACACTGGAGGTCACCCTCCCAGCTCCTAATCAGTTTTCCAATATTGTGTTTATTATAACCTTGTAGTACATTATAAAACTGTCTTATAGTACTATTATCTGCACTTAAATGTAGGAAGAAATTTTCCATGGGTCCTAGTTGCATTGTATTATGCAAAGCATCATGACATGAAGTAATTAGGTGGCGAGCCTGTAAAAATGCAAAAAAATCCGTTTGATGTATAGTGTATTTCTTTTGGACCTGCTCAAAAGACATACAAACATTCCCATCAAACAGATCACCCACCACACGTATTCCTGCACCAAACCATCTCTGAAATACTGCACTTTCCATTCCCGGTGTGAAGTGCTGATTATTTAAAAAAGGTGTTATATAACTAAGTATAGGATTACTTTCAGTGTATTTACTCATATCACGCCATGTTTTTAAATAAGTATCAATCATTACTTTATTATGTTTTTATTATATTTACTCACTAGTTCACTTAGAAGATTAAATGGCTGACATGTCCAGGCTTCAAGGGGATCATCTGTGTCTTTTAGATATGTGTGGATCCATTCATGTATAACTCTACTATGACATGACCAGTTATACAGCAAGATGTTGGGAAAGGCAAGACCCCTTTATCTTTGGGCAGCTGTAACGTTTTCATACTTAATCTGGGTTTCTTACCCCTCCAAATAAACCTTGACATATCTTTTTCAATTTCTTTTACAGTTTTTTTAGTAAGAGTTATTGGGAGCATTTGTAGAGGATATAAAAGCCGGGGCAACACATTCATTTTAATTAAATTTATTCTTCCCATCCAAGAGACCGGGAGATCCATCCATCTGGAAAGGTCTTTTTTAATACTGTTACGAACTATGTCTATGTTCTGTTTCAATATACCTCTTATATTAGGTAAAATGTGTATCCCCAAGTACTTAAATCCCGAACCCGACCAGGTAAATGGGATATTACATGTCCTGGGCAAATTTCCTAGTGGCAAAGCAATAGTTTTATTCATATTAACCTTATACCCGGAGAGATATCCAAAAGTTTCTATAATAGATAATACAGAGGGTATAGCATCCTGGGGATTAGTGACAAACAGCAGAACATCGTCTGCGTATAGTAGAATTTTAAATTCAACTCCTTGTATTTGGTATCCAGATATACTTTGATTATTTCTAATGGCCTCTGCCAGTGGTTCAATAACTAAAGCAAAAATTAATGGGGAAATCGGGTCCCCCTGTCTTGTTGATCTCTGTAAACCGAATTCTGAGGATTTAATACCATTTACTATAACAGATGCTCTTGGGGTGACATATAACAGTCTGATCATGTCTATAAACCCCTGCCCAGGCCAAATTTCTCCATCACAGCAAACATATAAGTCCACTCAACGCGGTCAAAAGCTTTTTCCGCATCTAGTGATACAACAAGTCCTTGTGTTTTGGTTACCTCAGAGTGTTCTATAATATTCAATAATTTTCTTATGTTTGTAATTGATTGTCTATTCTTGATAAAGCCCGTCTGAGCTGCCTTAATAAGTTTAGGTATATAATTTTCTAGTCTATTAGACAATATTTTAGACAAAATTTTGCTGTCAACATTTATTAAACTAATTGGGCGATAGGAAGCACATTGATCAACTGGTTTATCCTTCTTATGGAATAGCGATATATTTGCAGAGTACAATGTATTGGGAAGACTTCCCCTTTTAATAGAATGCAGATACATATTTAAAAGAGGTATAGCTACTTGATCCTGGAAAACTTTATAGAAGTCTGGACCAAAACCATCTGGGGCCGGGCTTTCCCTCGTTGCAGAGATTTAATTGCTGTCAGCACCTCTTCTTGTGTTATTTGTTCCCCAAGACGAGCTCGATCACCTTCAGACAAAGTTGGTAGATTGAGTTTATGTAAAAAATTTTGGGTGTCACTTAATGTGGCTGTATTTTCAGATATATATAATTGTTTATAAAAATTTTCCATTAATTTAACCAATTTATTATTTTCGTATTGATTCTGTCCTCTTTCATCTTTCAGAGATGATATAACATGAGATTCTAGTTTCCCAGCAGCCAAACGCGCCAATAACCGCCCTGGTTTATCTGCCAACTCAAACAGCCTGTGCTTAGCATAGAATACGCTGGCCTCTGCTTTTTCAGTCAGTAACTGATTCAGAGCTGATCTAGTGACTTCTATTTTTTTCAGTACTTCAGGTGAGAAATGTATTTTGAGGAGTGTTCTAGATCTGCTAATTTTTTTCCAGGTCCATTTGATGTGTTAAAGATTCTTTCTTTTTCGCTATGCTGTATGAGATTATAGCGCCACGTAGGTAAGCCTTCATTGTCTCCCAAAGATTAGAAGGATTTGTGTTTTCATTATCATTTGTCTGTAAAAAAAGATCAACTTGTTCTTTTATATAACTCCAAACGCAGAGTTATCTAAAAGTGATGGATTTAATCGCCAACACGTAGTGTTGGGTGAGCTTCAGGGGGTGAGATATTTAAATGAACATCTGAATGATCGGAGAGTATACGCGTGCCAATATCACAGATAGTAACTCTGTTAAGGACCTCCCTCGAGACAAGGAAATAATCAATACGGGAATAACTCTTATGTGGATTAGAATAAAAGGTATAATCTTTTTCCCCTGGATGAAGGGTTCTCCAAGCGTCTATCAGCTGCAAGTCAGAACACAGTCCCTTGATAGCTTCTCGCTTTTTGGAGACTGAATTTTTGGATGGTGGATTTTGATCCAATTCTGGGTCCATACTACAATTAAAATCTCCTACCAGAACAGTAAATGTTGTCAGGTTGACAGATATTTCTTTTATAAGTTCTGAGTAAAAATTTTCCTGATATACATTCGGCGCATAAATACAGCCTATCAAAACAGATTCACCATATAAACGTCCTATTATAATAACAAATCTACCCTGATCATCTTTAATACACTTTGTAAGAACAAATGGAGTATTTTTATGAATTAAGATTGCAACCCCTCTCTTACTTGATGAAAAGAGGAAAAGTACACCTGCCCCACCCATTCTCTCTTTAATTTTAGGTGTTCCACATCTGACAGGTGAGTTTCTTGTAGGAGTGCAATGTTAGTTTTCTCCTTCTTAAACCAGGTCAGAATTTTCTTACGTTTAATAACATTATTTATCCCTTTAACATTTAGGGAAACAAACTTTAGATCACTCATTGCAAGATCAGTTTACTTGGTTTATGTATTGTGGTAGCGAAAACATAAGTATCAGCCTTGTAGTTTAACATATAGAACAAATTATGCTCAGATCTGCTCAGACACCAACAAAATATAAACAAAAACAAAAGTCTGGGTACTGAAAAATAAAATTCCTGCAATAAACAGTTATATCGTCCCAAAAACAGGGTTAAACCAGTCCCAGAAAATATTTCATGCTCCCGAAGATTGGGAGGACACCTCACCCGCTGCGGGCGCACCTTGTACAGAGATGATACACCTCGCATCAACGTATGCGCCTAGCAAACCCCCAACAAGACTTCCCATGCAGCAATAGGTGTTGCCGCATTTCTTCTACTTCTTTTCTTGCCATAGTATCATAATACAACATAGTCACTTAGTGTAATAGTCAGCTGTTCGTCAAACCACTTGAGTCAGAGAACAGTTTTTTTTTGTTGTTGTTGGTTTTTTTTTGGTTTTTTTTGTTTTTTTTACTCACGTAATGCTCCAATTGCTGATACCACTTTCAATGCCTCTTCTGCCGAGTCAAAGGAAAATCTTCTGTTTTCATATGTGAAACGCAGGGTTGCAGGAAACAGCATCCTAAATCGTATTCCTTTGGTAATCAGCAACTGGCAGGCCTCGTTGAAGTTTCTCCTCTGCTGTCGCACATTCTGTGGTACATCCTGACGAATGGTTATCAGTGCTCCATCAAAGAAAATCTGTTTGTTCTTGCCACTTAAGGCTAACACTTCCCTTTTATCGGTCGGGTAATGGAGTTTCATTATAACCGCTCTTGGTGAGCCTGATATTGGTTCCCCTAAGCTTCTGTGGCAGCGGTCCAGTCGGATCCTCCCGTTCTTCGTCTTCATATTAAGAAGAGAGGGAAGCCACTTTTCAAAATATGCAATAGCATTCGCCCCTTCCACGCCTTCCTTGACACCAAATATGCGGAGATTATCTCTTCTACTCCGAGCTTCTTGGTCATCTAGCCGGTTCGTGAACGTGCATATCTTACTTTCTACACGTGTTAACCTGGTTTCCATGTCGGCGATTATATCCTCTACCTTCGATATGCGTGTCTCGGCTTCGTCAAGGCGTCTTGTATTGCCATCAAGGGTTGCCTGGACAACGTCGAGTTTGTTGTTAATGACATCCATCTTCCCTTCTACAATCGCACCAACCACATCTGTTATTTTTGCAGTTAAAATATCATAGTCGATGGGAAAGCTTGGATTAGCTTCAGCCATATTTCCGTCATTGGCTTCAGGGTTAGCCTCGGGACTGACCTGACTTCGTAGTTGCAAATTAGACTTCAGAGGTCTCTTATCGACGTTCTCTGTTTTATCTTTTTTATTTGGCATACTTTCCGTTAGTCAGTCACCTATTTTGTGCAGAGTGGCAGCACAAGTTATAGGCAAAATATTGAAGTTTTGAAAAGTCTTATCGGGAGCTCACGAGCCTCTGATCCTCTCAGTGTGCCGTCATCCCGGAAGTCGTCAGAATTTTTATTTAATATTACTTTCTACACCAGGATCCTTTTCTACGTAGCTGACGGCTGGTAACTGTGCAGGGGCGGATCTAGCAACGTTTAGCCAGGGGGGCCGATAGGGCATGAACAGGGAAAAGGGGGCACAAAGACATACTTTTCTTTCTTATTCTCATTTAAAATGTCTAGCTTTTAATAAATAATTGTCTGAATCTTACACCCAAAGTTTTAATCTGATGTAAAATGTATAGAAGTCCATTACTGTATATAGTAACTGTTAAGTCTAATATACCCTAGTAAGCTATAGTACTTTTTCCTTTGGGAAGATACCATCTGTCAATTCTGCAATTCTGTAGTAGAAAGATGTTGAATCTATTTAATTATTCTTGAAAAATAATTTATTTCTGTGCATTTTTTTTCACCCTGCATCAAATTAAAGTTGATTATGTCGATTAAGCATCATGAGATGGAGAGTGGGCGGTGGTTCCCTATTTTCTTTTGCTGGGAGTTTGCAACCCTGTTAGTTAGGTTGCTTAATATTTCTGCTAAGTACTCTTTAAAATACCAGAATAGGGAGGATGGAGCAGGTTTAAGTTTATTAGATTGATCAGTATTGATGAACTATGAAATATTTTGGGTGCAGTGTATTTTTTACATACAGGTATAACAGAATAGCTTTAGTGTTGTTGTTTATTTAAACTTTTATTGATTAAAAAACACACTATATCGGATTAATATCGGTATCGGCAGATATCCAAATTTATGATATCGGTATCGGTATCGGACATAAAAAAGTGGTATCGTGCCATCTCTAGTCATTGTTGATGCTGCACTGACAAACAATGTTTAGGTTTGAGGAAGAGTGACAGAAGTACATTCACTTCACAAACAGACTTAATATTAAAACCAACTTGTTTAACCCTCAGCAAAAAGACAAACCATAAATAATAATAACTTTAGACCCTCCTACTATCACACACACCTCTTCCAGGAATGATGACAATATTTTCTGGGTTAGAACAGATTGAGAAACACAAGTTAAAAAGTATAACAAGTGAAACATCTTTTTAGTTTTGAAGACCCAAGATTACCTCTAAAGTTACCTCGATAAGACAAAATCCTGCTGTGTAGTAGAAGCATCAGGACTCTAGGATTTGTGATTTGTGTTTGGTGAGAGAGCGTAGTGTTTTCAGTGGGGTTTATGTTTGATGTTTCGATACGATCCAGCTGTTACTTCCTGTTGCACCCTATACCTGAAATAAAGGTGGTGACAAATTTATACTGCGTTTGTGTAACCAAAGCCTAATCAAAGTCTCACTGCTTGTTCATCTGTTAACATACTACAGACAGTAAGATTATAACTAAACACAGCGACATTAATACTACCTGTTACAATGTAACAGTATTTCATATTTGCACATTGTCTACAGAGAAAATAAAGTTTATAATATAAGAGGAGAACCTCAGTGTCAACCATATATATTTAATTTGTGTAATATTCTGGGAAATTTATAATTAGAACTACTTTGTATTAGTTTGTATTATTTAACTTAGTCTGTTACTGTTTTGCTAAATAAAAGGATCTGGCTTGCATCAGTCACATGACTACCATTAACCAATGATCGCCCTTGACAGCAGAGCACGCTGGTTACAAGCCAGGAACGAGCTCGCAAGAGCACGTGCATTTCTTGCAACCTGACCTGTGTGGTGCGGAGCTGTAGGAAAGGCACAAATTATTTGCGAGACGCAGACTGGTGCACAAAAACCAGTAAATAGGTTGCACAGCATACTCTATAGTCTATAGCACACAGGAGTATTAGCTTATTATGTACACACTGGTAAGTTGTCTTGTGGTAACTGACGAATTGAAACATGAGCGTGCTGTGTGTGCAACAGCGCAACAAAACTGGTTCTTGATCAGCACCATGATGAAAACCTGTGGCCATAGTACATACAGTATTCTGGAGAAGGTATAAACTGTATGTACATGTGTGCATGTGTGTTTTATTGGTACAGATTTATATAAATATCAGGCCAAAATGGATGTGGATATCTTTGATTTGATGGGATTGAAAAAAACCCAAACAAAACAATTTAAAGCAACTGACTGTTCAACAAGTACAAACACTTCAAAACGTGTCAGAAAAATTGATCAGTTCCATGTGTGTTTGTTGTAATTTTCTTGTTTGATTTTTGTATCATGCATCTGAAACATGAGGTCAAAACTTTGATTTTGAAGATAAGTCAAACAGCATTTTAAGGTGTAGATTCCTCAAACTGCATTAGTAGTAATGGATTGAGGTTTTAAAAATTACAGCCTCAAAGCCCACATTCATTGGAATAGGAGAAACCATTATTTTCTGTAATAATTAACTTTGTGTTAACAAGGTCAATAATAAGCCTAACGGGATGTCATTTCCCCAAGATTCTGTGGAAAATGGAGGACAAACAATGTTGAGTAAGCGCCAGATCTTCACAGAAGACACAGTTTTTAAATTCAAAGTCATTCTAGCCCTTTCATGCATGAATTATGACAACCTCAATCAGGATTTTTTTCTTAAGTATGTTTTATTCATCTTTAGGCATGAAAAAAAGATTTTTGAACTTCATTTTTTAAACATGTACTTTTCAAAGAGTTTTTTTTTTTTTTTTTTTTTTAAACAGTATCCTGCCTGAATGACTACCGTCCCATCGCCCTGACCCCCATCATCATGAAGTGCTTTGAGAGACTTGTCATGGCACATGTGAAGAGCAACCTCCCCTGCTCACTGGATCCGCTGCAGTTTGCATACCGGCCGAACAGGTCGACTGAGGATGCCATTTCCACTGCACCTCACCTCTCCCTTTCCCACCTGGACAAGAAAGACGCCTATGTCAGAATGCTGTTCATAGACATTAGCTCAGCATTCAACAGCATTATCCAGCAAGTTGGGACTGAGCACCTCTCTCTGCAATTGGATACTAGACTTCTTGTCAGAGAGGCCTCAGTCCGTCCAAATCGGCGACAACATCTCCAGCACCATCAGACTGAGCACAGCAGCTCCTCAGGGTTATGTCCTCAGCCCACTGTTGTTCACTCTCCTGACACGCGACTGGACCATCCTACACAGCCCTAACCAGATCATCAAGTTCGGAACTGACAACACAACCGTGGTTGGACTCATCAGCAGCAATGACGAGTCAGCGTACAGAGATGAGGTTCAGCAGCTGGCGTTCTGGTGCAGTGAAAACAACCTGTCACTAAATGTGGACAAAACCAAGGAGATGATCGCCGAGTTTTGGAAGATTCGCTCCACTCACACACCACTCAGCATCCAGGGTTCCACGGTAGAGACTGTTAACAGCATCAAGTTCCTGGGAGTTCACATCTCAGACGACCTCACCTGGACCACCAACACCACCTCCATCACCAAAAAGGCCCAGCAACGCCTCCACTTCCTGAGACGCCTGAAGCAAGCCAACCTTCCTCCTCCCATCCTCACCATGTTCCACAGAGGCACCACAGAGAGCGTTCTGACCAGCTGCATCTCCATGTGGTTTGGAAATTGCAAAGTTGGCGACCTCAGCCAGCTACATCGGATCGTCAAAGCAGCTGCCAAGATCATCGGAACATCTCTCCCTGTGCTACAGGACATCTTTCACAGGCGCTGCATCAGCAAGGCCTCCTGCATCAGGCTTGACCCCTCACATGGACTCTTTTCTCTCCTTCCATCCGGCAGACGCTATCGCAGCATTGGGTCCTGATCCTCTAGACTGTGAGACAGCTTTTTCCTGCAAGCCATCAGACTCCTGAACTCACTACCGGCTCTCCCACTCCCCCCCACACAAACCATTAACTGCCTCTATTCTACTCCACATACCACTGCCTTTGTAAATGCAGATACTGCTCTATCGACAATCCTACTTTCAAGAATCCTGCTAATGTAGGTCACTTTAAATCACTCATACTGTAAAGTGTAAAGCTGCTACGCTGGTCATCTTAAACCACTTCAAGGTCACTTTAAATCTCAACTGTAAATTGTAAATTTAGACTGTTATTGATCCTTTTAACCTTGAAGTGTATATTTATTCCTTTTACCTTTAACTTAGTCTTAGAGTGTATATTTATTTCTTACTCCTATATTTATTGTTGTTTTTTTTGCACTGTATATAGCAGAGATGACAATAAGGTTTACTTTGACTTGACAAGATTAAATTTTTTGATATGTCTGACAAAAGGTAATTTAGAAAGCTGTACACATCTGAATAAATGACAGGTGCCTAGGAGGAGAAAAGATTTGTTAAAAAAAAATGATTATGGCCTTTGGACACTGTCTCACTATTATTTTTATGGAATTACAGTGGCCATTGTCAGGTATAAATAAACAATGTTCACACAGTCACATATTTACTCCCATCCACCAAGGAATAATACAATCTGCCATTTGGGAAATACTAATGTTACACCCCTCTAGTTGGCAGGAGGAGTAACACAACTCCAATAAGTCGGTACAAGTGTTGTAGCAGATAACAGTTTTAATGGGTAATTTCTCTTTCAAAAAAGAACGTCTCCAAGCCATACAACAATGTGGGGGGAGAAATGGACCGTTGGGTTCTGGTTTGATCCTTGATCCTTTTTTTTTTTTTTTTTCTCACAACCTATTTGAGCTTTACTACAGGAGGAAAACAAAGAAGAAGAAAAAAGGTCCCAATCCTCAACTCACAAAATAAGGTCAAACAATACATGGGTGGCCCCAACCTTCTTACCTAGTGTATTTAACAGAAAACATCATACGTGTGGAAATGTACAGGGTCCTCCAGACTTACCTAGTCCTCTTTCTCCCACCACAAACTTTGCACAAACAAATCAAATGCTCCAGGACAGCACAACATATGTACCAAATGATCTTTAGCAAGCAAGGAGGAAAGGGCCACCTATAGCCACAAGTGAGTTTTCTTTTATAAGGGTGTCCTCACTCCTGGTTGGTCCATTCAAAGCCTCCTCCCTCCAATTAGCTGGAGATTCCCAAATTGGCACGAGCCTGCAGTCTGTGTACCTAGGGAAAATGGCAAGCAAAAAGAGGAAAGACAAAAAACAAAAAAAGCAGACAGCCTGCAGACATGTAACACCCCCACCCTTACAAGTCCAAACAAAATGTTTGGAGCTTTCAAAGACAAAAAAAACTGATTACAGGGCATGGGACAGTGCATCAACTAAGACATTTTCTGTCCCTTTTTTATGGCAGATTTGAAAGTTATAATCCCAGATGATTAAAGACCATCTCATAATTCGTAACTGGTGGTTGTGATTGCAGCCTGCAGACACGTAACAACTAAGTATTAGATACATCACCAATGTGTACTATTAGTCAAATAATTTAAAGAAAATTATCTTTAAATTCGTAGCAGACCCTTTGTAGAGTGTCTTCTTTTATTTCTTTTCATTATCAGCCAATAGTTTTAACCTTCCAGTGAGAAAGTTATGAACAGCTCTAAGATCAGTGTATATATATATACACACACTGAAACCAGTAATAAAACATGCACTTGTATATCCTGCAGTCAGTGGATGCTCTCCAGAGCCTATACAAGTTGACTAAAGCTACACTTCAGGGTACTAATAGGTGGATGACACCCAATGGAATGTTTGGCACATTACAATTACTGTGTCAACACTGTTTTAATGCTGTGTTAACAACATCTGCTTGATTTTAAAAAATCATTGCCCAGAACCTGGATAAAGAGTGTGGAGAGAAACCAAACTAACTGACATCTGGACACCGAATGAGTGAATAGTCCTGTTTGCATAACCAGCTGGTGATAAAGTGCTAACTGAATGAAAGAGAAGTGTCTATATTTAAATGTATGCGATTATAATAACAAAAATATGATTGACTGAACAGAATGTCAATTGCAGAATTTAATTCCACCAGTTCCACAATATTTAGTTTAGTCTTGTATCTGTGTTTCCAATACCTGCAAACCTGGATCCAATTTTGACCTGCCCTACACCCACAACAAGACATTAACTTCAGAGGTTTTTAGGTCTGGTTGGGTATAACAGGTGTGTTTAACGGCAATTTCTTAATGGTGGTAACGCCAACCGTTTGCGTAGTCCAGCTCTGCCTTTTGCGTGAACCCTGTTCTAAAAATCCACAAGTTAACCAAGCCCTTCAAGCTGGATGTTGATGCCAGTTCCACTGGAGGCAGAGGACTATTGCTATAAAATAGAGTAGATGGTATAAGACAACCCATGTCTTACTTCTCAGGCAAGTTTAAACAATGCTAATTGCCCATTGATGGTTATGTTGGTTCCAGTGCCGACCCAGTAGAAGTACACTGATCATAATCATAATTGTTCTAGGTCTCCCACACCTGACTGCTAAAACTCAACAGCATTCTGATCATTTGAGGAACCTCGTATCTGTCTCCAGCAGCAGGTACTCCTTGCCAATTGGCCACATGACTCTGAGAAGTGCATAGCTGCTGCATTAGTGCTGTTTTTGCTAGATGAATTTAAGAAAGATAAGCTAAAAGTGACAAATTTGTTAGACCTGTTTGATATTGTAAAATAAATTCCTTTGACTGCAATGCTAATTTAACTGGAGGCTTAGTCAATGGTTTTCTCTCCTGACACTTTGTGTTACACTCCACTTGGGCAAATGTAATAAAAATCCCTCAGTGGATTATTGCTTTAACAAAGCATTAAATCTCTGAGTCTTTGTGAATAAATGAATGAATGATGGCACTTTAAGTGTGAAACCACCTTGACTATGTACTTTATAGTATCTTTACATGAATAATCTATAAAACAAATTGATCCATTTGTTTTCTGTTTTTTGGTGAGACTCAGAATATATCGCAGACAGGTCACAGGCAAAAGAGTCATCCATTTACTCTCACATTGGCATCCCGGTTTAGAAAGTAATTTTGAAAATAACAGACATCACCTAAACAGCATATAGGATAAAGGAAAAAAATGGGCACAGTATAGGGCAAGTCAGTAACATGTTGTCTTCTTGAAAGCAATGGAAAAGTGCACAGACATGCTAGTGACAGTAGGCCTAATCTCCATAATATCCAAAGAGTCAAAATTTTATAGTTCTGGGATGTCCTAACTTAAAATAAAGAGCCAAGAAATTGGTCCAGACATGCATCACAGGCAAATGACAAGCATAATTCACAAAAAGCAGCAGGTGAAATGGATAAACAATCACAGCAGTGTCGCAGAAATGTGTCAAAACTGCAACAGATGCAACAATTTGTACAGTCTGTGTCCTGGCTTGAAGTTGTACCTGCACACACAGACAGATACACACAAACATGTCAGTGCCATCCAAAATGACTTTTTCCATAATTTAATCATTGTAGTTAATGTATCTATTTATGTAATAATAACAACTGAAATACAGACTTATGACAAATGGGAGAATAATGTAACTGTTAGTGTGAATCATTCAAATCAAATGTATGCATAATCAGCATCATTAATAATCACACATTCATCTAAAAAACAGTCAAAGTTAGCCAGAGATGAAAATTGCTTCATATGAGTGAAATGTAGTAGTTTTCAGAAATGTTTACCAGCCTGTTCATGGTCATCCATTCCAACCAAGGGAAAGACAATGTGATTACAATGTCAGAGTAAAGGTCATCTTGAGGACCTGAAAAGAAATATGACAGGAGCAGTTAAAACAAAGCAAGCCAAAAAAACCAAGAAAAACCAACAACAAACAAACAAGTAAAACCTTTACTTAACTGCTACAACTGTCAAAATGATAAGAAATATATATAAATTGAAAGTTCTCATCATTGTAAATCATATGTATAATCTATTATCATATGTATACCTGTGCAGAAAAGAGTTTAGTTTTTTAGCACCATGTTACTTTCTTTGTTGAATGATATCATTGTTAGAGTACAACCACATTAAATTACTACATGTTCTCTTGTAGTTACATTTAAATAAAAAACAACTGATTAGATGCCTAAACTGTTCTTTGATTGTGAAAAATGACAACAGAGAAACAAGAAAGAGAAATACGTGTAAAAGTGTGAATATGTTTAATTCTATTTATTTAGTTGTTTTCTGTTTCCTTTTATTAAAGTATTTTCGTACCTACATTCTCAGATGGCGCTGAAACAATGTTCACTGGAGCTGTTGGAACATTGACAGAAATAAAATATGATGATCCACAGTCAATTTTTTTTTATCTTATTGAATTACTTGTAATGTGACATTCAGTTTAGAATTTAAAAGGCTATCAAATGTGTGGCAAAAATTATGATAAAAACTTGAAACAAACCAAAAACAAACAATAGTTTAGTCAGGTATCAGAAACATCAAAATTATTAATTTAAGTTAAAGAGAGGGTGAAACCTGAGCAATACATCGGTATGACCTGTGTATTAGTATATAGCAAAGACACAAAACATACCTTTTGATGCAACATAAATGTGAAGTTAAATGATGAATTCCATCACTGACATCATTATGCTTGGTAAAATCAAGGTGCTGGCAGTGCTCCACTGTCTGTCAAAAGGAAGTGATTTAAACAGAAAAGCTACAAGAGAAACTGCAATGTGACCGGTTTAAAGGAATCTGGTGAAACAGCTATTGGTTGAGACCAGAGCTGTTGAAATTATGTTGAAATTATGGTGCAATACTGGAAGAGGATGTGAGAGAAGGACAGAACACATAACAACAATCCTCAGTGAATCTTGGAGCAGACCACAGCAACCTTCTGAACAGAATCCTATGACCACCACTAGCAGACATCCAAGAAAGGGTCCCCAGGATATAGAGTTAGACAGCACCAGGGCCTGAACTGATTCACACTTACTGGCTAAAGAAGCTGACTGCACTGGGTGAGTGTCTATCAGCACAAATGAACCAGCTGCTATTAGGCCAGAATCAGAACTGTGATCTCAATAAATAATAATAATAATACATTTTATTTGAAAGCGCCTTTCAAAACACTCAAGGTCACTGTACACAGTAGAGTAAAAAGCAAGATAAAAGCAAGGAGTTTACACAATCATAAAAGCATAAGACATAAACAAATTTAAAATAGTCGAATGGAGAGGTTATGTGGGATAAGCTATTTTGAACAAGTGGGTTTTGAGTTGGGACTTAAAGAGAGAGAAGGTAGAGATATTTCTTAAATCAGGAGGTAGGGAATTCCAGAGTCGAGGAGCAGAGCAGCTGAAAGCCCTGCTCCCCCCATGGTGGCAAGACGGGGAGGGGACGGAGAGTGAAAGGGAAGAAGAAGATCTGAGACAACGAGATGGGCGGTGATGTTAACCAGATCAGAGAGATATGGAGAGAGAGATGATGAATAGCTTTAAATGTGTACAAGAGTATTTTGAAATTGATACGATATTTGACCGGGAGCCAATGAAGCTGCTGCAGGACAGGAGTGATGTGGTGGACAGAAGGGGTCCTGGTGATGACACGGGCAGCAGAATTCTGGATGCGTTGAAGCTTGTGGATGGATTTTTGAGTAAGACCAAAAAGAAGTGAATTACAATAATCAATCCGGGAAGTAACAAGGCTATGGACAAGAATGGCAGTGGCATGTGAGGTGAGAAAAGGACGGAGACGATTAATGTTGCGCAATTGAAAATATGCAGACCGAGTAACATTATTAATGTGTGAATTGAAAGAGAGTACTGTCGAGGATGACACCCAAACTTTTCACAGAGGAAGAAACGAAGACCGGCAAGTTATTGATAGTAATAGAGAAACTGTTGGTTCTGGATAATGTTGATTTAGTGCCTACCAAGAGGAGCTCGGATTTATTACTATTGAGTTTGAGAAAATTAGAAGAGAACCATGAATTTAGTTCAGCTAAGCAGAGGGTGAGGGAGGATGGGGGAAGAGCAGAATCAGGTTTAGTGGACAGATAAAGCTGGGTGTCATCAGCAAAACAGTGAAAATGGATATTATATTTACGGAGAATGTGTCCAAGTGGTAGAAGGTAGATAATGAAAAGAAGGGGCCCCAGGACAGATCCCTGGGGCACGCCAGTGGTCAGAGGAAAGGGCTGAGAAGTAAAGGATTTGAGTTGAATGAACTGAGTGCGATCAGACAGGTATGATTTAAACCAGGCTAGTGGAGTATGGGAGAGACCGATGGAGGCTAGCCTACTGAGAAGAATGGAGTGAGAAATAGTGTCGAAGGCAGCGCTCAGATTGAGGAGAATAAGAATGGAAAGTAAGCCGGAGTCAGCTGCCATAAGAAGATCATTGGTTATTTTTATAAGTGCTGTTTCAGTGCTATGGGAGGGGCGAAAACCAGACTGGAACTGTTCATACAGATTATTATTAGTTAAATGTGAGTGGAGTTGTGTGGCAACTATTTTCTCAAGAATGCACTGTGATGCGTATTCACATGAACAAGATATGCACTGTGGTGCATATCTTGTACGTAAAATCTTTTATGTATTTCCATATGTATGGGCATAATATTAAATGGAAAGAGCAGGGCACATTTAATCAACATCATTTCAATGATGCTGAAATTCTCAGTGTTTTGCAAGTTTCTGTCTTAGCACAGAAACTCCAACAGATCTCTTGTAACTTTAGATTTGTGTAATACTACATTTAATGCAAGACAAGTGGTGACTGATTTTCCTAATGTGTTTTCTGTTTTGCCTGGTTTTTAGCATATATACTTAAAACGCTTTGGTCTTTATGCTCAGTAAAACACTATCTATGAATTCCTTTGTTTATATTTATATGACATATTCCTCCTAGATTAAAGGTGCAGAAGAGCACAAATTCTCCTCTACTTCTAAATAACAATGACCACTATGATTGCTCATAGATAACAGAACTGTTAGATAAAAATTTGATTATTGAGGCTTCAAGATGGCGGATTTTGACCGCTCCTGATCATAAGTGAGGAAAACTCCACAAAACTCCACAAACTCGATATAATAGTTGTTTTCATACTGTCAATGATATAAAATGCATGGAGGCAGATGTAAATCGACACAGAGGGGGTTACAAAAGTTACGGAGAAGCAAAAGACACCATACAGGATAACAACAACGAAGCTAGCATGAGAAAGAGCATGGAGCAAAACAAGGAAAACAAGCTAACAATGGTTACAGCAATCCAAAACTTAAGTGATCATTTCCGAGAAATGAGAAAAGAAATTAAAGAAGATCTGAATAACCTAAAGGCCAAGATGAACCAGAAACTACAAGATGTCATCGTGGATATCCGTAATCATGGCACAAGGTTGACCGAGGCAGAACAGTGTGTGAACAAACTCGACAGTGAACGTAGATCTGAGAGATGCGTTAATTCACAGCCTGGACCAGCAGAAAACTCTCCAGACCAAAGTCAGGAACCTGGAAGGAAGATCGTGCCGCACTAATGTGCGTATATGGAATTAAAGAGGGCTGGTGAGGAAGAGGGTATGATTGCATTTATTAACAGCTTCAAGAAGAAAGAACTTGGTCTTCCGGAAAACGAGGAGTTACAGATTGAGTGTGCTTGATTACTGAGACCAAAGCCGCAAGATACAGACAAGATCTACTCTGGTCAATTTTCAGAGGTATGACATAAAAGACAACATTCTGAGAGCAGCTTGGACTAAGAAAATTTCTTGTAGGGTAAAACTATCGCATTTACACACGATTTGCCGACTGAGATTAACACAAAGCTCAAAGAACTGAAGGACATAAGAAGACCCTCAAAAAACAAAAAATATGTTTTCAGACACCACACCCAGCTAAAATGAGAATTCATTGGGACAGTGACCCACACCTGTACAAGAGTGTATCAGAAGTGGTAAAGGATATGAAGAGGCAGAGATGCCATACCGTATGGACATCAACTGGGAACAAGTCCTCACCATATGCGCACACTGGTATAAGGACTCTGAACGTGTCCATGAAAGGGTTCATGGATTTCACAGACAATATGTATAAACCATCTTGTGTTAAGTTTCAGTGGACAAAGTGGCCAAAATGCTTTTTATTTTTTTATTTTTTTATTTTTTTTACTCTACAAGTACTGTTTTCTAATCTTAGTTTATTATAATAGAGGACGATGTGTGTAACCTCTCTACTACAGCTTACTTAAGATTTATAAGGAAATGCCTATATCACATGCTGGCACTGAATGCAACGCCCCCATAACATATTTCCTGTTTACTTTATATCAGCTTTTTGTTTTTGCAAAAAGAAAACACACTGTTCTGATCAGGACTGAGAGGGATGCTTAAAACGCTCAAAGGAGAATGGAATGTAAATTGACTTAACAACACTGTTAAGAGGAGTAGGGTCATGTCTAAGATAAAGTGGGAAAAATACAGGTTATATTCCTCCAAGAAACTCATCTATCTCAAACAGAGCGTGAGAAATTAAAGAAATTTGGATTCACAAATACAAGTTTCTCCCAAGTCTCCGAGTCTACTACCTTGCTGCTCAATTCATAATAGCCAAAATGGTCTGATGATGCTTGTGAGGCTTGATGGAAAGAAATGGAGAATATGTGTGGGGATATTCCAATACAGGCCCTGATGGGAGATCAGAAACTGACAACAGCTTGTCAGAAAGAATTGGGCCCCCAGGCATTAACACAACTGATTTAAATGGCTAAATTACCTCCTCAACATGTCCTGCAGTTCTCCAGAGGCCTGGTAATGAACTAATTATTTGATTCAGGTGTGTTGACCCAGTGTGATATCTAAAACCTGCAGGACACTGGCCCTTGAGGCCTGGAGTTGGACACCCCTGCTCTGTGGGATATAAGTCAATTATTTCTAAACTCTACCAGGGTATGTTAAAAAGTAGAAGAACCTCAACAGATTATACAAAGAAAGAGAGAGATTGTCTGCTGTTATATCTTCTGGGCAATGGGACAATATGTGTAAGACTGCCACTTCACCTCTTCTTCTGCCTACTGGGGAGAATAGGTTGAAAAACCTTGGTACAATTTTTCATAACGCCAAAAGAACAAGTAGGTGGAAATTCCTCATACTGGAGGAGCTGTGGGGAAACTGTTGCAAAGCACACATACATATTCTGGTCCTGTCAAAAACTTTCAAATGTTTGGGAAGATGTTATATGAAAGATAGAACAGACTATAGGCTTTAAATCAAAACAACGGTCCGTCATAACATTTTATTTAGGAGACTTACCTGAGGAATTAACAAAGAACGATAAATATCTACTGTAGTGCTGTCAGCGTTAATGCGGACTGATCTGTGTTAATGTGCTAAAACAAGCTAATCCACATTAACCAGTTAATGCAGACTGGCCCATGTAAGGGGTTACTTGGCATTAACGCGTTAATGCAACTTAAATGCGTTAAAGCTGTCATCACAACTAACGCAATTAACAATTAACCCATCAGGAGCGCAGACCGACTCAAAAACCTTGAAATGTCTCTGTCAACGTATTTTGGGCAGTTTGTCCAAAGTTTGTGCATTCTGCATTCCAGATGGGTCGAGTGCGCTAAAATCAGTGATTTTCAGACTGCTTGATATTTTTTTTTAATTATTGTTTGTTTGTTTTCTTCTTTTTCCTAAAAAAAATATGTAAAACCTTCATTAAAAACTAGCTAATAAAAAAAATGATTGTTAAAAAAGCTATTTCCTTGTATGATTTTTAAAAGAGAGAGGGATTACTAACAGAAGTAAAGACTGAGGTTTTACCTTTTCACCTTTTTTAAATCTTTTATTTTTAGCTACCTGTAAACTAAAGCTAGTGTTCGGTCAGTTCTTTCACTTGTTTGATTTTGTATTCAAGTGTTCCCCGCACTCTCCGATACACTTTTTATGTTGTTGATGCAACTTAAAGATGCATTTATGTTGCATCAACAGGTATGTTATGTGTCTTTGCTATACACTAATACAAAAGTCATTCCAATCTTAACCATAGTAGATATTTTAATGTATTGCTCATGTTTCACCCTCTCTTTTACTTTAAATAATAATTTTGATGTTTCTGATACCTGACTAAACTATTGTTTATTTTTTGTTTGTTTGTTTTTGTTTTGTTTCAAATTTTTGTCATATTTTTTGCCACACATTTGATAGCCTAATAAAATCTAAACTAAATGTTTAAATTTAGTAAATTGTGTTTACAATTTTAATAATATGTCTGTTTTATTAAGACAAACAAAAATGTTTAAGCACTAAGTACAGTTAGTAATATTTAAGTCCTTTTTAAACCATTTAATGTCATTATCCTCATCTGTGTTTCCACCTGTTGCCTGTTTCGTCATTAGCCATAGTGTATATTTTGTCTCAGGCTTTCCTTGCCCTTTGTTGCATTCTCCCTCTTGCTGTGTGTTTTCATTTTGAAAGAATGTGAAGAAATGACTTCAGCATGCTGGATAACAGGGCAGATCTGCCAAGCAAAAGCCATATCTCAGACTGGCCAATAAAGAGAAAATACTGAGATGGGCAAAAAAAAAAGCACAGCTATTGGACCCAGAAAGATAGGAAAGAGGTGCTGTGTCCAAGTTTGAGGTCTTCAGTTCAAACAGAAGAACAGTTGCGAGATGCAAAACAAATGAAACGATGCAAGAGCAGTGGTTAATGCCATCACTCAAATGTAGTGGAGGCAGTATAATGGTCTGGGGGTGCTTTTGAGGCGGCCAAATAGGAGATGTGTTTAGAGTAAAAGGGGCTGTGAGAAAGGAAAGCTATCAAAAGATATTGCTACACCATGCCATATCCTGTTGACAGAACTATTTAGCTGTTGTGGGAGCAGCTTGACCGTATTGTACGAAGGAAGACTCCATCAAGCTAATCCATCCAACTGAGAACGTCACATTCTGGTCATCTCTTTTATATCTTTGTTGCCTTCTCAACAAAATCCAAGGTGTTCTGAATGTGGTGTTCAGAGCTGCCTACTAACCGCCTGAGGATCGAAGCCAGAAACTTTGAGATGTTATAGTTGATCAAGTTGATCATACAGACAATCGGTCTTAAAGGTGCATCCTGTTTATGTATCTTCGGTAACTCATACAGACTTGGTGTAGCTTCCCCTAGGTATTGCCTGCGGTATGAGGTCCGGTCAATAGCATTGTCTTGTTATAACTGCTTCAGACAATCTATCACCCTCTTCCTTAAACCACTTCCTGGAGCTCATAAGTATTTTTGTCACTGAGCAGTGATGAAATGCTTTGTACCTACTACATTTCTCTTACCATGAAGCAGTATTACTTCATAGTAATGCAATGTCATGTGTTTTGACATGTAGATAAGTTGACTTAAGGAACTTTGTTGTCTTCTAAGATGACTTGCAGAAGTGTCAGAAAGCTCACAAACATTCTCCAACAACATCATCATCATCATCATCATCATCATCATCATCATCATCATCATCATCATCATCATCATCATCACCTTTATTTATAAAGCACTTTAAAACAACCACAGCTGACACAAAGTGCTGTACAATACTGAAGCCTCTGTCTTTCTACAGATTGAAGAGGATGATCAAAGTGCTATTAGTTGTCCACACACCAGACGAAGATGAACAATACAGAAAAACCCATATAGATGGATTTTTGTTTGTTTTTTCATTCAGATCATTACTCTAAGATTGAATATAAAAATCTGGTAAACCATTTACAGTTCATGTTTGCGATATAACCTCTATGTTGTTGCTCCAACACATCTGTTGTAGTTTCATTTTAATTAATTTCCACATTATCACTCACTCATTGTTTTCTGCTTAACCATAGCCACTGACCACAACATAGGCAGGGTACCCCATTAATCCTTTTCTTGTTCCTCTTCCATTTGCACTCCTCACATTTCAGTTCATCACACCAGAGTGTAAGTGGCTGAGGCAACAAAGATATAAAAGAGATGACTCAACAGGCATTTCCAGAATGTGACGTTTTCAATTGTCACATTCTGGAAATGCCTGTTGCTTTTTTTTTGTCTGTCTGAACAAAACAGACGTATTATTAAAATTGTGAACACAATTTACTAAATTTAAACATTCAGTTTAGATTTTAACAGGCTATCAAATGCGTGGCAAAAAATATGACAAAAATTTGAAACAAAACAAAAATAAAAATTAGTTTAGGTATCAGTTATCAGAAACATCAGAATTATTAATTTTAATTTAAAGTGAGGGTGAAACATTAGCAATATATATCTACTATGGTTAAAATCAGAATGACCTTTGTATTGGTAACCAACATATATTATGACAGCAGGATTGTTGTATATCTAATGACCAGAAGATATCAGTACTTCCAAATGAGCTTTTAAATGGGGCTTTTTTTGTGATCTTCGTTTTGGCAAAACAATTGGCTGGAAAGATTCAACACATTCACGGTGCTTCATTTCATCATCACTGTGTTGCAGACAAGTTACAGATTCAAATGCAGCACTTGGAGAGACAGAACTTAAAGTCAGGAAGCAGCTTTATTGCTGAAGTCTCTACAAAAAACATCATGATACAAAAACAAAGACAAAATAGGAGCCAGGAAGTAACTAACCAAGGGAACAACAAACCAATGGACACCCGGGCAATAAATACACATGAAACAATGAGGGGAGATCAAACAGGTGTGAAACACAGCTGGGACTAATCACCATGGATGAGACAACACTGTAAAAAAAAAAATTCCATAGAAAAACGGAAAATGTCCTGGTAATTTTCTGCCAGTACATTTTCTGTTTTTTTTACGGAAGTTTGACGGACTTTTCTGTAAATGATAAAATGGAGAATTCTGTAGATTTACAGCATACTCTCTGTACTATTTACGGACATTTCCTTCAGCTATAAAACGGAAAATTCCGTTTATTCACAGTATATTTTCTGTATCATTAACTGATATTTTCCGTTAATAGAAAAATTGAAATTTCTGTTTATATTACTATTTCCAAGCACTTCTTTTCACTGTAACTCATTAAATATAGTTTTTTATATCCTTAAACGTACATTTCTATGCAATTACAACCTAGTACACCATGTGCTCAAAAATTTATAAATTAAAACTTTTTAAATTAATTTGTGCTTCGTACACAACAACATTGGTACAATTAATGTTAAATATTCTTTTATTCTCCTTAACTCAAACACTATACTAAAATATAACGACAGCATCCATCTTGTTATAAAATGACTAAACAGCTGATACATGAACAAAATAACTCACAAGCTTTCAAATTTGAGCATTTTTATTTCCTTGAAATCAGGTTGCCCTCATGTAAATGTGTTTATTTACATTCATTCAAGTGGCTACCAAGTGTTTTCTTCAAACAGGACACCTGACAAACAAAAAATGTCATATTTAATGATATGTTCACATTTAATAATATCCAGAGTACCTTTTAGTTAGAATCACTGCCTTGTGGTAGTTTTGACTCAGCCAAATGGTTAAGGTGTGGTTTACATCCATGTCTGTCCACTTATGGTACAGTATACTCATGTAGTCAGTTATAGCCAAACACCTTTGATTGTGTTGTTGCTCCCAATATTCTCTTAGACAACCTCTGAGGCCGTCACAGGGCAGTTGCGGAGCTGTTTTGCAAATAAGAATGGGCAAGGATTTCAGTCTCTAGATGTGCAAAGCTGGTAGAGACATACCCTAAAAGACTGGCAGCTGTAATTGCAGCAAAAGGTGGTTCTACAAAGTATTGACTCAGGGGGCTGAATAATTACGTACACCCCACTTTTCAGTTATTTATTTGTAAAAAATGTTTGGAATCATGTATGATTTTCGTTCCACTTCTCACGTGTACACCACTTT
Organism: Oreochromis aureus; assembly: GCF_013358895.1. Taxonomy (NCBI): domain Eukaryota; kingdom Metazoa; phylum Chordata; class Actinopteri; order Cichliformes; family Cichlidae; genus Oreochromis; species Oreochromis aureus. The sequence goes on along the minus strand of NC_052944.1, from coordinate 51,140,249 downwards.
TTATTGGTCTTTCACGTGGAATTCCAATAAAATTGATTCATGTTTGTGGCTGTAATGTGACAAAATGTGGAAAAGTTCAAGGGGGCCGAATACTTTTGCAAGCCACTGTACTGTTCAACTCACTGTCTATAGTAAGTGAGATTTGTTTACGTACCTTTTTCATTGTTTACTATTGAACATTAGCTAATATTTGTCAATAGAAAAAAAGCTCATTCAGATTTGATTAAAAAAAACAAAACAAAATGATTCCTCCACTAATTGAAGGCACTGCTGTTGTTGTCTGTAGGTTTCCCTTTACAGCCAACTTCCTGTAAACAACACAAGGCAAATTCAGTAAGTCCCAAACTGTGTTTAAGTTTCTGAAATTGTTCAGTGTACTGTTATAATAACAGAAGTAGTAGTTGTTCTGAACTCTTCAGGAAGGCTATATGCACACAGTGTAGTTTACAACATCTGTACAACATCCTGTTGTATTTTTGTAATTTTTCACTTGTCATTGTAGGTACTTCCTAAATGCTTAAGGCGAGGTTATTGGTAATTTGCAACCTCGACACTAGATGGCATCAAGTCTTAAGTTTTTTTTTCTCATTTGTGCCTTCTACAAGAGGTAAGAAAACATAATTTATTACCGAATGAGTTTCACCTGCTTTTATATCGAAACAGACAAAAATGAGAAAAGCTTGGAGGATGGACCTGATCAGAACAGAAAAGAAAAGGTAATTTACTCAAAAAGGGACAACAGTGAATTCAAGGTTGCAGTCAAAAAAGGAGAAAGTGAGATTCTCTTGACAGGAAGAGAAGAAGAAGAAACACAAGATGAGCATGTGATAGAAACAGAGCTAATAGGGGATAGGGAGAGGCCAGAAGAAGAGAGAATAATTCCATCTATAAATATTGAAAAAGATTCTCAGACTACCACAAATCAAGAAACAGATGAAGAAAATGAAATGACAGGAAGAAGATTGAATAGGTGCTATTGATGATCAATAGCCTACAGATATGATTGATTAGTTTTGTAGTCTATATATATATTATTCCTCTAGTAGAGAATATGATACTGTATATAGAAAACCTTAGAGTATATTTAAAACCAATACTCTGTGTATATCCTGTCTTAGATCAGGTTATGCATTCAGCGTTAAGTGATTTAGCCAAAAACATGGCCACTTTCATGACACCGAAGTCTCTAAATAACACATCTCACTAACCCATTAAATTTCACATGATTGTCTGATGTTGAGAATATCATGAGAAGAGAAAGCCATTAAATGTAACAAAGACGAGGAGAAATTACTGTTGCTAAAAGACCCACAGAGTGTCTGAAAATAAACAATGAGGATCTGATCAAGGGGTACACAGAAGATGAAGTTAAAATCAGACCTCAAAGAAACAGTGTGTAAGAGAAGGTATAATAATAACAATAAACTTTATTTATAAACCACAATAAAAAACCAAGGGTATACCAAGGTGCTTAACAAAATAACATAGGAAAAAGAGGAGAAGGGAAAAAGGGAAAGGAAAAGGGAAAGGACCCGGCACGTATTAGATATAAAAAACCATGACAGTCATTAATACATAAAAGTAGCAAAGAAAGCATAACAGGTAAAAAATATAACAACACACACCAAATATTAACTAGATGGAAAAGCAAGATTAAATAGATAAGTCTTTAACCGTGATTTAAACAATGGCATAGAATCAGACGCCCGGATAGCAACAGGAAGATTATTCCATAAGACTGTGGCAGCTACAGCAAACGCACGGTCGCCCCAAGATTTCAACCGAGAACGAGGTTGCTCCAGAAGAAGCAACCTCTTGCTTCTTCTGGAGCAACCTCAGAAGAAGCAACCTCAGAAGAAGCACTCCACTCCGTGGAGTTACACACTCCACGGAGTTACACACTCCGTGGAGTGGAGTTACACACGTGTGTAACCTCCAGTGTGTAACCTAAGAAGTTCATTAAGGTAGCTTGGCGCTAAATTATTAATGATTTTGTACGTGAGGAGTAGTATTTTAAATTGAATGCGGTACTTAACTGGCAGCCAGTGCAAGCTGGCAAGAACAGGAGTAACAGAGGAAAATTTCGTGCTACCCGTCAAAAGGTGTGCGCCGCATTCTGGACAGTCTGCAACCTAAGGAGAAGTGAGGAGGAAAGGCCAATGTAAAGAGAGTTGCAGTAATCCAACCTGGAGGTCACAAATGCGTGAATAAGTTTCTCCAGGTCTTTATGTGGAACATAGTGCTTAGCATTAGAAATAAGGCACAGCTGATGAAAACTAGACCTCACTACGGCAGATGCTTGCTTATCAAATTTAAACGAGCTATCCAGTAATATACCCAAATTACTGGCATAATTAGAAGAGGAACTGGCAAAGGGCCTCAGAGCAGCACACAATTGGTCACGGGGGATTTTAGTGTCGAACACCACGATCTCGGTTTTCTTGTCGTTCAAGACAAGAGAATTACCCTTAAACCACTCTTTAACCTCGCACATGCATTCACGAAAATAATGAAAAGACCTAGCAAGATCATCAGTTATCTCAAAATAAATCTGTATGTCATCGGCATAGCAATGAAAGGCAATATTATACTTCTCAAAAATTGCCCCAAGAGGGAGCAAATATAATGAGAAGAGAATAGGGCCTAATACAGAACCTTGAGGCACACCACAGCGTACTGATACCGAGGAAGACGAGAAGTTGCCCAAATTAACCGAGGTATGTGTCATGAAGGCCAACAGGAACCAGTATAAGTTTAGAAAATATCTAACTCTTAATCACTGTTAACCATGGTTCTAGTGCAGCTATGTTAACTTATTTTAATAATTCCATTTATTCAATAAATGCAGTTTCTTTGTGGACACCACTGACAGTATAAAAGTTAGATGTAGCCACTCTGACATCATCTTTGGCTCTGTTTTGAAACTCAACATTAGTGTTTTCATTGACTGTCAAAAACTTGGTTGGGATGAGGAGGGACTAATGACTTACCAGTTGTTAGCTAATGAATAAAGGATGGACAATCCACCTTTTTGAAACATATAATGAACATGATTTATGAAAGACGTTCTTTAAAAAAAGTGACAGTATACCTCAAAATGTGTAAATGAGCCCATGAACTCAGCATTAAAGTGTTTACAAAGGTCGTATCAAAGAGCCATTTTTCACTGACCTCTATAGAAGTATTTTCGTAGTTACAGCTGCTGCCATCTGGTGGCAATCAGACAGAATGCAGGTTCAAGGCATTTCCACACTGGCTTCATTTTTTTGAGCCAGAAGCTGCATCCATCTTTTATACCATCAATGCTGCAGACACATCACTCAAGGCTTTAATTTGACAGTTTTCTGTCGAATGAAATGGTAGGTCCACAATAAAATATGTTAATTAAACCAAAATGTGATTTGCTTTGATGAAAGCTTTGACTGATGCTACTGATGGTATCTATCATGAGGTCATCCCTTGAAATCGCTTTGAATGAACAAACTTGTTCAAAAGGCATTTTTCATTTAAACATTGGCCCTACATGTGTATTAACAACTAGGTTTGTTTGTTTCCAGTGTATCCAGTATCTCCATTTTTTATTTTATTTTATGTGACTGCCAAAGTATGCGCCATTACTCTTCTAATAAAAATATCTAATATTTCCCTCTCTGATACATCTAATTGCCCTCTCCATATGTATCCTTGATTGTGCAATGTCCTGAGTGAACAGCACTTTGTCATGTAACAGCTGTGAGTTTTTACTGAGAAAAGGTCTGTAGACTTTGAAGGTCATCAATTCTGAATCCCCTGTCCACCATTACAGTCATATTTATCCATATCTGATACCAAAACATCAGTAGATGATGTAGCTGGTAAACCTTTAAGTAAAAAAAAAAAAATCATCATTACCTCCATAGAAGTTAAATCTTGCCAGATAGATAGATGATAGCTTTATTAATACCCAAGGGCAACTTTCATGGTGTCCAGCAGCACTAAATATTTTTAAAAATAAACAAAAACACATAACATGTAAGACCGGCCCAGACAGAGAATGATAAAAGGTGATAAAATGATGGCAGTGGAAGTAGACTAGTAAACGTATGGGCCACTTCATTGTCCAGTGTAATGTAGACCAGTACAAAAGCTCTGCTATGATTTCTACTCTAACAAAACTTTGTTGCTGAATCTGTGAGGCTGCTAATAATCCTTATGTTCTGTTCTTATCTTTCTTATTGTCCATCCTTTCTTGCTTTTCTAATTTTAAATTTTAAATTTGATTATGTGTTCACACGGTCCTCAAAAAGTTGCTGTTATTAGGAACCTAGTATGAATATGAAAACAATCTAGGCCTGTGACAGTAATCAGTTGTTAAATATTATTGTGGGGGATTAAATCATGAAATAACACCAGAAAGGGCAAAAGTACAGATATTCTATGCTTACGTAGCAGTACAGATAATAGTGTTGACAAATACTACAGTCAAAACGGAAGTACTGATTCATCTTCATATTCATTTCTATCAGCTGTTGTTGTAAAAAGCTAATTGAACCTTGTGCTATATTAATGCAATAATAAAACATGAATAAATAAGAATACAAACTTTTCTTCAGTAAATGTAATGTAATAAAAGTTGGTTTGTAATGTAATGTAAATTTAGCTCTGTGTGATGTTTTAATACAACATAGATGTGAAATAAGACACTTAAAAAAACTTCCTGTAGAAGAAACTGAAGGTCATAGTCAACATGAAGGGAGGACACTTGACACTCCTGGCTGGTTCGTCTGTACGAGAAATCAAAACCACACTCTAAGGAAGAAAGAATAACAGAAGCTTATATACTGTAGATCAAACTACAATTAAAAGTCTAACTTAACGTAGTGATAGTATTTTAAGTGTGCATGTGTTTTCTTTTGAATTGTCCCTCACAAACAGTGTCTGTAAGAGAGTTGAAGACGTGTTTATTTTACTACAGCTAATCTCCAGTCAGCTACAAGAAATCATTCATTATGCAGTACAACATCCACTGAATACCAGGCCAGAGTCAGGTGTCATTTCACATTGTTTGGTCTTATAACACTACAAGGCAGTGTGCATAAACAGTGACAACAAGTGACTGAAGGTCTTTTTTTAAATAAAACACACAGACAACATTAGACCTCCCATTGCTTTGAAAGATATTTTATATATGATAGACCGTTGTTGGTTGTCAGGCTTTTTGCTCCTGCATGAATTGCTGACCACCACCATCTTTCAACAACTTAAATTACTGTTAAATCAAAGCTCAAAATGGAGATATTTTTTTTAAATTAACTGTAAACCAATTAACCATCAGCACTTTTTGTGACAACCAAATCCACTTTGGGGTTGTTTATGGTTATGTGCAGAGCCCGGTGTGCATCTGTATGGGCTCAAATTGTGGTCATATATATTTTGTACTTGTAAATCAGTTTTGTACTTGCAAATCAGGATTTGTACGTGCAAAAAGAATTTGTGTGTGTGTAAAAAAGATTTGTGTGTAGACTTAGCCAAAAAATTTGTGTGAAACTCTGCACTCAAATTTCAAGTTACAAGTACAAATTTTGACCCCCATTTTTCTTCCTTTCAGCTGATTGGTCAATGTCATGTCAATCACAAATTTAACTATCCAATCAGAGAATAGATGGGTTTGGCTGTCGGAGGGGTGCTTTTTTGAACTGCAGGTCCTTGAAGGGTAATACAGTTTGAAGCTGGAGGATCTCTATATAAATATCTGATAGAAGCTAGGTCCCCTAACTTTCAGCAGCTGTTGAAAGGATAAAGTTGTGGTATATCAGTGGTTAGAAATACCATTATTACTTTAGGGTTAGTTTAACACAAAGTCAGAGCTGACCCGGGAGCATTGCTGTGAGTCACAGTGCACAGCATCAAGGTCCTTTCACATCAGACGCAGCATGTGCTGCTAATGCTAACTACTAACTAAAAGCCAAGGATCCAGAATTTGTTGCGCCGGCTGCTGAGCTCTGTGGGTTTTTGCAGCGGCTCTACCTGTACTAGATGCACCTGCTCCTTGTCGTTTCTTTTTGCTGGTTCTTCAAATGTTCAATAAAAACATGTTTGCTAATTCATAACGAAGAAAGCTTTGTAACTATCCCCACTAGTGAAGACTGTCATTTCCACAACACTGCCCCGCCCCCAGGTCCGCAGTGCTGTTGAAAAGGCTCTGGAGGTCCCTGTATTAAGCACGTAAACCTGTGACACAAAAATCACCAAACCTGGACCACCATAGACTGTTTTCCTTCATGGTGATGAAGGAAAATGCTGGGCTCAGTGTTGCCAACTCCTCAGTAAGGAAAATCGCTAATGGCTGTCCTAAAAGTCGCTAGAAGTCGCTAAATGACGTCATCACCTAATTTGCATAATTGGTCATGCTAATGTAATTGTAACCTACGTTGTTGGAGAGAGAAATAATATCGTGGAAGAGACATAAAGTGGGTAAAACACGTCCTAAATGCAGTTAGAATTTATTTAGAACTACAAATTAAATTTCTTTTAGCAATTATTGTTTTTTAATGTCACAATTCCAACCTTGCTCCTTTACCCGGGCTTGGACCGGCAAAAGTGACCCGAAATTGGCACTCTGGTGGAGTTACTTTGTGTGTGTGTGTGTGTGTGTGTGTGTTTATTAGTAGTTTTAAACCTTGTGATCCACAAAACAGCATAAGAGTAAAAGAATATCTGACTGCGTTACAGTCAGTGCGGCAGCAGCGGCTTCGCTCATGCGCGATTCATTTGCTGTTTGGAGGCATAGATGTGAACGTCTCCTGCCCTGATAGCAGCTGGGGGAGGACTATCCTCCGCCTGTGAGCGCTTTGGCACGGGCGAGGTGCCCACGGCAGCACCCGCTGCTTGTTGAGAGTAAGAGCGATACGCGTTTTCACGTCAAAAAGTCGTCATAAATAAGTTTCCAATAATACCAGAAAAAGTCGCCAGATTTGTCGCTAGTCGCTTTTTAGAAAAAAAAGTCGCCAAGGGGTCTGAAAACTCGCTAAATATAGCGACAAAGTCGCTAAGTTGGCAACACTGGCTGGGCTGGCATGTAAAAGGGCATTTATTCCCTTCAAGGACCTGAAGCTCCATAAAGCACCCCTCCAATAGCCAAACCCATCTGTTCTCTGATTGGATAGTTAAATTTGTGATTGGCATAACATTGGCCAATCAGATGAAAGGAAGAAAAATAGGGTCAAAATTCGTACTTGTAACTTGAAACTTGAGTGCAAAGTTTCACACGTATTTTTTGGCTAAGTCTACACACAAATCTTTTTTACACACACACAAATTCTTTTTAAACATACAAATCCTGATTTACAAGTACAAAATATTTATGACCACAATTTGAGCCCATACGTGGTGTGTTTTTAAATGTGTGCATTCACTGCTGTTGTACATTTACTGACAGCAACTGGAAGGAAAGACCTCCATAATCTCTCCTTTTCACATCGTAGGATTAGCAGCCTGTCACTGAAGGAGCTGCTCAGAGTTGTCAGGGTGGCCTGCATGGAGTGGGAGGTGTTATCTAACAGGGCTGAAGGTGAAAGAAAGAAGAAGATGGAAGCAGGAAAAAATATTCAGGACTTCAGTTTTTATCTCTTAGAGAAAAACTCAAAGAGCCGATAGTGTTTGGAAAAGAATCAAAGTCCTTTGATTTTAGTTTTCATCTGAGCAGTGATCAGGAACCACGGAGAGAAAAAGAGACACAACAAAAACAGCTTGTAGAAAAAAGACAGATGCAGAGAAATGTGGACAAGAAAAAGTCAGACACTGACAAAAAGAGAGCAGAGGAAAACAGTGATGAAGGAAATAATCTATATTCTGTGTTTATGGCACAGAAGGAGACACAGAGAGAAAAACTGGAGGCAGAACAACAGAGAGAGGAAAACCAGAGGAGGCTTCAATCAGAGACACGAAGGGAAAGAGAGAAAGATGAGATAGAACTGAAAATAAGGAAAGACAATAAAAAACAACATCACACAGAAGAAAAAACAGTGAGGAAGAATCAAATAATAAAAAAGTTCGAGAGAGTAAACCAGAGAGACAAAGAGAGGAACAGAGGGGTCAGACAGAGAGCAGGATTTCATCAGTCAGCAGCAAAGTTACTCTGAACACAGATCTGAAAATACAAGATAAAACATGAGCTGGGAAGAAATCAGAGAGCAGCCAGAGAAACTGAGAGGAGCAGAGAGGAAAGAAGGGGCTCAGGGAGAGGAGCTGGAGGTTAATGAAGAGCTCAGATCTGAGGAAACAAACAGGAAAGAAAAGGAGAGAGAAAAACTACAACTCCCACATGAAGGAGAGCTGCAGGCGGAGCAACAAGTGAACGTAAATGAAAAAGAGCAGCCAGAGGAATCTGTCAGTCTCACAGAGAGAGGAGTCGACTGTCTGCAAGAAAAACAGGAGGAGGAGCTGATGGAAGAAGCATCTGATGTTGATCAAGAGAATAACAAGAGTGGAAATTGTCCTAATGAACTAAGTCTGCAGGAGGTCTGCACTCTGCCAGTCAAGAAAGGGAACGTTCAGGAAGAAAGAAGAGCAAGGAAGCATAAGAGAAAAAAAAGCAGAAAAAGTATGTGAAAAAACAAAATGATGATCATATGGAGGTCGATGATGCAGCTCAGTGCAGCAACATCTCAACTGTATGAAACCATTCAATGGACCAAAGATCAGCAGAAGCTGCCAGTTCAAACAGAACCACAAGAATGTCTGAAAGAAAACGATGAAGATCTGGAGGATATGAGGGAGGTCGATTAACATTTAGTAGCAAAAAGATCAGCTCATGTTAAATACATCCTAAAAACACTGCTGCAAACAGAAAGTCAATTTGAAGCTTATACGATTTGTAAATATTAATGTATTCATGTTGGTATTTTTGTATAGATATATCTGCTAATAGATCAAAAACATATTTAGTATGTGTCTTGTGTTCACACAGTGTTCTTCTATTCTGCATATGCTCTGTGACTTTGTTAAGTGATATAATAGTAACAAAACATCAATTACTGTTTTTTAATCTTTGTTTAACCTGCATTAAAAAATGAATGTAAAAAAAAATCACTCAAAAATTGTTTAAAAGAACATAAACTGTTCTTTTACTGAAAGAGGGATCCACTTTTTTGTTTTTCCTCAGTTCTTGTTAGTTGTCAGAGTCGATTTACTTATTTCAGTTTGGTTTCTAACTCTGATCAGTTTATGACATCACCGGCTGATGTCCCACTCAGCAGTTTTTCTCTCATTACAGTTTAAAGAGTGTAAATACTGCACATGAACTACATCAGGGATCAATAAGACTGAGACCAGACAGAAGCTGTTTTTATAACTTTTCTAATCTGCTAATAATAAGCTAATAATGTAGAGAATGCAGTCATGTAACACAGAGTCTCGTAGTTTTGATGGGTACACTGTCTGATTGTTTCTTTGTTTCAGAGTGGCAGCCTGAACCTCTGAGTTAAAACCCTCAGATGTTGGCTTCATCAGTGCTCACACAGAAAATTATTCCTGCAGATAAATAATTTATTCTGAAGGTTTCTCTCTGGGTTCATCAGCACTGACAGTGGCTCAGTGGCACGAGATATGGTTTAAGAAATAAAAACGTTTTATAGTAATAAAGTTTAGGTCTTGAAAAGCAAGCAACTGGATTATTTTTGGTTCTTTCCAGCTGCCTACTTTTTAAGCCCTGATCACTGCCACAATCTGGGTGACTGAGAACCTACAGACTGCAAATACAAAAGTGAACATTTACAAATTAAAAGTAAAAATAAATAAGTAAAAAGTAACTCCAAACCCAGCGATACCCATCACCCATTTGTGCTGTCTGAGTTCAGTCAGAGATCAGTTTGGGGTCTTGGGGTCTGTTCCTGCATCTTTTGTTAACTCTCAGTCACCATTTGAATTCAGTAGAGCAGATACAGATTGATCAGTGAACACTATTATATTTAATTCAGCGTTGTCCAATCACTAGCCATTTACCAAGTTGAATTTTCCATCACGGAGAATAAAGCTGGAAACATGCAGGATAGTATGGCGAAGACATTATGAATTTCTTTAAGTTAGATTTAAGAGTGACTTCCATGTTTGAGCAGTGAAGGAGCCTCTCCATTATCACTCCCTTTGGTCCAAACATTCACTTCAGGTGGTCACATTTTTTCCCCAACTGCAGTTTCCTGCTGTCCTACATCCACAATCAGTCTTTAGTCTTTCAATTTCCACCACAATGAAACTTGATAGCAAATCTTGTATAACAGTTGAGAGGACTTGCACATTGATGAGCATTATCACCAAATTCAAGAGACAATTACAGCAATAACTAACAAAACACACAGACATGGATCAGAGGTGCTGACTGCCAGCAGGTAAACGATCTTAATAACAGCTCTGACTTTAGTGAAAGAAACTTTCTGTGATGCTCTGTGAGTTTTCTTTCAACACCTGAAAACAACATTTGCACACCACAAAAAAAAGACTCCATTGATTCTGAACTACAATGATAGGAGAACTGCTCTCAAATCAGCCTTCAGGCTGTAAAACTGTGAAATTATGATATCCATAAAATCATCCTGACAGATTTTATAACACAAAAAAGATGAATTTGGACAAAAAAATATAAAACATTATATCTAGAGACTCATATATTCAAAAACTAATAAAATGCTTTAATATTCATTTAAAACAAAACAGAAGGTTTGAACCCTTACATATGAGATTGTGCCAAATTAATAAAACTAACCTGACTTAATCTTTTAATCATTTACTGCAGCTCATATTCATCATATTCATATTGCATCATCTCCACAAAGATGCTGACTGTGTTTGTGCCCTGATAGTGTTCAAGCTATTTAAGAACATTATAAGCATGGATACAGTAGTAAGTGCTTCTAATAATAACTCAAATCGGCTGCTCTCCTTGCAGGCAAACAAACTGAAAGAGTAAAACACTTCACACACAGGCTGATGTGACCAGAGTCAATGTAAATATGCAGAGAGAAGTGAGGATGGGGGCCTTACGATGACACATCATTATAACATTACTAATATTTCTCAGCTTTCATTGTTTTCACTTTTCCACCATGCTGCTGTTTCTTGTCCTGAAAACTGAGGAGAGTTCAAAGGTCATTGTTTTCACCCTGCTGCAGCAGGCACTCAAAAATGTTGACACTGCTTTCATTCTGTGGATCTTCACATACCAGGTAACACATAAAACAAATCCAGTTTGTGGTTGCTGAGTCTTTTTTTTTTTCATTTTAGTAGCTTCAGGCAGTCGACTCGTGCCTGTGCACGTCCTGCTAGATGCACATTCAGTTCTGTTGATCACATTTTAAAACAGAAAGTAGAAACACACCTTTGGTTTTAGATTTCAGTCTGTGTGGGAAATTCTTGAGCTTTTTACATGCTTGATGCAATAAAAATGAAGTAGGAACAACATTTGATCCATGCTTAGGGCTGTATCAGGTGACCTGATCCATCCATTAGTTATACTGGTCTAGGTTCAGGCTTCCCATGAAGCACTGAGCACTTCTCCTCCCCTCCCCTCTTTTCATTCTTAGTGTCTTTATAAGTCACACTGCATGTTATTGTCTATCTGAGCTAACACTGAGGATACACCCCGAGCAGGCTGCCAGCCTATCACAGCTTTGTTTGAAACATGTTTCAGGACATAACTAAAAGCTGTGACCTGCTGGTGGCACTACAAGTAGTTACCACCAATGAACTGCTCAACAAAGCTCCAAACATTACAAATGTGAAGAATGACCTCCATGTTCAAGCTGTCATGTAGCAGTGTGTTTACTCCTGTCTTTCTTTATTTGTCTTTCTGTCTATCTGTGCTGCAGAGAAACTTTCTGTCCATGAAAACAAACGCTGCATCGGTAAACAAAGCTGCAGAGTATGAACATCATGTGAGCTCTGGAGAGGAAAATTCACAAACATGAGTTGGAGGCACTGACTCCCAGCAGGTAATTTATCTAAATAAAAGCTCTGATCTTACTGAAAGAAGGACACTTTAGCTTTTACATATTTACTGTGCTATGTTTTATTTCTTCTGTAGAAGTACTGACTGGATTGATGGAGAATTACTGGAGTGATGGCACTCTTGTCTTTAATGTGGGCTTGAGGGCAGCCAGACAATCACAATGAGACAGAGCCTTGTATGATTCCTCGAGGTAAACCACAAAGCTTTATTTACTCAGACGTCTGAACAGTTCAAATGAAAACATTTAAATGAGGCAAGTTATAAATAATAACTTTAGTTTTTGACATTTTAAAGGGACTCTGCTGCTTTTACTTAATATAATCAGTGTCCACTGACACTGAGAGACTCAAAAACAGAAGTGCAGTTAAAGACAGATTAGAAATGCAGGACGCCATATTTCTGGAGGGGGCTTGAGAGAGTCCAAGGAAACATTCATTTGTGTTTGTATGAGCACCAAAACTTTGAAGTTAATCTTTGCATTGACACGAGGTAGATGTGAGCACAGACAGCTGTCTATAGCTGCTAGGCTTCACTGCTACTTAACTGAGATACTTTTGGAGCATTTTTTAATGGATTGATCTGACAAATAACATGATTGGCTGTTGTTAATCATACTGACAGTCTGTGCTCCTCGTTACATTCACATTACTTTCTTTAAAGCCCTGAATCATTTATGTGACAGGTTCAGGTTTGTTTTTACTCTGACTGAAAGCATTTCTTCTCTTCATAGAGGAAGAAAAATGGATGATGTATCTTGTTCTCTCTGCTGCCAATCATTCTGAGCCCTCACTCTGTAAAAGATGCTGAGACGAGGCAAAGACCAGCTGTACCCACTAAAGTATACAGGCACTCCTGTTAGTGGTGACTACTAAATTAAAAAAATATATGCAAGACTTTGCAGGAAATGCATCTAATCAGTCTGACATTCATTGACTCAGTGTGTTGATGCTACTGCTACATACATGTGTAGATGCAACTAGAACTGAGTTTTCATTGGTCATTGTTGATGCTGCATTGACAAACAATGTTCAGGTTTGAGGAAGAGTGACAGAAGTACATTCACTTCACAAACAGACTCACAGATGAAACCAACCTGTTTAACCTTTAGCCCCTAGCTATCTTGCCGATCTCCTTAGTCCATATGTCCCTGGGCGAACCCTCAGGTCTTGAACCCAATTACTCTTGGCTCAGCCTAGATCTAGACTTAAATCTATGGGTGACCGTGCTTTTGCCGTGGTTGCACCTAACCTGTGGAACAACCTTCCCATCGCTATCCATGCGTCAGACTCCATTTTATCTTCTAAATCCCGTTTAAAAACTCATTTATTTAAACTAGCTTTTCCATCTAGTTAGTGTCCCTATTTTATATTTGCCTCAATTTTTTATCTGTGTACTTTATCTTTTAGCTATATCTGTTCTTAGTAACTTTGTTCTTATATTCCCTTTTATTCCTGTATAATTAGTGCCCTCAACCTGCTGACATATGTGGTACTTTGTTAATAGCCTTTTATTTAATCATGTCTTAATTTTCCTGTTTCTATTGTAAAGCACTTTGGTGTACCGCTGGTTTTTTAAATGTGCTATATAAATAAAGTTGTATTGTAACCTGTACAAAAAGATCAACTATAAATAATAATAACTTTAGACCCTCCTACTATCACACACACCTCTTCAGGGAATGATGACAATATTTTCTGGGTTAGAACAGATTGAGAAACACAAGTTAGAAAGTATAACAAGTGAAACATCTTTTTAGTTTTGAAGACCAAAGATGACCTCTAAAGTTACCTCGATAAGACAAAATACTGCTGTGTAGAAGTGTAGAAGCATCAGGACTCTAGGATTTGTGATTTGTGTTTGTTTAAGGATCGTAGTGTTTTCAGTGGGGTTTATGTTTGATGTTTCACTACGATCCAGCTGTTACTTCCTGTTGCACCCTGTACCTGAAATAAAGGTGGTGACAAATGTATACTGTATTTTTATAATTAAAGACCAATCAAAGTCTTACTGCTTGTTTATCTGTTAACATAATAAAAACAGTAAGATTATGAGTAAAAAAAGCAACATTAAACTACCTGTGATAACGTAACAATGTTTTACTTTTCATATTTGCACATCCTCTCCAGAGAAAATAACAAAGTTTATCAATGTGATAAAAGGGGAACCTCAGTGTCAACAACATATATTTAATTTGTTTAACATTCTGGGATGTATATAACTAGAGCTACTTTGTTATATATTGTATTATTTCATTTAGTTCAGTTAGTTAATTTTCTTACTGTCTTGGATCAACTGTGATCACATAATTTCCTCAAGGATTAATAAAGAATTATGATTTTTTTTTTAATATACCTGCAGCAGAAGAAGTTAACACAGAATATAAAGCTTTTATTACTGGAGATTTTATAAGTAACATTTGTTTCAAAAAGAACATTGAGGCTGTTGTTTCCAGCTGAGCTAATGAAGCAAGAATTTCAGCCACATAACACAGAACAGCTGACAGTTAGGCTCTGTGATGGGGTGTGCTCTCAGATACAGTGGGCGCTTGTGCGTGAATGCCACGGTCTGACATCAGAGGCTGTACTTCCTGTGTAAATTCAGCAAGTTCAACCTGCCACAAGAGCTTTTGGTTATCTATCTACACCTCACACATGTAGGGAGGCTGTGGCTCAGCAGGTAGAGCAGGTCACCTTCTAATTTAAGTGTTGGTTGCGTGATCCCTGCCCTGGCCTCTCCTATCTGCATGCCCAGGGCTGGCATGGCAACATATCTTTGAACAAGATACTGAAACTGGAGTTACTCTGGGTGGGTAAATGTTAGAAAGCACTTGGATTTAGATAAATGTACTTGTATGAATGCGTGTGTGAATGAAGACATGTTTTATTGAACACTTTGAGTGCAGTCAAGAAGAAAAGCAGAATATATAAGAAATAACCAATTTACCATAATGAATTTTATTAATAAAATAAATGATGGCTAAAGAAGGTCAGTTACCTGATGTGAACTGAATCAGCAAGTGATACAAACAGAAACTAGACTTCCTCTTTAGTATTTAATAAAATGAGACTGAAGAATGACTAAGAAAAAAAAACAATTTTATTTTGGAAAAACAAAAAATCCTGTCTGTACAATAAAAATCCATCATTATTCAAATATGTGTCACGGTCAAATCTTTTTTCCCCGCATCATCATCGTAAGACCACAAATTGTATACCTACAATATGATTTCACACACATTTAAAGACATATATTACATGCCGCTGTCACAGAAAGAAAGGCATCACCAAACCCACGCGTGTCAAATATATTTGTGCCATGTCTTTCAAGCACAATGTGCTCTAACAGTCCCACAATGTGGACAAACATTAAACAGAAGAGTCTTTTGGCAGAACAATAATAGAGCGATATAAACGTTCTTCTCACCTCTTAGTTTGAAACGACCTTCTGATTACTTTTATTAAATTACAGGCAATAGCTCTACGGTTATTTTAATGACCCGTTTTTTTGTTTTTGTTTTTTTCATGAAGACGGAAACGTGACCACACCCTTTTACATTCCAGGCAACCGTGAGAAATTGACGTTTCCGTTATGTTGTACAGTTTCTGAGGCTTTTAGCATCCGGCCAGTTTCTTCCTTTGACTTTGACCGCTGTGCGCATCTGGGAGCATTCCAGAAACAAACCTCAGGTATGCGGATGATTTTACAGATGCTGTATTTCACGTGTTCTCCAACTTTATTTAAAGTGAGAGACGTCGAGTTTTCCCCCGTTGGAGTGACTTACATTACTGCTACTGTACGCTTTTCAGAGATATAGTAGCCGCGAAAATAAACATCACATTTATCAAAATCGTATCATGAATTTATTTCAACCCCACCACGACATGCGGTTTGGTAGAAAATTTTAGTAGCAGTATTTATCACTTCGAGATCCGAAGCGCCGAGGTCAGTTAGGAACAAAGGGGGCGTGTCCACATGAAGCCCGTGTCGAAGCCCATATGGTTTTTCAGAATACCACGTTATCAGGAGCTTGCAGGGAGATTTTAAGCACATTATGGAGCCACCAAAAAATAATATATAGTGCCTTATCATGTGATTATATGCATGTATACTATGTATAGCTAGATGCCAGTGTAGATAGATAGATAGATAGATAGATTATATTAAAATACTCTATGTATCAATATGTTATACACAGATTATGTGTAACATAATGACAGAGAGAGAGACTCTTATGGTTATGGGTCATTATGTTTACATAGCCCACTGGTATGTAACCCACATGTATTATCACAGGAGGGTTGTTGTATATCTAATGACCAGAAAATATCAGTACTTCCAAAGAGCTGTTAAATGGGGGTGTGATCTGCCTTTTGGCAAAGCAATTGGCCAGAAAGATTCAACACATTCACTGTGCTTCATTTCACCATCACTATGTTGCAGACAGGTTGCAGATTCAAATGCAGGACTTGGAGAGACAGGACCTAACCTCAGGAAGCAGCTTTACTGCTGAAGTCTTTACAAAAAAAACAAACAAAAAAACATCATGATACAAAAACAAAGACAAAATAGGAGCCAGGAACTAACTAATCTAAGAATTAAGGAAGAAACACAGAACACACAGGAAAAACACAACAACAAACCAAGGGAGACCCGGACAATAAATACACATGAAAAATGAGGGGAGATCAAACAGGTGTGAAACACAGCTGGGACTAATCACTAAGGATGAGACAAGGGAAGTACAAGTTAATACAAAACACAACAGAGCAGGAAAGGTCCTTACAAATTTGACACAAGGAAAAAGGGGGGAAAAAGCAACAACACGAAAATTACTTCACACAGGCGAGACATAACAGAGGTTTGAGTAAAGGAACAGAAAAGGAACAAAACATGGATTCATTAACAGATGAAGACTAGACAAGAGGACATTGGAGAACATAATGGAAGCATAACCAAAATACGAGAGAGATTACCAACTATACAAGCTATAATCAAACCAATAAAAGTAAGAATCTCAATATTGAACACAGAGAAACCAATATGGGATTATTTGTATGTCATAAGTCGCACATAAATACCCCAACATAATTTGGGCAAATAATTTCATTTCACAGGCGTAAATAAATTCTGTGTGCATAGAACTCAGTAGCTACAGGCACAAATACACCATCAGACATGTGCGAGTATCTGCTTTTACTGGTGCTGCTGCTCTTCTCACAGCTCTGTGTGCTCAGAGAAATCCTGCTCACACAAACCATCTTACTTATGACTGTTTGGAGGTGGAGCCCAAAGGAGGAGGGGTCCTAATGTGATTGGTCACTTTGATGGACACGTCAGTTGCTGCTTTAAACCGAGTTGCAGTGTGGCAGCAACCAAACCACTGTCTTAAACTGTATTTGTTTATAATTTTAAAAATAAAGTTTACCGAATAAATTTTCAACAGTTATTGTTTGCTGTGGAATCACTGACAGCTGTCACTGGATTAGTTTAATGCTGAAGAAATATTTAAAACTAGAGGATTCTGGGGCAAGTTCTGAACCCTCTGCACTGCTGTCCTATTAATCTGTTGTCCAGTATTACATATTACAAACTCATAAAGAAGATCATAAAAAGAAGTGTGCATTGGGATCTAGCAATTAACTTTGACCATATTACAAACCCTTAAATCTGATACCAAAAAGCTGCTGAGTCTGCAGCAAAGATAACTCCACATCTGAGAACCAAAACCTGGAGCAAGAGTGAGAATATTAAAAGGTCCAAAACACAGAAATGCTGGCTCAAGAATCCAGATGATTTTTTCTTCTGACCTTATTGACACACTGTGGTCCTTGAGACTATAGGTCCTTGTAAAAGGTTTTTAAATACAGTTTCATATTCTATGAGAGCGATATATTGAATAAGTCCTCTTTTTGTTCTTTTCAGGACTGCAAGATGCTTCCTGGTTTCCACACTGCTGGCCTCCTTATTCTGATACTCTCACTTCAAAGTAAATTACAGCATTCCTGATCTTTACACATTCAATCACTTCCATGAACACCTCTGCATTGATTGTTTGATTCCTGTACAAGGTGTCACTGATGCTGATGTCATTTCCTGACATTTGATTTTAACCAGTTATTGTATTGAGTGTCTTATCTGTGATGATGGGCTCACTACAAAAGACTTTATTAGTCAAGTTTAGTCTAGTGGATCCACTGCACTCACTGTGAATATACTACATCATGGCGTAGTCATTGTAGTCATGATGTATGTTGTTCTTTTCTGTGTAAAATAAAAGTTAAACCTTTATCTTCTCAGGTCAGTCAGAGGTCATTAGTCCATTTCAGATAGTAGAAGCATGGATTGGTGATGACGTCATTTTGCACTGTTACCTGGGCCCAGTCAGTGATGTTTCAAACATGACTGTGGAGTGGACAAGAGCTGACCTGGACCCCAGATTCATCCATGTATGGCCTGAGAGACCCGACTTACAAAATCCAGCCTACAAGGGCAGGACATCTCTGTTCACTGATGAGATGAAAGATGGATACATGTGGCTAAAGATCTCCCCTGTAAAGTGGTCTGACGAGGGAATGTACACATGCTTTTCTCCAGAACTGGAGAAAAACTTTACTGTTCAACTCATTGTCGATGGTAAGTGTGATTTATTTATGTACCTTTTAATTGGCCTACTTACCTTTTTTTTGTAATGTTTGTATTGAACATTGTCAGTAGTAAAAAAGCTCATTCAGATTTGATTAAAAAAAACAAAAAACAAAATGATTCCTCCATCAATTGAAGGCTCTGCTGTTGTTGTCTATAGGTTTCCCTTTACAGCCAACTTCCTGTAAAGACCAGTGGTCAGCAACCATTACTTTTATCTGTTATTTTTTGTTTGTTTTTTTGAAGGAAAAAAGTTTATAAACTCTCTTTCTAGAGCTGTAAACCATATTGGGACCTTATATCAATGATGACACACCCTATTATGTATAAACTAGCTTATCTACATTACTGACTAGTTTAAATAGCAAAAAAATAACAAGAAAATGAAAGATGCAACAATATTAAAACAGAGGAAGAAAATATCTGTTAGCATGTTTAGGCTTTAAAGCTTCAATATTATGAAGATTCGTTTGAGTCCTACCAATGTTTTTGCAAATTAATTACATAAAGTCAACTTCTTTAAAAAAAAAAATAGAAATAAACATTAATTTAAAGAATAGCATACAGTAGCTCTTGGGGAAAAAAGAGGAAAATTTTAACTTTTTTTAATGGTGGTAAGCTAGAAAGAATTAATGTGATGTTTAGAATTTCTCTAATCCTCACATGGTCAAAAAGTATAAATTGAAAATATAGTCAAAATTAATGATGTTTTTTGGGAAATGAACAAAACCCCCAATGATAACATTTATACCCTCGATGAGTGTCTGTAAAAATCTGATCACATTTGGAAGTGTAATTTCTATATAAATTGCATGTTGTCCTATGTTTTGTGGTTTCAGGCAAAGATTTCCCTACGTATGAACTAAGTGTAAATGTCGGCATTATTGGCCCTGTCATTGGCTCTGTTGCCCTCTGTCTGATTCTTGCTGTCGCCTTCATTGTGTGGAAACGAACACAAGGCAAATTCAGTAAGTCCCAAACTGAGTTCAGTTTGTGAAACTGTTCAGTGTTGTGTTATAATAACAAAAGTAGTACTTGTTCCTAACTCTTCGGGAAGGGTATATACACACAGTGTAGTTTACAACATCAGTACAACATCCTGTTGTATTTTGTTTCACTTTTTTACCTGACATTGTAGGTAAATGTCCTAAATGCTTAAGTTGAGGTTAGTGGTAATTTGCAACCTCGACACTAGATGGCACCAAGTCTTGCACATGAGTCATTTTAGTTTTTGTTTAATATTTTTAAATGTGTAATTGAGTAAGTTTTTTTTTCTCCATTTGTGCCTTATACAAGAGGTAAGAAAACATCACTTATTACCTAATGGGTTTCACCTGATTTTATATCGAAACAGACAAAAAGGAGAAAAGCTTTGAGGATGGATCTGATCAGAACAGAAAAGAAAAGGTAATTTACTCAAAAAGGGACAACAGTGAATTCAAGGTTGCAGTCAAAAAAGGAGAAAGTGAGATTCTCTTGACAGGAAGAGAAGAAGAAGAAACACAAGATGAGCATGTGATAGAAACAGAGCTAATAGGGGATAGGGAGAGGCCAGAAGGAGAGAGAATAATTCCATCTATAAATATTGAAAAAGATTCTCAGACTACCACAAATCAAGAAACAGATGAAGAAAATGAAATGAAAGAAAGAAGAGTGAAAGCTGAAGGAGGTGAAGATGAAGGAGAGAAGATGATGGAATCAGTAAAATATTATTTAGGAGTTCAGTTTTTACCACTATCAGAAAAACAGAAAGATGAGCTCATGTCAGGAAAATCAAGTTCTATAGAATGGGGAATATATTTTAACCTTGATCAGAAGGCACAGAGTGAACAAGAAGAGCAGTTTGTGGAAGAAAGAGAAACAGAGAGTGATGTGGACATGAAGCAGCTAAACAACAAGAAAAAGAGGTCAAAGAAAAAGAAGACCCAACTTAATAACCCATGTTCAGGGTTTCCACCACAGAAGACAAAACAACCTGAAACAAACCAACAGAAAGAAGCAAACCAGAGGACACTTCAATCAGAGACAAGAATGAAAGGAGAGAACAATGAGACAGAGATCCAAACACAAAAAGACAAAGACAACCAACACCACACAAAAGAAAAACAGCAAGACAGAAATTAACCTGAGGATCAAGAAGGACAAGATGAAAAGGGGAAACCAGAGTGACGGTAAGAAGATATGAAAGCAGAACCAGGGAGTGATAAAGAGTTTCACTACAGTGCTTATCAACTTTATTTGTTAACTTAGGCTTTCAGCTTCAAGCTCTGTGCATGCTCACATAAAAGGGAGCATTAGCCACATCATTTGATACTTCTGACATTCAAATCATCAAAGAAATGGGTGCTAAAGATGTACAAGAATCATAAAAATTATAATTTTGCTGCAGTTAAAGCAAATTTCAGTTTGTTGCCAGACCAAAATAGAATTTTTTCTATTGATTAAATAGGTGCTATTGATGATCAATAGCCTACAGATGTGATTTATTAGTTCATAGTCTATAAAAATAAAAAACATCATTTCCCATCTCACCCCTGCGGGCGGTTTATCCTTCAAGCTCGGGTCCTCTACCAGAGGCCTGGGAGCTTGAGGGTCCTGCACAGTATCTTAGCTGTTCCCAGGACTGCGCTCTTCTGGACAGAGATCTCCGATGTTGTTCCCGGGATGTGCTGGAGCCACTCGCCTAGCTTGGGAGTCACCGCACCTAGTGCTCCGATTACCACGGGGACCACCGTTAGCTTCACCCTCCACATCCTCTCGAGCTCTTCTCTGAGCCCTTGGTATTTCTCCAGCTTCTCGTGTTCCTTCTTCCTGATATTGCTGTCATTCGGAACCGCTACATCGATCACTAGCGGTTCCGTCCATATATATGTCCACGGCACCAGGATATACAGCAATGACATCAGAATGTCGTTCGGACTGAGAAGTGCAGTCGGATGGCAACAAAGAGAGGGAAGGTAGTCAGAACTGAGGGGATCGAACTACCAGAAGGCAACATTGCAGACACAGAGGACAGCTACAAGTACCTGGGGATCCCACAGGCAAATGGGAAGTGTAAGTGAATGTTTATGTTTTGTTTATTTCTTATGGTGGCACAAGTGTTCAGATTTTCCTGCACCTCAGGTGATTGCATGGGGATACGGTCACATGTTATTTACCTGACGCTGGAGTACTCAACAGAGAGGTAGGGTGAGTGGGGTTTTTTTGCAAACTTTTCTGTTGACTGTCATTTTAGCACATCATTTCACTTCACCTTTCAGTCCTACTCTCAAACAATTTAAGTTAATACATGCGCTATTTGTTTTGATTAATAAGTTAGCCAAAGGAGGAGATAGAAGCCACTGACATCAAGACAAGGAAGCTCCTTACCATGCATGGAGGGTTTCACCCCAAGTGCAGCACGCTGAGGCTGTACGCTAAGTGGAAGAAAGGAAGCGGGGAACTAGTGAGTGTCAGTACCACAATCCAGGATGAGACAACTAACATCCATGAATACATTGGGAAGATGGCCCCAACTGACAGCGTGCTCAGTGAATACCTCAGGCAGCAGAAACCCAAGAAAGACGAGGAACCATCATGGAAGGACAGGCCCTTGCATGGTATGTACCACCGGCAGATAGAGGAGGTGGCTGAAATCCAGAAATCCTACCAGTGGCTGGACAAAGCTGGACTGAAAGACAGCACAGAGGCACTAATCATTGCAGCACAGGAACGAGCTTTGAGCACAAGATCCATAGAGGCTGGGGTCTATCACACCAGGCAAGACCCCAGGTGCAGGCTGTGTAAAGATGCCCCAGAGACAATCCAGCACATAACAGCAGGGTGCAAGATGCTAGCAGGCAAGGCATACATGGAACGCCATAACCAAGTGGCCGGCATAGTGTACAGGAACATCTGTGCCGAGTATAACCTGGAAGTCCTGAGGTCAAAATGGGAGATGTCCCCAAGAGTGGTGGAGAATGACCGAGCTAAGATCCTGTGGGACTTCCAGATGCAGACGGACAAAATGGTGGTGGCTAACCAACCGGACATGGTGGTGGTAGACAAACAGAAGAAGACGGCTGTAGTGTTCCCAATGACAGCAACATCAGGAAGAAGGAACACGAGAAGCTGGAGAAATACCAAGGGCTCAGAGAAGAGCTGGAGAAGATGTGGAGGGTGAAGGTAACGGTGGTCCCCGTGGTAATCGGAGCACTAGGTGCGGTGACTCCCAAGCTAGGCGAGTGGCTCCAGCACATCCCGGGAACAGCATCAGAGATCTCTGTCCAGAAGAGCGCAGTCCTGGGAACAGCTAAGATACTGTGCAGGACCCTCAAGCTCCCAGGCCTCTGGTAGAGGACCCGAGCTTGAAGGATAACCCGCCCGCAGGGGCGTGCTGGGTGTTTTATATATATATATATATATATATATATATATATATATATATATATATATATATACATATATATATGAATCATTGAAAACCTTAGAGTATATTTAAAACCAATACTCTGAAAATAACCTGTGTTAGACCAGGTTATGCATTCAGCTTTCAGTGATTTAGCAAAAAACACGACCACTTTCATGACACAGAAAACTCTGAAAAACACTCTTCAGTAACCCATTAAATTTCACATGATTCCCCTGATGTTGATCATGAGAATATCATGAGAAGAGAAAGTCATTAAATGTAACAAAGACCAGCTGAAACTCCCGGTGCTAAAAGACCCACACCGAGGAAAATCAGACCTCAAAGAAACAGTGTAGGAGAAGGTATGTGTCATGAAGGCCAACAGGAACCAATATAAGTTTAGAAAATATCTTAATATAAATATCTTAATCACTGTTAACCATGGCTCTAGTTCAGCTATATTGACTTATTTTTATAATAATTCCATTTATTAAATAAATGCAGTATCTTTCTGGACACCACTGACAGTATAAAAGTTAGATGTAGCCACTCTGACATCATCTATGGTTCTATTTTGAAACGCAACATTAGTGTTTTCACTCACTGTCAAAAATTGGATGGGATGAAGAGGGACTAATGACTTGTCACTTACAAGTTGTTAACTAATGAATAAAGGATGGACAATCCTCCTTTTTGAAACATATAATGAACATGATTAATGAAATAGGCTCTTTAAAAAAATGACAATATAGCTCAAAATGTGTAAATGAGCCCATGAACTCAGCATTAAAGTGTTTACAAAGGTCATATCAAAGAGCCATTTTCCACCGACCTCTATAGAAGTGTTTTCATAGTTACAGCTCCTGTCATCTGGTGGCCTTCAGACAAAATGCAGGTTCAAAGCATTTACACACTGGCTTCATTTTTTGAGCCAGAAACTGCATCATTCTGTTATACCATCAATGCTGCAGACACATCTCTCAAGGCTTTAATTCGACAGTTTTTTGTCAAATGAAATGGCAGCTCCACAGTAAAATATATGAATTAAACCAAAATGTGATTTGCTTTGATGAAAGTTTTGAGCTACTGATGGTGTTTTATCATGAGGTCATCCCTTGAAATTACTTTGAATGAACAAACTTGTTCAAAAGGCGTTTTTTGGAATTATTTGCAGGTTTTAATGTATCCAGCGTCTCCGTTGTTTATTTTATTTTATCTTATTTTTTATATGTGACTGCCAAAGTATGTGCCGTTACTCTTCTAATAAAAATCTGTTTCTTACCAAATCCTGCAAATGTTTCACATTAAAAGCCTTGTTACATTTGTTAAATGAGAGAAGATGTGACTGCCTTTACTGTACAGCAGAAAGGCAAACAAAAACAAATTTACTTTGTTTGTACTTCGTACTGTTTTATAGGAACTGGGAACATGTAAGCTAGAATGTTTTCTGACATGTTAATCTCTAGATGTTAATGATCATACATATTTGTTATACGTTATGTTATGTTTCACTACTGTTACATTGGTAGTGAAAGTTGTTGTTCACTTGTTTAAGTAAATAAAGCCATTACTGGAGTCACTGTGAAAAAACTAATTTCTTAGATGTTGATTTTTATTTCTACCTCTAATGATAATATTTGATATTGAGTGCAGAAAGTATGAAATGATGTGGATGATTCATTCGGAGTCCCGTCAGTGCAGCTTAAAGAGTCTTGAGCTTTCTTCTAATGTAATTATTTCCAGGTTGTCCACATGGTGGCACTGTAACACAGATGTTCCAAATACTTTTTTACTGCTTGCCACCAGGTCACATTATGTAAAGTTTGTGTTTTGTGATGTGTGTTACATTCTGAAGTATAACATGTTAGGCAGTTATTGTGTATAAATACATTTCAAGATATCAAACTCAAACATGAAGCTTTCCAATCTTTTCTCTTTTAACTTTTGTTTTAACACCAGAAAACAAAAAAGCTAAATAACAAATATCATTATGTGGTAAGATTAATGCAACTTGAACTATATGCCACCGCAGAAATGGGGCATGGAAACAAATGCAAACAGTGTACCCCACTAGAAAATGGCCACCCTGCTACAGGTTGAGAGCAGTGTACCAGGGCCCTAAGTGCTGAGGACCACCCAGCAGCCTTCCAGGCTAAATTCTATCAGTCCCACCTTTTAACAGTACCTCCCTTATTGATCGTGGCATTTGTTATTTCTGGGATTCTTTTTAGTAGCATGGACAGTAGTAGCCTGTAATTTCAACTTTAATAAGTCAAACTTACTGGAGTTTAGACTGTTACCATTCTGATACTTTACTTCATTGCTCACAAATACTGAGCCATGCTCTGAGTAACTCCCAGATCATGGCTCATACTGGTGACATGAGTAGGCAGAGGTTGGGTGTGGGAGGATAGTGTTTGTTAACAGTCCAAATGGACCAGCTGTTTGTTAGTCTGGAGGTGTGGGGCCTGAGGCGCCGACCAGAGGGCAGCGCGTCAAACATGTGGTGGCCGAGGTGCAAGGGGTGCAGGTGACCCCTTGCACCTTGTCACAGATGATGGATCATGTAAATCTAGACTTAGGATGATGTATCTTGTTCTATCTGCTGCCTGTCAGTCTGTGCCTTCACTCTTGGAAAGATCCTGATGCTGAGATGATGCAAAGACCAGCTGTACCCACTAAACTAAGTTTCATCTAATCAGTCTGACATTCATTGACTCAGTGTGTTGATGCTACTGCTACATACATGTGTAGATGTTACTAGAACTGAGTTTGCATTGGTCATTGTTGATGCTGCATTGACAAACAATGTTTAGGTTTGAGGAAGAGTGACAGAAGTATATTCACTTCACAAACAGACTTAATGTTTAAACCAACTTGTTTAACCCTCAGCAAAAAGACAAACCATAAATAAAATTAACTTTAGACCCTCCTACTATCACACACACCTCTTCAGGGAATGATGATGATATTTTCTGGGTTAGAACAGATTGAGAAACACAAGTTAAAAAGTATAACAAGTGAAACATCTTTTTAGTTTTGAAGACCCAAGATTACCTCTAAAGTTACCTCGATAAATGGTAAATGGCCTGCCCCTTTCCTGATGAGTGCCCCTTTCTTGAGGCATTTGTCTTTTCTTTTTTTATGTGTGTATGTGTGTGTGTGGAGTCCTGCCTGTGCTCCTCAACAATGACATTTAACTGTTAATCACAATTTTGCTAAATAAAAGGATCTGGCTTGCATCAGTCACATGACTACCATTAACCAGTGATCGCCCTTGACGGCAGAGCACGCTGGTTACGAGCCGGGAACGAGCTCGCAAAGAGCACGTGCATCTTTTGCAACCTGACCTGTGCGGTGCGGAGCTGTAGGAACGGCACAAATTATTTGCGAGAGGCAGACTGGTGCACAAAAACCAGTAAATAGGTTGCACAGCATACTCTATAGTCTATAGCACACAGGAGTATTAGCTTATTATGTACACACTGGTAAGTTGTCTTGTGGTAACTGACGAATTGAAACAAATGAGCGTGCTGTGTGTGTAACAGCACAACAAAACTGGTTCTTGATCAGCACCATGATGAAAACCTGTGGTCATAGTACATACAGTATTCTGGAGAAGGTATAAACTGTATGTACATGTGTGCATGTGTGTTTTATTGGTACAGATTTTATATAAATATCAGGCCAAAATGGATGTGGATATCTTTGATTTGATGGGATTGAAAAAAACAAACAAACAAGCAAAAAAAAAAAAAAACACAGTTTAAAGCAACTGACTGTTCAACAAGTACAAACACTTCAAAACGTGTCAATAAATTGATCAGTTCCATGTGTGTTTATGTGTGTTTGTTGTTGTAATTTTCTTGTTTGGTTTTTGTATCATGCATCTGAAACATGAGGTCAAAACTTTGATTTTGAAGATAAGTCAATCAACATTTTAAGGTGTAGATTCCTCAAACCTCAAACAGCCTCAAAGCCCAAATTCATTGGAATAGGAGAAACCATTATTTTCTGTAATAATTAACTTTTTGTTAACAAGGTCAATAATAAGCCTAACGGGATGTCATTTCCCCAAGATTCTGTGGAAAATGGAGGACAAACAATGTTGAGTAAGAGCCAGATCTTCACAGAAGAAACAGTTTTTAAATTCAAAGTCATTCTAGCCCTTTCATGCATGAATTATGACAACCACAATCAGGATTTTTTTTCTTAAGTATGTTTTATTCATCTTTAGGCATGAAAAAAAGATTTTTGAACTTCATTTTTTAAACATGTACTTTTCAAAGAGTTTTTTTAAAGTATCCTGCCTGAATGACTACCGTCCCATTGCCCTGACCCCCATCATCATGAAGTGCTTTGAGAGACTTGTCATGGCACATGTGAAGAGCAACCTCCCCTGCTCACTGGATCCGCTGCAGTTTGCATACCGGCCGAACAGGTCGACTGAGGATGCCATTTCAACTGCACCTCACCTCTCCCTTTCCCACCTGGACAAGAAAGACGCCTATGTCAGAATGCTGTTCATAGACATTAGCTCAGCATTCAACAGCATTATCCAGCAAGTTGGGACTGAGCGCCTTTCTCTGCAATTGGATACTAGACTTCTTGTCAGAGAGGCCTCAGTCCGCCCGAATCGGCGACAACATCTCCAGCACCATCAGACTGAGCACAGGAGCTCCTCAGGGTTATGTTCTCAGCCCACTGTTGTTCACTCTCCTGACACACGACTGCACCATCCTACCCAGCCCTAACCAGATCATCAAGTTCGCTGACAACACAACCGTGGTTGGACTCAACAGCAGCAATGACGAGTCAGCGTACAGAGATGAAGTTCAGTGGCTGGCATTCTGGTGCAGTGAAAACAACCTGTCACTAAATGTGGACAAAACCAAGGAGATGATCGCCGACTTCAGGAAGATTCGCTCCACTCACACACCACTCAGCATCCAGGGTTCCACGGTAGAGACTGTTAACAGCATCAAGTTCCTGGGAGTTCACATCTCAGACGACCTCACCTGGACCACCAACACCACCTCCATCACCAAAAAGGCCCAGCAACGCCTCCACTTCCTGAGACGCCTGAAGCAAGCCAACCTTCCTCCTCCCATCCTCACCATGTTCCACAGAGGCACCACAGAGAGCGTTCTGACCAGCTGCATCTCCATGTGGTTTGGAAATTGCAAAGTCGGCGACCTCAGCCAGCTACATCGGATCGTCAAAGCAGCTGCCAAGATCATCGGAACATCTCTCCCTGTGCTACAGGACATCTTTCACAGGCGCTGCATCAGCAAGGCGTCCTGCATCAGGCTTGACCCCTCACGTGGACCCTTTTCTCTCCTTCCATCCGGCAGACGCTATCGCAGCATTGGGGCCTGATCCTCTAGACTGTGAGACAGCTTTTTCCTGCAAGCCATCAGACTCCTGAACTCACTACCGGCTCTCCCACTCCCCCCCACCACACACCCACACAAACCATTAACTGCCTCTATTCTACTCCACATACCACTGCCTTTGTAAATGCAGATGCTGCTCTATCGACAATCCTACTTTCAAGAATCCTGCTAATGTTGGTCACTTTAAATCACTCATACTGTAAACTGTAAAGCTGCTACGCTGGTCATCTTAAACCACTTCAAGGTCACTTTAAATCTCAACTGTAAATTGTAAATTTAGACTGTTATTGATCCTTTTAACCTTGAAGTGTATATTTATTGCTTTTACCTTTAACTTAGTCTTACAGTGTATATTTATTTCTTACTCCTATATTGTTGTTTTTTGCACTGAATGGAACTGGAGCCTTGTTGTCTCATCTCTCTATATACTGTACTGTATATAGCAGAGATGACAATAAGGTTTACTTTGACTTGACAAGATTTAATTTTTTGATATGACAAAAGGTAATTTAGAAAGCTGTACACATCTGAATAAATGACAGGTGCCTAGGAGGAGAAAAGATTTGTTAAAAACATGATTATGGCCTTTAGACACTGTCTCACTATTATTTTTATGGAATTACAGTGGCCATTGTCAGGTATAAATAAACAATGTTCACACAGTCACATATTTACTCCCATCCACCAAGGAATAATACAATCCGCCAATTGGGAAATACTAATGTTACACCCCTCTAGTTGGCAGGAGGAGTAACACAACTCCAATAAGTCGGTACAAGTGTTGTAGCAGATAACAGTTTTAATGGGTAATTTCTCTTTCAAAAAAGAACGTCTCCAAGCCATACAACAATGTGGGGGGAGAAATGGACCGTTGGGTTGTGCCAAAAAAACAAAAACAAAAAAACAAAAACAAAAAAAACCCCCCAAAGGATCAAATCAGAACCTATCTGAGCTTTACTACAGGAGGAAAACAAAGAAGAAAAAAAGGTCCCAATCCTCAACTCACAAAATAAGGTCAAACAATACATGGGTGGCCCCAACCTTCTTACCTAGTGTATTTAACAGAAAACATCCTACGTGTGGAAATGTACAGGGTTCTCCAGACTTACCTAGTCCTCTTTCTCCCACCACAAACTTTGCACAAACAAATCAAATGCTCCAGGACAGCACAACACATGTACCAAATGATCTTTAGCAAGCAAGGAGGAAAGAGCCACCTATAGCCACAAGTGAGTTTTCTTTTATAAGGGTGTCCTCACTCCTGGTTGGTCCATTCAAAGCCTCCTCCCTCCAATTAGCTGGAGATTCCCAAATTGGCACCAGCCTGCAGTCTGTGTACCTAGGGAAAATGGCAAGCAAAAAGAGGAAAGACAAAAAACAGAAAAAGCAGACAGCCTGCAGACATGTAACACCCCCACCCTTACAAGTCCAAACAAAATGTTTGGAGCTTTCAAAGACAAAAAATAAACAGATTACAGGGCATGGGACAGTGAATCAGCTAAGACATTTTCTGTCCCTTTGTTATGGCAGATTTGAAAGTTATAATCCCAGATGATTAAAGACCATCTCATAATTCCTAACCGGTGGTTGTGATTGCAGCCTGCAGACACGTAACAACTAAGTATTAGATACATCACCAATGTGTACTATTAGTCAAATAATTTAAAGAAAATTATCTTTAAGTTCGTAGCAGACCCTTTGTAGAGTGTCTTCTTTTATTTCTTTTCATTATCAGCCAATAGTTTCAACCTTCCAGTGAGAAAGTTATGAACAGCTCTAAGATCAGTGTATATATATACACACACTGAAACCAGTAATAAAACATGCACTTGTATATCCTGCAGTCAGTGGATGCTCTCCAGAGCCTATACAAGTTGACTAAAACTACACTTCAGGGTACTAATAGGTGGATGACACCCAATGGAATGTTTGGCACATTACAATTACTGTGTCAACACTGTTTTAATGCTGTGTTAACAACATCTGCTTGATTTTAAAAAATCATTGCCGAGAACCTGGATAAAGAGTGTGGAGAGAAACCAAACTAACTGACATCTGGAATCTGAATGAGTGAATAGTCCTGTTTGCATAACCAGCTGGTGATAAAGTGCTAACTGAATGAAAGAGAAGTGTCTATATTTAAATGTATGCGATTATAATAACAAAAATATGATTGACTGAACAAAATGTCAATTGCAGAATTTAATTCCACCAGTTCCACCATATTTAGTTTAGTCTTGTATCTGTGTTTCCCATACCTGCAAACCTGGATCCAATTTTGACCTGCCCTACACCCACAACAAGACATTAACTTCAGAGGTTTTTAGGTCTGGTTGGGTATAACAGGTGTGTTTAATGGTAATTTCTTAATGGTGGTAATGCCAACCGTTTGCGTAGTCCAGCTCTGCCTTTTGCGTGAACCCTGTTCTAAAAATCCACAAGTTAACGAAGCCCTTCAAGCTGGATGTTGATGCCAGTTCCACTGGAGGCAGAGGACTATTGCTATAAAATAGAGTAGATGGTATAAGACAACCCATGTCTTACTTCTTAGGCAAGTTTAAACAATGCTAATTGCCCATTGATGGTTATGTTGGTTCCAGTGCCGACCCAGTAGAAGCACACTGATCATAATCATGATTGTTCTAGGTCTCCCACACCTGACTGCTAAAACTCAACAGCATTCTGATCATTTGAGGAACCTCGTATCTGGCTCCAGCAGCAGGTACTCCTTGCCAATTGGCCACATGACTCTGAGAAGTGCATAGCTGCTGGATTAGTGCTGTTTTTGCTAGATGAATTTAGGAAAGTTAAGATAAAAGTGACAAATTTGTTAGACCTGTTTGATATTGTAAAATAAATTACTTTGACTGCACAGCTAATTTAACTGGAGGCTTAGTCAATGGTTTTCTCTCCTGACACTTTGTGTTACACTCCACTTGGGCAAATGTAATAAAAATCCCTCAGTGGATTATTGCTTTTAAATCTCTGAGTCTTTGTGAATAAATGAATGAATGATGGCACTTTAAGTGTGAAACCACCTTGACTATGTACTTTATAGTATCTTTACATGAATAATCTATAAAACAAATTGATCCATTTGTTTTCTGTTTTTTGGTGAGACTCAGAATATATCGCAGACAGGTCACAGGCAAAAGAGTCATCCATTCACTCTCACATTGGCATCCCAGTCTAGAAAGTAATTTTGAAAATAACAGACATCACCTAAACAGTATATAGGATAAAGGAAAAAAATGGGCACAGTATAGGGCAAGTCAGTAACATGTTGTCTTCTTGAAAGGAATGGAAAAGTGCACAGGCATGCTAGTGACCTAATCTCCATAATATCCAAAGAGTCAAAACTTTATAGTTCCGGATGTCCTAACTTAAAATAAAGAGCCAAGAAATTGGTCCAGACATGCGTCACAGGCAAATGACAAGCATAATTCACAAAAAGCAGCAGGTGAAATGGATAAACAATCACAGCAGTTTCGCAGAAATGTGTCAAAACTGCAACAGATGCAACAGTTTGTAAAGTCTGTGTCCTGGCTTGAAGTTGTACCTGCACACAGACAGATACACACAAACATGTCAGTGCCATCCAAAATGACTTTTTCCATAATTTAATCATTGTAGTTAATGTATCTATTTATGTAATAATAACTACTGAAATACAGACTTATGACAAATGGGAGAATAATGTAACTGTTAGTGTGAATCATCCAAATCAAATGTATGCATAATCAGCATCATTAATAATCACACATTCATCTAAAAAAACAGTCAAAGTTAGCCAGAGATGAAAATTGCTTCATATGAGTGAAATGTAGAAGTTTTGAGAAACATTTACCAGCTTGTTCATGGTCATCCATTCCAACCAAGGGAAAGACAATGTGATTACAATGTCAGAGTAAAGGTCATCTTGAGGACCTGAAAGGAAATATGACAGGAGCAGTTAAAACAAAGCAAGCCAAAAAAACAAAAACAACAACAACAAACAAAAAACAAACAAACAAGTAAAACCTTTACTTAACTGCTACAAATGTCAAAATGATAAGAAATATATATAAATTGAAAGTTCTCATCATTGTAAATCATATGTATAATCTATTTTCACATGTATACCTGTGCAGAAAGGAGTTTAATTTTCTAAGTCGTAGAATTTAAGCCTGCTTCAGTCATTTGTACCATGTTACTTTCTTTTGTTGAATGATATCATTGTTAGAGTACAACCACATTAAATTACTACATGTTCTCTTGTAGTTACATTTAAATAAAAAACAACTGATTAGATGCCTAAACTGTTCTTTGACTGTGAAAAATGACAACAGAGAAACAAGAAAGAGAAATACATGTAAAAGTGTGAATATGTTTAATTCTATTTATTTAGTTGTTTTCTGTTTCCTTTTATTAAAGTATTTTCGTACCTACATTCTCAGATGGCGCTGAAACAATGTTCACTGGAGCTGTTGGAACATTGACAGAAATAAAATATGATGATCCACAGTCAATTTTTTTTATCTTATTGAATTACTTGTAATGTGACATTCAGTTTAGAATTTAAAAGGCTATCAAATGTGTGGCAAAAATTATGATAAAAACTTGAAACAAACCAAAAACAAACAATAGTTTAGTCAGGTATCAGAAACATCAAAATTATTGATTTAAGTTAAAGAGAGGGTGAAACCTGAGCAATACATCGGTATGACCTTTGTATTAGTATATAGCAAAAACACATAACATACCTGTTGATGCAACATAAATGTGAAGTTAAATGATGAATTCCATCACTGACATCATTATGCTTGGTAAAATCAGCGTGCTGGCAGTGCTCCACTGTCTGTCAAAAGGAAGTGATTTAAACAGAAAAGCTACAAGAGAAATTGCAATGTTACCTGTTTAAAGGAATCTGGTGAAACAGCTATTGGTTGAGACCAGAGCTGTTGAAATTATGGTGCAATACTGGAAGAGGATGTGAGAGAAGGACAGAACACATAACAACAATCCTCAGTGGATCTTGGAGCAGACCACAGCAACCTTCTGAACAGAATCCTATGACCACCACTAGCAGACATCCAAGAAAGGGTCCCCAGGATATAGAGTTAGACAGCACCAGGCCCTGAACTGATTCACACTTACTGGCTAAAGAAGCTGACTGCACTCGTGAGTGTCTATCAGCACAAATGAACCAGCTGCTATTAGGCCAGAATCAGAACTGTGATCTCAATGCACTGTGGTGCATATTCACGTGAAGATTTTACGTACAAGATATACACCACAGTGCATATCTTGTACGTAAAATCTTTTATGTATTTCCATATGTATGGGCATAATATTATATGGAAAGAGCATAACAGAGAACATTTAATCAACATTGCTTCAATGATGCTGAAATTATCAGTGTTTTGCAAGTGTCTTTCTTAGCACAGAAACTCCAACAGATCTCTTGTAACTTTAGATTTGTGTAATACTACATTTAATGCAAGACAAGTGGTGACTGATTTTCCTAATGTGTTTTCTGTTTTGCCTGGTTTTTAGCATATATACTTAAAACGCTTTGGTCTTTATGCTCAGTAAAACACTATCTATGAATTCCTTTCTTTATATTTATATGACATATTCCTCCTAGATTAAAGGTGCAGAAGAGCACAAATTCTCCTCTACTTCTAAATAACAATGACCACTTACATTGCTCATAGTTAACAGAACTGTTAGATAAAAATTTGATTATTGAGGCTTCAAGATGGCAGATTTTGACCGCTCCTGATCATAAGTGAGGAAAACTCCACAAAACTCCACAAACTCGATATAATAGTTGTTTTCATACTGTCAATGATATAAAATGCATGGAGGCAGATGTAAATCGACACAGAGGGGGTTACAAAAGTTACGGAGAAGCAAAAGACACCATACAGGATAATAACAACGAAGCTAGCATGAAAAAGAGCAGGGAGCAAAACAAGGAAAACAAGCTAACAATGGTTACAGCAATCCAAAACTTAAGTGATCATTTCCGAGAAATGAGAAAAGAAATTAAAGAAGATCTGAATAACCTAAAGGCCAAGATAAACCAGAAGCTACAAGATGTCATCGTGGATATCCGTAATCATGGCACAAGGTTGACTGAGGCAGAACGGTGTGTGAACAAACTCGACAGTGAACGTAGATCTGAGAGATGCGTTACAGTTTTTCTCGATTGGTTTGGCTCATTTCTTGAAACCGAGATGACATTCTCAAAACCATAAGGTCATTTGGCCAAACAGTCTTACAGTGCTGCCCAACATTATAGCTCACTAGCAAAATCAAATATCTTTCCCCAAACTCTTCGTCCATGCTTCAAAAGCAGATTCCGTTCCCATATAAAAGGTCAGTACAGTCAAAATAGCACAGATCCTTCTCAATTGCCTTGGCACATGTGCATTCATTTAGTGCTTTTGTCAGAATATCCTGGATGGTTTAGCACAACACCATGGATCCCCTGCAAAAGCTCATATCTCTCCCAAAAGAGTTTATCCATGTGTCAAAACTAAATATCCTTCCCATATAAATAGTCAATGCCCCCAAAATGCATTATACCTTTGGCATTGTTCAAGCACTGCAAGTCAAAATGCTTAGACGTTTTGTCACTGAGGCACAGGTCTAGCAACAGAACACCACTATGAATAAAACCAAAAGATTTTACAGTAAAATCAGCCTCCAATAAACCACTCATACTCAAGGAAACTGTAAACATTTTTATTCGAACAAAGAAATGTTAACATTAGAGAACATACTGTGAAAAGAAAACATATACAGGATTCTGTAAATGTGAACAGTTATAAACACAAACAAAAAACAAAAAAAACAAAAAAAACTCTAGCCTACCATACTGTAAATAAAGTTTCAGAACTATAGTACAGTAATATTTTCAGTGGTCGCCATTGTCACCCTCTCTTTCCTGGCCACCATCCTCATCCTCCTGGCCATCGACGTGCTGCTCTCTGTCAGGCCATAAATTCTCATCCACATCGCAACGGATATTTTTCGCATGCGATGCAGCGAGGGAAGAAACGGCGTGAATGTCTCAACCATCCCCCACATTGATCCCCTGTGATGTCCTCACATGCAGCATCCATTGCATGCAGCAGGGCCCTCTGGTCTTGAGCCTGATGCTCATACACCCTCCACCTCCAAGCTGAAAAAAACTCCTCAATTGGATTTAGGAAAGGAGAGTAGGGTGGAAGAAACTCCATTAGCATCCGGGGATGGGTGGTGAACCAGGTTCTGATGTGTGGGCCGCGGTGGAAGTTCACATTATCCCACACAATGACATAATGTGGTAGCTGAGGTCCTTCTACACCTCTCTCATTTTCTGGGATCAGATCAGTATAAAGGTGGTCCAAAAAATTGAGGAGCTTTTGTGTATTGTATGGCCCTAAACTGGGAATGTGTGTGGCCACACCTCTTTCTGATATAGCGGCACACATTGTTATATTTGCTCCTCGCTGGCCTGGGACATCCACAGTGGCTCGGTGGCCAATGATGTTACGGCCACGCCTTCGACCTTTGGCCAGGTTGAAGCCAGCTTCATCAACGAACACTAGGATGTGAGGGGTTTCGTTGCCTTCTAATGCCATTATTCTCTACAATAGAATAGAAATAAATCTAATCAGTCAAGTAGAGACAGATACTGCAGGGAGGATCTAAAGTACTGTACAAACAGGGAGTGGAAAACTGAAGACAATTTCTAGGCAAAATGCTCTAGTCACACAAAGCTGGATTCTGAAGGTGAAAAGGATAACGCAAAAAAAAAAAAAAACAGTGGTAACCATGTCTTACTGTAATAGTGTTACAATGATAGACAACCAGTAGTTGACTTACATGCACATACTGGTACTGCAGCCCTTTCACTCTGTCAGAGTTTCTCTCAAATGGTACCCTGTAAATCTGTTTCATGGTCATCTGATGTTTCTTCAATACCCGGTCTATTGTGGAGATGCTGATAGAGTTTATATTTTGGAACATTACATTGTCTAGCAGGATTGCATTACGAATCTGTCTCAGTGTGATGGCATTATTTGCAATGACCATGTTGCATATTTCTCGTTCTTGTTGTTCACTTAGGAGTTTTCTTCTGCCACCCACTTGAGGCTGTCGTCCAATCCTAGACATACAAGTCAAAGGTCAACACTGTAAATTTGTTACAAAATGAGTTACCAATGTAATTGTACTGCTGTCTTATGGTACTAGAAGTGTGATGCACTGCACAGTGACTGGAATACTATTCACAGTATTTTCTCCATTTTTTGTCTTTGTCATTTTATAGTATCATATAACATCACATGACGATATTACAGTACTCTAGGCCTACACACACACCAACACTGAATAGTTCAATAGCATAGTTCTGTACCTGTTTTCCCTGCGAAAGGTTTGGATGATGGAGGAGACTGTAGACCGAGGCACATTAGGCTGCACTCGGCGACCTGCCTCTGCCATTGTGAGGCGATGGTTTATAACGTGGTCAATAAGGGTGGCCCGGATTTCATCTGGGACATCATGGTGCCTCCGTGCTCCTCGGCCTCTTCCCCTATTCCTCCACGCATTCTCACTCCTCCTCTTCCTCTTCTTCTTCCTCCTCTTCCTCGAGCAGGAAGTTGCTGTTGTACTTGGCGAGGTGCTTCCATGTTCACACTGCAAATGAAACTGGCCCCGGCCAAGCTCTGTCTATATACTTTTGGCAGCAGTCATGATCATAGACAACACCTGTCAGGTATCTGAACAACCTGTTTGATTGGTCACCTGAGATGTGGGAAACTGCTCCTTCGTTAGTTCTAATTTCACCTGATTGATTGTCAAGTACTGTCATAACTTTATCAAATGTTCCAAGATATTCTTTCATGGTATTATATCTTTGACTAATTTTGACAGTTGAACAGACAATTGTGCATATGATGACTTACACAATGAAACCATGCTGATATGTTTTGGAGTGAGTGACCATTTCACTGAAAAATCAACTAATCAGTTTAGATCGGCAAGATCTATTTATTTGGAAAATGTGCTAAATGTGGGCTCATTGTGCTAACACTAGCTACTTGTACATAATCATTTGAAAAGAAGCACAGAGTCACTTGAGACATGTACTAAAGCATTTGCAATTTGATTAAACCAATGAAAATGACATTCTGTTGTGAACAATTGCAAGGTGGTTTGGAGATTTGTCCATGTTATTTTGAGAATGTCATCTCGGTTTCAGGAAATGAGCCAAACCAATCGAGAAAAACTGTAATTCACAGCCTGGATCAGCAGAAAACTCTCCAGACCAAAGTCACGGACCTGGAAGGAAGATCGTGCCGCACTAATGTGCGTATATGGAATTAAAGAGGGCTGGTGAGGAAGAGGGTATGATTGCATTTATTAACAGCTTCAAGAAGAAAGAACTTGGTCTTCCGGAAAACGAGGATTTAGAGATTCAGTGTGCTCGATCACTGAGACCAAAGCCGCAAGATACAGTCATTACAAGGTCTACTCTGGTCAATTTTCAGAGGTATGACATAAAAGACAACATTCTGAGAGCAGCTTGGACTAAGAAGATTTCTTGTAGGGTAAAAATATCGCATTTACACACGATTTG
The DNA here is from genome assembly GCF_013358895.1 of Oreochromis aureus. NCBI lineage: Eukaryota > Metazoa > Chordata > Actinopteri > Cichliformes > Cichlidae > Oreochromis > Oreochromis aureus. Next base: position 51,102,228 of record NC_052944.1, on the reverse strand, counting down.
CCGACTGAGATTAACACAAAGCTCAAAGAATTCAAGGACATAAGAAGAACAAAAAATATGTTTTCAGACACCACACCCAGCTAAAATGAGAATTCATTGGGACAGTGACCCACACCTGTACAAGAGTGTATCAGAAGTTGCAGAGGATATGAAGAGGGGTTACCTGGCAGAGATGCCACGCCGTATGGACATCAACTGGGAACCAGTCCTCACCCAATGTGCACACTGGGATAAGGACTCTGAACATGTCCGTGAAAGGCTTCATGGATTTCACAGACAATATATATAAACCATCTTGTGTTAAGTTTCAGTGGACAAAGTGGCCAAAATGCTTTTTATTTTTTTATTTTTTTATTTTTTTTTACTCTACAAGTACTGTTTTCTAATCTTAGTTTATTATAATAGAGGACGATGTGTGTAACCTCTCTACTACAGCTTACTTAAGATTTATAAGGAAATGCCTATATCACATGCTGGCACTGAATGCAACGCCCCCATAACATATTTCCTGTTTACTTTATATCAGCTTTTTGTTTTTGCAAAAAGAAAACACACTGTTCTGATCAGCACTGAGAGGGATGCTTAAAATGCTCAAAGGAGAATGGAATGTAAATGGACTTAACAACACTGTTAAGAGGAGTAGAGTCATGTCTAAGATAAAGTGGGAAAAATACAGGTTATATTCCTCCAAGAAACTCATCTATCTCAAACAGAGCATGAGAAATTAACGAAATTTGGATTCACAAATACAAGTCTCTCCCAAATCTCCCAGACTACCACCTTGCTGCTCAATTCATAATAGCCAAAATGGTCTGATGATGCTTGTGAGGCTTGATGGAAAGAAATGGAGAATATGTGTGGGGATATTCCAATACAAGCCCTGACAGGAGATCAGAAACTGACAACAGCTTGTCAGAAAGAATTGAGCCCCCAGGCATTAACACAACAATTTAAATGGCTAAATTACCTCCTCATCATGTCATGAAGTTCTCCAGAGGCCTGGTAATGAACTAATTATTTGATTCAGGTGTGTTGACCCAGTGTGATATCTAAAACCTGCAGGACACTGGCTCTTGAGGCCTGGAGTTGGACGAGCTAACGCGTTAATGCAACTTAATTGCGTTAGTTGTGATGACAGCTTTTACGCATTTAAGAAATGAACCCATCAGGAGCGCAGACCGACTCAAAAACCTTGAAATGTCTCTGTCAACGTATTTTGGGCAGTTTGTTCAAAGTTTGTGCATTCCAGATTGCATTAAAATCAGTGATTCTCAGACTGCTTGATGTTTTTTTTAATTATGGTTTGTTTGTTTTCTTTTTTTTTCCTTAAAAAATGGGTAAAACCTTCATTTAAAAACTAACTAATAAAAAAAATGATTGTTAAAAAAGCTCTTTCCTTGTATCTATGTATTTATGTATTTTTAAAAGAGAGAGGGATTACTAACAGAGGTAAAGACTGAGGTTTTACGTTTTCACCTTTTTTTAATGTTTTATTTTTAGCTACCTGTAAACTAAAGCCAGTGTTCGGTTCTTCTTCCAGTTCTTTCACTTGTTGGATTTTGTATTCAAGTGTTCCCCGCACTCTCCCATACACTTTTATGTTGTTGATGCAACTTAAAGATGCATTTATGTTGCATCAACAGGTATGTTATGTGTCTTTGCTATACACTAATACAAAAGTCATTCCAATCTTAACCATAGTAGATATTTTAATGTATTGCTCATGTTTCACCCTCTTTTTTACTTTAAATAATAATTTTGATGTTTCTGATACCTGACTAAACTATTGTTTATTTTTTGTTTGTTTGTTTTTGTTTTGTTTGAAATTTTTGTCATATTTTTTGCCACACATTTCATAGCCTGTTAAAATCTAAACTAAATGTTTAAATTTAGTAAATTGCGTTTACAATTTTAATAATATGTCTGTTTTATTAAGACAAACAAAAATGTTTAAGCATTAAGTACAGTTAGTAATATTTAAGTCCTTTTTAAAGCATTTAATGTCATTATCCTCATCCGTGTTTCCACCTGTTGCCTGTTTCCTCATTAGCCATAGTGTATATTTTGTCTCAGGCTTTGTTGCATTCTCCCTCTTGCTGTGTGTTTTCATTTTGAAGAAATGTGAAGGAATGACTTCAGCATGCGGGATAACAGGGCAGAACTGCCAAGCAAAAGTCAGATCTTAGACTGGCCATTAAAGAGAAAATACTGAGATGGGCAAAAAAAAAGCACAGATATTGGACACAGAAAGATAGGAAGGTGTTGTGTCCAAGTTTGAGGTCTTCAGTTCAAACAGAAGAACAGTTGCGAGATGCAAAACAAATGAAATGACGCAAGAGCAGTGGTTAATGCCATCACTCAAATGTAGTGGAGGCAGTATAATGGTCTGGGGGTGTTTTTGAGGCTATCAAATAGGAGATGTGTTCAGAGTAAAAGGGGCTGTGAGAAAAAGCTATCAAAATATGTTGCTACATCATGCCATATCCTGTTGACAGAACTATTTAGCTGTTGTGGGAGCAGCTTGACCGTATTGTACGAAGGAAGACTCCATCAAGCTAATCCATCCAACTGAGAACGTCACATTCTGGACATTGAGTCATCTCTTTTATATCTTTGTTGCCTTCTCAACAAAATCCAAGGTGTTCTGAATGTGGTGTTCAGAGCTGCCTACTAACCGCCTGAGGATCGAAGCCAGAAACTTTGAGATGTTATAGTTGATCAAGTTGATCATACAGACAATCAGTCTTAAAGGTGCATCCTGTTTATGTATCTTCGGTAACTCATACAGACTTGGTGTAGCTTCCCCTGGGTATAGCCTGTGGTATGAGGTCTGGTCAACAGCATTGTCTTGTTATAACTGCTTCAGACAATCTATCACCCTCTTCCTTAAACCACTTCCTGGAGCTCATAAGTATTTTTGTCACTGAGCAGTGACTAAATGCTTTGTACCTACTACATTTCTCTTACCATGAAGCAGTATTACTTCATAGCAATGCAATGTCATGTGTTTTGACATGTAGATAAGTTGACTTAAGGAACTTTGTTGTCTTCTAAGATGACTTGCAGAAGTGTCAGAAAGCTCACGAACATTCTCCAACAAGACTGAAGCCTCTGTCTTTCTACAGACTGAAGAGGATAATCAAAGTGCTATTAGTTGTCCACACACCAGACGAAGATGAACAATACAGACAAACCCATATAGATGGATTTTTGTTTGTTTTTTCATTCAGACCGTTACTCTAGGATTGAATATAAAAATCTGGTAAACCGTTTACAGTTCACGTGTGTTATAACCTCTATGTTGTTGCTCCAACACATCTGTTGTAGTTTCATTTTAATTAATTTCCACATTATCATTCATTCATTGTTTTCTACTTAACCATAGCCATTGACCACAACATATACAGGGTACGCCATTAATCCTTTTCTTGTTCCTCTTCCATTTGCACTCCTCACATTTCATTTCATCACACCAGAGTGTAAGTGGCTGAGGCAACAAAGACATAAAAGAGATGACTCAACAGGCATTTCCAGAATGTGACATTTTCAATTTCACATTCTGGAAATGCCTGTTGCTTTTTGTTCTCTGTCTTAACAGAACAGACATATTATTAAAATTGTGAACAAAATTTACTAAATTTAAACATTCAGTTTAGATTTTAACAGGCTATCAAATGCGTGGCAAAAAATATGATAAAAAATTGAAACAAAACAAAAATAAACACTAGTTTAATCAGGTATCAGAAACATCAGAATTATTAATTTAAGTGAAAGTGAGGGTGAAACATGAGCAATACGTATCTACTATGGTTAAAATCAGAATGACCTTTGTATTAGTGTATAGCAAAGACACATAACATACCTGTTGATGCACGTTTATGTTGCATCAACAACAAAAGTGTATGTGAGAGTGCGGGGATAAATCTGTCTAAATTCAAACAAGTGAAAGAACTGAAAGAAGAAATGAATACTAGCTTTAGTTTAATGTAACGTACTTGGACTTGTGCAGTTGGCTTGAAGTTACTACCACTGTCTCACTCTCTCAGTGTCACAGTACGAGAAGAGTTTTCATTTATATATCTGCACATTTTCTAATTTTTATGTTCCAGGTTTGTTAAGAGCTCACACAGTTTTCTGACTCTAAGACATCCCAAACTTTCTCTGTTTACTGTGACCTTATATGAACTTGGACTGTTCTCTGTGTCTAGATTAAGAAAAGTCAATCCAGAGAGTAGGTTTGTTAATTTAGAGCACTAAAACTTTCTGCAAGTGATTTAATTAATAGCAACAGCTCATCACATAACATCTGTACTGTTATTTCTGTAGTAGCTGGTAAATAGTGTGTTTTCTTTTTTTTAATCTGTACCATGAAGTGTTGAACAAGAAGGACAACCAGTGGGTGCAGCCCTAGACACAAGACATGTAACACAGAAAATATGCTTGGCTGAAAGCTTTAATGCTGCATAAAAGAAAAAAAAATGTTTACTCTGCAGACAAAAGTGCTAAAATCAATCCTTTGGTAACACAATCAGTCTGCTCTTGTTAAAGACATGAGACAGTTGACTTGTTACTTAGTTCTTCAGGTTCGGTGCTACAGGGAGAGGAAAAATGTAATGATGGAAAATGAAATAAAGAAACTACAGCAAGCAGAATACAAACACTATCATATATCAGGGTGTTTGTGTTGTAATGGGAATTTAATACTTCAGTGTCAGCCCCGGCATCTATATATTTTCCTGACACAGATCGATGGCAGATGAACGTGACAGTGCTGATCATCCCAACACTTGGAACCTGCAAGATTCAAAATCAAAAATCAGTAAAATACTGCACAAATAAAAACTTAAAGCCTACTTATCCAAACACAATTTTTTAATCACTTAAATTATTCATATATATTGAGCATTCATGGTAATTATTGTATTCTGAATTACCGCTATAATTTATCTGCAGACAATCCTGATTGTGATGATTATTAGGCTCTCCTCTGCACCAGTGTCTGTAGTTGAAACGGCTCCCATCACTCCACAACCAAATACCCTCCTACAAGACAGAAATTGAACATAGCATTTGTTCATGAAGGGTAAAATATCAAGGCTAGCCACACTGTTCTCAGAGCAACTCACCTTTAGCACACATCATAACTTTTAATTTGACCAACTAGCAAATCTCAAACAGCGCATATTATTTAAGCTGCTTGTGACTTTTTTTTCTGCATTTGTCTCTGCAGCCCATCTCCATGTCAGATCCTCCATTCACATATTTTTGATGTATTTTCATGGGACGTGGGGTCATTATAGCAATGTGGCCAAAAGTTCTGTGATGTCATTTGTACGCAACACAAACACAACACAACATTGGAGGATGTCGAGGTGATGGCGTACCTGCTGCTCAGCTTTTTGTCAGACTCAGGAACCACAGTGTTGGTTTTTGTACAGCTATTTTCCTCTTTACCTGGTTTCATAAATGACTGTTTTGAGTCACTCATGATTCATCAAATGGTGCCATTGACTGGCCAGTTAGTTGCATGCAGTCTGTAGGCATGATATTTTCAGATCCACTCAACTTGCTGGAAACCTTGGCTGAACAGGTACTCCAACCTGAAAACCCTAAAAGCTGAGTTTACAAAAGTGAAGCCAATAGGTACTATGCCTCTCATATGTGACATATGAGAGACTATTAAAGAAGTAATTTCTATTCAATTTGATTTATATAGCATCAAATCACAACAACAGTTATCTCAAGGTGCTTTATATTGTTAGATAAAGAACGTAAACAAATAAAGAGAAAACCTCAAAAATCCCCCTATGACCAAGCACTTGGTGACATTGTGGAGCAAAAACTCCCTTTTAACACAACGAAACCTTTGTCAGAAACAGGCTCAGGGAGGCCACCTGCTGTGAGCAGTTAGGGACGAGGGGAGGAAGACAGGAGAAAAGACAAATACTGTAATGGTAAACAAAGTACCCTGGGTGCATCATGTCCTCCAATCCAAGTTACTCTGTAGCCATGATAGGCAGTCAGCCTCTGAATCAGATGGTACTCTCTGCTGCTGTGCACAGATGCAAGGTTTGCTCCCATCGACAGGCAGTTTCTCTTTGGTGAAGAATGACAGACAGAGCAGAGTTTCTCAAAGTCACAACTGGACTAACATGTATTTTAATCAAGTGTTGAAGACAGAACAAGTAAGAAAAGTTTACCTCAGCTGCAGCCCAATTCATGCGCCTTGGAATATAGCGAAAGCAGCGGCGATAGAACCGAGTCCAACCATAAGGACAACCCACGTGACTCCATGCTGGGGGAGAATAAATAGTTGTAAGGGGTGTATTTCCAGCTTATAGTTTATTTATTTATTTTTTTTAATTATCATGACATATACAACAACTGGAAGAAGAAAATAATTCTAGCAACATCTTGGCAATTAAACATCAGTTAAGTGACTGGCAGTGTACTGGGCATTCTGACTCACAGTAATAGTACATGATTTGAAACTTGCAAGTAAAAGCTTTTTAGTAATTATTAAACATGTGATTCCAGTTATTACATAAATATCTTCAGAAAAGGAAGTAAATTAAAACAGGAATCGGAACAGTCAGGTTAAACCAAAGTAAGTAGGAAGCAGACACAGAGATTAAATTGCAAAACACAGACTGTCAGTGTAGAGATAAATATGAATAAAAGAGCAACAATAATAATAATGATAATAATACACTCAAAAATTGAAACAGCCAATAAAAATGCATAATTACTCAAAAAAAAATTGATAAAACTTTCGGAAGTCTTATCTCAAGTCTTTCCAAAGTTCAAGGACTGCGATGGCAAAAGCATGGTCACCTTTGGATTCAAGCATTGAGATATTAACACAGAGAAGAGCTCTGACTGTGGATGGCAAAGACTGAAAACTGGCTCATATGAGGTTGGTCTGCTATGTGATTTGTATTCAGAGGCTTGTGTTAAACTGTTAAAAAATTAAAATATTAAAATAGATGTTTCTACATCCAAGTAAAAATTTTTAAACCCTCGTCCCGTTCCTCTCTTTCTCTATTATACACAGTTTTATTTTAGATTTAACAATATTTTAAAATTTATTTAATTTTTTTTATGTTTTCTCTTCATAATGCAATTATTTATTTACAAAATACATATTACGCTGCAATACTCACCAGCAACAGTGTGCATAGCCATCATCGCACAAAGAAGTGCAGACACAGTCAACAGCTTCATGGTACTGCTGTGGAAAAACAGAAGACCTAAAATGACTGACAGTTCATTAAATAAAGGATAGATGATAATTTGAGTGTTCGTAGCAGACCTCTTGTAGAAGATCTTCACTCTTTTCTGTAACAGCCAGTAGCTTCAGCCTTCCAGAGTGCAGATGCTAAACAGCTACACCAGTGTTTATATACAGGACGATTATTCATTTACATAGTTGCAAAACCAGGAAATAAAACTTTTCTCAACCAACACAAAAATAATTGCTTCATCGCTAATTCAAGTCAATGCTAACAAATTTGACACACACTGATGGTCAGCAGAGACGTTCCACAGAGTACAAACACGGAACAATGGCTAAAGCTTTACTGTAACTTACAGGAAAAGTTACTGTTTAAAAATAAACTCTGTTCCAGGGTTTTAAAACATGTTGTAATTGGTATTGTCAATATTTGTGAAAATTCAAAACAGTGTTTTCTTCCACCTGTTTAAAAGTTAAGAATGTGTTGCCATCATCATCAGCCTTTTTAATATCATCATGAGTTCTTTGGACTGTTGTTTGCCACAAAAGAAATAAAGTTGCTATTTATTGGAATATGACCATTTTCAAAGCCATTATGAGATATTCTTCTGAAAAACCTCAGCGACACATTTATAACTGAACTTTGACACTTTCCAAACAAGCCACACTTTTTCACTCTTTTTTTTCTAACCATACTGTCCTCTACTTTGACATTCAACACAGTAACTGTAGTTTGTAGAGTCTAAATGTAGATCATGGCTTGTTTTTTTACAGATAATCTAAACATTACATAGTCTGACACTGAGGTGAATGTACAGGGACATATATTATATAAAAATACAGGGATCTAGAGTGCGATCAATTTAGTCACAAGTGTGACCAAATTTTTCAGTGGTGCAACTAAAAAAAATCCTGGGTCGCACCAGTGCGACCAACCTTTCGAGTACAAAAAAAAAAAAAATCCGCAACTCTGAAAGTCTCAGTGTGGTCAACAACTGACACACATTATGCCCCTATCGTGGTCTAAACCAATCAGCGATAGTCAGGGGCGGGACCTCTCTGATTGGCCGTGGTCCAGTTGAAAGTGCAGGTGGATAGAGAGAGGTGAGTAGCTTGAATAAAGCGATATCAATTCATGAAATCCTGAATCGACTTTTAAATATAACTGTGTTTTGCCAGAAACGCCAGATTCTCAGGTTAAAGCTCACAAAACTATTTGAACAACCACCAAACAGTAAATGAGAGCAGGTACACGAATTCCACGTAAACACAGAGCGTGGACCCGACGCACCAGAATCCGCTTTCTCTTTCTCGGCTTTCTCACCCACCCAAAGCCGACAGCTCGCTGATTCTGAAGAAGTCTCCCATGTATCAGTACTGATAAATGATCAGAATTATAATATTTCTGACTGAAGCAAAATTGAATCGAATCAAATCGGGACCTTGTGAATCGGAAACAAATGAATTATAGAAATGAATGATGATACCCAGTCCTAGTGAGTAGCCTAGGCACAGAAGAAGTGGATGTAGCTGTGGGTAATAAGAAAAGATGAAAAGAACTATTGATAACTTTTTTGTTAAGGCCTGATCCATCTGAAATTGATAGGCAGTGCTCTGACATGGAGCCATCAACCTGTTTGCTGCTGCAACAGGTTGTCAGAGGAGGCCGAGATGATGATTAAGTTTAACAATGACTACAATATTAGCAGAGTGCAAAAGCACTTTAAGCACAAGCACTTTTTCAGTAACTTATCTTTCTTGTAGAAATGTGCTCCAAATAAAGAACTTTGTGTTGACAAAATTGTTCGTTAATCATTTACAAATTAAGTCTGTATTGGCAGCAATCCCCCCCCCCAAAAAAAGTGCACATGTAAAACTGCAGTTTTAAGCGATGCGGTTGAAAAATTTGGGTGCGCCAGTGCAACCGTGGCAAAAAGTTAGTCTAGAGCCCTGAAATAGGAAGTCCATCATATTCCTCCCATCCCCAGGAGGTTATGTGTGTGTGGCTTGGGTTGTCTATTAGAGGCCTGGATTTTTCAAGGTTCTGCACAATCTTAGCTGTTCCTAGGACTGCACTCTTCTGGACAGAGACCTCTGATGCTGTGCCAGGTATCTACTGGAGACACTATTCCAGTGTCTGTGTTACAGCTCCTATAACTCCTATAACCTGTGGGACCACTCCTGCCTCTATGGATCTAGTATTCAGCATCTGTTCTTCTGCTGCCATGATCAGAACCTCTGGTCTATCCTTTATGCTGGCCTTGGCACAACATAACAAATGGTTATAAACCAGGCTAGTGATTATGTACCCTACGTGTTTTAAAAAGAAATTTGTGTCAGATGGAGTTCTGTACTCTATTTGAGTACTTTTTAATTTTTATTTTTTATGTGCTTCTGTTATATGGTGAATAACACACTGGTGTGTTACACGGGGTCAATGTAACAGCAAACGACAAAAATTTACTTGTATTTAACTTTAAATTAACTTGAAATGATTAACAGACACTAGCTACAGCACATAATATTTTTCTGATGCTTTGGTGAAACTGCCAAACTTTTTATTTCAGCTAATCTTCAAATTGCTTTCAGTTAATTTTCACAGAGAAAATGCCATTCATTCTGATTTGCAAGTTTTGTATGAAAGACAGCTAAAGTTCTCTCACTATGAAGCAATATTGCTTCAGAAAAATGCAATTTCATGTTTTTTGACATGTAGATAAGAGAATTGAAGAAGTTTGTTGTCTCCTAAGATGACTTGTAGAAGTGTCAGGAAGCTCACAGACATTCTCCAACAAGACTGAGGCTTCTGTCTTACTACTGTTAATCTACAGTTGAATGTAAATGGTTGACACAGTATTTAATCAAAACCAACATCAACAGCCAAAAGGATCAACATAAGCCAGGTTCTCCAGTCATCCTCTTCGTATTCCTCTTCCTTTGCCCTTCTTGCATCTTAGTTCATCAGACCTGAGATACAAGTGGCTGAGGCAACAAAGATACAACAATACAAAGGAGTTGACTCAATAGGCATTTTTAAAATGTGACATTCTCACTTCAAAGCTGTAATTTTTTGCATAATATATCCATTAAACCACTACTTGTTTTACCACGACTTTATTTACTGATCATACTGAGCATACAGTTCCTTCCCTTTATGTTCCGTTGGATTTTCCCAGGATACAAACTGAGAACAATGACCATTCAGTTCACAAACACTCCATATTATTCTGTCAATTTTCTGTCCCAGTCAATGACAGTACACAGTGTCCTACAGGGACAAGAGTAGGATAAATAATATGCAATCCAAACATAGGTTGTAGTGCCCAGGTAACATTGTAATGACCATACGATGGTGCCAGTATGTGAACACACTGTCAATGCAATGGGGCCCTACCACACAGTGAATTGGTTGATCTAATGTCTCCTATGTAAATGTCTCTTTAGGTCTCTCTGAGACCTGTGAGGTTGTGTGTCAGGCAGTTCTGCACCCTGATCACAGAGCAGGTCTGGTGACTGGTCAGGTTGCATTGTCACTGCAGCATCAGTTGTCCAGTTGTCCAATAGCAGTTGTCTGCTATTGTCCATACACACTTGCATTGGAGTCTCCAAGGTGGACTCCTCTGCTTCTGTAATATGTACTGGGAGGTGCACTACTTCAGGTTGCTTGCTTGTGCTGCTCCTGCCCTCCCCGCTCTGATATATTCCTTCTTTTGATCATAGTATCCAAAAAGTCAGTGATAAGAGAGACCTCGTCATTGGACTTTTGGAAGTTTTTTAAAGCAATATTGTATGTTTACACACTTCCTCATTCTTAATCCCAAAGATCAGATTGATTGGCAAATTCCTAACAAAAAGCAAGTAAAAGGGAGAATACCCGCAGCTGCCTCACTGGTAATGCAGTTATTGGTATGTACAACCTTACCTACATAATCACTCCATACCTCTTCAAGTGGAAGCTGAGCTTGTAACAACTCAGTCTGTTTTATTGTCATGTCTGGCTTATGTGTAGTTATCTCCTGGATGTGTGGGTTTCCATTTAGCTGTGCTCAAATTGTAAGTGACAGAGTTATTATATACTTCACAAAGGGGGCATAAAACAAATAGTCCCTAAACCTGTCTGTCACAGCCAATTGCAGCACTAATAACTCCAGTTTTTCTGAATGTAGCTTGTGGTTGTGCTGGTGTCAGTGTTTGTGAGCCATAGCCAGTGACTCTGAGTTTGCCTTTCTGTCGGTGATGTAAGCAGGATGAATGGGTTTTCAAACTTAGGATAAGGCATTACAGGTGAATTAGTCAGAACATAACTAGATAGGTCAAGGCTTTCTGGTGAGTATCAAAAAACACAAATTCTGTAATACCCTAGAAAACCCAGAAGTTTACATAGTTCTCTAATGTTTGTAGGTGCATTTGTCTTGAATGCCTCTACTGTCCCTACTTCTCTATCATCAATTCTGTAGCCTTCAGCAGAGATCACATTTCCAACATAGTGCACCACATGTCTAAACAGGTCACATTAGTCTGGTCTTATTTTAATTCCTCAGCTTTGCTGACATCTAATAACTGACCTCACACCCTCACCATGTTGTGTGAATATGTTGCTATAGATCAAGACATAGTCTAAGTATGGAATGCAGGCGTCCCAGGCTCTCATCCATAAGCTGCAGGAACATTTATGAGGCCAAATGGAATCCTGTTCCATTCATACAGCCCTTCATGGTTTTGTGAAGGCTGTGAATTTTTTTTCTCTCTCACCAAACACTAAAGACACTTCTTACCTATCAGCTGCGCAACTTTCTTACACTTTGTGTAAAAGTTGCATAACTGAGACAGTTGTTCTTAATTTTTCAATCTAGACTTAGAGGGTGCTGCAGAATTGTGAGGAGGGGGTCATTTTTACTGTCTCCTACTTTCTGTGTGGGCTTACATGCTTGCCCTTTGCCCAGTGTGTTTCACTATTATATTTAAAACAATGGTTACAGTCACTTCACTAACATGCTATAGGGTTTCTTTGGTCTCCTTAAAACAGCTGCCATTACCTATCACAATTGACAGCTTTTCTCTTATGTTAAATCGTTTGTAAGAGTGATGCCACTTGACCTGTAAGCTTCCTGGTTGCTATATTACTTGCCTCTATTTTTGTACATAAAGGGTTTTCTCTTAAATGAATTGCAACAATTGGCTGAGCCTTGCAGGAGGTTTGCAATTTCCTTCACTCTCTTTCACAAAGTTCAGGCCTGCTTTGTAAGTGCTCTTGTTTGTGGTTTTGTTCTTCTGAGCTCTCTCACTTTCATTGTGCTGGGCAATTTGCATCCTTTGTACTTGCAACTCGTCACTACTGCCCACATCCTGCACATACATCTCTGCATCACTGTCATGATGGGCTGGAAGCACTGGCTTTGAACTCATTCTCTATTGTATTTTGGACCTGACTGAGCTCGCTCAAATGCAAACGGGACTTTTTGGTGCAGATCAAGCACACAAATGAGGAACTCAAGTGGTGTTTCATTTGGTGATTTGCTTATATAACATAGTTGCATCCTTTTCTGCATATTGGGGTCTTAATATTTGCCTGAGGCTGGCTAGAGTTAGATCAGTTTTCCCCTCTAAATGGCTTCTTAATTCAAATCCAGGGCTCACAGCACGTATCACTGCCATCATAGTTTCCACTTCAGAACAGTCCTTCCTTAAACCACTTTCAGTCTGATGTTCATGGCTACTGATATGCAGTGTATTTTGAGGTTGATTCACCAACATGTTAGTTTATCTTGAAAGCCTTTCTTAATACACTGGAAGACGTAGTTAAATGCAAAATGAACCTCACAGACAGGAAACCATGAAACTCAAGACAAAACATACAAAAGCTGAACTTAAATCATCTTCAATATTGTTACATCCCCCAGGAGGATGCTGGTTTTCTCTTGTGAAATAATGCCTTGTGCTCTTTCTAGGCTCCACCTCCTCTCTCCTGATTGGGTGCTGCTACCTGAATCAACCTAATCGCCAATCAGCAGAGCACTATATGATGCCTATGGAGCTGTGTTTCTGGGCCCTCCGGTCATTTTGACTGCCATTCTTATGCAAGCTTACATGCCCTTGGAATTGTATGTGTATCTTATGTGATTGTCCAGACTGCCTAAAGGGAAGAGCTGTCATTTGTTTTGCAATCCCTTGTTTTCTCCTGTTTATATGTTGGTTAGGTAGGTTATCGTTGTCGGTTGCATATTTTGTTTTCTTTGGAGTTAGAAAATAAAAGGAACTTACTCATCAGGGATGTTTCATTTGTTATGTTGGCTTTGGCTCTCTCTGACGTTAACTGTCAGTCTGAACCAGAACTCTAAGACTAGCAGGAAATAAACCTTTAAAAACTGCTATCTTGATTCCTCCTTTACTATTTTAGCTTTATGTTAGTCCTGTCCATCCCCTAGACTCGCCTGGGGACGTAACAAATATGAAAAGGAAAATATCATTAATCCAAAATAAACTTAAAAACCCAGGGTCAAAGACCCAGGACCATGACAGCTTTATCAAATGTACTTAAGAAATGAGGGACGAAAAGTGAATATTAAGTTGTTTTGTTGTTGTTGTTTTAAGACTATAATATCAAGGTGCAGTAGTGCTTAACCTTTAGCTGTCAGGATCTGTGTTGTGGATGAGGGAAGGAGGACCCAAATGCTGGACTCACAGGTAGGTAGGTGAAGGTTGGTATTTATTGCCGATGGAGTGAACAAACAGAACAGAGGTAGGAAACGGCTGGCTGGCTGGCTGGCTGGACGACTGACTGAATGACTGAAGGGCTGACTGAAAGGCTGAATGGCTGGCTGACTGAACGCAGGCGTAAACAACAACATAACATCACAGGACCATCAATGACACGACACTGGACTGGGTGAACTGAGGAACATAAATACACAGGCTGAATGATGAGTGATTAGAAACCGGTGAGTACACAGCTGAACATAATCTGGCTAATGACACGAGACGAGCTGACACAGGAAAAGCAGGAAGTGAGAACATGGAAGTGGCAAAATAAACTGAACATGAACAAAACTGAAAGCACTGGGTCAACGACCCAGGAACCCTGACATTAGCAAGATCACATTAATTCTACGGCATTTCTGTGACACATGATAGCACAATACTGCTCAAGTCATTTAACCTCTGTAGACCCACGCTTTTGTTCAGGAAGCATTTTTATTATATATAAGCTCAAAGTTTAGAATCACTTGGAAATTCAGTTGTTTTCCATGGAAACAGATACAATTATTAGAACAGGAAATCTAACAAATGAGCAACTGCTGACAATTTCAGAGCAAGAAATAGTGAATTTTAATGAAAATGATTGTGTTCTTCAAACTTTTCCTTAAAAACAAAAAACAAGAAAAAAAACCCCAACACCCTTTGAAGCAACTACATCCTGGCAGACCAAGAAAAGCAGACCAAAAGTGTGTGACTTGCGTGTAAACTAATTATCAGATTTGTCATTAGGCAACAGCACTGGTGAAATTCTGAAGAAGTTGCTGCTTTCAAAAAGATCGTTTAACACTGAAGTTGAGACATAATTTCACAAATGTTATTACTCAATCTCTGACTTTTAACATTTGGGGTAATTGAGATCACTTCGTCAGTTGCTACAGAAACACTGATCTACAGGACAAATCAACCTCAGCTCCTCCACCAGTTGTCATGTAATAGTAATGTAAAAGGTTAGACATAAATCCAATGAAGAGGAGCCAGGTATCAGCATCTCAATTTGTTAGATGAAACAATATCAGGTGTGAAGTACCCATTATAAAATAGAAAAGCAATGTTTTAATCAGTAGCATCGTCAGAATCAGGATAATTCTCAGAACACTAGGTAAATACATTTCTCACTGTGGAAGTACGATTTATGCTTTCAGTGTTGGATATACAATGCTGACTCCAGTAGTCAGCATTGTATAAGTAATTTATTTATTTCAATTTAGTTCACTTCAGATATATATATGCATTTTTATAGAGCCGACCGACAAAATCTAAGTGCACTTTATATTAAAAGGCCCTGTAATATTAAAGAGAAAGCCCAGTCATATGATACTAAAGTGGTGTTTCTCAACAGTACATCAGTCTCAACAGTCAATGATGAAGTACTGTTTCTCCTTAACTGACAACAATCTTAATAAAGTGCAGCAATAATGACATTAAATGATTTAAAAAGGTAAAATGGTTAAAAAACGGGTAAAATCTCAATGTTTATGGCTGTTAATAATCCTTCTGTCTTGTAAATCTCATTCAAGGAAAGAGCTTGCTTACTAACTGCATTTTTATTTAACAATTCTATTAATTATATGCAATGTTACTGGTCATTGGGATTTAGAAGCAGAAGAGCATCAGTCACCTTTTGCGCCTTTATGCAAGGAGGAACATGTGATACATGGATTTGTAGGTGTTATTCAGCATAAAGACAAAAGGGTCATAAGTGTATGTGCTAAAAAGCAGACAAAACTTGGACTTGTGCAATTGGCTTGAAGCTGGCTGCAGACAGTCTCTCTATAGTATTAACAGAACGCTGTTATAAAAACAGTCATTGTATTTGTATTTTCCTGAACTTTATGAAAAAATTTGAAATTTTTGCTTTTCTCATTTTAGTGCTTGTTGTTGAGTTACCGCAGGTGAAAGCCAGACAATCTGGAGTGGCGGTCCATGCTGCTCCTAAAACTGCTGTGCTTGATTGCCGATAACAAGCTGCAGGTGAGGAAGGGCAGGGTCGAGCCCTGAGTTCGCTCCCCTCCCAGCAGGGGAGAATAGCGGATCCCCGATCGCTGACACCCAAGGTCATGACAAGTTATATACAGGTTTTTAACAGTTAGTGCAAATAATTATTGGCTTTTTAAAGAACTTATTTTAACATTGCACTCAACAAACAAATCCTCCCTAACAAAAAAAGTAACTTCAAGAGCCAAATTACATTATTTCTTCACATCAATATATGGGCCGCAAGTGGCCCCGCGACGCGAGTTTGAGACCCCTGAGTTAAAATAACATAATTATCCTGGTTCCAGGTTTAGAGTAAATCGATTTGTTGATCAAACATTAATTCATGTACTAACAGAGACTTGGAAGAGAGAGACCTAATGTTTAATAATCCACATTTCACTGTTTTTCTCTTTGGTTCAGATGTGGATACTGTATTGTTCTTTCTTTGTGATTTTTTTAAGTTTAAGTTGTTTTTGGCTAATTTTTAGTTAGTTTTCGTGTCTATTTGGGAGCTGACACAGTCTCTAAGTGGATGGAGTTTTTTTTGGGGGGGATATCATACAATACCTGTAAACAGAAGGCAGATCCTTTAGACCTTATCACCTCTGTGATAGTTGTTTATGTTTTGCTCTCTGATCTTGTCACTCCACTGTTGTCTTCCAGACCCTTGATGCCATGCCTTTTGTATATATGAAATGTATATTCCATTTGTTTGCTTTAATAAACTTCTGGGTTGCTTCGGTTGTATTTTTTGGGTCATTGTCCATCTATGTAATAAAATATCGCCCAATCAACTTGACTGGATTTAGCTGGATTTGAGCAGACAGTACATTTCTGAACACCTCAGAATTCATTCAGCTGCTTCTGTCCTGTGTCACACCATCAATAAACACTAGTGTCCCAGTGCCACTGGCAGCCATGCATGCCTAAACCCTCACACTGCCTCTGCTGTGTTTTACAGATGATGTGGTATGCTTTGGATCATGAGCTGTTCCACACCACCTCCATACTTTTTTCTTGTCATCATTCTGGTAAAGGTTGATCTTGGTTTCATCTGTCCAAAGAATGTTTTTCCAGAACTGTGCTCGCTTTATTTATTTATTTATTATTTTTTTTTTAGCAAAGTCTAATCTAGCCATTCTATTCTTGAGGCTTAAGAGTGACTTGCACCTTTCAGTGAGCCCTCTGAATTTACTTTCATGCAGTCTTCTCTTTACAGTAGACTTGAATATTGCTACGTCTACCTCCTAGAGAGTGTTGTTTGTTTGGTTGGCTGTTATAAAGGGGTTTCTCTTGACCATGGAAACGATTCTGTAATCATCCACCACTGTTGTCTTCCATGGATGTCCAGGTCTTTTTGCGTTGCTGAGTTCACCAGTGCTTTCTTTCTTTCTCAGGATGTACTAAACTGTAGATTTTGCCCGTCCTAATATTGTAGTAATTTCTTAGATGGGTTTTTTTCTGTTTCCACAGCTTAAGGATGGCGTGTTTCACTGTATGGAGAGCACTTTTGACTGCATGTTTTCTGTTCACAGCAACATCTTCCAATTGCAAGTTCAAATGGGAGTCTGGACTTCCCAAGAATTTGATGAACACTTGAACAGCAGTGCACTTGATGACGTCACAGCTCAGCTCCAGTGTGTTTTTTCTGCCATCCCCCCTTAATTTAACTGTGATTAATATTTGCAATGGAAATTACACATGATATGAAACACAAACTTCGTCTCTCTTAAAATATTGTACATGTATGCACAGCTGACACTGCTGATATATACGATAAAATATGCATCACTTACTACTCATAAAGATGAAAAACAATTCAAACTTGCAAAGTTTTTCCATGGCATAACACAGATGGATGCTGAAGGATTAAACAGAGACTCATTGGCTGTGTCCAAATTAAGAGACCGCACGCTTGAAGTACGCATTTTGAGTGCGATTACGTCACCACCACGCGACGACGGCTGTCCCAATTCGAAGTGTACTTCAAATGCATACTCCAAATGCGCTGTCGTTTTCCCCAAATATCAAGTGTGGTCCGGTGCACGCTTCGTGGTCCCACATATCCCACAATTCATAGCGCGGCGGTGGGTGTGGATAATTTTGCCGCAAAATACAGCAGAAGGGAGCGGCCGAAGAGTGAACTGTCAAAAGTAAGTACTGAATATTATGTCACTTATTTATGTGCGAATGTTTAATAACGAAGAACATTAAAACATTACTGTTGGCCACATGTCGGCAAAGTTATGTGACATTAGTGATGTTTGTACTGTCAGCGTTAACTTGGTTTTAGAGCCTTTACTTTAAAATATACGCTGTCCAATAGTCGACCTTGATCTTACAGAGAATCTGATGATTTTATGGATAATTAAAGTCAGTCATATATCCACAAACACAACAAGCTGAAAGTCAGTGATGCTGCTCGGTTTGCAGTCCTGAATATCACGGCACAAGCAGGATTCACTGCACTGTTAATGTTAGCTATGTTATATTGCTGCCTCTGTTCGGTGGTGTCAAGCCAAACGGACTTTAACGTGTGTTTGAACGAGCTGACGGTTCACTCGTTAAGCTGAAAGAAAGACGCTTTAATCACAGGAGTCACACATGTGTCCACTGGACCATCTGGGAACTCTTCTTGTTTAGCACTCGTAATAACACAAACACTAAATCCTCCTTCTCTGTGCTGTTTTGTAGCAGTGTGTACACCTGAGACTGTCACCTGTCTGTCTGTCCTGCACTCTCTCTCTGTTTCTTTCTCTCTGATTGTGGAATAAAAGTATGAACATGTATTTATAAGTTACACTTGTGTTTGAATCCTGCAGCTTATCGCACATTTGATTTCCATGTGTGACAACTGCAAGTGTCCAGAGTGAGGACAGACTGAGGGACCCACTGCTGCACATCATCTGTGAGGCTTTGCACCCCTGATGATCCACCAGGACAAACTCAGCAGTGTGTGAGGAAGAGGAGGAGGAAGAGCCAGCAGCAGCTGACAGATGGAGAGAATAGACAGACTGTTCCCTGTTTGTGAAGGACTGCTAGGAAAGTTTAAAATAACTATTTGTCTGTCCTGAATCAGTCTTATTAGGTAATGTTCAAATAATGTTATCATCCCAGTGTTTTCAGTGTGGGAGAAAGTACTCAGGGCCTTCAAGTTACACACTATGAAAGGCAGCAACAAGTTTAATATTCAGAAACCTAAAGTATGTATCAGCAGCAGAATGGAGCTAAAAATAAATGTTTGTTTCAGTTCTATGAAGCTTTGAGTATTTTGGATTAGTAGCACTGCTGTGTTTGTTGCATCATATTGCTGTAATTGTTTATATGTTTTATATATTCTGAGGTAAGTTGATCTATAAGGATGTTATGTGTTTGTATACTTTCTGCCCAGTTTGACCCATTTAGCAGAAGTCAGCCTGTTTACGGCTCTGATATCTATTCTGTATGACTTAAAGCAGTTATGACATGGTCTGATTTTCTCACCCAATGTCTGGCCTCGTACATTTTGACGAAGGCCAGACCATCCCATTTCACAAGCCTCTCACTTCCGCACTTCTCGTACTTATAGTATGCATGCTGCGCGTATTTCAAGCGTGCGGTCTCTTAATTGGGACACAGCCATAGTGCAATTCCCAGTACTAAAATGGCCTCCTGCCGCCTCCTAATCATGTGACCCTAAACATCCAATAGGAAGGATAGCAACTCAAGAAAAATTTACTTGACCACAGTCTCCAAGCTAACCACTAGGAGATGCTAAAGTGCTCAATGTGCAGATAACATTAACATGATCATTTCTGGAGCAGTCTTCAGGTTCTCCATGTAGTAACATGCCATTTTTGCTCCCCGTAAAATTGTTTCCTCCTGGATTAAAATATTTTTGTTGGATTTAATTCAGAGTCAGCTTTTAAAATAAGAACAGCACATTTTTACATCACGGGATAACAACGAGTGAAAAATTCATTTCAAAATATACTAACAGCTCTCCAAGTAAGACTTTAAAATTAAGCTTCATGGCTGGACCTTTTTATTTAACTTTAATCTCAGCCAAATCGATTTGTTCTGGAACAAGTAAAACACTGAAATAAACAAAACATTAACATTTAGAAGTAATCTAAGTGAATTATATCTCATGTTTAATCTCCAACGAGTATTGGAATCCCGTGGGGGGTTTGAAAATGATGTGCCGAGAGTCAGGCCTTCTTGCTGGCTCTAGTGAGCCTTGACCTCCCTGTCAGCTATCAAGCTGATGGGGTAACAGACATCTCTGAAAATGTCAGAGCAGTTTTGCAAATATGTGATGCCTTGATAAATCAAGCAGATATTTGAAATTTACACATCTACAGTCTCGCCTGAAAATATCTTAAACATTTATTTTGTGTTGCAGAAACAGTAATATTTCAAACTTTACTTATAGTATTAGCCGCTATCCTCCACCAATGCTGCGTTTGTTTGTTCGAGTTTTGGACGAAATGCATTCTGGGATATTTGGTTGCACCAAGTCCACAGAGGTCACAGATTGCCCACTTTGCTGGGAAATGTTTTACAACGTTTCTAGGATTAGCATTTTCTTGATACAATGTGCAACAGAATTTTTTTTTTCCCTTTCCTTTGGTGGATGCCAAAAGTGTCACCATGCATATAAGCCAGACTGTATTAAAAAGGAAGTACACTTTGCTGGAATTTACTCCTACAATGGATATTGGGCATGACACTATAAACAAAGAAGAAACTCTTGTTTCTATGATGATGCAGGAAAGCCAAAAAAAAGAAAAAAAAAGTGTTAAAAGACCAGTATGGCCCAGTTCATCACCTGCTATGTTGCCCTGCAGAATGCCAGTTAAGAGTCTTCATACAAAATACTTTGCTTTTGTAATGTCATCCCCAAGAAGTCCACCGCCACTTTGGAAGAAAAACAGAATTAAAATGATGTTTTATCTTTAGTCATACTTTATTTACCACTGCAGAAGGAATCATGTAGCATGTTTGTCCACATGGTGGCACTATAACATTATAGAATGTATAGGACAAAAAAACGCGTCTCTTCAGATATTATTTTCCTTTCTGACAGTGACATGCAGTATATGTTGACTAAAATGGTGCTTAACACTATGATGTAGGTACAAAGGTTGCTGTTTGCTCTGGTGTCATGATGCACAAAAAGGGAAAAAAACATTACAAAACACAGCAAGAAAAGGTTTGACAGAAGTTCTAAGACAAAGGCTGTTTGAATGATGTAGATTTGTAAAAGCATACGGGAAAAAAATTATATATATTTTCAGAATAAAACTTGAACTATTCTACTCATAATACATCCAGCCTCCTCTTATTATAGACCTAATAGGAAATCTAGCTCCTGTTTGCTGTTACAGTGAACCAGAAAACCAAAAAAGGCCTGCTAATACTGGAAGCTGATGTCAAAATCTGGTGGGTGCAGCAACTCTTTGCATCGGCTCAGCATCATTTACAGACTGAGGGCACACAGGGATTGACGACGAAAGGAACACGGTATATCATTCCATTTGCCTTCTTCTGTGACCAGAAAAAACACAGGAGACAAGTTAGAACTGTAGACCTGAAACTGGCAATTAAATGCTTTAGTGTTTTAAAGAAAGTAATTCAAAAGTAATAAATGTTAATTTTAGTATTATTAATAAACAGAAAATAATAATAAACAGAAAATCATCAAGTCTATAAAAAACATAGTCATATATATATATATATATATATATATATGTGTGTGTGTGTGTGTGTGTGTGTACACATATACATACATACACACACACACACACACACACACATATATACACTCTTGTCATTATCAAGATCATCTGACTTTTAGCTTTACTTGATGTCCCTCAGATGCTGTGGAATCTAAGAGACTGTGGAATGTAGTAGTAAAGTCCCCTTGCCACATTAAAATGTTTATTCAGACAGCTCAGACATCTCAGTAAATAATGTTTTAGGGATTTACCTCCATAATTTATCTCTATACAAGCCTCATTATTTTCCCAATTGTCTGGTTGCCCCGGCATCCATTCTGAAAATACAAATTGACTGCCATCGCTCCAGAGCCAGAGATTTGTCTAAAGATGAAATAAAACAGAGATTTAAAAGTTCAAAGTGTCCTTCTCTCATTAAGATCAGCTTTTATTTGGATAAATTACCATCTGGCAATCAGTGCCTCCAATCCATGTCCGTGATTCATTCAATGATGTAGCTTTTATCACCTTCTGAATGTTTTGATTCTCTTCAGCACTGTGTACCGATGCGAGGTTTGCTTTCATGGACTGACAGTTTTTCTACATTGGAGATGGACAAAAAGACACACAAAGAAAGACAGGAGGAGATGGTTGCTGGAGAAAAACGTGGCTACTTGAAATGAATATCTGGACCAAAGGGACTGATCTGCAACAACTCAATCATGGATTGATTGAGGTCAATCTTTAGGGAGTTCACTGGCAGTAAACTATTTGTACACCACTAGCATGTCAAAACTTTTTTTTTTTTAAATTATGTCACAGTTACTCTGTAAGGAGTGTTTATTTGCAGAGGTGGAATTAACAAAGTAAAGATACTTTGCTACTGTATGTAAGCAGAATTTCGAGGTTTCTGAAAGGCTCATTACTTTAGCTTTAAGAAATCTGAGGCCAGTTTATATTACCCAGCACATAATAGCACATACAAGACTTGCTGCAACCATCGCCAGTGTTAATTACATACATTTATACCACTATACCCAGGGGTTAATGTACTAGGGAACAAGTGCAGATGTCCATAAGTTGTTCCGGTATTTCATCATCTAGATAGCAACAGAAAAGTGAGCATAAAGTGAGTGGCATTCGATAAAGTGGAAATTTAAAGATTACATGTAATGTCATTTTTTAATGATGTTCGATCATTATATGATGAGTTATTTATTTATTGCATTTCACAATGTCCTGGAAATCAGGTATACTAACTTTGTATTATTCAAATGCCCAGCAGTTTATTGCAGAATTAACAGCTTAACTTGCCAAACTGTGGTGAATCTACAGTACAGCTTTATGTTGACTGGTTTCAGCTGATTTAATGTGATGACGCTGAGAATCATTCACTAGTTTCAACTTTTATATTAACTGCACATTGTCTAGTATAAAGGCAGATTCAGTAAAAGGACTAGATGTCACGATCCCTGATAATGCATTGCTTAAAATGGAGAAAATCTTGAGGGATGGTTGCTATGAGGAAACGCAGCCCAGAAACTTTACCAGCGGCACACATCGTTGTGTGACTCGACTTCACAGGGTGTTTCGGTCTTTTATCCCAAGCTAATCTGCCATTTTTCACCTTCCTTGGTTAGGTTTAGGGATTTGAGATCTGATCTAAATTATCATATTAAAATTTGGGAGACATCGTCAGTAGTGGACCTTGGATTCATCAGGTGTTTTGGCCATTATCACTAGACGCCCTGCCAGGGTGTTAAATTGTTATTTCTCTTCTACTTTCTTCTGTTTAGTTTTCGACAATTTATTTTCTTCTATCAATTCACTGCAACTGAGAAGTAATACTTACCTCTTTAATATTTATGGAGCCTCACTTCTTCAAAGGGATAGAAAAGGTGATAGAGAGAAGTAAGACAAAAGAGACAAGATAGGAGAGAGGAGAGCCAGAAGGGGGGGGGGGAGCGCCTGAACGGGCATCCCACACATCCCCGCCACATTGGGCTGTACGCTCTACCTCCCCACTGCCTCCCAGAAAAGGAAGAAGAGCAGAGGGGAGAAGAGCTGAACATTTTTCCTTTTCTTTTTTTCTCCTTCATTCCTCCTTTTGGTTTCACTACCATGAGGTTAACTGCACAGCCCCCAGGAGGTCCTGACACAGCTGTATCAGTCAATCAGCAAAATTTCTACTGTTAGGTTTTACCCTTTTGACGCCCTCTACTGAGGCAGGCCCACTAGGGTTGATCAGTCCTGGGTGTGTGTCTCACGGTTAGCTGACTGCCTTAGCTGCCAAAGTGATGTCAGCCTTCTTTAGCCATAGCCAGTGACTGGTCCTCTCAGCAGTGTTAGCTAATTCTCCTACACCCTGCCGTTGCGCCTGTCCTGATTCCAATCTCTCTAAGCAGTTTTGCTGTTGTACTGGCAACACAGCCCCTGCATCCCCACTTCCACCGGGCACACCCCTACACTGAGAGTACACTGTCAGTGTAGGGGATGAAAAACACAAAGAGGAGTAAATCTCAGAGCAGCAGCAGATCCCAGCCTTTACATACATAAAATCTACTGCAGAAAAATACTGGATAAAATCTATTGGAGAAATGTGAGTTATGATTCATGGTGAGCCACTACAACAGATCCCTCCCCACCTGCTGAATCACACTTTAACCACTGGCTAAACTCATTTTTCTGTTAATGTGTCGACACAAATTTAAAAAATTCTTTCTATTTCCATTTACTAATACTATTTTTTATTATTATAACACAAGATTCAGTTAGCGTTTCCATTAAATATTTTTTCTGCGATGTTCTTCAAAGAGCTACTTTTTACTTTCTTTCTTAGCTAAGTGTAAGTAGAAAGCTCTGCCTCCCATGTTACTGACATGGATAATATGGTGCTATGAAGTTTTAAGATGCAATGGGTCCTCATTATAGGCCTTGTGAGTAGAATGATTTTAAAATCAATTCTAGATTTAAAAGGGGACCAACGAAGACAAACTAATATGGGAGAAATGTGATGTCTCGTTCTAGTTCATGTTAGTACTCTTGCTGCAGTGTTTTGGCAGACTCTATGTTTCTAAGATTTTTAGGGCATGTAAAAAAAACTTTAGTTAGTATAACTGGATATTGATAAAATTCAAACAAGTGTATAGAATTTTCTTTAATATCTAAGGTGTATTCTAGTCTCTGTATTAAAATATGATGAACAGTACTTAATGCTGCAATAACATCTAGCAGGACATACATATGATATACAGCCAATTAAAATGGCTGCTGGGTCTTTGACAGGACCATCGTGGAAGCCTGAACAATTCCTGACTGACTCTCAGCTGATTCTTGGCAGCAATGACATTCCTTGCCTGTGACGTGGACAATGTGACCATAAATGGTAACTTCCCTAAATGCCTATTAGGAAAATTGGTGGTAATGTCTTGTATATCCACGAAGAGGAGCAGTGTTGTGGCTCCTTTGTTTACAGGCTTGCTACATTATATATTTATACCTTTTAAATTTGTTCAGGGATTCTATCATTTTAACTGAATCATAGCATTGAGCTGTTTTATAAAATAGTAATATATTTGTCATTTAATCCTTGTTGTTCAGCTGCCGCTCTTCATTTGCATTACTTTGAAACTATCATCACATCTTAATGATGGAAGAGCCTTCAACAGACAAGCAGCAACCCCCCAACTCTACCTATCTATAAAACTTTCTTACTGAATGCTATTGATGTGTTTTGTTCTTTAATAAGATTAATCATAAAACATGTATCTGATTTTTAGAATACCATTCATCCCCTTTTTAAAAATATGGAGTCCAGAGTATGTTACTGAAATTGTCATTAATACGTCTTCAATCTTTGTCACATCACGTTAAATTTAAAACAGAGTGAAATTTAAAAATATGCAGAAGTAATTTCAATTCTACACTAAACATGCCTGTTTAGAAAATAGTTTTCAGTGCAGAGCTGCGTTCATGAAAATGCCAACATCAGAATATGACTCTTTTTATCTTGGGGTAACTGTGAGAGCATGTACTCTTCTCCTTGAAACAAATTGTCTGTTTCAAGAGAAACAACCAAAACAGAATATCAACCAAAACTGAAAACCTAAATTTAAGGTTTTCCTGTTTGATATGCAGTGTAACAGACTGCATGTTTTGGTAGTCTAATGTCCCGTTTTATAAACGGCACCATGAGATGTTGGTTTTCTCAGTTGCACATTTCCGAAAGACATCATCCCAGCCTCCACAAAATTCAGCCCAAACAGCTGATAAGCGTTAAGCACCCAAGCACATTAATCAAGTTAACACTCACTGTTGAGAACAGTCAGCAAACTGACTGTTGGCTGAAAACGGCAATTGTGTGTCCACAGACTAAACACAGTGTCAACATTTTTGAGTGAATCACAATCCTCTGGCTTACCTCAGCCTCAGCCCAGGTCATCTTTACTGAAACGTAGTGGAAACAGCGACCTCCAAACTCACTCCAATTATCAGGGCAAGTAGCTGCAGATGGGTGAAAAATTAAAGTGAAAACAAGTAGAGAATTGTATATGGTATGATATTGTGTCATCATGATAAGGCTCCCTCATTGCTTTTCTTTGCATATTTACTTTGACTCTGGTCACATCAAGTGTTTTACTCTTTTAATTTTTCAATTTTTTCTTGCCTGACGAGAGCACAGCCAATTTGTGAGGATTTAATACTGTGTACATAGTTTTGCACATTACTGTACTCACCATCAGCTCTGGCCAGAGCAATTAAGGCACAAACAAGCAGAGAAAGAGTCAACATCCTTTTGAAGATGATGGAGACAATGAATATGATCAGTGAGCTTAAAAAGAACAAAGACGGAGAAGTTACTAATGATCATGGAGGGAGTGAAAGTGTGAAGGAGAAAATTGGGGCAAAGAGAAAAGAGTCAGAGTAAACCTGCAGAAGAAGGATTCACTCGGTGGCTCTCCTGTGTTTAATCTGTTGGACCAGAGGAAAAAAGTGGATCTTATATACACTAACTTATCTCCATATCCGTGTTCAGATAAGTCTTCTCATCTGTGTATGACCCAATTTTTTTTTTTTATCAGTTTATTGGTCAACAAATCAAAGGGCAGCACATCCCACACTGTTGGTTTTTCAAAAGTAAACATTTAGTGAATCGCAGAAACTCAAGTTCTTCCTTCTATGTTTCCTCAAGTCACGTCTTGTTTGATCCGAAATTTGAATATGACACACGGAATATGCTCAGAACCATAAACAATAAGAAATTATTATTTTTTAATTAGGATATAGATTATCTGCATATTTTAATATGACTTGTGGAGGCTTACTGCAGATTTTTTTTGCTACATAAAACAAATTGCGGTGGATGGAGCAGCTACAAAGTCTGCTTTTCTGTCAGAGTTTGTTGATCAGGTGGTTTGAAGAAGGCCTCTCACTGGCTTTTTCTAAGTAAAGGTTTTAATAGTGATTACAGGAAAAAGTGCTGGTGTTTTGGATGCTAGAAACACGTTTTCTCTCACTCAACCTGAGTTTGTTTCGTCTTTGAGGTTCATGATGTGTGTAAACAGACTCCGACTCCTCCAGTACTCGCTTTTCCATTGTTTAACACACTGGCACATTGGCATTAACACAAAGCCGTTATACAACGCTTTGAAACAAATAATTTGTGTTGAGGACTTTTTATAATTAAATTATTCGAATTACTCGATGAATCGTTGCAGCCCGATCAACTTCTCACATAGAGCTATGGAATGTGTCTACAATAGTGAATACAGTTTATTTCTATGCACAGTAAGGAGGTAGAAAGCACAGTTTTCAACAAAACTATTTTACTTCATCATTTAAATTTCAAATTTCATAAAAAAAGAACAAAGAAAGGAAGAAAAGTTCCCAAATGTAAAAAAAAAAGATGTCCAGATTGCTCTATCAAAGTTAAGATCATTATTCTAAGCTAATAATGCTGAAGCTTGTTTTTTTGTTTGTTTTTTTTAATCGTATTTTTAGTATTAGTATTTTTTTCTTAACCCATTTCCTCTCTCTGTTCCCGATATCAACAGTGAACATTATAGTCCCAGTATGTTATGTGACTTCCAAACAGCCACAGGCTCCAACACAGACAAATAGAGATTTTGATGGTATTTTGCCAAGAACCAAAGGTTAGACAGGCTATTATTGCAATTTATTTTTAGTTTGCAATGATCCTAGTATATGTTATTCGCATCACCCATTTTGTTTATTATTAGTAGGATTGTTGCTCAATACTTTCAATTTCTCTTTCACCTGCCACTGTGACCACAATTTTCACCCTAAAGTGATCATTTTACCCTCAAAATGTAACTACACTTGTCTTCTTTCCTCAAAGCCCACTGGGTGAGTCAGAGTATGCATCCATCCATCCATTCTCTTCTGCTTATGCCGGGCTCACACTGTGCGATTTTTTCAGTCGCGCGATTCAGCTCCTGCTCAAACTGTACGATTGACTCGCAGGGGTTAGAAGTTCATAGGTCACGATGCAGGGTCTCACACTATACGGCCCGATGCTCTGATGCGACCTGAGTGCTCAAACTGTGCGTTCATAAAATGAAGGTTATAACAGAAATTCTGCCGCTTGCTCTGCCTCTCTGTCTTTCACTCACACAGACATGCACACCACCACCATCAACTTTATGAAAAACATTGATCAGGCAGCTGTGATTGAGCAGCAGTGTAGATCCAACTATTTTCACGGTTCTTGTGGTCGTGATAATTTTGTGAGGCCACATCGAAAAGGCTCGGGTGAGCTTTCCAAAGTTCTACAAGTTGTGCCTCCATCGCTTGTGTCCAGATCACACGCTGCACTGCCGTGCTGCGCCGTCTTTTTCGCTGACATTTGTGTTTGCGCGTGCGCAGTGTGAGAAGCTGCAGTGACACCCTCACGACGGTCGCCCGACCAAGCGATTGATGATCGGGAGCTGGTCGTGAGGTGTTAATCGCTTCTCGTTACCCCACGTACACTACACGATGCACGAGGCACGATGAAGGACAAACTCGGGCCGATTGCCAAAACGGTCGCACGACTCAAAAATCGGCTCAAAATGGGTCAAAAATCGCACAGTGTGAGCCCGGCATTATCCAATCCAGGGTCGCAGGGCGAACACATTCAATATAAATTCACGTGTACATTCAATATACACATACATACATATAGATGTTAAGTCCTTTTATCCTCTCTCAGATATAATGGACGGTAACACAGGGGGACTTGATCTTCCATCCCACCTCTCTTGACACATTCAGGACTCATGCCTTCTGTGTATTTCATCTGATCATCAAGAAGATGAAGATATTGCATACTTTAAAAGAAATATGTTTAGTGGTTCACAGAGCAATATGTATATCCGGTTACCAGGGTTGAAGCTTAAATCTAAAGATTTTTGAGCTTGGCATAACCGCCACTTTATCAAAGATGAACCGAAAAACAGCCCACAAACCACCGTTATCTGTGTCCTTGTTGTAAAGTCTGGCAACACCAAAAAACAATCTGAGTTTTGGACAGTGTGTAATCTACAAGTTAATGATTCACAAGTGTTCTGCAGACCCAACTTTCCGTAAATGACAAAATGCAAATAGTATTCATTTAAAGATTGCACAATGATACCACAATGTCATTTAAAAAAAAAAAAATGCTAAACCTACATCTGGTTGAAAATCAGTCATTAATAAACTTTGAAAAAACAAACAAAAACAACAACAGAAAACAACTAATGAGCAGAAATCTTCTTGTAGCCTTGTTGGCCTTCAAGTATTGCTGCTCTGAAACACTAGTTTCTTGCCTAATTCTGACCTTAATATTAATAGGCATTCCAGGCACACACCCAGTAGCCTACATAGATGCTATAACCATATAACATAACATTTTAAGACATTACCCGAATAAAGAATTAATGGCATCTGGTGCTGAGTTTACAGAGTGCAAGTAAGTGTTGGGCTTAAAGGCCATAGTACCATATCACCTCAGACTCATTATCCAACATTTACAACCTTGTTATATAGTCCTTTTCTCAGGCTGCCTCCGAACAGACCAGAACAATTAATCTGGACCCCAATCAATCCAGTATTGGATTGATTGGGGTCCAGTTCACCCACTGCATAATGTATGTGGATGTATAAAATTTGATGGTTTTTACACTAAATATGTTTAAAATGTTGACCCCAGGATGTTAAATGATGGCCCTGATGAAAACCAAAAGCCAAACTATGTCACTATAGCAAAAAATACTATGCACTATGTAACATAGAGGACTCTGTAGAAGTGTAGTTAACAAGGACCGATGACCATGGAGAAATCATCTGAAGTGACAACAGCTTGCAATATGTCTAGGCTGCTGCGTGCTTCCAATCATGCACTCAGTGTTTGTTCTTCACTCACCTTTTTCACTCACTACCAATCTGCATTTTATCATTTGTCATTATTAATCTCATGCTCTCTTCCACAGGTGTCTCTATCTTAAAAAGCAATAAAAAGCACCTTGACGCAGCTGATGTTCTGATTTGGTGCTATAAAAACAAAACTGAGTGAACTGAAATTTAATTTTAATGTACAACAGTTCACAAATAATTTGACCAAACTTGTCCAGGTTTTCCAAAGAATTCACATTAGCATATGCATGAACTTTACCTGGAACATGTTTGTGTGTCTCTCTGCTCTGGTTGGTGTTCCTCTCTTGGACTCTGCAGGTGATGTTGTTGCTCTGTCTCTTCTCCACAGTCACTCTGCTGCTGACAGTATAGAGGTCATCAGGACCTCTGAGGGTACAACCTGTATGAGTATCCACGCTGCCGCAGGGCTAACACAGAGAAACAGACAGTCATTCACACCTACAGCCATTTTAGGAACACCAATTATCCTTACCTGGCTTACTGCATGTCTTTGGACTGTGAGAGAAAGCCACAGTACTCAGAGGGAACCCATGCAGACAGACATTTATAATCTTTTCTGTGTTCTATTGTGAATAAAATATGAGTTTGTGTAATTTTCAGATCATTGAAATTAGTTTTTAAATTTGCATTTTACACAAATGCATTTTTTTTTCAGTATGTCACTATATGAATTTTGGAAGGTGTGTGTTATTGATGTCACGACTGAGCAGGACAGACTCAAGCACGGACTGCGAATCACAATAAACAGTTCTTTATTTACACAACACCGAGTGGACTATATACAAGTGGGGAAGAGGGGGTCCACAGAATCCAGAGGTCCACAGGGAAAGTCAGGGGAACAGGGTCCTCACTCTCGCACACAGCTCCACATGCTCTCTGCCAATCTGCTCACTCCACACCAAAATCCTTCCTTCTCGCACCACTCTCAAGTTGTCATTTCTCAAAAAGCAGGTGTTACTGCTTAGTGTTGTAAAGTCACACATTATAACCCCAACCGCCACATCAAGTCAAGTGTCTCACCTTAACTTGTGGAGTCAACAATATATGCTAAGTTGACCAGCTTAATATGTTTTTGATATTTGATATTTCTCTGTGATATCAAAATTGTCCTGCAGGCTATGAGTATTTGTATATAAGGAAGTATTTTTCTACATCATTGGCATCCCGAAAACTCTCATTGTTCAGAAAAACAAACATATTAATGTTTGTTACTCACTAAAGTCAGATAATTTGTTTTATTCTGATTTTATTAAATGCATTTAACATAGGGTGGGGCTAAGTTTCACTATGGGTTCACCAGAAACCTGATTGTGACCCACACCAGTTTAATTTATCAAATTGAAGTTTCCACCATAGACAAACTGCCTGTTTAGGAAAGCAAATCTTGTATTGAGTTTAGAGGAGATACACATTGATAAGGATTATTGCAGGATAAAAGGAAGCATGAGCAAAATACACGTGGATTGGAGGCGCTGGCTGCCAGCAGGTATCATAATTAAATCTGTGATCTTACTGAGAGAAACTTTCACTTTTCCTTTGTGAGTCTTTTTCATCATACAAGATCTGCATAGAAAAAGAAAGAAAATTACTTAGTTGAACCTGAACTTCATTTATGCTCTCAAATCAGCCTACAGGCTGCAACACTGTGAATTGTGAAATGAATTATTGAAATCATCCTGACAGATTTTAAAAAAGAGAAAACAGACAAAATGGAGTTATAAACTATGTAAAACATCAAAGTTCAGAGACCTGCAATACCTTTGAAAAAGTAAAAAAAAAAAAAAAGGCCTCAATGTCCCTTTCTTTCCTTAAAAAACCTCTGAAGAACTTCGAACCTTTGCTTGTTATAACATCCAATATAAATAAATAAAATAAAAAACGAGATTGACTTGTACTGTTAATTATTCACTGCAGTTCATTTCCTTTTAGGACACAGGAATTGTGTTGACAGTCTGAGGAAGTTTTTGGACGCTTGCTCACAAAGTAAAAGACATTTTCCAAATTGAAAACCTTGTAAATTCTACGGTGTTTCTGAGTGTAAGTATTGTTTTGTTAATGTTGTTAATGCTTAATGTTAAGCTAATATTTTAAGGGTTACAGCATTGTTTCATGTTCTTCTTTTTTAATTAAAGTTTAATGAAAATAACTTACTGTGTCTCCATTATTATATGCTCAGATAAGCCTAAGCTCTCCAAAGTTTAATTGTATGTTTCAATGTATAATTTCCAATAGGAAATGGAGATAAGTGATTATCACTGTATTAATTTTATATATAATATATAAAGATATATATAAATATTACATATAAAGTTGAATAGTGAAACATCCATTTTGCAGAAAATTACTTCATTAGTACTTAATTAATTAACTAATTAATTAATTAATTGCAGCCATGATGGCAAAAGCATGGTCGTCTTTGGGTTTAATTATTGAGTTTTTAACACAGAAGAACTCTGACTGTGGATCTAAAACTGCAGACTGGCTCGTATATAATTGACATTTCTTCTGTAAGGATATAACACCTTTTCTCAACCAAAACAAAAATAATTGCCTTATCCCTAATTTGAGTTGATGCTGACTTAATTCCACGTACACTGATGGTGAGTAGAGAGGTTCCACGGAGTACAAACACACTACAACTTATAAGGTATTTCTGTATCTTATTGGAAAAAATTCAGTTTAAAAGTAAACTCTGTTCAGGGAGTTAAAAACATATACTAAAGACATTTCTTTTTGGCCATTTGAGCTCTTAAATAAAAAACAACTGCTGATGCCTTATTACTACAGATTTTATTGTGAAAGCTGAGTATAAGTAGACATTGTAGTAGTGATTAGAAGTAGAGTTTAAGTAGAGTTTATTAAATATTAGCAGCATTATCCATCAGCAACAACCATTAATTTGTGTAAAGAATGATGCGTGCATTCTCAAAACAAAAGCAGCAGATGCTGCTTTAGTAATTACTGTGGGAGAGAATCATGGAGAGTGACTAAAATACATGTGCTTTGGTTATCTGCAGCACAGAGTTAGATCTAAAAGAGGTAGCTGTTGCATTAAAGCAGTGATTCATACTGAACACCATTATAAAAGAGTTATATAACTATATATAAGTAAATATTGCATAAGCAGGAAGATGCATAGAAAACTCATGGGCACTATAGAAACAATATCAATTTGAGAGGACTCAATATAAATATCCCTGATATTGAGATATAATTTCACAAACGTTATTGTTCAATCTCTGAAATTTCGCATTTTAGGTAGCTGATGTAACTATGTAGGTAAGCGACCTCAGCTCCTCAGCACATCCAGCACCAGCTGACATGTCATGGTGATGTAAAAGGTTAGGCCTAAATCCACAATGAGGAGCCGGGCATAGGCATCTTGGTTTTGTTAGCTGATACAGTATCAGGTAGAAAGTGGTAGGTATAAACATTGACAGAAAAGCAATGTTTATCAGTATGTTCTTCCTTATCACAATCATGATAATCCTCAGCGATAAAGACAATTAATTAAAACATTGTTCACCTTACATGGCTGACCATGGTGTTCTAGAGCTCAAACAACACTCTCCTACCCGGAAGTGGCTGGGGCTGATTCCTCACTTCTTTTGAGTGATTCAGTATTTATTTTCTTTTATTCAGTTTACGTCAGATATAAAATATATAACTGTTTTGCTACAAACTTAGCTGGACATCATAAAGGACACTGAGGTGCTTTTCTTCTGTTCACCATAACAGAAATGTGAGTAGTTCTCAGAAGCATTATGGCATAGAGAAGTTCAGACACAGTCAGCAGCTTTATAGTGATGTTTAGTGTTGCTGTAGAAAACAGATAATTCAAAGAGACAGTTCATTAAAAAACGGTAGAAGATAATCTCTTTTTACTCGCTCATATATATGGCATAGGCAGCAAAGCATTAAGTAATGCATGATAAAGTTTAAAAAGCAGCAGCAGCTGAAGACATTTTTATATAGACAGGCTTTCAACTAATTTGTTGTTTTTATGTTGTATTTTATTGTTTTACATTGTTATATTTTCATCCATTAAGTCATATGTACGTCACGATAACTCGTGTACTCTTACTCTATAGTAGAATGGACTGTTTATTCACTGCATGTATACATTTCCAAATAGAAAATTAATTCAACTTGAAGTGAAAACTTATACATTTAAGTATGATCCCAGAACAGGACCCCACTCCAGCTATGCTATCCACAAGGACTCATTACAACACACGGTAATAAAAAACCACAAAAAAAATAGTTGGCAGTCCAGTAAATTATATTTTACTTTTTAGATTATTAACAGCCACAGTAAAGAACAGTAGAAGCAGTAGGTCTTTGTCTGTAGGTCAGAAGTATTTTCCAGCTATTCAACAAAATACTAGCTGTAGTCCTTTAATTAGTATACGGGTATGAGATAGTGCATGACATTAATAAGCGACAAACCTAAAAAAAGGTCTTATTTCTTAACAAAGCTTCTATTTAGCAGAGCATTTAAGCTGATAAAATTTGAGTTCATAGTTTGTGTCTATTTTTGGTTGTTTTGATATCAGGACTGCTGTCTACCTGTGTGCTGGCATTGTTCAGTACTGAAAGTGTGACTCCTGCCATGCCCTCAGTACAAATGGACTGCAACGTAAGAAAACACCAGCATATAGAAAAATGAACCAAAAGCACGCAAAACACAACGGAAGTAGAACAAAAGAAAACGAATTAGAAAAAAGAAAACATATTAGAAAAAAGAAAACAAAGCAAAAACTGGGGACATAATAACTTGACGGACCAGATGTGGAAGTGTGATTTTTGATATTTTTTTTCGGAAAAATGGCAGAGGGCTCAAAGGGGAGAGCCAAAGAGTAAAATTCTAAAAGTGCTGGATTTTATCTTACTTATTTATGTAGCGATACAAATGTTCCAGTAACAAAGATCATTAAAAATGTTACATTTGTCTGACTGTCAGCAAAGTTACGTGACATTAGTGATGTTAGCACTTAATGCAGCTCAGTTTCCAGTTGCTTTTAAAGCTTTTACTTTATGATGCACGCCGTTCAAAGATCGACTTTAACGTTAGACGTTACGATGTTATGGGTAATTAATGCCAGAATATCCACAAACAGAACAATCTGAAACATGTACAAAGGTTGTGAACGCTGCCTAAACTTTGACAGAACGCCATGGAGGACAGGAGGACCGTGACACTGAGCTGAATATCAATTTTACAGCCCCGGACAAACATCAGGATCAATTACATTAATGTTAAGGTTAGTTCAGTTATTTTGTTGCCTAAGCTGGTTCTATTGGTGGTGTCAAGCCAAACGGACATTTAAGGAGAAACAAGCAATCAGTTCACTAGTTAAGTTAAAAGAATAGTAGTTTATTCACAAGACCCAAACATTTGGCCATTGCACTAACTTAACCACTTTGTACTTAAATTTAGCTCTCATCTTATTTAGTACCCTTAATAACACAAATAATACTTTTACTTTAATGCATTTCAGGACAGTTATTATTTTGTCACTGCAAGCCTTAAAACATCAAACTGATTTGAGCCTAAACAGAAACACATGGAAGGCAGTCCTCTTCATTTATTAATCATGGTGGCATGGTGCATAAAAAGAGATGATGTGTGCCATACTCAGGAGTTAAAGTAAAACAGTTTTCCTTTCCTTTTTGGCCCAAATCAGAACTGTTTGTGTGCAGTTTGTCGCACAGTGTGTTGTTAGCTGGTCCAGCTGCTGTGTTTCACAGGAAGAGAAAAGATAGAGAGAGGGAGAAAGATAAGAAAGAGGACAGGAGAGGAAGAAGAGAAGCTAGATTTAAGGTAAGGACTGCTCATTTAAAGGTCACATGTAAGTCCTCATGTTTTTAAACCAGATATTGGGTCTGTTCATGTGACATGTTTTTTCATGATGTGAAACATACTGTTAAATAAACTGAGGCAGACTAACTGTGTTATTTAAAGGTTGCATGTTAGTCCAGGATAAACAGGTTAGTTTGCTGAACTGAGATGGATTTAAAGTAAAGAACAGTGTGTGACTGGTGCACAGTGGCTGTGGTTTCATGCTCAGAGTTTGGTTACATCAAGTGTAGCAGAGATTCGTATGAATTTTAGCTGATGATGGTGAGATCCATTCACTGAATTCCACCTTCATACCAAATTGATCCACAAAGAGCAGCAGGTCAGCTGATAATGGCCTCTACACTAACAATAACTACTGGAGCTCTCAATAGAAATTATTCTATTTCCCCACACTGAGCCATTACAACAATAAAAAATAAAGTTAAAACCTAATGATTTTTTTTTTTTTGCTAAAAAGGCCCACAAGTGTCAGACATGGATGTGTCATGTGGTACTGCATTCTTACAGTGCCACCATGTGGACAAAATTTAAACATGCAACATCATTCTTCTTGCAGAACGGCAGAAGAACAAGCTGAAGATATTAACGTCTCCTTTTCACCTCTTAGTTTGTATAAATCTTCAGTTATTACACACACACACACACACACACACACGCACACAAGCACACCTTTAAACTTTGCATTAAACAGATTTTTGCTAAACGATTACATTTACACTTACATCTGCCTAAATATTCTTCAACTTCCCTCACCTTAAAACTTTGATTCAGTTCTATTGAGTCTTGCTCATGACCTACTAATTTTATTGTGCTGTAGCAGGGAAAAATTTTCAAGACAGCGGCCCTTGAGGGGGAGTTTGACACCCCTGCTGTAATGTATGTAATAATCTGTCTTGGCTGTACTATAACATGTTACAAAGTAACACTTTACTGTAATCACATTAAAACTTTCCATAAGGTAGTAATAAGACCCCAGAAAGCTGATTCTCTTCATCTGGATGCTGCATTTTCAGTGGGATTTTC
Organism: Oreochromis aureus; assembly: GCF_013358895.1. Lineage (NCBI taxonomy): Eukaryota > Metazoa > Chordata > Actinopteri > Cichliformes > Cichlidae > Oreochromis > Oreochromis aureus. Next base: position 51,065,261 of record NC_052944.1, on the reverse strand, counting down.
TTACCTGAAAGATTGCCTAAATGTAACAAAACGTAGTAAATTTGGTAATCATATTATTGTTACAGTTTTGGTGGTACTTGCATTAAAAGGCTTTTTCCTTGCAACTATCGCTGCAATCAGCAGACTTCAATTTGTGTTCAGGCGAAGGAAAATGGTAGGGAGGTCTACAGCACAGATATGGACATTTTTGTTGCACAGTTGAAGCACATCTTCACCAAATCCACACTAATAGCTTAAAAGTCATCTTGATTTTCGAAACAATCTTGAAAACAAACTGGTGCGTAAACCTGAACATACTAATACCTGTCAGTGTTGCTGAATGCTGTCACACTGATCAGGGGACACCTTCACTAGACAGGTAAGCAATAAATTAAACAAAGACTATGCAAATATTTGTGGAGAATTTTTTCTTAGGGTTACAAAGGGCACTCATGAGAGACACAAAGCAGAGTTCAGTTAACAGAGGAACTTTTATTCATTCATTTGTCTAGTGACACCAAGTATCTGCAGACCTCAAGCTTAACAGAAAGTCTTAGCAAGTCTTGACTTGTTGGTTCATGTAAAGTAAGTTTGCAAAGTCTGCCAGCTGTCCTTTATTATTAGTGCTAGAGACATGTATAGTTTGTTGTATGCAGAGTTGCACATGGGGAGCAAAGGAAAATGCATATTGATGGTTTGCTTTTGTATAAATTTGAACTATTATTAAAATGGTCATATCAAATCCAACACATGTATTGCTCCAATTAATTCTCCTCATCCAAGCTTGCTGTTGCCTTAGACATCAAGGTCTCCTGAACATCTTTAATGCACAAGTAAACCTGGTAGACTAATTCAAAGACTAGAACTATCATCCAGTTAAATGGCTAGCTAGAAATGTTTCTGACATTACACACAAAGACCTACTGCTACTTCTGTTCTTTACTGGCTGTTAATATTTTGAACAGTAAAACTTAATCCATTTTTTAAAATTACTTTATCTGATAATCAGTCCTTGTGGGCAGCATGATTGGGGTAAGATTTTGTGCTATGGGCATATTGAAATGTATTATTATTTATTTTCTTACCATTAATGCCTTGATCAAAGACAGACATTATAAATTTAACATTGCTTGTTCTGTCAGGTGAGGTTTGCAATGTGATGTGTGTTATGGGTGATGAGGGTGTTGTGGCTTTTTCCCCTGACTGTAACCTGAAGTCAATTTTGGGTGCTATGAGAAAATAATTTGCAATAATTTTCTGTTTGCAAAGTCTGTATTATATAAACAATTACTTTATCTGATTTTTGGAGCGTGAATTGTACTGTGTAAATTAAAATGTTGAAATTGATACTCTGTGACTCCGGTACAGCTTCAATTCTGTTAAGCTGATTTAAGCTGAGATTCAGCCATCTGCCGTCACCACTTGTGATGAGGCGAGAGAAGAAAAAGAAATCAAGAGCTATTAGAAATAATAAAGTTTACTGATCAAGAAGGTGATGTGGCTGATTTCAAACAGTACTGATGGTAATAGCCACTCCAACCAGAGATTGTATTATATGACCTGTCAATCTAAAGATTGTGCGTATATTTATTTTTAAATCCTCAAATGGTTTTCACCCCTACACTCCTGCTCAGACCCTTAGGTTATCGGACCAACTGCTCCTACACATACATAACTCTAAGCAGAAGCTCGGAGGAGACAGAGCATTTTTGATTGATACTCCAGTTTTATGGAATGAACTGGTTTTCCACATTAGACAGGCACTGATGCTGTCTATTTTAAAAACTCTTCTCACAACATATTTGTACTCTTTAGTCTTCAGCCCAGTATGAGGCATTGATCTTTTTCATTCATTTTTTTTTGTCTTACATTTTCTGCCAATAGTTCAGTTATATTGTTTATATTATTATTTTCTGATGTACAAAAGTTTTGTGTCAGCTGCAGGTATTTTATTGGGCTTTATAAATAGATTTTTCAAATGAATGGAACAAAGTATTGCTTGAATGTTCTCACCCAAATCATTTACGTCAAAACAAACTTTTAGTAAAACATTTTGGCATTTTACCTTCCCCGTGTCTGTCTGTCCTGTCTCTGTCTTTCCCCGTCCCAGTCTCCATGCCTACTCCACCACATATCAGTGTGTGTTACTTCCTGTTTTATTTTAACAGCAGCCAGGATTAGTGTCAGCTGTGTTCCCACCTGTGGCCTGTTTCCTTATTATCCCTTGTGTGTATAAATTGTCTGCCTCTCTCTCTGTTCTCTGTAGTGAAGCACCTCGTGGCATTTGTGCCAGAATTATATAGAGGCTTTTAAAAAAAACATCTGAAATCATTTCCCCAATGACACCTGCTGGCCAATTTGGTTATTGCCACATTTTGATAATGCTGTTGTTTGAAACATTGACACAGACAAGCCCTGCGCAATACCAAACAAAACTACTCATTATACCAAACTATCAACAATTGTGATCAACACAAATTTTGCAGGAATCCCTGCCCAAGAAGACTGTTAGAGACAGAAAGCTACTTCAGCAACTTCCCCCCCACCCCTTTAACATTTGTGTTGCTCACAGTAAATCAATTGGTAGCACTTTCTATTACAGCTTGGTAATAAAGAGGTAATAGTAGGGTAACAAGGGGGAAACAACAGGATATTAATGTGGTAATTTCTAAGTTGTAAGTATGCAATTACCAAAGTAATAACCATGTAATATCATGATAGTAACAGTTGTTACAGTTGAATAATATTACCCTGAAATTTATGGAATAGAATAATAAGGGCCCCCAAACGGGGAGTAACAATCTGGACATACAGCTTAGTAATAAAGTGGTAATAGTTGTGTCCACAATTTAGGTTCCACCTGGCAAGTGATGCTCTGAATTAACACTTTATAAATAAAACTGAATTGAATTAATTTTCAAACATGTACAATTTGTAGGAAATTACATCTGGATTTATTAAGAGCTCACACAGTTTTCTGACTCTAAGACATCCCAAATGTTCTCTGGGGAAAAGGAGGACACACTACACACAAACTACACACAAACAGATAACAATGAGATCATTAACTCTACTTACTGTATATTTATATGAACTTGAACTGTGCTCCATGTCTAGATCAAGAAAAGTCAATACAGACAGATGGTTTGCTTCTTTACAGCACTCAAACTTCCCGCAATTGATTTAATTAATAGCAACAGTTCATCACATAACATCTGCACTGTTATTTCTGTAGTAGCTGGTAAATAGTGTGTTTTTTTTATTTTCTGGAAATACTGCAAAGACGTGAATGACCCTCACTGCTTTACACTCTATATGCATTCTATATAAAAGGTATTAGAGTTATTGTGTATAACTGGTGTTTGGCTACAACCTCACTATGAAGGATACTAGGCTTACATGTTTTTTTTCTCTGTCCACTCTTCGTTTTTTTTATTTGTTTGTTTGTTTGTTTTTTGTCTTGTTTTTAGAGGTTGCAAAGTCTGTACCATGAAGTGTTGAACAAGAAGGGCATAGAACCAGTGGGTGCAGGTAAATATTAAACGAGATAAATATTAAACTACACTTATATATGGCTAAACACAAGACATGTAACACAGAAAATATGCTTGACTGAAAGCTTTAATGGTGCATAAAAGACAAAAAAAAGTTTACTTTGCAGAAGAAAGAGTGCTAACACAATCAGTCTGCTCTTGTTAAAGACATGAGGCCTAAAACACAGTTGACTTGTTACTTAGTTCTTCAGGTTCGGTGCTACAGGGAGAGGAAAAATGTAATGATGGAAAGTGAAATAAAGCAAGCAGAATACAAACACTGTCATATATCAGGGTGTTTGTGTTGTAATAGGAATTTCATGCTTGAGTGTCAGCCCCGGCATCTATATATTTTCCTGGCACAGATCGATGGCAGACGAACGTGACAGTGCTGATCATCCCAACACTTGTAACCTGCAAGGTTCAAAATCAAAAATCAGTAAAATACTGCACAAATAAAAAGTTAAACAATAATTAACCAAACTTGATTTTTCCAATCACTTAAATTATTCATTTATATTGAGCATACATATTAATTATTGTATTCTGAATTACCGCTATAATTTATCTGCAGACAGTGCTGACTGCGCCTGCCATTATTAGGCTCTCCTCTGCACCAGTATCTATAGTTGAAACGGCTCCCATCACTCCACAACCAAATACCCTCCTACAAGACAGAAATTGAACATAGCATTTGTTCATGAAGGGCAAAATCTCCATGTCCTCCATCCTCCATTCACATATTTTCATGGGACGTGGGGTCATTATAGCAATGTGGCCAAAAGTCCTGTGATGTCATTTGTATGCAACACAAACACAACAATGGAGGATGTCGAGGTGATGGCGTACCTGCTGCTCAGCTTTTTGTCAGACTCAGGAACCACAGTGTTGGTTTTTGTACAGCTATTTTCCTCTTTACCTGGTTTCATAAATGACTGTTTAGAGTCACTCTAATGATTCATCAAATGGTGCCATTGACTGGCCAGTTAGTTGCATGCAGTCTGTAGGCATGATAGTTTCAGATCCACTCAACTTGCTGGAAACCTTGGCTGAACAGGTACTCCAACCTGAAAACCCTAAAAGCTGAGTTTACAAAAGTGAAGCCAATAGGTACTATGCCTCTCATATGTGACATATGAGAGACTATTAAAGAAAGTAATTTCTATTCAATTTGATTTATATAGCATCAAATCACAACAACAGTTATCTCAAGGTGCTTTATTTTGTTAGATAAAGAACGTAAACAAATAAAGAGAAAACCTCAAAAATTCCCCTATGACCAAGCACTTGGTGACATTGTGGAGCAAAAACTCCCTTTTAACACAACGAAACCTTTGTCAGAAACAGGCTCAGGGAGGCGACCTGCTGTGAGCAGTTAGGGACGAGGGGAGGAAGACAGAAGAAAAGACAAATACTGTAATGGTAAACAAAGTACCCCGGGTGCATCATGTCCTCCAATCCAAGTCATTCCTTTGCCATAACGGGCAGTCAGCCTCTGAATCAGATGGTACTCTTTTCTGCTGTGCACAGATGCAAGGTTTGCTCCCATCGACAGGCAGTTTCTCTTTGGTGAAGAATGACAGACAGAGCAGAGTCACAACTGGACTAACACATATTTTATTTTTAATTTAAATGAATTTAATTTAATCAAGTGTTGAAAACAAAACAGGTAAGAGAAATTTACCTCTGCTGCCACCCAATTCATGCGTCTTGGAACATATCGAAAGCAGCGATTACGGAACCAGGTCCAACCATAAGGACAACCCCTGGGACTACATGCTGGGGAAAAATAGATTTTAGGGGTTTTTTTTATCGGTATTGTTTTTAAATCATGACATATACAACAACTGGGGAAAAAAACAATAGCAACGTCTTGGCAATTAAACAACAGTTAAGTGATTGGCAGTGCAATTTTGACTCCTTCACAGTTATAGTACATGATTTTATATATGCAAATAAAAGCCTTTTAGTAATGATTAAACATGTGATTATAGTTATTACATAAATAACTTATCTATATAGAATCTATAAAGAAGTTAAAATCAGGAAAGAAAGTAAATTAAAACAGGAATCTGAACAGTCAGGTTAAACCAAAGTAAGTAGGAAGCAGACGGGAGGTTAAATTGCAAAACACAGACTGTCAGTGTAGAGATAAATATGAATAAAAGAGCAATAATAATAATAATAATAATAATAATAATAATATGCTCAATAACAAAGACTCCGGTCATTCCAAAGTTCAAGGACTGCGATGGCAAAGACTGAAAACTGGCTCATATGAGGTTGGTCTGCTATGTGATTTGTATTCAGTGGCTTGTGTTAAACTGTCAAAAAATTAAAATATTGAAATAGATGTTTCTACATCCAAGTGAAGTTTTTTAAACCCTCGTCCCGTTCCTCTCTTTCTCTATTATACACAGTTTTATTTTAGATTTAACAATATTTTAAAATTTATTTAATTTTTTTTATGTTTTCTCTTCATAATGCAATTATTTATTTACAAAATACATATTACCCTGCAATACTCACCAGCAACAGTGTGCATAGCCATCATCGCACAAAGAAGTGCAGACACAGTCAGCAGCTTCATGGTACTGCTGTGGAAAAACAGAAGACCTAAAATGACTGACAGTTCATTAAATAAAGGATAGATGATAATTTGAGTGTTTGTAGCAGACCTCTTGTAGAAGATCTTCACTCTTTTCTGTAACAGCCAGTAGCTTCAGCCTTCCAGAGTGCAGATGCTAAACAGCTACACCAGTGTTTATATACAGGATGATTATTAATTTACATAGTTGCAAAACCAGGAAATAAAACTTTTCTCAACCAACACAAAAATAATTGCTTCATCGCTAATTCAAGTCAATGCTAACTAATTTGACGTACACTGATGGTCAGCAGAGACGTTCCACAGAGTACAAACATGGAACAATGGCTAAAGCTTTACTGTAACTTACAGGAAAAGTTACTGTTTAAAAATAAACTCTTGTAATTAGTATTTTCAGTATTTCTGAAAATTCAAAACATAATGTGTTCTCCCTCCTGTTTAAAAGTCAAGAGTGGGTTGTCAGCCTTTGATAATATCATCATGAGTACTTTGGACTGTTGTTTGCCACAAAAGAAATAAAGTCGCTATTTAATAGAATAGGAGCATTTTCATTCAGATATTCTTCTGAAAAGAATATCTTTTTCTCTCTCTCTCTCTCTCTCTATATATATATATATAGAGAGAGAGAGAGAGAGAGAGAAAGGCTTAGCAGTGTTATAGGAAGGTGTGCTTTTTTGTCATCAGTGTCTTAAATGTTCTTCCTCCTTTATGATTGTACTTTTTTTTATCTGATGTGGTTTGCTCCACTTCATCTCACAAAAATGATGAGAATTACCAAGAATGCTTTGTCATGGATCTTTCTGCTTGCTGTTTATTTTAATTTCTAGACATGGCAGAAAGTAACATTCACATTATTTCTTACACAGAGAAAATGTCATTCATTCTGATTTGCAGGTTTTGACTTAAAGACTGCTTTCTAACTACTAAATTTCTCTTATAATGAAGCAATATTACTTCAGAGTAATGCAATATCACGTTTCGATATAGTAGATATGTAGATAAGAGAACTGAAGAACTTTTTTGTCTCCTAAGATGAATTGCAGAAATGTCAGAAGGGTCACAGACAGTTCTCCATCAAGACTGAGGCCTCTGTCTTTCTACAGATTGAACAATATGATCAAAGTGCTATTGGTGTCACGGGCTGTGGGGTAGACCTTGTGGAGTGTGTGTAGAGGACCCAGGTGCAGACACAGACGAGGAGCCAAAACTAAACTTGAACAAAAAGTAAGCCTTAATTTGGGGGCTGAAACTCACAAACGTAAAACAAGGCAAAAATGAGGGGAAACCTAAACATACACTGGGACTTTAACAAGATAACGACTGTGAAAACTGTGATGCGTTGTGGGGTAGGTAGCACAGACGACGCGGCAAAGAACAAAGGAAGACAGAGGACCTTATACACACATAAGGTGATTAGCGGAAGTGGAGGCACACAGGAAAACAGCTGACACAAATTAAAATAACAACATTATAGGGGAAGAGTAAAACTAAACACACTGACCATAGCAACACAAGACCTCTTCAAAATAAAACAGGAAACATAATGAGACAGACATGACAACAGGAGCATGACAACACATGAAGGGCAAGGGAGACTTAAACACAGGGGTGGGACATAATGACATGACAGAATTTAACTGGATAAGCTGAAATGAATCTAGAACACCAATGAATAACAAATACAAAGAAACTCAAAAACACTGGGTCGCACAACCCAGGACCGTGACAATTAGTTGTCCACACGCCAGTGAAGCTGAAGAAGGCAACACTGCTTAGCTGTTTTTTTTAATTGTATTTTCCACTCAGAAAACTAGACTGTTACTCTACAACTGAATATAAATAGTTGACGCACCATTTAAAACTTTTCAGTCACAGTATATGATTGAAATTCTATATATCTGTTGTGTTTTTATTTTAATGAGCCTCCACATTATCATTCAATAATTTTCTTCGTGTAACCAAAGCCAACATCGGCAGCCAACAGGACATAAATGGTGCAGAATAGCGCTTCCTTAAACCGCTTTCAGTCTGATGCTCAAGGCTACTGAGACACAGTGTATTTTGAGGCTGACTCACCAACATGTTCATTTATCCTGAAATCCTTTCTACTACTGGAAGTAGTAATTAAATTCTATGGATATAGATAAGTAAATTAACTATACATTAACATGATTGTCTTGTGATGAACACTGACTTTTGGGATATGAGTTGATTTTTTTGTGATATAGCATTAGTTTATGAAAGTGAGGTTTTATTGAGACAGCCGTCTTAGCATATGAACATCAACATTAGATCGCAACTGAAGATAGCAGTCAAAGTTGATCTACAAGGAGTTGGATTTCAAATAGCTCTAAATAAACCTTTAATTGTTTTTTAGTCCTTAGCCCAGAAGTAGAACAGTGCATTAAATTTTACAAAAAAAAATAATAGTGAAATTGTGAAGATGTTGCAGCTTTCAAAAAGATCGTTTAACACTAAAGTTGAGACATAATTTCACAAATGTTATTGCTCAATCAAGTCATTTAAAATTTGAGGTAATTGAGGTCACTTTGTCAGTTACTGCAGAAATTGATCTACAAGATAAATCAGCCTCAGCTCCTCCACCAGTTGTCATGTAATGGTGATGTAAAAGTTTAGGCTTAAATCCAATGAACAGGAGCGAGGTACAGGCATCTCAATTTGTTAGATGAAACAGTATCAGGTGTGAAGTAGCAGTTACAGAATATACAAGCAATGCTTTAATCAGTAGCATCTTCCTAAGTCAGAATCAGGATCATTCTCAGAACACTAAGTAAATACATTGTTTTCTGTGGAAGTACGACTCATGCTTGTAGAGTTGGATATGCATGTGTTGTATTTTCTTTACAGTGCTTTATATAATGCGGACTAGCTCTTCAGCTACCAGTGTGAGAGCTGATACACGACTTCTCCAGATTGAGCCAATATTTATTTTCTTTCAGTTTAGTTCACTTCAGATATATTGTATTTTTATAGAGCCCAAGCCCAAGAAAGCCAATTCATACAATACTAAAGTGCTGTTCCTCAGCAGTACATCAGTCTCAACAGTCAATAATAAAGTACAGTTTCTTCTAGACTGACAACAATGTTCATAAAGTGCAGAAATAATGAAATTTAATGATTTAAAAAGGTAAACAGTTAAAAAAGGTGAAATCTCAATCTTTACCTCAATCTTTCTTCTAAAGATCATGCAAGGAAAGAGTGTGTTTACTAACTGAATTGCAATCTAACAGTTCTGTTAATTATATGAAATGTTACTGGTCATTGAGATTTAGAAGCAGAAGAGCGTCAGTCACCTTCTGTGCCTTTATGCAAGGAGGTAGGAGTGATATGTGGATTTGCAGATGTAAATGTTATTCAGCATAAAGACAAAAAGGTCATAAGGTCATGTGCTGAAAAGCAGAAAAAACTTTGAAAAGCAGAAGTGAAAAACACTAATAATTTCAACATCAGTGAAATTATATTCATTAAGTGTCCCCTGTTATGTTCTTCCTGTATAATATTATACCTATTAATATATAAATAAGAAAAACATTTTGGGATTATTGTATTCTTAGATGTATGTCAAAGATGTAAAAGAAGTTGGATTCCTGCAGTGGTGCGACAAGTTCTCCAGTCCAGCCAGCACACTTACGTTGAGAGCGGTCACTTGGACTTGTGCAATTGGCTTGAAGCTGGTCACAGACACTCTCACTCTCTTTAGTATTTACAGAACACTGTTATAAAAACAGTCATTTTCTTTCTACCCTCCATCTTTAGATGGAGCAACCCTCCATCTAAACGTCTTATTGAAGGCCACTGATGCGTTTTGTCCTTTTCATCACAAAATATTTGTCTGACTTTTACTGTTACAGTCTCGTTTTTAAAAGTTTGCAGACCAAAGTATGTTACTAAAATTTTTGTTAATAAATATAATAATAAACATATAAAACACTGCCATTTAGTGAAAGGGGTATGGTTATAGTGGAAAGTAGATACGTCAATAGGAGGGGGAACTCCCAGCGGTCGGCTCGATGATGACATATGACTGTCACACAGAGGTGGGAAGTAACAAAGTGGTACACTGATCATTACACATCATCACTAGACAGACACTAATAAATCAAACACTGAATATACACTGTTAGACACTGTTCTTAGATAGGGCTACATGGGCCACTCACAAGAGTCTCCTCTCAAGGATGTACACCCTGCCTCTTCACTATGATTTCTGGGACCGACTCCAGTTTATTTTCAAGAATTTCACTTCCTGGTTAAAAAAACATGTATTGAAAGAAATCACAATAGGTAACTCTGTAATGTAAGAGATTAGTTTTTGATGACAGTAAGCTTCAAATGCTACTTGTAAAAATAAAATTACCTGACAGTGTGAGTGAGTACCTTGGACACTTATTTCCCAAATCCAAACTAAGAGTTTAAAAGTCACCAGGATTCCCAAAACAATGTTAAAAAAACATCAGTCTCAGAGAGAATGGTTAGAGCTGTGTGTGCGTGTGTAGGTGTTTGTGTAGATGTTGCACATGCGTGTATATTTATATTATACAGGACCCCCATATGGGTATTCTGCAATTGATACATCATTAGATTTACATATCCACTGGTATGTAGCCCACATGTATTATCACAGCAGGCCTGCTGTATAATGATGACCACCTGATGTCAATACTTCCAGATGAGCTGTTATACAGGGCTTCACAATATTACAGGAAATCACAAACACCAAAACTCAGACTGATTAAATAGAGAGAGAGAGACAGAGAGAGGGGGACAGTGAGAGAGACAGAGAGAGAGAGAGAGAGAGAGACAGAGGCAGACACGAAAAGAGGGAAAACAAACTTAAGACAGGGAGAGAAGAAATAAAGACATGACTGAGGGACAGATAAACAGAGGGCACAATTAACTCTTACAGTAGATACAGGGATGAGACAAACACACAAAAGGAACCTCACAGACAAGAAACCATGAACCAGAAGTCCCAAAACACAGAGACAATAAAGGAACTAAACTCAAGAAAAAACATACAGAAGTTGAACTCAAATCATTCAATATGCAAAGGAAAATATTGTGGATCCAAAATAGACTCAAAACCCCATGACAGCTTTATTGATGTACTAGTAGTTATGAAATCTGACGTTGTACTTAGGTCCATATTTTTACTTTTCTCAGCAGCTGAGAAAAGTCTTTAAAACAGTCTAGTCATGTTTTTTTAATTAAATGTACTTGAGAAATGAAGGATGATAAGTGGTTTGTTTGGTTTGTTTTTTGAAGACTATAATATCAAGGTGAGGTTGTACTTAAACTCATGTTAGCTCACATTATTTTTTGGCATTTTTATGACACATAAGATGATACTGCTCACTAGATTGAATCTCTGTAGACCGATAATCTTGTTCGAGAAGCATTTTTTTAATAATATATACACTCAAAAGTTTGGAATCACTTGGAAATTAAATTGTTTTCCATGGAAACAAACAAACAATTAGTTTGAACAGGACATTTAATAAATGAACAGGACATGTTTATAATTTCATAGTTAAAAATAATGATATTTAGTTTAGCTGCCAGTTGACAGCCGGTGAGGTGCCTGGGGACGTCTCTCTCATGTTTCTGTTGTTGACAGAGTCAGTTTGTGTTGCTCTGTGAAGAGAGTCATTTATTACATGGTAAGAGATTTTACATGTCCTTGCATTCTTTTGATTACCCTTCCGTTCAAAGCCTAGTAGTTGATGGAACTTTTTCTGACCATTTCAAACTTGTAAAAAAAAAACAACAACTGGTGATGGCTCATTGCTGAAGATTTAATTGTGAAATTTGTAGAAATGATCACATGCAAGAGTTTATTGCATGTAATCATTTCTACAACTTGCATGTAATCAAATATTAACACCATCATGCAACAGCAACATCTATGAATTGGTCTAAAGAATAATGTGTGCCTTCTCAAAACAGAGTCATCATGTTGCTTTAATAATTACTCAGGGACAGAATAATGGACCGGGCTGTGCAGAGATATTTGAAGGGGCAGGTGCTTAAAGGTAAAAAGGGTCACATGGAACCAGGCTGAATAACAACAACCCACATAAATCAAGAATCTAATATGGAATCACATCACACTATATCACAGACCCATGATACCCTTACCAGTTAGCCAAGCGGCTAATGACCGCCACTACTTCTGCAGGTAATAAAAGGACATGTGATGTTTGCTGTGCTATTGCACACACAGCATGCTCATTTGTTTCAATTTGTCAGTTGCCATAAGACAATTTACCAAAGTGTACATAATAACCTAATACTGCTGTGTGCCATAGACTACAGTGTACACTGTACACCCTACTTACTGGTTTTTGTTACATCAGTCTGCATCTCCCAATTAATCTGTGTGTTTTCCACTACAGCTCTGCACCACCCAGGAGGCAAAAAATGTGTGTGCTCTTTGCGAGCTCGTTCCCGGCTCATAACCAGCACGCTCTGCCGTCAAAGGCATTGGTTAATGGTCATCATGTGACAGATGCAAGCCAGATCCTTTTATTTAGCAGACACACATAAAAAAATAAAATAAAGTTTTAAAAAAAAGCCTCGAGAAAAGGACATTTGCATCACCCATCAGGAAAGTGGCAGGTGCTCAAGCCCTCCCCCACCCCCTGCACGTGCTTGATAATCGAGACAGAGAAGACAGACAGAGAAGGAGCTAGCTACTGTATACTAGCAGTGAATATTGAACACCATTATAGAATAGTAAACCAACTAGAAATTTATGAGGAAGACTATTTTTGTGAAGTATTTTTCAGAACCCTTGCAGAAATTGTGTCTGCATCTGTGCAGGATTTTTAGTTTATGTGAACTTAAACTACCAGAGGTATAAATCACCTTGAAACTGGGGAAAAGGAAAATTAAAAAATGTGTCAAGTTGTCAAGAAAATCACAAATGGAAAACTTACAGCTATAATGCTGAGTAGTATACAAATTTGAAAATACAAAAACTCAGGCGAGGTAAACTAAAAACTAAGGAACTAGGAAACTTGGAAACTAGAGGGAAAAACAAAGAAAACATACAACAGAGTGCAAGAGGTAACACCACAAAGGGCAAGGTAGGCCTGAGACAATATATACACAGATGATAGGGAGGTTAAAAGGCAATAGGTAAGAACACAGATGGGGAAAACTAACACAATGCCTATGGAGGAACTAAAACTAGACACATGATACAGGAAAGAACAGACACCAAAATAAAACAGGAAATGACTAGCTGTGTCCCAAAACGTCGGCTGCATCCTCCGGAGGCCGCATTTGAAGGCCGATTACGTCACAGCCAGGCGACGAAGGCTGTCCCAATTCATCGACTCCTTCAAATGCGGCCGACAAATGCATCCTTCATTTCCCCGAATTTGAAGGATGGGTCGGGTGTGTCCTTCGTGGCCCAGAATTCATAGCGCGGCCCAGCCAAATTTCAGCTGCCAACAATGGTGGCCGCTACTAAGTTTTAAAATTAGTCTTATTAATCTTTCTGGGTCACAAAAAAGACTTTTAACATATTTTCAGGCGAGAAAGTAGCTGTGTAAATTTCAAATATCTGCTTGGTTTATCAAGACATCACATATTTGCAAAAGTGCGCCGACGTTTTTGGAGACGTCTGTTACCCACCCGCTCAATAGCAAGCCGCGGGGTTCAATGGTCACTCAAGCCGGCGAGAGCAGCGGACTCCCGGCTTCATCGTTTTCAGACCCCCACTCTTTCGCTACTCAGGTTAAACATGATATATAAGTCACTCGGATAACTTAAAAATGTAATTGTTTGGCTTTTTTCAATGTTTTATTTGTTCCGGAGTTAATCGGGTTGGCTGAGATCAAAGTTATTAGATTATTAGATTAGCCGACGTTTTGGGACACAGCTACTGACACTGAGAGAAAGATTAAAACAAAGAAACAAACTTGACATAGAAGGTAAAACATGGAGACATGACACATTTAAAAGGAAACAGTGAAGAGATAAAGAAACTCGGGACCAGAACAGAATAAGAATATACCTGATAATACAAAGAAAATAAATATCTAAATAACAAAAAATAGCACAGAACAAAAGATATTAACTAAATATGACACCACCAAAAAGATGACTAGAAGCTAAGATAGCAAACTCAGGTGCAGTAAGGAAACAATATCAAATTCAGAGGACAAAAAATTCATAATGAGCATAAAATATCAAAATGAAAACATAATAATTCATAAAAACTCAAACACACGTAGAAAAAGAAATGTCAGGACAGAAAGGTCATCCGTTTTGATTTCAAAACACCTCTTCAAACACTTACTAAATGTTCCTCATGAACGCATTCTGTTAGCTTTTCTTCTTACACTTTTTTCCTTTTTCATTTTACCATGCAAAGCTAGAAATAACCACGAAAAGCATATCTAAGTCTGTTACTTGTGGATAAACTAATTATCTTATTAGCTATTAAGCAACAGCACCGGTGAAACCTTGAAGACGTTGCGGGTTTCAAAACATCCTTTAAAACAAAGTTGAGACATAATTTCACAAATGTTATTGCTCAATCTCCAACATTAAAATTTTAGTAATTGAGGTTACTGTCAGTTGCTGCAGAAACACTGATCCACAGGACAAATAGACCTCAGCTCCTCCACCACTTGCTGTGTAATGGTGATGTAAAAAGTTAGGCTTCAATCCATGAGGAGGAGCCGGGAATAGGTGTCTTGATTTCATTAGATGAGACAATATCAGGTGTGAAATAGCAGCTATAGAACAAAAAGGCAATGTTTTAATGAGTAGGACTTTCCTAAAGCACTCCTTAAATGGCTTAAAAATCATTTAAATGAAGCTTTTGCAGAAGTTGAATAATGCAACTTCTGTAGTCACACATCTCTGGCTTCCCAGGTGTTTGCAGCTAATCTAAACTTCACATTACTTCCACTTTCCAGTACTGTCAAGCTGACTGTGACATCACTGGTCTAAACCAATCATATATCTGCTGTCCTTCTTTAGGCCAATCAGCCTTCACGCCGCATATTTTAAATCTGACTGCACATCTGTCTTGCAGACGCCTCCATCTAACCCACCTCCTCCCTATCGCCTCTTCCTCGTCACTCACGCTCCATTCAATTCTCCATCTTCATCTCTGGTGGTACTGCCCTAATCCCTAAAACTGCTGGGATTCCATAGAGCTGTGAAGGGCTATCAGAGTCTAACCACCAAATACCTCAAACTGAATTCTGTACATCAATAAATCATGTTCAAATCCTTCTAATGATCTCTGCTTATTGAACTATTATTAACTGGACTTAATGCCTAAACATTTCTGACAAAACAGACATATTAAAATTGTGAACACAATTTACTAGATTAAACACCTATATTAAAATATTATAGTGAAACTAAAATCAATCACTCTCATCATCTCTGAATACAGCAAACAGGTTGTGGTCAGTGGTAACTAAATTATTAACAGCTCATATTTTATGAATCTTCTGAGACAAAGAGAACAAGTGTATTTGGGTGCAGAGTACAATTGAATACATAAATCCACCTAAATGTGCACTGAACACTAACTATCTGGAGGCAGCTAAAAGGATAAAATAGCTAAAATTTCAGTCCTTTCCTCTGTTAGTAACCCCTCTCTTCTAAACATCAAGGAAAGAGCTTGTTTACCAACTGAATTGCAATCTAACAGTTTTATTAACTACATGCAATGTTACTGATTATTGAGATTTAGAAGTGGAAGAGCATCAGTGCCCTTCTTCACCTTTATGAAAGGAGGAACATGTGACACAAAGATAAACAAATGTATTTGTAGATGTCATTCAGCATGAAGACAAAAGGGTCATAAGTGTGAGCGCTAAAAAGCAGACAAAACTTAGAAAAGCAGAAATGAAAGTTACCACTTGTCTGTGGTCTTGCATTGCATGTAGCATTACACAACCATACAGTTACAGCAGATCTGTTGGAGCAGATCATTGTCCGTGCTAACAAAGAAACTTGCAAAACACTGATAGTTACATGTGCCCCGTGTTGCTCTTTCCATATAATATTATGCCCATACATATGGAAATAAGTAAAACATTTTAGGATTGTTGTACTCTTAGATTTATATCAAAGATGTAAAAGATGAAGTGTGATTCCTGCAGTGTACGATGAGTTATCCAGTCCAGCCAGCACACGGATGTTGAGAACGGTCACTTGGACTTCTACAGTTGGCTTTGAGATGGTCACAGACACTCTCCCACTCCCCCTCTCTTTCTCTCACTCTCTCTCATACTCACACTACAAGAAGATTATTGATTTATGTATCTGTGCATTTTTGTGTTCCAGGTGAGGTGTTTGGTTTTTCTGACAGGTGCAGCAGGTGATGATACATTGTGCATTTCTATTTGTACTCTACCCTTATATTATATACTCCCTATACTCCCCACCCCCCGCCCTTTTTTCCCCTCTCTGGTGTCTTCTGCTTTAGACATTATCCTATGATATAATACCTGAAATAATAAATACAAAAGAATGAAGAAACAGATAAAAGATTCACATGAATAAGAAGATCCTATAGAAATATACATGTTCTTCGAAAAGCAACATGTATTTGGCACCACAGTGAATTTACACTGTAAAACAAACTTACAGTTATAGGCATTCCAGGATCCATGTGTGGGGCATTGAGTCATAGGCTTTCTTATACTGAATTCAGGTAGCACACAGGTTTGTTAGCCTGGTCTTGCAGTCTCTGGTAAGTGCTCTGTCTGTTGTTTTACCCGTCTCGTGTTTCTGCCAGTTCCTTTCTGTGTCCCAGTCACATATTGAACCATACACTAATAGCAAAGGTCTAATAGCAGCTGATTCATTTGTGCTGCCAGATGTTCATAGAGTGCAGTCAGCTTCTTTAGTCAGTAGACATGAATGAGTTCAGGTCCTGGTGATGTCCAGCTCTTCATCCTGGAGAGCCTTTCTTGGATGTCTCTCACTGTGAGGTCACTGGAGCCTGTTCAGGGAGATTGCTGTGGTCTTCTCTTAGATCCATTAGCCACTGAACATTGTTATGTGTTCTGTCCTTCTCCCATATGCTTGTCCAGCATCCCAGGCCTTGGCGGGGGTCTCTCACTCATGTTAGAGGTACACATAAGAGGCTGTGTCACCTGCATTACAGGCCCCAATATGGACAAGAAGTGAAAGAAAAGCTACCAACAAAATGGGACCATCAGTTCATGGAGGGATCGAGGGTTTTTTTTGTTTGTTTGTTTTTTGTTTTGTTCTTTTCAAATCAGAGCTGATTTCCTACTGACTAATTTTAGCTAATGTTCAATAATAAACAATACAGGTATACAAAGAGATAAAAAAGGCACATAAATAAGTCTCACTTACCAAGACTGAGTAGAACAGTAGTTTTTCCTTCTAGTTCTGGAGAAAAACATCTGTATATACTGTCATTAGACTTCTCTGTTTACTAATGAACTGAAACATGGAAACATTTCTGTAACGATCTCTAAATTAGGGATGTCCTGTCCAGCTCTCTCAGGCCATACATGGGCAAATTTGGGGTCCAGGTCAGATGTGTTCACCAAATGTGTAGCAAAATGTGCTGACTGGAGTGCACCAAATATGTCCACACAGATGCACCTCAACAGTGACTAAGCACAGGAGGACTGGAGGACAATGACAGAAGGTCATTTTTTAAATTTTATTTATTTATTTCCCACTGATAAAATTTGATATTGAGTGCAGAAGTAGGAGATGATGAGTAGTCATGAGAGACATTCTAACAGTCCCATCTGTAGCCCAGCTACAAAAAGAGAGCAGTGGAAAGTAATTTCTGGTGTGTATAATGTAAACAATTTAGTCATGTCTTTTTTTTTTGTTAAAGGAAGATGTGGACAAATAAGATGATTTGTTGTTGTGTAACTTGGCCAATCAGCAATGAGCTCCCAGCGACCCTTGCTGTTGACCTTGATCACATGACATTCCGCTGACGTTACCGAAGCTAGGAGTTGCAAGCCACTCTGATGCAGTTTTTTGGGTTGTTCAGAATTTCACCCTGTTCATCGGTGAGTAAGAAAAGTTGGAAAAAACCTAATTTGTTAAAGAAAAAATGTTAGACGTAACGGGACGGAAAGTCCGCTAGCCGCTAAGCTAACAGTTACCACAGAGGAAAAGCCGTAGACTCACGCTAGCAGAATCGGAATGTGTTTGTGTGTGCGAAATGGCTAGCCACTGTGACCGTTTTAAAAAAAGGAAGGAAACAAAAAAGGAAGCAAAAAAACAAAAGAACCGGTCCTAATCAATTTTAATATATTAAATGTTACTTGTTACTAAGGTTGTTAGGTGTATAGCAATTTATTTAAATTGTAAGCAGATTGTTGTATTTTTAATTGTGTCTTTAAGTTCTTTATAATATGAAAGTCTGGTGAGCTACTGTGAATTGCCGAATGCAGCCAGAGTGTTAACTCTAGAACATTTTTTTTTAACACTGTCAACCGTTCAGGTTGATAGAAATATAGCTCACATAAGAGGATATGATGCTGCAGTGATTTATTTTGTTGTACAACAGAGCTAGTTGAATTAAGATAAAAGTTACACTGATACTTATTGTTCATTCTGAGTAAGTGTGGCTGTTTCACAACGGTGTATGTGATTGTATGGACCTGTGACCTGTTTATAGGTCAGGTTTTTTGTTTTATCTGGTAAAAGGATGACTTGACAGACGAACCCAGTCTGAAGCAAGCCTCTATTGAGGAGCAGTGATTCCACAATTCCATTTAACTGGATAGCGAGCCAACCCAAAACTGGATAGGATTTGCAGAGGTTTTATTGTATCCAGGGCTTCGTTCCAGTCGGAAGCTTCAGATACCTGCAGTACTACAAACTTTCTTTCTTCACCGGCGTGTAGTAGGACAACAGTTAAACAAACTGAACAGGCCCCAACGATCCATCAGTTATCAGACATTATTCGTTCATACATTTGAATCAGAGAAAAGCAGTATGCATGCACTTTAATTTAGTTTGTTATTTAGGGGGGGATATTTTATTGTTTTAGGTACATTTATTTGCAGCTGCTGTGTGTCAAAATAACAATCTGAGCACTATTTACGCTGGTGTGGTCCTTCCTTATTGATGTTTATACCTTGGCCTTCTAGATTATCTTGTACTGGCTTATTGGGAATTTGGTCATTCTTGCTAGTAGACCATAAGTAGGGTTAAACATCAGTACAGCTTAATCTTCCCCCACCACACTACCTGCCAGTGGCTGATCCCTTTAGGTGTCGGTGCGTTGGTGGTTCTTGGTGTCTGGGGCTGGGCGCTCAGGTGTGTACCACCTCACTCCTGGTGGCTGCTTGGCAGGGCCGGGCGCCCGTGGCTAAGTCGGGCCTCCTCCAGGAGGTGGGGGGCCCTCAGGCCTCTTGGCCTGCAGCTCGGTCCAGTGTGGCACAGCTGGCTGCCGGCAGAGTAACCCTACCTGTTTGGATGAGTGCGCTTGTATTGAAAAGGGTTACTGAAGTTGGGCTAGCTGGTATATAATGATTTGCTACGTGATCACTAGTGCCTCAGCTATGTTAGCATAACATAAACAGTAAAGCTGGAGGATGAATGCTAACTTTTTTCCACTCGATAAAAGTTAACGTGAGGGTTCCTGATGGTTATGGACAAATGCAATCGCATGGCAGGATGCAGGAAACGGGCCAAATTTCAGTCAGGAGAACAACTGAGATAATCCATTCACAATACGAGGTTAGTCACTGATATACTGCAACAACACGGGAATAGAGCAGCTGTGATAGAATACAGCATTAATGAATCAATGGTACAGAAGTGGGGGAAGCAAGAAGAACGAGTTGAATAAAGTTTGACTTATCTGACTGCTTTGTTTCGCTTAATGTGCCTTATAATCCGGTGTGCCTTATAATCCGGTGTGCCTTATCGTCCGAAAAATACGTATTTGACTTTTTTATTTGGCACACTGCAGTTTAATGTTGCAAAGCACCTCTTTTTAACTTTAGTGGATATTATACATGGTTATGCTCAGGATATGTCAGTCTATTTCCACTGGAAATCCCTTTTGCACTGTTAAATTTTTATATAGCTTTAATGCACAAAAAACCAGCTGCTTGTTTAAGTGAAAATAAATTGATAGTTTTTTTGTGCTAATAAAGTTGTGGAGTTATATTTTGTACCTCCTCCAGGAGGTGGGGGGCTCTAAGGCCTCTGGGCCTGCGGTTTGGTCCAGTCTGGCTGCTGGCTGCTGGCAGAGCCCGCGGGCACGCCACTGCAGCCCCCTCTGGCTTTTGCTCCGTGGCTGCTGGGTGACCCCCCCATCTGGGGCTCTCCTCAGTGCCTTCCCAGGAGGGTGGCAAGGATGCCCCTCCGGTGGTCCTCCTTGGGCTCTCGCACTCTGGGGCCTCTGGATGTCTGGAGTAGGGATGGGTATTGATAAGATTTTCACAATTCCGATTCCATTTTCGATTCTGTTTAACGATTCGATTCTTTATCGATTCTCTTATCGATTCTTATTTTTAAAAAAGGAGAACACTAAGGTCGATTAGCTTAGAACTTTGTTTTATATCTTCTCTTTGAACAAGATAGAAATTTAGGAGTAACATGGCCTTACGAACCCAACAGTGAGCTCTTAAGAGATCCGCAGCCTATGGCTCTTCAATGGGGTGTCACAGGGTCCCCAGGAAAAAAAATTGTAAATGTAAAATAAATATTCTTCTGTAGCAATAACAAAGTATAATATAAATTATTCTGTAGCAATTACACAAGAATATCCAGTAATGTTCCTGCCTACAATTAAACACATTCACTTACCGAAAATCGGGGGCATCTGCTGTGGCAAATGGGTGCAAGCCTTTGACCACAAACTTAGTCACTGCTCGGTGACATTCGTCTATCCTGGCCTGAAAGGAGACGCTACCGGTAGACTGCAGCGAGAACTGCCAGCCAGACTCTGTCTGTCTCTCTCATCATGGTCACCTAAATGCAGCGCACAGTAATGGCAGGTTTTGTAATAAGGCAGATCGCGCTAACATAATATGCACTGTTAGCTGATTATTTACCTGCCGCATTAACGGGAGAGGACGTGCAAACGTTTCCGCTGCTGCTGGGTTGAGATTCACGAGTCCGGAGTGGAATTAAAAACACGACATTCATTTAAGGTTATTGCGTGTTTTGTGAGCAAATGCTTTTGCATATTCGTAGTGTTTCCTCCCTTAAATGAAATATCTACTTTGCAAATATTGCAAGTTGCCCTGTTGTCATCTGTTCTCGTAAAGTATAACCAAACCTTTGAGCGTTTGAGCCGCTTAGGCGCCGTGTTTCCTGCCAGGTAAATGACGCTCCGCAACGTGGTGACGTCTTTCGGGGCGACTGGAATCAATAAGGGAATCGTTTGCAAAAATGGCAAACAATTCCAAGGAATTGAAACAGTCGGAACCGGTTCTCAACAAGAACCGGGTTTCGATACCCATCCCTAGTCTGGAGCCTGGATCTCCTCCATGCATGCTTCATGCCCTCGGGGACGGGGCTATGGCTCCCTACACCCTCTAGCAGATCGTTACATGAAGTAACCTTTTCAATACAAGCGCGCTCATCCACACAGGTGTACACACGGGTGTTCACTGTTCATTGACACAAACCACACCTTTCTTGGCTGCTACCACAAAGCACATTGTGCGCTGTCGGTCCTGCGTGCTGCACAACAACATTCATTATTTAGTATTTACTGTTATTTACACTTAGCTGGATTAATGTGATGGTGCTGTGTTTATTATGCTGCTCTCTTTTTTTGCTTGTTTTCTCTTATTTTTCTCTCAACAGGTGATCCAGGAGATTTTTTTTGCCCTTTCTCACTGTCCCTCTTCCCCTCTGTTTTTCTTTTCCCTCATCTTTCTTTCTGCCATTCCTATCCCCCAGCCATGTCTGTCCCATCTGTAACAACTGAAAATAAAAATAAAACAATATAAATAATAATTTTTAAAAAAGTACAGCTTAATTGGGCTTGCTTCTAATTTAATTATTTCCACGTTTTCCAAAAGGTGGCACTACAGTACATGTTTAACACAGGTTCTGCTGGTTGATACAAGGCCGCATAATGTAAAATTTGTTGTTTTTTTTGTTTTGTTTTTTACTTTGAACTTTAATATGAGTAAATCAGACTTTCAGGTTTACTGTTAGGGATGATTTCTTTGTCTTTTTTTGAAGGTTTCAACAGTTAGAGCCTTGCTGTCTATCCAGAGCCTTATTTTTCTATTATTGATATGATATTTTAAGACATCAACCTCAAACATGATGCAAATCTTTTCTTTTGACCTCGAACCGATTTTATGTGGTACACGGCGCTCAAAAATCAGTCAAAAAATGTTTTAGTACGACTTTGATAAGCTACGAAGCCGCATCACTTGATGGATTGTCTGAGCATTACGGCTACCGTAGTCAGGAGCCTCGTGGAGCAATCTGGGTCCAAAACTCCGTCCGCTGAAGGTCCCAAAGTCAAATGAACACTACTGCACACTGAGAGTTGAAAGAATTTAGACAGTTTTTATCTTTAATAAAATGATCAGCGTTGCTGCTTTACCAGGTGTAACAATTAAGTTTAACATCCAGGCATCCATGAAAACAGAATTTATTAAATTTAATGGAGTTAGAAGTTAGCAGGAAGTTAGCGGAAGTTAGCACGAAAGTTTCGCTAGTTATCTAAACATGATATACCATGTTCTGACTGACAGAAAAAATTCAAACGTACAGCTCTGCTATCACTTCCAACATAGATGAAGACTAAAACTAAACAGCAGTGATGTTTGTAGTGTTACTGAAGTTGGACTAGCTTGGACTAGCCAATTTCCACTGGAAATGCCTTTTGGTTAAACTTTCAGCAAGAAATTTGCATTTGCACTGTTAAATTTTTATATAGCTTTAATGCACACAAAAAACAGCTGCTTGTTTAAATGAAAATAGATTGTTGGTGATTTTGCGCTAGTAAAGTTGTGGAGTATTTTGTATTTTGTCTCCCATCAATTATATCGTCAGTTAAATCATTATCCCAAATTTTCAAATATATGTCGTGATAAATATTTTTGGCCATATTGCCCTGCTCTATATACAGGGTTCGTACGGGTGCTTGAAATCCTTGAAAATGCTTGAATTCTAATGTCGTCTTTTCAAGGTTTGAAAAGTGCTTGAATTTCAGATGTGGTTCTTAAAAGTGCTTGAAAATGTAACTGTAGTTCATTCACAATAAATAGCTATCTGATTGAATTGTTTTCTTATCAGATAGAGAAATAAAATGAGACGCCTGGGCTGCCTTGCGTCTGTTTCAATATGTGACCCCGCCCCTCCCTCGGACAGTCGGGGATGAGTGCGCTAACATACCTGTAGGTTGCTGTTTTAATGAGTGATTGATGGAAAACAACAATGGCGGAGTTTGCGTTCTTCAGTCGCATGATAGGTGAGTCCTAGTAAATAATTTTCCAGTACACGTACGTTACACATGCTATTTTTTTAAGTTATGGTTATTTTTTTGCTAGCTATCAAACTCGCTGGAGAAATGATTGAAATGCACTGAGTGTGATGCAGTATGGCAGCGCTATTACGGAATATGCTGTGAACTTAGCTAACATTACATAGCAGTAATATGAGTTAATTTACTCAAGTGAAAGCTTTAAACATTAGCCCGATACATAACTAGCTAACATAAGGCTTTCTGATTAACCCTCTGGGGTCCACGGACCCAGAGTCTCCATTTCAGCTTGGGTTGAACGTGCGGACTTCAAACTATATACCAGTTTTTAAATTGTGTTGATAGGTCACGTAAAACCAATGTTTTTTTCTGAATAAAACAGTGGCGTTTACTCCCGGAAGAAACGGTAAAAATGGCGTTTTTTTTATGGAGAGCGCTAGCAAACACGCTTTGCTTGTGAGTGAAAAAAGAAAAAACACTCCTTCCCTATTGGTGGAAAAATGTACCATGTCGACCAATCAAAACATGATACGGCAACATGTGGTATTTGGTTGTTGGGAAGAGAGAGAGAGCGAGTGAGCGAAAAAGAGAGAGAGAGTTTTGATACGTGAGAGATTTGTGATGTTTATCGTGTTTGGAGTCTTAAGTTAGTGTGTTGTCTTGTGTAGTTAGTGTGTAGTGTAGTCGTTTTGTTTTGTGTGTCAGTTCTACTAGTGAACGTCACAGTTGCTGCAACTGTGTTCTGGAAAAGCTTAAAAAGGGACCTTGAAAGTGCTTAAAAAGTGCTTGAATTTGACCCTGAAAAAAACGTACGAACCCTGTATATACAAGCACAACTGGGTTCTTTAGTCATTTTGCACTTACAATGTGTGTGTGATAGTGTGAGAGAAAGCAAGAGAAAATGTGAGATGCTTTGCTTGCTCCAGTAATACGTGGCAGTGACAGAGTTCCTCTGCTTGTGTTTCCAAGAACAGAAAAAGGAACCTGGTGCTGCCTGCACTTGGAACAGGATGCTCTTAAATAAATAAATATTTGTATATACACATCTGTTGTAAATGGCAGCATCCCCCAGGTCATTTACTTTACAAGTTTTACTCTCTGGTTCAATTTATTTAAATAATTTCTAAATCAGTCGTAGGTTACACATATTCTGCTGAACACAATCAGTGTTTATTTTTGATAATACAAGGTAAGGAGTTGCTTTGCACGTTAGATAAGTACTGTTTACTCTAAGAGATTATATTTTAATGGGAGTAATTTTCAGATGTTATTTCTAAAATTAACTTTAGTCAACACAGTGAATTAAACCTCGAAACAGTTACATAATCATTTTAAAATCAGCATGATCCCCCAAAGATCATCTGCAGTTTGGAGGGTTACTATACTCCTGTCTGTCATTGTTGCTGCATGCTGCTACACTGATCAACAGACACCCTTATATCAAATACTGGATATGCAAATATGGGTGGAGAAGTTTTTCTGGGAAGGGTGACACAGGGTAGTCAGAAGAGCTGTCAAGTACAGTTTACGCAACTTGGGGACCTTAAATACATGCAATGTAACAATGTACACAGTCATGACTGACGTCTCTTATTTTTAGCATTGGCTACAAATATATTGTGTTTAATTCATAGAGGGGAATGCACAATACATGTTTGTTTTTGATGTGCACTGTCATCAGAGTGGTTTTGTAGTTAATGACAATATTAAGCCAGACTAGCGAAAGATAATAGAAGACAGGGGATAAATAGAAAAAAGAAAAGGGGGAGAAAAAATTTAACGGTGTCCAATTCTGCTTTTGTAACAAAGAGTTACAGACATCACAGGATTAAACAATAAAGCCTCTTTGATGGTGGCAGGGCTGGTGTTGGGTCATGTCTCATATTCAAACATAAATCTATCACATTTCTTTACTGATAAAGTCTTGAATAAACATGAACGTTATAAACTGAACTTTGCTTGTGCTGGAGAAAAATCAGGTGATCTTCCGGCAGTTCATTGACACAGGATGAGGGCGTTTATGTACCAGTAAAGGCCCGGGTCATTTTTTAGGCTAAATTGATATTTGCTTTTCTTTTTTTGTGTGTTATGAGTGTGTCTGACCTCTTTTCTTGTTTTCACGCCTGTGAATAGGCATATTTAAGACCAGCTGTCTTAAGCTCCCCACACAAGAAGGCTGTATTTGCAGACTGAGACTAAGAAGGAAGAACAGAAGGTAACATTGCAAAAGTTTTTTCTTTTCATTAAAATGAATGTTCTCACTACTGGTTTGTAAACTCACTGCAAATGGAACCCCCGTTTAGGTCTTTATCAAAGATTAAGGTTAAGGCTCCATGATGAAGGCGCTTACTGTGCCTCTGCTTGTGTGCACCATGATGGCTCTTGCCCAAGTTTCTTGTGAGTATTTCAAGGCAAATGTATAGATATTTTTAGATTTTACATACAAAACGTGTGATTGGAGAATAGCGCATTTTAAATGATTCAATCAGTCTGGTGGGTTTTTTTTTGTTTTTTTGTTTGTTTTTTTTAAGTGTTAAGTGTTCGTGAGCATTTTATCTTTGCGATACTGAATTTATGATACTGTGTTAACTTTCCTGTTGCTGTTGTACAATAACTTCATATCATTTATATAAGCCTATTAGGTAGTGTAACTATATTTTTAGTATGAATTACTTCTACTTTTTGATTTATATTTTCTGATATTTTAATTATATTACACTTGATTACATTTTCTCTAATTTACTTGCATTGGACTGTCTGACTTTGTATTTCTTGTTTATTTCTTGTCTGTGGCCCAAGCTGTCCCTGCAACTGTTCCAGATTACAGTAGTATACCCTTTACAGAGGCTCCTCCTGTACCAGGTGAATGTAAGATGATTATTTTACTGTGAATATCTTGATGATCCACCAGTAAAAAATTAAAACAGCACATGCTTCACATTAGTAACTGCAACCAAGAAAATTTTCAGCTCATGCAGATGCAAACATTTGGTGAATGAAACCATTTACAACAGATGCTATATAACAATATTTATTTATGTTACTTTTTTCGCTGGATGCATTACATTTTTCCCTCAGAAGCCATAAAATGAAGCGTGAAAACAGATTAGCTATTCACTGGCAGCTCAATATCAACATTTCTTCTCCATTTGTCCTCAGAGGACCCTTTTGGTGGCTGGGTTCCATCTTGCCCTGATGGATGGAGTATGCACAGTCAACAGTGCCTCCTCTTTGTTCCAACATACATGACCTGGGCTGAGGCTCAGGTAACAAGGATATTCATTTTTACACTAAAAAAAACTATGAAAACTTGGAGTACATTAATGATGTAAAATTTCTTGGTTACGTCATTCTGTGTGTTTATGTGCACTGCAGAGAAACTGTCAGTCTCGTGGAGGACAGCTTGCATCTGTGTATAGTACCAGTCAAGCTGAAGAGATTCACAAGGAGGTCCAGCGTGCTGGACGTGGCTATGGACAATTTTGGGTTGGAGGCCATAATTCTCCAGCGGTAAATATGATGATGTCTGGCAGTTTATGAAACAATTGCATTTTTAATGAATATGAATTAGCATTTTTATTTTTATTTTGCTTTAACAGAATCCTTCCTGGTCCTGGAGTGATTATATGGGTGTGTCTGCTTTTGCTGACTTTTGTCGAGGACGGGACGCTAAACATGAGCACCACTGTTTGCAGATAACTTTTGGCGGTAAGTCTTTGAACATCTGTTAGATTCATGATTCCAGGAGATTCAAGGAGTCATACCGCAAAACACAAGTGGTTACTCAGAGCAATGAAATTCTTACTTTGCAGATTCCCTTCACACAACTAAAATAAAGAGTAACCTTAACCCTGAACATAGAACATAGCATAGAAGATAATAAATAAGTAAAACAAGTGCTTTATAGTTTATGGGTGTAGACGGAATTTAAAGTGCAAGTAGTTGCAACACTGTCACAGTGGTAATATATACAGAGCATGCAATGTTAAAATGTTTATATTGTATGACATTGTAGTAGATTGTATATAAATGTACAAAATAGCAAATTTACAGGTCAAAGATAATCATAGTTCAACAACTAGTCGGTGATTCAGTAGCCTGACGGCCTGTGGATAGAAACTTGTTTTTAGCCTGGTTGTCGTTGCTTTCACACTCCTGTAGCGTCTGTCAGATGGCAGGAGTGTGAACAGTGTGTGCTGTGGGTGGGTGTGGTCCTTGATGATGTTGTGTGCCCCTTTCCTGACCCGAGTCTTGTAAGTGTCCTGTAGTGGTGGGAGCAGCACTCCACAGATGACTTGTTCTGTTTTAATGACATGCTGGAGAGCCTTCCTGTTGTTGTAGTATCCTTCCAGCTTCAGTCTGTACTGCCTCTTGGCTTCCCTGATGGATCTACCTAGGTCATATCTGGCCTTTCTGTATCCCTCTGTGTCACCAAATGCAGTGGAACGTGCATGTAGCATGGAATGTACCTCACAGTCCAACCATGGTTTCTGATTTGGATATATTTTGTAGCACTTGGTGGGGACAATATTGTCAATGCTTGTGCTGATGTAGCTGGTGACCACTGATGCATATTCCTCTAAATCCACAGAACTGTCCTCTCTTACGGCAGCAGTCTTAAACACACCCCAGTTTGTAGCACCAAAGCAGTCCTGAAGCACCGAATCAGTCTCTTCATTCCAAACTTAACTTACGGTGGGGGCTCATTTGAGGAGCTGCTTGTATGCTGGAAAGCGGAACACAGATATGTGGTCAGACTGTCCAAAATGCAGACGAGGCACTGCCTTATATGCGCCCCTTACATTGCTGTAGCCGTGGTCCAGGATGTTGTTGTTCCTTGTCCGAAAACTCACATATTGATGGAACTTTGGGAGCACAGTCCTGAAGTTGCAGTGATTAAAATCCCCGGCAACAACAAACACAGCATCTGGGTGAAAGGTCTCGTGTTTGCTGATGACGTCGTAGTCCTAGTGCTGTGGGTCGATGTAAAAAGCCAGCAGAAACACAGCGTTGAACTCCGACAGTAAATAAAAGGGTCTGCACTTAACCATGAGCACTTTGATGTCTGCACAACAGTGCTTCTCCATAACCTGAGTTTCCACACACCATCTGTTGTTGACGTAGTTGTTAGTTGGTTTTATCTCTTTAAATAATAAAAAAAAAACCTCAAATTTAATAATGCATAAAATACTAAAGTGGATTTTAGTATGCTTTGAATAGCATTATTATTAAACAGATAAGTGCTTCTTCACCTACAATATCATTCAATATAAAAGGTATTCATTTTTATGAATAAGTAAGTCTAAAAACTTCTAAAATGACCTGAATCTTGATCCTGTGCCCAAAGCATGTGTACTGGATTGTTGAAAACAAACATAAATTAATAAATCATTAGCCAGAGTCTATGACACAATCATGTAGAATTAATTTGTGCTAAAATGGTAGTGAGTCAATGTAGCATCTAATCTGTCCTGAGATCTTCAGGAGATGCAGACGTGTAACAACGGGTATTCTGGTGAATGGGATAGCAAAAGTTTAGGATACATAGGAAGTGACTCTCTAACCATCACCAGCTCCAACTCACAAGAAAAAACCTGCTTGGATGCAACAAATTGATGAAAAGAGGAGCAAACATAAGTAAAGGTTCCATTAGCATACTCTATTACTCAATTAAATTGAATCCTTCTCATCTTGAATAATTAGGCTCCATTTTTTTTCTTAATGACCTTGTAGTACCATATCATCGCATTACAGCACTTCGCTCTCGCACTGCAGGCCTACTTGTTGTTCCTAGAGTATTTAAAAGTAGAATGGGAGGGAGAGCCTTCAGTTTTCAGGCCCCTCTTCTGTGGAACCAGCTTCCAGTTTGGATTCGGGAGACAGACACTATCTCTACTTTCAAGATTAGGCCTAAAACTTTCCTTTTTTGCTAAAGCATATAGTTAGGGCTGGACCAGGTGACCCTGAATCCTCCCTTAGTTATGCTGCAGTAGACGTAGGCTGCTGGGGGATTCCCATGATGCACTGAGTGTTTCTTTTTCACTCATTACTTTTTCACTCACTATGTGTTTGTACGCTTCTCTGCATTTAATTCTTTGTTATGATCAATCTCTGGTTCTTTTCCACAGCATGTCTTTTGTCCTGTCTTTCTCCCCTCACCCCCAAAAGGTCCCAACTGATTGCCGCCCCTCCCTGAGCCTGATTCTGCTGGAGGTTTCTTCCTGTTAAAAGGGAGTTTTTTCTTCCCACCATTCCCAGGCACTTGCTCATAGGTGGTCATCGCATTATTGGGTTATCACTGTATTCTCTGTTACTTTATGAGAGGCAGGAAACAACTTGGACATGTTACCATTCTGTAAAACACTAAAAACAAACAAACAAAAAACCTTAATGGATTTGTAAGTATAGATGACATGTGTACCTACACAGTTGTTAAGACAGAGTAAGAGATTCTGGGGAGTTTATGTCACACATCCACCATAAAGATGAAGGTGATATCAGTCATAGACCACTGAACTCTGAAATACTTTTAACTATGTACACATGCATCAATAAAGATATAGCCAAATGTAATTAATTAAAATAAGTTGACAAATACTGTATTTAGTTGTGTCTTAGCAACTACACTGAAATTTTTAAGGCTAAAATTGTCCCCTCATGTCAGAAAGTTTTTGTTACATTTTACAAATTTTTATTAAAGAGGATTGTTGAGTCATAGTGTCACTGATTGAGTTGGATTCCTGTTTTTTTTGTTTGTTTGTTTCTTGCAGAAGGAAAGGCAGGATGCTTGGATAACAGGAAGTGTGAGACTAAGCTCCCATCTGTCTGTGGTAGCCTTATCATGTGATCTCTTCATCTCTTCACTAATGCAGACCTACACTTCATCAGTAAAAACACTGACGTCTTTTTCAGCTATTGGCTCATTCTCGGTATTTCTCTTCTGTTGCTACAACATAAGGGATCAAACGTCACATACAATAAAGTGCAGAAGGATTTTATGTTTGGAAAGTCTTTAAAATTAAAAGAATGCTTTCACACAATGTACACATTTATTTTGCAAAGTGAACTGCATTTCATATCCTTATGCAAATTAAAACACTAAAGCATTGAAAGAAACTGGTGGTCTGTCGCTCTGTGTTACAGCTACAGTTCTAATATATTCAAAGCACAACATGAAGTAAGTAATCTTTAGTTTACACCTATACTAATGTGATAGATTTTTTTTCTTTTCAGAGTATCGCTTGCGGGAGCGATAGTGAAGAGGAAAAACAAAATTTTCGCATGTGAAAACAAAAATGTCCAGCAGAACCGGACATTTTCAAATAAAACAATGCCAGCTATAATGTAATTCATTGCTCTTGTGAAACATCATTATTATGGCAGCACATGGAAAGACAGAGTTTTTGTGGCTATGCACTGTGATATTTACATTTGCCTGCAATGGTTTACATGTGTAATAATCGCCACCAAGTCCTGTTGTCACCGATCATGGTTTTTTTTTCTATCCCTCAGTTAAAGGCATCAAGGACTGAAAACGGCTGACCTTTCCCTCTGTTACACACCCCTCATTTTACACCCCCCACCCCCTCATCTGTAACATCTTTTTGTGAGCAATATTGTCATAGTGATACATGATGGTGAAACTTGCCAAATTATACTTTGAGTGACTACTGAAAATCAGTTTATTTATTTAAAGTACTTAGAACCGTTGTCTTCTGTCTTCTTAACAAGTGCAATGCAAGTTGGTCTACACTAAAGTCTCTCACAGTCCTTGTAAATGCCAACCGTATATATCAGTATGAAAATATACATAGATGAATGCAGATAGGCATTCTTCAGAATCTTTTCTGGCACTTTTGACAGCTTTGATGAGCTCACGTGACCTAAACAACAGCATTCTGTAGCTCAAAAGGTGGTCACAGGGTGCAGTGCTGATTCCCGAAACTGGGTGTGCAAAGACAATCTGATAAATATGTTTTAACTGTTATTCATGGCACTGGGCAGGTACACGTGCATAAGCAAGAGGGACACTACTAAGGCTTTTCCTCTATTCCAGTGTCAGTAAGCTCAAGTCAAGTCTAACGGAGGAAAGAGAGGCTCCAATAATCTTCTGATCTGTTCTCACTATCTGTTGTAGGGTATTGCAATCCGATATGGTGCAGTTACCCTACTAGACAGTGATGCAGTGGCTCAGGACGCTCTCGATGGTCCCTCTGTAGAAGGTGGTGAGAATGAATGGAGGGAGACTACATCATGAAGC
Organism: Oreochromis aureus; assembly: GCF_013358895.1. Taxonomy (NCBI): domain Eukaryota; kingdom Metazoa; phylum Chordata; class Actinopteri; order Cichliformes; family Cichlidae; genus Oreochromis; species Oreochromis aureus. Next base: position 51,033,414 of record NC_052944.1, on the reverse strand, counting down.
TCACTGAGATAAGGCCAAGGGTTTGCAGCGCTGTCAACAAAGCAAAAAGTGGCTAATTTTAGGAATCTAAAATATAAAACATATTCAGAGTTATTTATCAGTTTTTTCTTTGCTACACAATTTCATATATCTTGCTTCATATATTTGATGTCTTTAATATGTGTCTACAATGTAGAAAGTATTAAAAAGAGCTGTGTTACTAAAACCACACACATACACACAGTACTCACCATGACAACATGCCCCACTGTAACTGACATTTTATGCAGTTCCCCATCAAATTTACAATGTTTATATTCATGTTTATATTTTTCATAGTACAACATACTACTGGCTTCTTACAATCAATCTTCCCTTCACCATTTACATGCAGGAGTAGCGTGTAATCTGACAGTGTTGCATACAATTATCTACAACTATGTAATATGTTTTCTCTACATCTTTCAGTCAGTCCTGAGGATTAGCAAGGAGAGAGCTCATTTATACCGTTTGCGGGGAATTAAAACAAACAAACAAACAAAAAAAAATTCTTATGCCAAAACATTATTTCTGTTCATCTGGTTAGCTGGTTAACAGCAGACCCTGGTGTGGATTCTGGCTTCTTACATTTCTGCTAATGAGCTTTGTGCCTCAAGAAAATGTATGTAAACTAAGTTTAATAGTGATTTAACATTCCTGACATGTAGAGAAAGGAGTGATTTGGTCTGAAAATTTGCTTGCTATTGACTACAAAAGGCTGTTGCATTAAACTTGTGTGAAGCCTGCTTAGATTGGCTGTAAATATTGGATGTTAAATGGACTGCTTTACCAGAATCCTCCTTAATTAAATATCTTGAGCCAAAGCCAGGTAAGAAAATGAAAGTGCTAGTGCATTTCACATAACAGATTTTTTTTTTTTATTATTTATTTTTCTTTTTAAATTTCAGTAAGATTTTTCCCAAGAACTAGACTGCACATTATGCTGAGCTCTGGTCTGAGTGATAGCTGTTTCACCAGATTCCTTTAAACGGGTCTTTCCACACTGCAGTTGTGTTGCTGTTCTTGTAGCTTTTCTCTTTAAATCACTCCCTTTTCACAGACGGCTCACTGAAAAGAGCACTGCCAGGACCCTGATTTTACTGATCATAATGATATCAGTAGTGGGATTTATCGTTTTACTTCACATTTATGTAACATCAACAGGTATGGTATGTGTCTTTGCAATACACTAATACAAAGCTTGTTCCGATTTTAACCATGATAGATATTCTAATGTATTGCTCATATTTCACCCTTTCTTTGACTTAAAATAATCATTTTGATGTTTCTAATACCTCACTATTGTTTTTTTGTTGTTTGTTTTTGTTTTGTCTCAAATTTTTATCATATTTTTTTTTTTTGCCACACATTACATAGCCTTTTAAAACTAAATTGCATGTTGCATTACAGTAATTTAATAAGAGGGAAAAAAATAGATTTAAGACTGTAGAGCAGTGTTTTATTTCTGTCAATGTTCCAAATATAAACAGCGGTGGCGAGGGTGAACTAGAAACTAAGAAAACCTAAACTGGAAAAACTAACAGAAACTAACCGGAAACGGATATGCAGGGAGGCACAGGGAAATCCATAGGAAGACGGAGAGACGTAGGGAGACCGAGGGAAACAACACAGACGAAAAGGCAACTACAAAGACAGAAGACGCGACTTAAATACACACAGACAAACACCGGGAGATTACACACAGGTGGTGGACACAGCTGGGAGTAATTAACAAGACTCCCAGCTGTGTCCCAGCTTGTTACGTTCCCCCCGAAGGGGTCTAGGCGTGCGAGTGAGGGGACCAGTAACAAATGGGTCCGGAAACAGAATGAAAAGGAAAACACACAGAGATGTTCTATAATAATATAGTTTTATCACAAACGACATTAACTTAAAGAGCCGGCAACGCCGTTTTACCAATAATGCCAAAGAAACAACAGAAACACTCGCAGCAACAAAAGACAAGAAAACTACTAAACAATAAAGGGAGGCACTTCCCACACTTCCTACTTTACTCCTCACCACAGGGAGACACTCTCAGGGCCCACAAGCCTGTCTACTCACTACTCAGAAGGAGGCTGTCTGTCCAAGACCTAGCACAAAACCGTGTAGAGCCACAGAGGGAAAAAGCCACCCTGCTCACAGCTCATCCCCAGTTTAAATAGCCTCAGAGGTGATTGCTGCCTGGAGTCAGGTGGCAAACGAGGCTAATCAAAAGCAGCTGTGTCCTGGGGAGAGAGGAGAGTGAGAGAAACAGAGGGGGTAGGAGTGGCAAGAGAGGAGGAGGCGGGGAAAAACACCACGCCCACACAAGGGCAGTTTCAGGAGGCCCAGCTAGGGCCGTAACACCCCCTCCCATAAATACAAACCAGTGGTTTGTCACAGAATGTCCTACCCAACTTTTAAACATATCACTTACCATGCACCATAATAACGGTTAGGCATACCCTGCCAAATCTGCCAAGACCTTTTTGATGGGTTGAAAACACTGCATGGGGTTGGCTCAAGTCCCTCAACATAGTGTCCCAAGTGACAGCCAGATGTTTTTTGAGCCATCACATATGGAGAACCCAGCGAATAGCTTGAAGGCCTTTCCGAAACACTTTTCAGACGCTTCTTCGCTAGGTCATGGCGACAGGTATGCTGGTTAGCCAGAGGTGCAGGATTGAATGTTTGTGTCGTACACAATGTCTCACACTGCAGGTCATCTGGACCCGAAAGATTGTCAACAGGTGGCATCTCAAAATTAGTTGACCTCTGACATTCACCAAATGAGACCACTGAGCAATTATGCTCCAATTGTTGCCTGGCAACTTTGTCCGTTTGTGAACCACAGTTCACTCTTTTGAAAGCAGATCGATTTTGCTTTGAGTTGGCTTTCGAACAGTGAGCAATCAGGTGGCCAGGTTTGTGGCAGAAAAAACAGAGCTTTGTTTTGGCTCTTGAAACCCCACCTGTATCAGCTTTCCTAGCTGGCACACTCCTAGCCCTCAAGACCGACTGTTTCTGTTTGTAGGCCTCACAATTTGCTATCAAATGGCCAGACCTGAAACAGAAGAAACACTTTCGTTTTGCCTTGGAATAGGACACAAGTACCTCACCCTTTGGGTACTGTGTAGCTGGCACATCACTAACCTTCACTAGGTCATTGCGTCGGTCGTGCCTAATGACACCGGTTTTGTGGATGAGGGCAAACTCATCAGCCAGTGTTGCAGCCTGCTGTAACGAGGAAACCTTCTGTTCACTGAGGTATACTGCAATCTGCTCGGAGATGCAGGTCTTAAATTCGTCTATGAGTATTAATTCACGCATCGATGCCATGTCAGTAGCTTTGCTGGACACACACCACCGATCAAAAAGCATACTTTTCTTCCTTGCAAAATCTCGGTAGGATTGACTCTGTCCCCTTTTCAATCCCTGGAAATGCTGCCTATAAGCTTCTGGGACTAGCTCATAAGCTAGCAGGATGGCACTTTTCAGCTTGTCGTAATTCAGACCGTCCTCAGCTGACAATGAGGAACAAACTTGCTGAGCCTTGCCTACCAGCTTGCAACGTAGCAAAATGGCCCACAACGCCCATGGCCAGTGCAAGGCTGTGGCTATTCGTTCAAACGACTCGAAGTAGCTGTCAACCTCAGTGTCACAGAACACCGGAACCAGACAAATGTTTTTCCCCACATCAAATGGTGCCTCTGCCTGCTGAATGAAGGCAGTCGCAGGAAGGGAAGCCTGCTGGAATTCCAACTGTCGCAACTTGACAGCTGTCTCTGCTTCCACCTCCACCTTTTTCAATTCAACCTCCCTGGCTCTGGCAAGCTCTGCCTCTAAGCACTTAAGGTCCAACTCTTTCTTTAGCTGGAACTCCCTCTCACGATCCTCCCTTTCCAACTGAAGACGAGCCAGGCGTACACGGAGCCTAGCATCCTGCTTCGAGCCTACACTTGATTCAATGGAGAGAGGTTCAAAGCGAGGCAATGTCATGGGTTTGTCCTCAGGCAGCCCCTGAGCAACAGGTGTAGACACCGATGGACCTACAGCTTGAGCTGGCACCTGCGGAACAGGCTGAGATGCTACACCATGCTCAAGTGGACTGGCAGACACTGGCAAGGCCACTATCCCTTTCTCCACCAAGCCCGACACAAGAGCAGCTTTCAGCTCAGCCTTACGCAGAGCTGCGGAGACAGAAATGCCATACAATGATGCCACCTCATGCAAATCCCTCTTCCTACAGGTGTCCAGCTGGACAAGCGAAGGGTTTTTCTTAAACACGGCAATATCAAAGGTAGCCATCAGAACCCAAAACAAAAACTACCTGAGGCTAACAATAACAACAAAGAAGCACCACCTCCAATACACAAATGAAAAACAGGTGGGAAATGTGTGGCAACAGGTTAACCAATAAATAAAAATACCACCGACCCTCTCCCCAGACCTACCTACTACAATCTTAGCCTAGTTAGCTTCTGGAGTGTACCAGGCTCGAGGCAACTTTAAAGGCTAAGCATCAAGTGCACAAAGCACCGACAAGCCTACCCCCGACAGGGAACTAATCCCCACCCAGGATTACTCCGAAAATAAAAAAGGCAAAATAAAAAACGAGCGCCTGAAGGAGGAGCTTACGCTCAGCTAGACACTCCCCTGTGCTAACTGGAGAGAGAGCGCAGCAGATACAATATAACTAAACAAGCCACCGGCAAACAACTCACTAAAACTCAATTGCTGTTCCTTCCATTCATATCCCGGACGAGCCCCCACATTGTTACGTCCCCCCCGAAGGGGTCTAGGCGTGCGAGTGAGGGGACCAGTAACAAATGGGTCCGGAAACAGAATGAAAAGGAAAACACACAGAGATGTTCTATAATAATATAGTTTTATTACAAGTAATATAGTTTTATCACAAACGACATTAACTTAAAGAGCCGGCAACGCCGTTTTACCAATAATGCCAAAGAAACAACAGAAACACTCGCAGCAACAAAAGACAAGAAAACTACTAAATAGTGATGTGTCCTGTGTGTCGAAGCTTCGAATCGCGCTTCGGGTAATCTCGGGGGCGTGTCTGTGAAGCGCGTATCGAGGCTTGCTTTGATTACGTATGCAGTGACGTTCGAGGCTTCGTGGGCAGTCCGTACCACGTGACTGATTCGGGAACTGGTTCACTGGTTTGCGCCAGATTCGAAATAAAATGGGCAGCAAAACACAGCTGATTCCCCATCACATTGTGTTGCGGAATTGGATTGTTTACATGCTACATAGTTACTTGAGCATTTCTTCTTCGATGGAGCCTGCAAGGAAGAGATTTGTTTTCTCTTCTAATAAAGTATGCACACAGTAATAAATATCACAAATGATAAGTACCATAATATAAATAAACAACACTACAGATCCTATAACCTGATTTATGTCTTTTAGTTTATTAAAAAGTGAAGCGCCACACAGTTTGTGTCATTATCCAGATGTACATAAGCATGATTACACAGTTATAGGGGCGGGTTTCGATTATCGATTAAAATCGATTCTCACTTGGAAAATGTGATATTGTTTAATTAAAATCCTGAATCGATTTTTAATATAACTTTATTTTGCCCGAAATGCCAGAATCTCAGGTTAAACCTCACAAAAATTTCAACAACCACCAAACAGCTAAAACAGTAAGTGACAGCAGGTACACGGATTCTGCACAAAAGGCGCAAACACAAAGCGCGGAACCGCTGACGGATCAGAATCAGTGAGATGTCGCCTTTCTCACCCGGACGACACGGACACGGTCGGGGCTGAAAGGACAGCTCACTGATTCTCATGTGTCGGCGGGTCGGCGCTTTTATTCTGTTTTTTGCGCTGATTCTGACGCTGCAGGTTTTATTTCTCTCCAAACAATATTGACTGAACCAGCAGCAAAAGAAGATCCAAACTACGCTTCACATAAACATCGTCATGAATTCCCTCTGACTTTTGCTGTTTTGCTTCCACCACGATAAAAATCACACTTCATGCACAGCTCTCTCTCCTCTCTCTCTCTCTGTACTTGAAGAACAGTTTCCCGTCTAAAAATCTGTTTTCTGCATTATTCCCTTGCTTGTTACGCACAAGTCTACCGTTGTTTACAGCGCTGTCAGCCGCTGTTTTTCCTTTACTTACTACCGAAAAGAAAACCTAATTTCTGCTATTCAATAGGCTACCAAACAAATTTAAACTTTTAAAATTATGCAAAATTGCAAAACGCTTAGCCGTGTCTCTAAACCTCTGTAACTTTGCTTTGCTTCATTCAGCAGCATCAGGTAATGTTCATATGTTGATGAATGGTTTTCTTTCGTTTTTGATCTGCTGCAGAATATTTTTATAAATCGTATTTCTGTTTTATCCTTAGCTGCTTTGACACAAAGGCATCTGCTGTGATGCTCACACCTTTGATAAAGTCTCGCAAGTGTCAGCTTTCTTTTTATAGATATAAAATATAGAAATGTACTGATCCATGATCTGAATTATAATATTTCTGACTGAGGCACAATTTCCCTGATCGAATCCTGGATCGAATCGATTCTAGAAATCAGTGACAATACATGAGGCCTAACAGTTACACAATCATACCAAAACTCTGTCCTGATAGTTTCCACTTTCTCTTTTGTATCAGACATACTGAGACAATATTTGGGATAAATAACCACGAAAACAATCTATTTATTCAGTTTAGAGGTTTACACATCACATCATTATAATCACAGAGCCTATTTCACTTAAATCGTCCACTTGATGGCGCAGTAGAGCAAATGAATCATCACAATGCTTCGAACCATGAGTCGACCAGTTGGATGGAAAGCTTCAGCTCATCACGAGGCTTCATCTCACCATCACTACTACTAAACAATAAAGGGAGGCACTTCCCACTTTACTCCTCACCACAGGGAGACACTCTCAGGGCCCACAAGCCTGTCTACTCACTACTCAGAAGGAGGCTGTCTGTCCAAGACCTAGCACAAAACCGTGTAGAGCCACAGAGGGAAAAAGCCACCCTGCTCACACCTCATCCCCCGTTTAAATAGCCTCAGAGGTGATTGCTGCATGGAGTCAGGTGGCAAACGAGGCTAATCAAAAGCAGCTGTGTCCTGGGGAGAGAGGAGAGTGAGAGAAACAGAGGGGGTAGGAGTGGCAAGAGAGGAGGAGGCGGGGAAAAACACCACGCCCACACAAGGGCAGTTTCAGGAGGCCCAGCTAGGGCTGTAACAACGAGACAAGAGGTAAACCTGAACACATTCACATGAGACGCAGTCCTTCACAATAAAACAGGAAACAAGAGATCACTACACGAGGATGCAGACAAGACACTGAAAGACAGAATAAAACACATGGAACCTGAACTAAACATGAGGGCGAGATAACAAAACCTAAACCAGAAGTAATAATCACCATCCTAATCATTAACAGCACTACAAGAGAATACGAGAACAAACCATAACATAACAACTCAAAATACTGGGTCCAACGGACCCAGAACCATGACAGAACTTGCCTACTCGTGTCTTGCTTGCTGTGTAATTAAATTGTCTTCAATGTTCCAGCAAATAGGTTCAAGCTACAAACCTATCATTAATTGGTCCTTCGAGCCGGATCCCTGGAATTGACATTCACCGAGGGGAGAAGAGACACGCTGAAAGACTGACGTCAGCCAGGAAGTTCCTGTGAATTAGCTGTCTGTCTTTCCTGCTCGATGAATGACGATCGGCGGGATTCGAGGCTGATATTACACGCTAAGCAACACCGAGTAAGTTCAAAGAGCCCGACTCTATAACCGTTGTAACAACCCTTTTGGGTTATAGCACCACTAGGGGGGGTTGCCCTACTATTGTAGTAGTTGTGGGAGTCTCCTAGTGGGTGTGTGTTGTTAGCGGCATCCATTTTCATGCTGCTCATGTTCCTTCTCTCTAAGAAACCTTACTGTTGTAACGGCCTGGCGCCTGCGGCTACCGATCCCTGCACATGTATGTACGGACAGAGTAGAGCCGTGGAGACGTGGCTTGTATGGTCTTATGTTGCTGACGGCAAATAAAGGTCTGTTATTGGATTTAACCGACTGGCTTCGGGTATTTCAACTAACCTCCACACCACATGCCTGCTGGACCTGCTAGCCGCTCCCGCCTCGCCAGACTGCTGTTACAAAGTGGCACCCGAACATTGTTCTCTGGATCTTCATCGTCATCCGGACCGACAGACGGTGGGCTCGGATATTTTTCCCGTGTTTTTCAACGATCGACACTTCGGCTGAGGTGGCGTGTTTTTTCTCTTCGTCTGGCTGTATTGGCCGGGCCGATAGGACCCAGTGAAGGAGCCGACTCTCCGCGATTTCAACGGTATTTGCAGGCACGGAAGAGCGCCGACCCATCGCTTGACACGCTCGCCTGCCGAGGGAGAGTGCTCCGTGAGTAACTGTACGGTCCGTCGGACCGCTAACTTAGTGCTATTGGACCGTTACGACATCGGCGGCGCTAAAGCTAAGGCTAACGCTACAGTGACCTTGACTCAGTGTTCATTCAGAGGGACGTGTGGTTTTGTGTGAAGCATTGAAGCATCAGAGTGAGCACGGACGCTCTCTAACTGACTGATATTGGCGCTTAGGTACTGTATGTGAACGCTCTTTTCACTTCGCCATAACTTTTGTGGGAGAGAGTGGTTTCGGCCACATTTTTTAAATGGCGTCCCACGCAGACACGGGGAGTGAGGAAGATGGCTGCGACCCGGATGCTGAGGCGCCTGGCCTGGCAAAGTACATCATCCCTCACTCTACGCCTCTTGACCTCAACCTTGAAGTGGGAAACTTGGAAGGAGAGGTCGCGAAGCCACGAGTTTGCTTACAGGGTTCGCTGGAGCCACAAAGGAGCCTACTGGAGTGTTTGGATCATGGAGCTAGGGGAGAGCCGGGAGAGTGGCCATCTTCCCAACAAACCCCGCCGGTGCCCCTTAACGACCACTGGTTGGACGGGTACCAGGTGGACTAACCGTTATCATACGGACAGACTCAATGTTGACTGAGGGTTGGTTTCATACATGTACATGCTGTAATTATTCTGTTCATAAGGGATGATTACTTGTTCTGTTCCACTGAACCATCATCATCACTGCGGCCCGTGAAAGGCTTTTGGTTTGGTTTTCTATCGTACTGATTTAAGCGTCGGGTTGTGTTTTATTTTTGACTGTTTTTCCCTTGTCTAGGACCATCTCCAGAGGATGACTAGCCAGTAACACTGCATGTTCTGTATTGTTTGCTTCAATCACTCATTTTGTTTATTGACTGTACCGAGGCTGGAAGGGTGTATAACACTTCCTCCACAGCCTGCTTACTACCTAAAGTAGCTTTGTAGAGTGAAAGGGGGTAGCGGGAGGAGGGTCACCTGGGGTCCGGCTGAGGACAGCCTTCTAATTGCTTCAAAGACTAATTTTGTTTATTGATTGTATTGTCTGTATCAATGCTGTAAGGCCAGGGTGTATAACACTTCCTCCATAGCCTGCTTACTACCTAAAGTAGCTTTGTAGAGTGAAAAGGGGTAGCGGGAGGAGGGTCACCTGAGGTCCGGCTGAGGACAGCCTTCTAATTGCCGGCGAGCACTAATTTTGTTTATTGATTGTATTGACTGTACCAATGCTGTATAACAATTCCTCCACAGCCTGCTTACTACCTTAAGTAGCTATGTATAGTGAAAGGGGGTAGCGGGAGGAGGGTTGCCTGGGTCCGGCTGAGGACAGCCTTCTAATTGCCGGGGGGGTGATGTAACAACCCTTTTGGGTTATAGCACCACTAGGGGGGGTTGCCCTACTATTGTAGTAGTTGTGGGAGTCTCCTAGTGGGTGTGTGTTGTTAGCGGCATCCATTTTCATGCTGCTCATGTTCCTTCTCTCTAAGAAACCTTACTGTTGTAACGGCCTGGCGCCTGCGGCTACCGATCCCCGCACATGTATGTACGGACAGAGTAGAGCCGTGGAGACGTGGCTTGTATGGTCTTATGTTGCTGACGGCAAATAAAGGTCTGTTATTGGATTTAACCGACTGGCTTCGGGTATTTCAGCTAACCTCCACACCACATGCCTGCTGGACCTGCTAGCCGCTCCCGCCTCGCCAGACTGCTGTTACACCGTGTGAGTGTGTAGATCCTTAGCCGCTTTGTGGGGATAAGAACGGTGTTTGTCGCTGCTTTGTGGAGTGATAAGTGAGTCCTCCGCCGCTTTGTGGGGCGTTGAGTGAGTTCTCCGCCGCTTTGTGGGGCGTTGAGAAGTTCCGCGGAGTCCAGACTGTGCTGGACAATAGGCCTATTTTGTGTTGTTGTTGTTGTGTTGAGTGTGTTTGTGTGAGTGAGTGCGGAGTAGAACACGTGTTCTGTGACGCCGACTGTTGTTGTTATCATGGGTTCCTAAGCAACCAAGAGTGCGTCAGAGCGTGACAGACGTTTATGCTGGACTTCGCTCCTGGGAGCGCAAAGTATTTTAAAAAAAGAGTGACGACTCCTTAGCTGCGTGGGTTCACGCGAGCACAGTCGCGCGGGTTTTACACGGACCTGAGTCATGCGGTTAATCCCAGGCTTATAAATGGAAGAGATTCAAATGTTAGAAGTTTTCAGAAAACACAGCAGCCTTGAAGAGCGTGTGGAGAAGGCCAGCCCACATCAGCAGCAGTTAAGCTATGCTCTGGTGAATGGCTTTCCCCGACCCTTTGCTGACATAAAATGTTTAGATGATTCTTTAGATTGCCCTGATCAACAACAGCCTGTGCTCCAGACCATCAATTTAACCAATTGCTAAAAGTAATCTGCATTAAGCTTAGGGTTGCTCAAATTCAGTACAATGACATATGAGATGAAGTAAAATAGGCAAATATTTTAACTAATGAAGTGCATACAGGCACTTGACCTGTTTGAAAGACTGTCGTCTTATTATGAGCCATTGTTGAGATATAGAGCACACCTATGAATACAAGTAATATGCTGAACCCTGTATGAAGCAGCTGAAAACTACATGATGGAGAAGCTGAATTGAATATGAAAGTGCAAGTCTTTGTCACTGTGGGTAAAGCACGCAACCACTGTGTGAGGTTGCATTGCTCTCTTCTGAGCTGATGAGCAAGCTACACATTATCAGATCAGGAGCTGGCTGAGAACTCATCAAAGAGAGCGAAAAAGAACTATGATGACTCGAGTATGTAGCGTATCCGTGAGTTCAGCTTCGTCTTTCAGATGCACAGCAGTTTTCCTGTATCTTGACTCATGTGTGTAGAGTGTTCATAGCATCAGCATCATGTTTGTGTTTATTTGTTTTGTTGGGTTGAAAAATAATTAAATAAACTTGTGATCATACTTATGGATCACCATGGCACATATCATCAGCCATATAGTTTCTTATGCAGATGAAAAAGTGAGTGTGAATATGCCTGACGTCACAGTGTGTGTGTGCGCTGTGTAAAAGTAATTGTTTCCAATTGTGAGACCGGTGATTCTGCAGGTCACCAGCTATTGTAAAGAAAAAAAAAAGAGTAAAAAAGAGACAAAATTTACATTGTAGATGAAAAATAATCATAGGGAAAAGGCTTTGTGTTTATCAGCCAAGAACAACTACAATCTCATTTTCTGCTTTTAAGAAAGGAGAGTTCAAAAACTCAGAGAGTTCTGTGTGTTGGTTAAGCAGTGATGATAATAATGAAAATGTTTTAGTTTTGTCACTTTCAGATGAAAAGCATACCTGAATCATTTTTCCACATGCAGCGTTCGGAAGAAAGTTATAGTTTAACATCATTGGAGACGTTCAGGCCAAGTTTCTGGCTAACTTATTTACAGCACCATGTGTCCCTCATCCTCACAAGCGAGCTCTCACTCCTCCCTGAAGACAAGGAATGCAGTTCCAAAGAGCAATAACATGGCAGATAAAGAGACAGCAGCAAAGTCCTGAGCAAAGAGACCCAGCAAGCAGCAGCAGTGTGGACAAACAGCATCGGAGAAGAAGAGTAAACCCATCATCCTGACTGACTGGATGAATGGCACTGTGTTTCCAACAAGCTGCAACTTCACTGTGCTTGTGAAAAGAACGTTTGAGGAGAACTGAGGAGACTGTTGGAGGTTGACATTTGCCACTTTCAGAGTAAAATGGCAAGAAGAGACAGTGGAACACAGGACAAAGCTGAAGAAGAACTGCCTGCTGTTGGACTGTTGAAGTGGGAGAGGACAACAGAGTGAGATCAGTAGGTGAGAACACAGAGGAAAGCTGTTGTTTAATGTGGGAAATCAAAATTTGGGTTAGCAAACCTGGGAAACAGAAAACTGACTGCTTAAGTTGGAAAATTGTGAAAGAGTCTGAAACACTGAAAAAACACTGAAAATCACACACACATGCAGAACATGCATTAACCCTACTAACACAAACACAAGAGAGCTCATGAAGATTAGACACCATCTTGAGCATGTGAGTCTGTTTATCACCTGGTGTGATGCAAAGATCAGTGGACTCACAGCACATTAGTTAAAAAATGATCAAATAATAGCAGAAAAGTGTGTAGGAAAGGCAGCTTTAAGAACATGCCCTGCTGGAGATGCAGCTCCACAGATATCGATTAAACCTGCCTAATAACACAAACACACATGCACTGAAGATCAGCTTGTTATCTCTCATCAGTGTTAAAATAGTGTAAATTTAACAGACACTTGTTATCAAATGCTGAATTTATCCAATGCTGACAGTTAACTCTCTAGGTTGCAGGACAACAGTTTAATGTTTCTGGGAAAAAAGATTCTGGTTTGACCAACCAGTGATCAGACAATAATTTTAGTTGTTAATATAGTAAATTGGGAGATGCTTTCTGCCTGACTGATGCAGCACAAGTAATTTACTGTATGAGGGAAATTCTATTTTTGTGATAATATTTTGAACATGCATTTCTGTTGTCCTGTCAACTTAGTGGGTTAATAGCTGATATGCATATTAGTTGATCGTTCTTAGATTAATGAAAGGTGATTGAATTCTAGCACGAGTGAATGGGATGTGTTGGAGTTTGTTAGAGTGGAGACTCTAAAACACTGAGTTTCCTGTCTTGATGTGTGAGTGAATCCTGCACCCAGATACACAACTCTGAATACATAAGAACAAACGTCTGTTGTGAAGTGCATGACAACATGTCACATGTTTTATGATGACGGGGAAAGAGGAAAACTAAATAAAATCTGTGGCCTAAATGAGTGAAAAGTACAGACCTGGGGATTAAATTCATAGCTAATGAGACATGAGGCTTATGTTGTGTGTTGTGCGGCTGATGGTTGGTTTGGAGTTTATCTAGCTGATGATTTTTCTTTTGTTGTGAAGTTGAGCCTGACAATTAGTATGATGGTATGATAAACCATGCTAATGGTATGATTTACCCTCCTGAGATGAGGAGCGTGTGTCATGACTTAACGAGGCCTTTTTATTTTGATACTTTCACAGTGCACTGAAAGTTTTGTTTGATGATCTCTATTTGAGCAGATCTGCACGATTAGAACAGAAGTGCTATACAACGTGTCATCGAGAAAATTGTTGCAAGTGACTTTCTCCACATTAAAATGGGCTCAGGAGAAAGTCACTTATCTGGGACAATTAGAAAATAAGTTCCTGTCCAAAAGGATTCAACGAGAAAATCCAGTCTAAATTCTTTTCTTTTGGAATGACGTCATTTTGCTATGAGTGGAAACTAAATGCGACGATGGTTTCCACTACCAGCAAAGAAAGAAAGAATGGATGAATGAATGAATGAGTGAAAGAGGAAAAACTGACTGACTGGTAAAAGCTGACAAAAGCTGACAAGACTTGACCACTACTCAAGGTTAACCTCCACCTAGACAGGACAAAAGGGTGGATGAATTTATGTGTTTCTTTTATTGGAGCAGAAAGATGACAACAACATTTGAGGTTGCGTGAGCTTTGGCCATACCGATTTAACCTTTTAAATGCCACCTTCTGTGTCTTTGCATCTACCAGGTGTTATTCACTACCTTGTGTTGCTCACGGAGGTAACTGTGAGAAAGTGTGTATACACCTGCGCAGCGCTAACTTTTCTACAGCATTACAGTTCTTCATGTGAGTTGATCATGTGATTTATATCAGGATAGCTGGTTGATGTTTTCCTACTACAGGATTTCTGGGTTGATGTATGAAGAAAACTGTGTTTACAGGTTATGAGTTGGTGATGCTGTTACACTGTGTTGTTGGGAAAATGTTAAAGGTTACTTTGACGATGTGAATAACATGTGAAACATTCCCTGTGTTGAAACTAGTGCCACTTCTTTCCACAGCTATGGATGGCTAACTTTATGGTCTTTTTATAGCACCTCTGGATCCTGTCAACTTGTGCCTGACCACCAGGATTGTCCATGTGTGTTGCTAATGTTGGTTTTCTAAGAGTGCATGTAGAGGATTCAGCAGAGACGGACAAGTAACATGAGAAAGCAAATAAGAGATGCAGTGTTTATGGAATAGTTTAATATGGGGCTCATTAGCTGGCCACTACTGAGCTCCTACATGGAGTGACTTTGCTTAAGGGAAGTCACCGATTACATTAATGTTAACTGAGTACATGGGATGATCCATGTCTGAGGCAAATTATGGCAATAATTGTAGTTTACTGATTTGAGAAAACCTGCACATGATACTTGTCCTGTTGATGCTGAATGCTTTATTACTCTTATGATACAATTGTTTATAAGTGTGAAGTTTGATTTCACTTCCAGATCTTGTTTTCCAGGCCATGATGGTGTGTATGATGGCTCCAGACAGAGCCAGGTTTTAAGCAAACTTAATATGCAAAACGCACTAACATCTTTTATTGCAGGGTTACGGAGCTACTCCAGAGGAGATGCCCTGATGTTGCCTGGGACGTGATCTAGCTAACCTTTTTCTTTTAGACAGAAATCTGGTTTTGATGAGTTGACTCATGGGAGTGTCCATGCGTCAAGAGGAGGGGTCCAGAATTAACATGAAACAATGTTTTTTATGATTTTTGCAGTGATTTGTGTGATTAACAGTTCATTTACGGGTATTAAACCTATGTAAAGTGGTGCATCCATGTTCAGATGAGGCTTTGATGGTCCATAAATGAAGCTCACTGAACTAAAGAATGTGGTTTGATGATGGTTTACATGCTTTCCAAATAGAAGTTTTTCCTCCTAGCAAGGGAATACAGGTGCAGCAGTCAGAGTATTGCTGAAAGGAATCTCCTGAGGCCCAGTGACAAGCAAACCCATTCCAGGCATAGCTGACAGCCCAATCAGTGGTTGAGGTCAAAGGTCGAGCTGTTTGGGGCCCATCATGAGATCAGACTTTGGAGCCACAGCAAGGACCACGAAGCTGCGTTGGAATGAGAGCTGTGCCAAGGGGGCTTTCCAGAGGCCAACAGAGGAGATTGTGGACGACAGACGGGCACCTGAAGGATGAGGGGAGCGTGCCAAGCTCCTTCGACAGCACAGGGGGAGTTCGAGGATGACATCATGATTCTGCACAGGAACCAGAAGCTATGGTGGTGATGACAGCAGTTTCCTATGAACATCACCTAATGCTGTGCATATGATGACACTCTGAAGACTGCTGGGATCATAACAGCAGTAAGATAACTGGATCCAGCACCCTTTCCACAGAGGGGTTTCCTGCAGAGGATGGACAATGGAGGAGTCATAAATATCCCCCACAGGACAAGGAGGCCTGAAGTGAGGTGATGGGGGTTGGTAGAGGCCATAAAACTAGAGTGTTGAAGAGGTCTGCAGCTTTCACGATAGCTGAGACCCATGTTGACAAACAACAAACTCAACTGGTATGTTTGAATGTCTATTCTACATACATTTGGACTCTGGTCCTATGGACAGTGATGGAAACAACTGGAAGATACATTTATGACGCCCTGCAGAGCTTAAACCACTCTGCAGAGAGACGTGATTTACATGTCTTGCAGAGGAGCACCACCAAGCTGGAGTGTTTTTGAAAATGTTAATTTCTCTTTTGACCATTAACAATTCATTTGTTTGCTCGTAGGATGCAGTTTACCATTGGATGAGAACTTGGATAACTTCTAATATGTTTGTCAGACTGTGTACGTTGACATATGCTGAGTATAAAAATGGTTGCATTGACACTGTCAGGAATGAGGTGATCATAACAGGGGACTTTTCTAGCATAATTGTCAAAAGGGGGGAAATGTTAGATTTGTATTGTTGATTGTCATTTATGCTTAGAAATATCTACTTATATATGCTTAGAGGTGTATAATCGATTGTGTAGTGATAGGATGTGTGATCTTTAGTAGGCTGTAAAAGGCTTTGTGTGCATTCCAGAGCTCTCTGACTTTCACACCCACATTTTAGGAGCATGGGAGAGGTAGTACCTTGTCTTATTGTTTTATGGTAGGATAAACTGTTGTAGTCTAAGTGCCTTTTGTTTAGATGAACTGCTGGACTTCCAGGCCAGCAGGTTTAGGGAAGTCATATATGGGGTCATGCTTTGACCACACACACACACACACACACACACCACACACATACAAGGTATTCTTTGTTCACATGCATACCTATTTAAGATGTCATATGTTAATGAACCTATGCATATTCACGTAACCACAATAAAAGAGCAGTGTTACGGGAGAGCGGACGAGAGCAACTGGGGTCAAGCGAAGGAACGGCGTTTGTTCGGTTCTCTCCCGTGCACATAAAACATAAAGAACATGCCTACTCGTGTCTTGCTTGCTGTGTAATTAAATTGTCTTCAACGTTCCAGCGAATAGGTTCAAGCTACAAACCTATCAATTACCTCCCCCCAGAATTCGACCCCCACCAGTTTGCATACCGTGCAAACAGATCCACAGAAGACGCCATCGCCACAGCCCTCCACGCTGTGCTGAGTCACCTAGAGCAGCGGCAGAGCTACGTCCGAATGCTCTTTGTGGACTACAGCTCAGCCTTTAATACAATCATCCAGGACATCCTCATCACCAAACTGGTCACTCTTGGCCTCCCTCCTCTCACATGTGCCTGGATAAAGAACTTCCTCACAAACCGGCCCCAGACTGTAAGACTCGGCCCTCATCTCTCCTCCACTCGCACACTGAGCACCGGCTCCCCACAGGGCTGTGTGCTGAGCCCCCTCCTGTATTCTCTCTACACCCACGACTGCAGTTCGACCCACAACAACACTCTCATCATCAAGTTTGCTGATGACACCACGGTAGTCGGACTCATCTCAAAGGGAGACGAGGCAGAGTACAGAGAGGAAGTCCTGAAGCTGGCAGCCTGGTGTTCAGAAAACAACCTGGCACTGAACACTAAGAAAACCAAAGAGCTCATTGTTGACTTCAGGAGACACAGCACTGACTTGGCCCCCCTCTACATCAACGGGGAGTGTGTGGAGAGGGTCCACACCTTCCAGTTCCTTGGTGTCCTCATCTCTGCTGACATCTCCTGGACGGAAAACATCTCAGCGGTCATCAAGAAGGCCCAACAGCGGCTGCACTTCCTGTGGGTCCTCAGGAAGTACAAGCTGAACTCCAACCTGCTGCTGACCTTCTACCGCTCGTCCATTGAGAGCCGGCTAACCTACCTACTGCATCACGGTATGGTATGGCAGCTGCACCAAGGCGGATAGAGTGAGGCTTCAGAGTGTGGTCAAGACAGCACAAAAGATCATCGGCTGCCCTCTCCCCTCCCTGATGGACATTTATTCCTCCCGCTGCCTCAGCAGAGCAGCAAACATTATCAAGGACAGCTCCCACCCTGGCTTCAACATGTTCAGCCTGCTTCCCTCAGGGAAGCGCTACAGGTGCATCAGCACAAAAACCCACAGATTCAAAAACACTTTCTTCCCCAAAGCGTTAACCACCCTGAACTCACACATGCACCGATAACACAACCCCCCACTTCCCACTTCCTCTATGGACCACCACTGTGCAATACCAATTCTATGTGCAATAACTCAACTGTATATACATAACACTATTTATTACATATTACTTTTTTTTTCTTTCTTAAAAATACGGCTTGTATATTGTACATTTTATATATATATATATATCTTTTTCCATATGTTAATACTGTCCATATGTACATAGCACTGCAGAACTGTTACCCCCCCCCCAGCATGTTTACACTGAGTAGGAGATGCTCTGTATCTCATTGTACAACTGTATAGTGACAATAAAGGCATTCTATTCTATTCTATTCTATTCTATTCTAATCCGTTAATGTGAACTGCAGCATATGAGGGCGAGTCTACCCTTTTTTCTTTCTAAAGCGCAAACACTACCATTTTCTGAACCACATTCTTATTATGCTCATTGATTTAATTATATTAACCACTCACACTTTTCACAAAGTTAGACAAATTTGCAGATCTCATTTTACTTCTTTTTTTTTTGCAAATCACATATTGATTTCAACTAAAACACATTCAACAGTCATTTTGTTTTTTATTATATTAAAATGTTGACCACAGCAATACAGAACATACACATAACTAGAGCACAGATCTCAGAGAAAGTAAAAATCTAGTTTATGATACGTTTCTCTGTTTGTATTCATCTAATTTATTTCAGTCATTTGAAAAAATGGTGGCAAAAGAATCTGGAAATGCATAGGGGGAGTAGACAGTAATGAATGCAGCATGCTGTTGCACCATTTCTAAGGAGGTGCACATGAAGTTAAAACACAAGCTATAGTTTTCAGAATGTTTAGGGTTTCAGAAGGATTTACAGTTAACTCCATTTTTTTTTTAGGTCTGTCTTAACACTGAAGTACATGTTCACTGGTAGACTCACAGATCAGTTTGATTCAATGCTTAAAATGTAATGTCTAAGAAAGAAAAGTTTACTCTGGGGGAAAAAAAATTGCTAATAGCATTTTTTTCACTACACTTTCACTTTTCTCGTATTCAAAGATACAATCAAACTCCAGTTTGTTACTTCTTGTTTAATTTAATATCTAGCGTTACTGCAAAACAAAAAAACCCAGTAAATATATAAATATATAAAAAGAGGTATCAGATTATTTCCTTTTATTGCCTTCATGTAAGCCTAGGAATCATCAGATTTTCTTGACACAGACAGATGGCAGGTGGTCACGACAGTTCTGATCATTCATACACTTGTTTCCTGTAAGTACAAAAAAAAAAAAAAATCATCATCAACTGAAAACCAAAATCACATTGTTACATAAATGTCTATAAACAACCAGAGGAGTCTGCTCAGCGACAGGTTGCTTCTCCCAATGTCTAGGACCAACAGACTTAAAAACTCCTTTGTCCCACACACCATCAAACTGTTTAACTCCTCTCTGGAGGGGAGACGGAGGAGAAACAGGAGGACCAAGGAGGGCGGAAACAACTAAACTGTAGTGCCTTTTCACTGTGCAATATTTTTATATTCAACTGTGCACCAATCACTGTGCAATAGACTCACAATAGTTGAAATGTGCAATTCACTGGAATTCCTATTTATCCTATTTATCCCTATTATATATTCTGTATTTATATATGTGTATATATGGTATATTTATGCTCATATTCTTACTCTCTTGCAATTTTTGTCAGTGCTGTGCTGCTGGAAATGGAATTTCCCGGAGGAAACTACCCGGATTAATAAAATTTTATCTAATCTAATCTATTATTTTTTTTACTTTAAAGTGCACCCTTTGCACTATTAATTTAGCTGCACACCATTTAGGAGAGCGAGGTGTTGTTCTTCTGTTCAACGTAACAAAATGTTGCTAAAAATCTGGAAAATATCTACGGACCTGATGGAATGAATCCCTCTGTCCTGTTGCTCACCTCTTTACCTGGAAGAGCTGGAGAAATTCAAAACAAAAACAAAAAAAAAGTTGACTTTGATCGTTAGTTTTTAATTGATTATATTAATTCACAGTGCATATTGTAGTATTTAATTGTATGGTTAATTAAGCACATTCATAATACATAACGTACTGTTATGCTTACCAGCAGCCATGGTCATATTCACGATTGCACAAAGAATTGAAAACACAGTCAGCAGCTTCATTGTGATGTTTAGGATCTGTAGAAAATAAAACAGCCAAATGTATGTGCAGTCAATAAAAGAAAAGACTGAAAACAATCTTGAAGCTTTTAGTAGACTTTTGTGTTATTTATTTTCAGTACCCACTGGTATGGTCAGCCTTCCAGTGTGGAGGTGTTGAACGGTTTTAAAACCAGTGTGTACATTCTTATATTTAAACAATTTCAAAACCAGGAACAAACAGTGGAAAAAAATTCATGTACTTTATATTCTATCTTTATATTCATCTGTTGTATTTCTTTCCTTCTTTCCCAACAAGAACAAAAGTAATTTCCTCAACCCTAATTTGATTTTTATCATATTTATTATTATATACTGGAGACATTGAGTCCAAATGGACTATGTTCTACACCTCATTACTGAGGCTGCTGCAAAGAACTGCGACTGCAAGTAGTTGGTTCCTGTTGTGGTGTTAATCCCCAAACCAGGTGGTGTACATCATAGGTAAAGGGAACCATCAAGCTCATGAAGGAGTCCTATCAGGCTTGGTTAGCCTTTGAGACTTCAGAAGTAGCTGACAAGTACCGGCAGGCCAAGTGGAACGTGGCTCAGGTGGTGGCTAAAGTAAAAATTCAGATGTGAAAGGCTTTTGGTGAGGCCAAATAAAAAGATTTTCAGTTTGCCTCAAAGCAATTCTGGCAAACTGTCAGGTGACTCAGGAAGGAAAAGTGGTTGTTCTGCACTGGCTAAAAACAAACAAAAAGCATTATGTTCCCTTACAGTTTAATTTTAGTGGGATTTCAATGTAAAAAAAGGGGTGTTGTTTGAAACAAGATTTGGTCATGGTAAGTTCAAATTCACTTTTCATTTATCAGAAAATGTCTGTTTATCTCATAATTTCATACAAAGATTTAAGTTTAAGTCACTGAAGTATGACCCATTTTACTGTTAGGGAGTTGTATAAAATGAAAAAAAAAATCCTTTTAGCAGACAGTCCAGAGGCAGTACCAGGAGCATCTGGCTGGCATGCCTATTTCATCTCATCAGGTCGCTGGGACCAGCAGTGTGTGTGATGAGGAGCATCCGGAATCATCATCACACACGCTGTCTATTGATCACACAGTAACAATTGTTATTGTAGAAGTCTAGTATTTCACAGGTGTGCTTTTTTCCTTTCTGGCACATCAAATAAAATGTGTCATATAATAATTTAAGAGAAACTGAATTTTGCTACTTAAGAATTATGGTATATAGTAAAAGCACCATTACCTATTTTTAACTTTTCTAAAATAGTTTCATTGTGATACATTGTTTCAAGAATGGAAAGTGTCATAGAAACATACCTGACTGAAATGAATAAAATATAAACTCCAGATTTTTTACGTTATCATTCTGTAATTCCAATTCCAATTATTAAAGACACAAAAGCCTTTGAAATGGCCAAAGGCATAAGGTAACAGCATTAATAAAATACAGCATGTGAGGTCTTAAAGTAAACTCACAAAAAATATGAAAAAGAAATTGTTAACTATCATTTTTGTATGTCCACAAAAATTAATAATAACTATAAGACACCTTTACATTAGAAAAGCTAAGGAACGGCAAACTTATAATACAACCTTGATTTTATGTTCAATTTTGGTGTCAGCTCTATTTCTTAAAAAAAGAAGAAGAAAAAAGTTAATATACGACATCTTTGAAAACACTGGCATACCTGCTGTCTGAAAGCCCAATGACGATGTTTTAAGGTCGTTTCAAGGTTCAAAGAAAAACTGTAGAAAAAATACCTCTCCTGTTTAACTGGAATACAGGGCGTGTTCACATTCAATGGAAGAGGATTAGGGCCAGTGGGAAAAAAAAGTGGGCATGTCTTCTTTTTTCTTTTCTCAGAATTCTGAGAAGTTAGAATATATGCAAACTTTATGACAGGGGCGGGTGCTCAAAGTTAAAAAGGGGCACATTGAACCAGGCTGAATAACAACAACACACATTCATCAAGAATCTAATATGGGATAGCATCATACTATATCACTGTTGTGAGGTGGCGACAAGGCAAAGCAAACGTAGCCTATGTGTTACCTGATGGGTACAATGTTGCTGTTGAGGGGTTGCTGCTGCTCCTGCTGCTGATAGTGCTGGAGGGCAGGGCTGTGCTGATCTGAGACTGTAGACATTAAAAAGTCCATAGGAGAGATGGTAGCTGATTAAACAAGTGTCATGAGATAATAACAAAATGCAAAGATTGGTGACAGCGCTTGGAACCATAAGGCAACAAAAAACTGAGAAATAAACTAGACCCTGCCTGTGAATCACTCTTTGCCTCTTCCTCCTTCCATCCCCTCATTTCATCTATCACTCTCCACTTGCTGTCCATCTGAGAACAACTGCTATTGCAATAAACTATTATTTAATTATCCACACCTAACAACTCTTGCACAATCTATAATTAAATGATGATAGAAAAATGTTATAGAAGCAATACATTATTATTATTTTTATACTGGAATACCTCTCCAACAACTGGTACATGTGTTAATGTTACCTGTGCTCTTTGTAATCCAGCTGCTGAGGGATCCACTGCCTTTAGTAGCCTCACACAGCTCCTTTTGTCAATATTTCCTCCTCATGTTAACAGATTTGTCTGGACCAGTGGCGGTCCTAGCCTGTTTGGCGCCCTGGGCCAACACTCCCTCTGGGGTCATACTCACAAACTCTTTCTTCAGGCAAAGTTACTTAAATTCCAGGATCTGGTTAATTACAATACATCCATAATCTTATACAAAGCCTTTAATAAACTTCTACCTGCAAATTTACAATCTATATTTGAAATTTGAGAAAGGGTTTATAATGTGAGAGGCTTCGGAGAATTCAAATTACCTAGAACTCGAACAACCCGTAAAGGTTTTTGTGTGTCTGTATGTGGTGTGAAAATCTGGAACAGTCTGAGTTTACAACTGAAACAATGCAAAAATATTCATAGATTTAAATTCCTCTACACACAGTTGGTCTGGTCACAGTATACTCAATGATGGTTTTAGTGTGCTCTGAAATGTCTGTTCTCTTACCATTGCTGGTATGGATTCCATGGGGGTGTGCATATGTATGTATATATATATGTACATGTGTGTGTAGATATATATGTATGTATGTATATGTATGTGCGTTTGTAATTATTATTGCCTGTTACCTGTGGTAACGCAATTTATAATTAACATATTCTGTATTCAGTTATGAAGGTTCTATTTGTTTTGCTTGGTTTGGTTTGTTTGGTTTACAACGATGGGCGTAGCTGCGGGAAGCTTATTGGTTTTTTGTTGATGAGTGAGTATAGGGGTGGGATTTAATAAGTTTTCTTCGTCCCACTCCTTTTCAGGTACATTTTGTTTTTTTGTTTTTGTGCACTTTATGTTCAATATATGTATTTTGTTGTGCCTGAAATGAACAAATTCAAAAAAAAAAAAAAAAAAAAAAATGTGAGATGCTGTGTTTGCTCCAGTAATACAGGGAGTGCAGAATTATTAGGCAAGTTGTATTTTTGAGGAATAATTTTATTATTGAACAACAACCATGTTCTCAATGAACCCAAAAAACTCATTAATATCAAAGCTGAATGTTTTTGGAAGTAGTTTTTAGTTTGTTTTAGTTTTAGCTATTTTAGGGGATATCTGTGTGTGCAGGTGACTATTACTGTGCATAATTATTAGGCAACTTAACAAAAACAAATATATACCCATTTCAATTATTTATTTTACCAGTGAAACCAATATAACATCTCCACATTCACAAATATACATTTCTGACATTCAAAAACAAAACAAAAACAAATCAGCGACCAATATAGCCACCTTTCTTTGCAAGGACACTCAAAAGCCTGCCATCCATGGATTCTGTCAGTGTTTTGATCTGTTCACCATCAACATTGCGTGCAGCAGCAACCACAGCCTCCCAGACACTGTTCAGAGAGGTGTACTGTTTTCCCTCCTTGTAAATCTCACATTTGATGATGGACCACAGGTTCTCAATGGGGTTCAGATCAGGTGAACAAGGAGGCCATGTCATTAGTTTTTCTTCTTTTATACCCTTTCTTGCCAGCCACGCTGTGGAGTACTTGGACGCGTGTGATGGAGCATTGTCCTGCATGAAAATCATGTTTTTCTTGAAGGATGCAGACTTCTTCCTGTACCACTGCTTGAAGAAGGTGTCTTCCAGAAACTGGCAGTAGGACTGGGAGTTGAGCTTGACTCCATCCTCAACCCAAAAAGGCCCCACAAGCTCATCTTTGATGATACCAGCCCAAACCAGTACTCCACCTCCACCTTGCTGGCGTCTGAGTGGGACTGGAGCTCTCTGCCCTTTACCAATCCAGCCACGGGCCCATCCATCTGGCCCATCAAGACTCACTCTCATTTCATCAGTCCATAAAACCTTAGAAAAATCAGTCTTGAGATATTTCTTGGCCCAGTCTTGACGTTTCAGCTTGTGTGTCTTGTTCAGTGGTGGTCGTCTTTCAGCCTTTCTTACCTTGGCCATGTCTCTGAGTATTGCACACCTTGTGCTTTTGGGCACCCAGTGATGTTGCAGCTCTGAAATATGGCCAAACTGGTGGCAAGTGGCATCTTGGCAGCTGCACGCTTGACTTTTCTCAGTTCATGGGCAGTTATTTTGCACCTTGGTTTTTCCACACGCTTCTTGCGACCCTGTTGACTATTTTGAATGAAACGCTTGATTGTTCGATGATCACGCTTCAGAAGCTTTGCAATTTTAAGACTGCTGCATCCCTCTGCAAGATATCTCACTATTTTTGACTTTTCTGAGCCTGTCAAGTCCTTCTTTTGACCCATTTTGCCAAAGGAAAGGAAGTTGCCTAATAATTATGCACACCTGATATAGGGTGTTGATGTCATTAGACCACACCCCTTCTCATTACAGAGATGCACATCACCTAATATGCTTAATTGGTAGTAGGCTTTCGAGCCTATACAGCTTGGAGTAAGACAACATGCATGAAGAGGATGATGTGGACAAAATACTCATTTGCCTAATAATTCTGCACTCCCTGTACGTGGCAGAGTTCCTCTGCTTGTGTTTCCAAGAACAGAAAAAGAAACCTGGTGCTGGCTCAACTGGAAACAGGATGCTCTAAAATAAATAAATATTCGTGTATACACATCTGTTGTAAATAGTAGCATCCCCAAGGTCATTTATTTTACAAGTTTTACTCTCTGGTTCAATTTATTTAAATAATTTCCAAATGTGTCATAGGTTACACATATTCTGCTGAACACAATCAGTGTCCACAACCTAAATGCAAAGACATGTTTATTTTTGATAATGCAAGGTAAGGAGTTGCTTTTCACAGTCGATAACTCATTTCTACACTAAGAGTAGAGTAATCGTCAGATGTTATTTCTAAAAATCAACTTTAGCCAACATGGTGAATTAAACCTCAAAACAATTAAATAATCCTTTTAAAATCATTCCCCCAAAGATCATCTGCAGTTTGGAGGGTAACTGTTACTATACTCCTGTCTGTCACTGTTGCTGCATGCTGCAACACTGATCAACAGACACCCTCATATCAAATACTGGATATGCAAATATGGGTGGAGAAGTTTTTCTGGGTAGGGTGGCACAGGGTACTCAGAAAAGCTGTCTAGTACAGTTTATGCAACACGGGGACCTTAAACACATGCAAGTGTTTTTCCAGGAACACCAAGTGCAGGCAGAGCCCATTTTCTGAAAATTTAACATTGTACACAGTCATTAATGTGACGTCTGTTATTATTAGCATTGGCTACAAACATATTGTGTGTAATCCACAGAGGAGAGATATACACAGTACATGCTCATAGTTTGTTTTTGATGTGCACTGTTATTAGAGTGGTTTTCTGGTTGATTGCAATAATAAGCCAGACTAGCGAAAGATAGAGGAGAAATAGAAGAGGGAGAAAACATTTAAAAGAATGGAGATGGAGGAAAAGGTCAAAGACAAAGTAAACAGACACGCAGGGTGTCTAACTGCTGCTTTTGTAACAAAGAGTTACAGACATCACAGGATTAAACAATAAAGCCTCTTTGATGGTGGCAGGGCTGGTGTTGGGTCATGTCTCATATTCAAACATAAATCTATCACATTTCTTTACTGATAAAGTCTTGAATAAACATGAACATTATAAACTGAACCTTTCTTGTACTGGAGAAAAATCAGGTGATCTTCCGGCAGTTCGTTGACACGGGATGAGGGTGTTTATGTGCCAGTAAAGGCCCGGGTCATTTTTTAGGCTAAATTGATATTTGCTTTTCTTTTTTTGTGTGTTATGAGTGTGTCTGACCTCTTTTCTTGTTTTCACGCCTGTGAATAGGCATATTTAAGACCAGCTGTCTTAAGCTCCCCACACAAGAAGGCTGTATTTGCAGACTGAGACTAAGAAGGAAGAACAGAAGGTAACATTGCAAAGTTTTTCTTTTCATTAAAATGAATGTTCTCACTACTGGTTTGTAAACTCACTGCAAATGGAACCCCCGTTTAGGTCTTTATCAAAGATTAAGGTTAAGGCTCCATGATGAAGGCACTTACTGTGCCTCTGCTTGTGTGCACCATGATGGCTCTTGCCCAAGTTTCTTGTGAGTATTTAAAGGCAAATGTGTAGATATTTTTAGATTTTACATACAAAACGTGATTGAAGAATAGCGCATTTTAGATGTTTCAATCAGTCAGGTGTTTTTTTTAAAGTGTTAAGGGTTTGTGAGCATTTTATCTTTGTGGTACTGAATTTATGATACTGTGTTAACTCTCCTGTTGCTGTTGTACAATAACTACATATCATTTATATAAGCCTATTAGGTAGTGTAACTATACTTTTAATAGGTATGAATTACTTCTACTTTTTCATTTATATTTTCTGAAATTTTAATCATATTAAACTTGATTACATTTTCTCTAATTTACTTGCATTGGACTGTCTGACTTTGTATTTCTTGTTTATTTCTTGTCTGTGGCTGAAGCTGTCCCTGCAACTGTTCCAGATTACAGTAGTATACCCTTGACAGATCCTTCTCCTGTACCAGGTGAATGTAAGATGGTTATTTTACGATGAATATCTCAATGATTCACCTGTAAAAAATTAGAACAGCACATGCTCTACATTAGTAACTGCAACCAAGAAAACCAGATGCAGACATTTGGTGAATGAAACCATTTACAACAGATGCAATATAACAATATTTATTTATTTCAGTTTTTTCACTGGGCACATTACATTTTTCCCGTAAAAGCCAAAAAATGAAGAGTGACAACAGATTAGCTATTCACTGGCAGCTCAATATCAACATTTCTTCTCCATTTGTCCTCAGAGGACCCTTTTGGTGGCTGGGTTCCATCTTGCCCTGATGGATGGAGTATGCACAGTCAACAGTGCCTCCTCTTTGTTCCAAGATACATGACCTGGGCTGAGGCTCAGGTAAAAAGATCGTGGGGCGATCGTGGCTCAAGAGTTGGGAGTTCACCTTGTAATCGGAAGGTTGCCAGTTCGAGCCCCGGCTCAGACAGTCTCGGTCGTTGTGTCCTTGAGCAAGACACTTCACCTGTTGCCTACTGGTGGTGGTCAGAGGGCCCGGTGGCGCCAGTGTCCGGCAGCCTCGCCTCTGTCAGTGCGCCCCAGGGTGGCTGTGGCTACAATGTAGCTTGCCATCAACAGTGTGTGAATGGGTGGATGACTGGTTGTGTAAAGCACTTTGGGATTAGAAAAGCGCTACGAAAGCTTGGAGTACATTAATCCTGTCTGTTTGTCTGCACTGTAGAGAAACTGTCAGTCTCGTGGAGGACAGCTTGCGTCCGTGTATAGTGCCAATCAAGCTGAAGAGATTCAAAAGGAGGTGCAGCGTGCTGGACATGGCTATGGACAGTTTTGGGTTGGAGGCCATAATACTGCAGCGGTAAATAGTATGGTGGCTTATGAAAGATTTGCATTTTTAATTAATATGAATGATCAATTTTTAAAAAATTTTGCTTTAACAGAATCCTTCCTGGTCCTGGAGTGATTATATGGTCAGAGGGCCCGGTGGCGCCAGTGTCCAGCAGCCTCGCCTCTGTCAGTGCGCCCCAGGGTGGCTGTGGCTACTATGTAGCTTGCCATCACCAGTGTGTGAATGTGTGTGTGAATGGGTGGATGTCTGGATGTGTAAAGCGCTTTGGGGTCCTTAGGGACTAGTAAAGCGCTATATAAATACAGGCCATTTACCATTTACCATTTATATGGGTGTGTCTGCTTTTGCTGACTTTTGCAGAGGACAGGAAGCTAAACACAAGCACCACTGTTTGCAGATAACGTTTGGTGGTAAGTCTACCCTGAACCCTTATCAAAAAAAAGTAAAGAGTTAAGAGTTAAAGAGTTAAGTAAACTGAACTCTGAGGGTAGAACATAGCACAGAAGATAATAAAGTAAAACAAGGGTTTTGTAGCTTATCTGTGGGTGTAGATGGAATTTGAAGCGCACGTATTTAAAACACTGTCACATTGGTCAAATTTACAGAGTATGCGATATTAACATGTGTATATTGTATAAAGTTGTATTGTATTGATTGTATATGTACAAAATGGGAATTTTTCAGGTCAAAGATAATCAACAACAACTAGTCAGTGATTCAGTAGCCTTGTGTCCTGTGGACAGAAGCTGTTCTTTAATCGGGTTGTCGTTGCTTTCACACTCCTGTAGCGTCTGTCAGTTGGCAGGAGTGTGAACAGTGTGTGCTGTGGGTGGGTGTGGTCCTTGATGATGTTGTGTGCCCTTTTCCTGACCTGACTGTTGTAAATGTCCTGTAGTGGTGGGAGGGGCACTCTACAGATAAATTGTGCTGTTTTAATGACGCGATGGAAAGGCTACCTGTTGTTGTTGTTGTAGTATCTTCCCAGCTTCAGTCTGTACTGCCCCTTGGTTTCCATGATGTATATACGCAGGTCATATCTGGCTTTTTTGTGTCCCTCTGCATCACCAGAGGCAAATGCAGTGGAGCGTGCATGTAGCATAGCATGTACCTCACAGTTCAACTGTGGCTTTGGATATGTTTTGTGGGGACAATATTGTCAATGCATGTGCTGATGTAGCTGGTGACCATTGATGTATATTCCTCAGAATCTACAGAACTGTCCTCTCTCACCGCAGCAGTCTTAAACACACCCCAGTTTCTTCATTCCAAACTTTAGTAATTTTACTTACTGTGGGGACTCGTTTGAGAAGCCGCCTGTATGCTGGAAACTGGAAAACAGAAATGTGGTCAGACTGTCCAAAATGCAGATAAGGCACTGCCTGTTTGCACCCCTTAAATTGCTGTAGACATGGATGTTGTTGTTCCTTGTCAGAAAGCTCACATATTGATGGAGTTTTGGGAGCACAGTGCTGAAGTTGCAGTGATTAAAATCCCCGGCAACAACAAACACAGCATCTGGGTGAAAGGTCTCGTGTTTGCTGATGACGTTGTAGTCCTAGTGCTGTGGGTCATTGCAAACAGCCAGCAGAAACACAGCATTGAACTCCATCGGTAAATAAAAGGGCACTTCACCATCAGCACTTTGATGTCCGCACAACAGTGTTTCTCCACCACCTGAGTGTCTGCACACCATCTGTTATTGACATAGTTGTTAGTTGGTTTTATCTCTTTGGATAATAAAAAAAACCCTGAAATTTATTAATGCATAAAATAATAAAGTGCAGTTTAGCATGCTTTGAGTGGCATTATTATTAAACAGACAGGTGCTTCTTCACCTACAGTATTCATCTATATAAAAAGTATTCATTTTATGAATAAGGTAGTCTAAAAACTAAATCTTGATCCTGTGTCCAAAGCACTGGATTGTTGAAAACAAACATGAATTAATAAATCATTAGCCAGAAAATGTGAGACAATCATGTATAATTAATTTGTGCTAAAATGGTATTGAGTCAATCTAGCATCTAATCTGCCCTGAGATCTTCAGGAGATGCAGACGTGTAACAACGGGTACTGTGGTGAATGGGGGAGCAAAAGTTTAGGATACCTAGAAAGTCACTTTCTAATCATCACTGGCTCCAACTCACAAAAAAAAAAAATGCTTGGATGCAATAAAATGACAAAAAGAGGAGAAAACATAAGTAAAGATTCCAGTAGCATTCTGTATTACTCAATTAAATTGAATCCTTCTCATCTTGAATAATTAGACTCCATTTTTTTTCTTAATGACCTTGTAGTACCATATCATCGCATTACATCACTTCGCTCTCGCACTGCAGGCCTACCTG
Organism: Oreochromis aureus; assembly: GCF_013358895.1. Classification (NCBI taxonomy): domain Eukaryota; kingdom Metazoa; phylum Chordata; class Actinopteri; order Cichliformes; family Cichlidae; genus Oreochromis; species Oreochromis aureus. Next base: position 51,003,120 of record NC_052944.1, on the reverse strand, counting down.
TTGTTCCTAGAGTATTTAAAGTAGAATGGGAGGGAGAGCCTTCAGTTTTCAGGCCCCTCTTCTGTGGAACCAGCTTCCAGTTTGGATTCAGGAGACAGACACTATCTCTACTTTTAAGATTAGGCTTAAAACTTTCCTTTTTGCTAAAGCATATAGTTAGGGCTGGACCAGGTGACCCTGAATCCTCCCTTAGTTATGCTGCAGTGAGTGTAGACTGCTGGAGGATTCCCATGATGCACTGAGTATTTCTTTTTCACTCACTATGTGTGTATACACCTTTCTGCATATAATTCGTTGTTATGACCAATATTTGGTTCTTTTCCACAGCATGTCTCTCTCCCCTCACCCCCAAACAGTCATGGCAGATGGCCCCGCCCCTCCCTGAGCCTGATTCTGCGGGAGCTTTCTTCCTGTTAAAAGGGAGTTTTTCCTTCCCACCATTCCCAAGCACTTGCTCATAGGGGGTCGTCACATTATTGGGTTTTCACTGTATTTTGTGTTACTTTATGAGAGGCAGGAAACAACTTGGACAGGTTATCATTCTGTAAGACACTAAGAACAAACACGCAAATAAAAAAACACAATGGATTTGTAAGTATAGATCATATGTATACAAACACAGTTGTTAAGAGAGAGTAATAGATTCTGAGGGGTTTATGTCACACATCCACCATAAAGATGAAGGTGATATCAGTCACAGACCACTGACGTCGTCTGAAATACTTGTTCGGTACAAAGTACTTATACTCATTTTCAGTGGTGCAGTTACTCAAAGTATAATTTGGCAAGTTTCCAGTATCATCATCAGGTGTCACTATGACAATATTGCTCACAGGGAAAGGTCAGCAGTTTTCAGTCCTTGATAACTCAAGATTTAACTGAGGGATACAAAACAAAACAAAACAAAACAAAAACATGAGCAGTGACGACAGGACATGGTGGCAATTATTACTCATTCTATAAAGCATAGCAAGGAAATGTAAATATCACAGTGCATAGCCACAAAATCGCTCTTTCCATGTGCTACCATAAAAATTATGCTTCACAAGAGCAATGAATTACATTATAGCTGGAATTGTTTTATTTGAGTTGGTTCTGCTGGACATTTTTTTTCACATGCAAAAATTTTGTTTTTCCTCTTCACTATCACTCCCACAAGCGATACTCTGAAAACTAAATCTATCACATTAGTATAGGTGTAAATTAAAGATTACTTACTTCATGTTGTGGTTTGAATATAGTAGAACTGTAGCTGTAACACAGAGCGACAGACCACCAGTTTCTTTCAATGCTTTAGTGTTTTAATTTACACAAGAATATGAAATACAGTTCACTTTGCAAGATAAATTTGTACATTGTATGAAAGCATTCTTTTATTTTTAAAGACTTTCCGAACATAAAATCCTTCTGCAGTTTATTGTATATTACATTTGATCCCTTATGTTGTAGCAACAGAACAGAAATACCAAGAAAGAGCCAATAGCTGAAAAACACGTCAGTGTTTTTACTGATGAAGTTTAGGTTTGCATTAGAGATGCATCAAGAGATCACATGATAAGGCTACCACAGATAGATGGGAGCTTAGTCTCACACTTCATGTCATCCAAGCATCCTGCCTTCCCTTCTGCAAGAAACACACAAAAAACAAAACAGGAATCGGTCTCAATCAGTGACACTATGAGTCAACGATCCTCTTTAATCAAAATTTGTAAAAGGTAACAAAAACTTTCCAAAATGAGGGGACAATTTGGGTGTAGCTAGTTGCTAAGATACAACTAAATACGATGTTTGTCAACTGTTACAGTACATTTTAATTAATTACATTTGACTTTTCTGAGCCTGTCAAGTCCTTCTTTTGACCCATTTTGCCATAGGAAAGGAAGTTGCCTAATAATTATGCACACCTGATATAGGGTGTTGATGTCATTAGACCACACCCCTTCTCATTACAGAGATGCACATCACCTAATATGCTTAATTGGTAGTAGGCTTTCGAGCCTATACAGCTTGGAGTAAGACAACATGCATGAAGAGGATGATGTGGACAAAATACTCATTTGCCTAATAATTCTGCACTCCCTGTATTTTGGTGTTTTAGCATGTTATGGAATGAGTCAACACACTTAAATATCAATAACACCTCTGAGCAAGGTTGTGGCCTTTTCTTTATTGCCTCAATGTGGATACAATTTCTATTGAGAAATTGTTCTTGCATTGTTTTTCACTTTGAAAATTCCACTGAGATGTCTTGGATTAACCACCTTTGCAAATGATTTTTACTTTTGGTATTACTTTGCATCAACCCTTACATGAGCAACAAGGCATAAGTTGCGTTTAAGAAATGAGGTCTGTGCTGTAGTTATGTGTACATTCTGTATTGCTGTTGTCACCATTTTTATATAATAAAAAACCAAAAAGACTAAATGTGTTTTAGTGGAAGAGAATATGTGCTTTGCAAGAAGAGAGAAGAAGAGACTCATGACTGTTTATTGACAGTTTCATAAAGTTTATCTTGGAGGAGGGAAAGTTCAATTGAGCATCTTGTGGAGTTTGTAAAGAGATGAGATAGCCTTTATTTGTCAGTTGCAGTTGTCCACAACCGAGATGACAGACTTTGCCGACCGTACATACAAGACAGGAGACAGGTCAGGCGAGGTAGCAAGGGAAAAAAAACAAACATTGAAATGTGTAACACAAAAGGATAATCCAGGAATGCACTGATATCAACACACCATAACACAATAAAACACAGACAAGCAACATGGGAGAGTATTCCAGTGTGTAGAGCTGATCTGGGACCGCTGTAATCTTTAATTGCACCTCCAGCTGATCCGGTGTCCACATTGGATGGGAGGTAAGCATGGGAGGAGGCGTTGGATTCGGGGGAGGGAGGGTGATAGTGAGGGCGTATCAGTGTACGTGTTTCATGCATGTGCATGTCTGTGTATCCAGCTGAGAGAAAGTGTCACCACGCCCGGTTAAGCGAAGGTCTCCAGTGGACCCAGGTGGCCTTGAAGGAGGTATAAAGAGTTCTGACAACAATCCTGTTATCATAGGAAGAATTTGTTGTTCCAGTCAGCTTCGACCTTGGCAGGCCTTCAGCTGGCGCCAGTGGGATAGTCACATCAGTGAAGATGGTGAATGTTTGGGTTTAGTGCGAATAACTGGATCCAATTTTTCCAGTTGGTCTAATGTCCATCACTGGTCACCAATTATCTCAATTCCCATTGTTCTTCTCCAAGATGTTATCCATATTGCAGAGCCATGAGCTTCTCCAAGATCTTATCCATATTGCGTTCAAAACACAGTCTGAGTACTCACAGTCCTGCCAATCGTCTATCATGTCGGCCAGCTTTATGGGATTTTGAACAGCTGTAGCCGCTTCTTGTTCTTCGATAAGCCAGCTCCAAGCCAGCTCCAATCAGCCCGAACTCTGTTATCATGGTTCCAAATTGGTAGATGTCGTTCAATGTCGCCAACACACACGACGCAACCGACGCAACCGAACTGGAGTCAGTTCATGACTTGTAGAATCATCTTTTAGACTTGCTAATTAAAACAGACATTTACCTGTCTGTAATGGATTCTCAGTGATTCTGGATTAAAACAATATAAATGTTTAATATTCATTCAGATCTTTTGTCATTCTAAATTTTGTTTTGTCATTACTCAGCTTTTTTTTTTTTTTTTTTACATTTTATGGATATTCAGCTACTTTCTAACTTTGAAACTACTTCGTCTGTGTGAACTTTAGTACTTCCAACAGTTCTACACTTCAGCCTTCAGGTGAATGACTCAGCCTATTTCAACTCATTCAACAAAACATTCAGCAATTATTTCATTTCAGCTCAAAACATTCAGCTATCAGCATTCACACAGCAGTTTCTTCAGAAAATGCATTTTCTAGTTTCTCTTTGCTATTTGGGCTGATTGGGACCCGATGAATATAAAAACAAAGAATTACTTTGTTTTGTTTTTTTTCGTTTCTAAGAAAAATGAGATCCACATATGAGGACATTCGCTTTAAATTTTGATAGGACAGTGGTAGTATAATATCCTAGTAAGTCGATATCAGGCCCTTGTAGAGCAAGTTTTAGTATTTTGGTCTAGACTACCCAAAATGTGATGTCCACATATGTGGACGCCAGGTCCTAGGAGGTTAAAGAACCGCAGGCCTACGATGTCTCAGTTAAGGTCAGAGTTCATGATTCAGAAAGAGACTGGGCAAAAATGGCATTGATGGGAGAGTTGCAAGATGAAAAGCACTACTTGCCAAAAGGAACACAAAGGCTGATCTCACATTTGGCAAAAAAAATATCTTGATGATCTTCAAGACTTTTGGAAAAAATACTTGGTGGTTTGATTAGACAGAAGTTGAAGTTTTTGTAAGCTTTTAGTCCGTGTGCTATTAAATTAACACAGCATTTCCTAAAAAAGTTATCACACCAGCAGTCAAACATGGTGGTCGTAGTGTGATGGTCTGGTCTTCAGGACCTGAATGACTTTCTGTAATTGTGGGAACCATGAATTCAGTCTTCTTTCAGAAAATCCTGAAAGAGAAATGTTGAGCCATCAGTTTGTGCCCTGAAGCTGAAGTGCAGTGAGTTATGCAGCAAGACAATGATCTGAAACATACCAAGAATTCCAATACTGCAATAAAATGTAGATTTATTTTATAGCTGTATATCAAAGTGTTTAAATGATTAATAAATACAATATGCTATATTTGCAAACTAAGAGTTAAGGTCTTTTTATTCTTTTTAAAGTACAGAGTATTTTTTCTCAGTTATTTACTCACAAACCTTTAATTTTTAATGGGCATAATGTACTGTCGAAGGGTAAAGTTACCCACATTGTAAAGAAGTACCATCTGTGTACAATGAGCACTCTTATCAGAATCTAATTCCAGTGTCTAATGCAGCACTTTTACTGTCCTTGTCTGAGCTTGCTAGAGACTGTATTTGTTCATGAGTTTATGCACAAGTCAACCAGGTCTAGCAAGAGTTCCATAGAGTTGCAGTCTCAACAAAGAAGTAAGTGTTACTTACAATTGCCATGCACCTGACACAGTTTTGTTCACTAGTAATTACACAAAAGAGTACAAGGAAAAGTACACAAAAATCTTTTATACATGCATCATCAATGCATGTATTAGTTTGTGTTCATGAACGTGTGTGTGTGTGTGTGTGTGTAAGAGAGAGAGAGAAAGGAGAGTGCGAGAGGAGGTGTTTTAGAATGAGACACTAAAGTTGACTTTGCTTGACTGTGAATGATGCGTAACTCCCATCTGTCTGTGGCATGAATTTCACACACAATACAAATGCCTGTTGCTGTGATTTGGCATTATGTAAAGAAAACTGAGCTGAATTTAACTGAATTGAAAGCAAATTTTGAATTGCATCATAGTCAATGTTTAGTCACGGTCATGGTTTGATGATGGTTTCACTTATTAATAAAAGTAAATAAAATGTATGATGAGAGGTGTGAAGCCCTTTACCCACCTCCCAAAAAAAGTTTATTCTGTTCAGAATCATCTTTATAAGATTTCCGCTCCCGGATGATTGGTCATGCATCAAGGCCCTTGGTCCAACTGCTTGCTTAAAAACAATCTGATGACTCCTGGGCTGACATGAAGGCTGGGACACCTGGATAGGAGCAAATTGAATCTGTAGATAGTTATTTTAACATTTTTTAATCAGAGTTTAATTCTTAACTTTGCTGAGAATCAGTTTACTCTATGTACATATAAAGGTTTTATTTACATGTATGTGTAACTCGCAGATTTACAACTTTAACATTTAAAGCGTTATGCTCATAATATCCCAAACACTAACATTTTTAAAAAGGAATCACTGTCTTGAGATTACAGAACTTATTTGACACACTATGTCAAACACTATTTCACCTGTAGTTGCACAGCGTTAGGAACAGAGGGACAGCAAACATTTCAAAAACATTACAGCTGATTTGAGAGACTGAAAGCTATCACAGAATGATTTCAGCTACAGAAAGGCAGTGTAAGCTTTTTCTTTTTCATCCTTTATTCACACAAGAAGCTTTATAATACAACACTGCAGTTATAGAAAAAAATCATTTTAAAAAATCTGACCTTCAAAAACATAGAAAGTATGAGCAGTGTTAAGCAAGGGTTTAATTTACAAAAATAAAACGGATGAATTCAGTTAATATAAACTACAGTTAATATAAAACATACTCCAGCCTTTAGACCACTGTTTAAGTTCAATGGTACTGTATTTAATTATTAAGGGTGTAGCTCACTTGCAAGTAGCTTTTTCTAAAGCAACATCCAGATTCAGTTTCATGCAGGACTGATTCAGTTTTTTTTCTATGGAAGTTAGTAGTAAATTAAGTCTATGTCTGATACACTGGCTTTGAAAACATTGTCAAATTACAATAAACGCATCAACTATGTTTCTCTCGTTACAACTAAATTTGGAAGGTCCAAACTAGCCATCCACACTGGCGATGATGGCGTTCAGGGCTGGCAACACAATGTTGACTAAATCTTCCCATTTAGGGTATACACCAGGGGCAATTCTAGGATCAGAGATGAACTTTACTCGTCACCAGTGTTGGTCAAGTTACTTGAAAAAAGTAATCAGTAACTAATTACTGATTACTTCCCCCCAAAAGTAATCCTGTTTCTTTACTGATTACTTATTTTCAAAAGTAATTAGTTACTTAGTTACTTGGTTACTTTTTAAAAACATGATTTACAACCTGAATAGGTAATAAAGCAATAGATCTTTCAGCCCAATTCAACTTTTTCTGCATAATCCATCATACAAAATGTAATCAAATGGAAAAACGCTGCACGCTCCTATGCTCTCCCGCACTCGATATATTTTCCATTGTTGATCTGCACACAGCTGTTGCCACGAACATCGCACTCGCTTACATCATTGTCATGAGAAACTCTCGCAAAAAAATCACGGTTTTAGTAACGCAGTAATGCAGCATGCTTACGGGAAAGTAACAGTAATCTAATTACCTAATAATCTAATTATTTTATTACCTAAAATAATCTAATTATTTTTTGCAATAGTAATCCCTTACTTTACACGTTACTTGAAAAAAGTAATTGGATTACAGTAACGCGTTACTTGTAACTGCCCATCTCTGCTCGTCACAATGAGACTTCTTCCCTGTCTTTCAGTCCCTGCATCCTTAAATGTCTCCAGTTGTCCCGAGTTCTCTTTGACTGTCTCCTTGGTGCATTTAAACCCCTGTTCCTCCCTGTCCTCATTGTCTGTCTTCATCTCCGTTATCAGTCATCATAATTTTACCATCTCTGTGTAAGTCTGCAAATTTCTTTATTAAATCATAAGATTCTTAATTTCATCAAGTCTCTGTGTGCCTTGATCATCATCACAAAACATGACATCACTGTTTTGTACATTTTAGCACAATTTAATCCCCACATTTGTGAAAGAAAAGCAAAACACTTTTTTGAAAAGTCTGTAACAAAACCATGAAATCTGATAAAGGTTATTTAAATGCTGCAAAAGAAGAATGGATTGGAATAAAAAAAAAAAAAAAACATATCCTAAGGGCGATCGTGGCTCAAGAGTTGGCAGTTCATCTTGTAATCGGAAGGTTACCAGTTTGGGCTCCGACAGTCTCGGTCATTGTGTCCTTTGCAAGACACTTCACCCGTTGCCTACTGGTGGTGGTCAGAGGGCCCGGTGGCGCCAGTTTCCGGCAGCCTCGCCTCTGTCAGTGCTCCCCAGGGCAGCTGTGGCTACATGTAGCTCGCCATCACCACTATGTGAATGGGTGGATGACTGAATGTAGTGTAAAGCGCTTTGGGGTCAATAGGGACTAAGTAAAGCGTTATACAAATACAGGCCATTTACCATTTACAGTGGGATGCAAAAGTTTGGGCAACCTTGTTAATAGTCATTATTTTCCTGTATAAATCGTTGGTTGTTACAATAAAAAATGTCAGTTAAATATATCATATAGGAGACACACACAGTGATATTTGAGAAGTGAAATGACGTTTACTGGATTCACAGAAAGTGTGCAATAATTGTTTAAACAAAATCAGGCAGGTGCATAAATTTGGGCACCACAAAAAAAGAAATGAAATCAATATTTAGTAGATCCGCCTTTTGCAGAAATTACAGCCTCTAAACGCTTAGTCTGGATTGTGGTTGAAGGTATTTTAGACCATTCCTCTTTACAAAACATCTCTAGTTGGCTGTAGCTCAGGTGGCAGAGCAGGTCAGCCACTAATCAGAAGGTTGGTGGTTTGATCCCAGGCTGCCTCCTGGCTGCATGCCTTGCGCAAGATACTAACCCCATGTTTGCCTACTGGTGGTGGTCATATCCTCGCCTCTGTCAGTGCGCCCCAGGGCAGCTGTGGCTACGATGTAGCTTGCCATTGCCAGTGTGTGAATGACTGAATGTAGTGTAAAGCGCTTTGGGGTCCTTAGGGACTGAGTAAAGCGCTATACAAATGCAGGCCATTTTAGTTCATTCAGGTTTGATGGCTTCCGAGCATGGACAGCTCTCTTTAACTCACACCACAGATTTTCAATAATATTCAGGTCTGGGGACTGAGACGGCCATTCCAGAACGTTGTACTTGTTCCTCTGCATGAATGCCTTAGTGGATTTTGAGCAGTGTTTCAAGTCGTTGTCTTGTTGAAAGATCCAGCTGCAGCTTCAGCTTTGTCACTGATTCCTGGACATTGGTCTCCAGAATCTGCTGATACTGAGTGGCATCCATACAGCATCTCCTTGTGTAAAGTGTGCCGAATGGTTGAGCCATGCACAGCGACTCCATCTGCTGCTAGAGCAGAGATAAGAGATAAGATGATGTTGTAGGTCTTTGGTGCTGGTCTGTGGGTTGACTCTGACTGTTCTCACCATTCGTCGCTCTATCTGAGATATTTCTTGGTCTGTAACTTCAAACCTTAACTTGAACTGAGCCTGTGGTCTTCCATTTTCTCAATATGTTCCTTACTGTGGAAACAGACAGCTTAAATCTCTGAGACAGCTTTCTGTATCCTTCCCCTAAACCATGATGGTGATGGTTTAGGCCTTCAGGTCATTTGAGAGTTATTTTAAGACCCCCATGTTGCTACTCTTCAGAGAAAATTAAAAGTGGAGGGAAAATTACAATTGACCCCCTTAAATACTCTTTCTCATTATTGGATTCACCTGTGTATGTAGGTCAGGGGTCACTGAGCTTACCAAGCCAATTTGAGTTCCAATAATTAGTTCTAAAGGTTTTGGAATCAATAAAATGACAACAGTGCCCAAATTTATGCACCTGCCTGATTTTTTTTAAACAATTATTGCACACTTTCTGTAAATCCAATAAACTTCATTTCACTGTGTGTGTCTCCTATATGATATATTTAACTGACATTTTTTATTGTAACAACCAACAATTTATACAGGAAAATAATGACTATTAACAAGGTTGCCCAAACTTTTGCATCCCACTGTAATTACTGGGGGAGAATAATGAATGATGCTCATAGTGAGTAAGAAGTAAACTGAGTGCATTTTTTGGACAGAGATTCACTTTTAATGTGTTTGTATAATATAATACAGATACATAATAAATACACTCCAAAAACAGAAGAGTCCTTGAAATGTACGAATGTACAAAATATTAATTAAAAAGTATAAAAATTGAGGCAACTTTGCCTGTGGTACAATGTATAGAATGTATGAAAAAATATTTACTGCATATACTAATTTTACTAATTACCTAATACTAATTTTGTCTTGTAAGATTTATGAGTTTCATGCTTTCATAGTGATACTTGGGAGAGCTTGACATTTTCTCAGGTGGTACACACTGTAAAAAGTTTGAGAAACACTGATAAGTGTATGTGTGCTCTTGGAAAACATTTAAAACTGCTGTACAGAATCTTTGAAACAAGCCAGCTTAAAACATTTTTAGAATATAAACAGAGCACTCTGCTTCTCTTTACAGCTCCTCACTCCACCAGGGCTGTTTGGCACCTTCAGATAGTGCGCAAATGTGGTGCATGTACTCCAGCAGACATACAGACAACTAGATGGTCCAAAAGTTGGCCTACCTATTACTGGCTGAGGTTTTAGTAGAGTTGTAGCTGAACCACATAAAAATATATTATTAATTTTATACTCCCCAATTCAATCAATCAATGATAATGTTATGTTGGAATGTTGTTAAAGAGGGTCAAAAATGTTTCAACCTAGTTTGTTTTGCAGATTCTGTATAGTAGCTTTTATATAGGGAGGACACAACTTCCAGATTGTGTGAGTAAAATTTGTTTTTTTTCTTTGTCAGTTTAACAGTTTCTGTTGTGCCTGTCACTGTTCCCTGTCTGTTTTCTTACCTGGTTCTTCCTGACCTTGTACTTTCTCCTCATGTTCCCCTCTTTCCTCTCTCCCTCTTTGGACTGACAATCATACACAAATAGATTGTATTCAATTAGATGAAAAAATTACATTAATATGAAAAAAATACTATTAAAATCACTAATAAAAATCCCTCAGTGTACTTTCAACCAAAAGGCAAATAACCAAACCACATGAACATCTAATAAAAGATATAAATATTGAAACACTGATCCAACATTATTCTTGATTGATGGATCATTTGATCTTTCACTTTTACCTGAATGTGGCTCCTTTTTTTGAAAAAACTTCCTTATATCCATTATGAACCTGGCTGTCTCTCTGTATAAAAAAAACCACACACACACAACAGGAGTTATAAGGTTAATGGGCATCCAGTCAGTTAGCTAGTTAGTACCTTGGGCACATGCACATATGACAAAATAACCAGCTTCTCTCAAACAGTACAGTGGTATCAACTATGGACAATTTTAAGTTTTAGATTTTAAATAGGCTGTATAAATTTCAATGGGAGCAACAGGACAATGAAATGTCGCTGATTTTACTACAGAGCAGGACTGATTGTAGGGTAGCAAACATAGTCGGAAAACACGTTTTCAACACTGCAGGTTACCTGGGTGTAATGTTTTTCAGCTAAAAAGAAACATGGTCTGACTTCTACCTAACTATTGGAGAGTAACTGAAGGTTAAATACAGCTAACATATCCAGTTTTAAGCCAGGCACTCACACCTCCACTCTGCTGCTCTCAGCTAGCATCGCTCTGGCAGAAAGGGCACTAGAGCCAGAGTAGGGGAGGTGAGCTGGAACAAGCCTTTTTGTGTGTGTGTGTGTGTGTGTGTGGGGTGGGGTGGGGGGGTGGGGGGGGTGTAATATACGTCTGTGGTTAGAATATTACGTCTCAACCAAGTACTGTATGGTTTTTATATTTTTAGTAGTGTGTCACACAAACAGCAAATGTCAAAAAACAAGTCAGAAATCTATAGGGGTGCTTTGATTCATTTTTGGGGTGCTTTAGCACTATTATTTCACCTATGCTCAGCTGATTATGGCTTAGCTGTGTTTGGTCTTCCTACACCTCTATTTCACACACCCTGCTTAAGTCGGTGTTCACAGATTGTTCGGGGATATTCTGGCTGCATCGTGGTTTCCTGCTGGTTCTGGGGGAGCATCTGCTCTGCTGCCCTTTGGAGGTAGGTGTTGAGGTGTGTATTTTTGTCTTTGGGTTGTTAGTTGGTTAGCTGTGGTCCGGGTGGCTCGGCCTCTTCAACGTGGAGGGAGGATTCTGCCAGTTATCAGATGGAGCTTTGTGGCTCTGTTTTGGCTTTCAATAGCTCGTACTTTCATAATATGGAAGTATTTGGCTGGTGACACGAAGTACATGAAAGTTCGTCTTTTCAAAATTTCAGAGAAAGATGTTGCACATGTGTTATGTCTGTGGAGTCTCTTATCTTTAGAACTGGCCTCAAACACTATGTGAAATATTAAGATAAATGCTTAAGCACTGCTGAAGCCTTGAATAAACATTTTAAAGTTTACTTTCTTGTTCTGGAGACAGGTCAGGTGAGCATTAAGGAATTCCCTGGAAAAGGATCAGGATGTTGTTGGGCCAATAGAATCGCTGAGTCATGTTTGAATGAGTCTTTTTTTTTCTTATTTAAAGCTTATACAGTTTGCCCACACAGGCAGACTGAACTCCAGACTGACTCTGAGAAGGACGAACAGAAGGTAATTTTGCAATAGATTATGTTTTGTTATTAAGTATTTATCATTACTTCTTAGTTATCAGTTTTCAGTACAGCTCACTGCAAAAGTAACATTTCTTAATGTGTTTATTAAAGGTTATCATATTTAATACCTCTATCATGAAGATGCTGACTGCGTTTCTGCATGTGTGTCTCATCATTGCTGTGACACAAAGTCATCGTGAGTATTTCAAAGAGAGAAGCAGTATAGTGCATTTTTTGCAGTTTTTTCTATATTGTAAGGTAGAGTGACTTTCTACATACATAATTAAAAAGCAACATGTGATTGGAGAATAGTGTATCTTACATGTAAAGTCTTTATGAACAGTTTAGCTTGGCAACACTAAAATGAACAATCTGACCTTTTCCTTGCATAAACATGAATGAGAAATATTGCACAATGATTTTTATATAATATATAAACCTTTATAAATATACATACAATCATTATATATTACTTATACTGTATAGAAGGACACACTCAATAGTTGAATTTGTTTAGCTTCTGTAATTAACCTGTATTTTGTTTATTTTTTTTTCTAATGTTTTTACTAAAATGGTGTGTCCAATGAAATGTGTAAAGCACTCAAGCGCCAAAGCAACAACACATAAAAACAAATCTGAGCTTCAAACTGTCTTTGCAGCTCTTTTTGAGGAAATTGGGTCAGGTGACTCAAGTAATGCAGATGTTGGTTCGCCAGGAGCAACGGGAGACCCACCATTTGCAACAGGTTGGAGTATACATCACTTGTTTTTGTTAATTAGTTTTTCTCCAAAAGTAAGGCATAGAGAAAATCTACAATGCAGACTGAGTTTCTTGCAACAATATATATGTATATATATATGTATCTATATCTATATCTATATCTACATATATATATATCTATATCTACATATATATATATATATATATATATATATATATATATATATATATATATATATATATATATATATATATATATACGGTGGTTAGCACTGTTGCCGCACAGCAAGAAGGTCCTGAGTTCAATTCCGACATCAGGCGGGGTCTTTCTGTGTGGAGTTTGCATGTTCTCCCGTGTTTGCGTGGGTTCCCTCCGGGTACTCGGCTTCCTCCCACCGTCCAAAGACATGCAACTTGTGGGGATAGGTTAATTGGAAAATCCAAATTGCCACTAGGTGTGAATGTGCGAGTGAATGGTTGTTTGTCCCTGCGTGTTGGCCCTGCGACAGACTGGCGGCCTGTCCAGGGTGTACCCGCCTCTCGCCCTATGACAGCTGGGATAGGCTCCAGCCCCCGCGACCCTGAAAAGGATAAGCGGAAGCGAATGGATGGATGGATGGATGGATGGATATATATATATATATATATATATATATATATATATATATATATATATATATATATATATATATATATATATATATATATATATATATATATATATATATATATATATATATATATATATATATATATATATATATATATATATACATATATATCTATATATATATATATTTATTGCTGTCGACATGCTACCCTTCTCTGTTGTAGAAAACCTCCCCTTCTGGGGAACTGATATGCTTAATATGCTGCTGAGAACATATCCCAGAAGAAGGGTATAGTATAGCTTTTATTTTGGAAAGAGCCATTTCTCTGTATTAAACTCTCTTTTGCAAAGATGAGTGATTTCTCGATCAGATAAGTTTTTTATTATTATTATTATTATTTTGTTGTTTCAGCAACATTAAATTTAAAACTGTACTTTTGAGTTATTTTTATTTCTATTATTTTTAAATTTTTATTTACATTTTGCTAATCTCTTCACTATTGAAATTTATCTGGATTTTGCATTAGCCTTTAATGTTGTCATTAACAATGTGTTTCCAGTAAAGTATGGAAGGCACTCAATGACACCACAGCAACAATACACACACAAAAAAAGTGGTTAAAACTGTATTTGTAGATGTTCCAGATGAAACAACAACTGTGATAGCTGACTCAACTACTCAAGAGAGAATCTATTATGACTCAGAGGAAGATCTAGGATTTCTGAGAGGTTGGTATATTTATTGAAGTGCATCTTTTTGTTTGCTTGTTTGCTTTTCTCCAAAAGTTGTAAAACAAAAGTAAGGCTGAGATATTATCTACATTGCAGACTCGGTTTCTTGCATTCTTCTATATTTATTATTTGTTTTAAGAATAATTGTACAATGACCTTAACTAAAATAAAGTATAGTATATATAACAATATCTCAGGTAATATAAATTATTTGTATTTCTTAATTTACACTCTGCTAATATCTCTTCAATTTTGTAATTTATCTGCATTTTGTAATCATTTTTAATGTTGTTATTAACACTGTGTCCAGTAAAGTATGGAAGGCACTCAATAGACCGAAGCATTGATACACAAAAAAAATGGTTAAAACTGTCTTTGTATGTGTTCCAGACAAACCAACTGTGATAGCTGACTCAACTAATGATGATGGATACTTTTATGACTCAGATGAAGAACTAGGATATCCGAGATGGAGAGGTCTACACTGCAGACTCAGTGTCTTGCATTCTTCTATATCTATTATTTGTTTTAAGAATTACTGTACAATGACTTCATATAATACAGTGGTCCCTCGTTATAACGCGGTTCACCTTTCACAGCCTCGATGTTTCGCTGATTGGCTGTAGACCATTGTCAATCAATCTCATCTGTGCCGTGTCTTCTGCACAGTACAGAATGCATTCAGCTTGTCAAATTTACATAAATCATCAATCGCTAGCAGTGTGACTCTGAAGTGCTGTACTCAATGTTTGTAAGTTTTCTCCCCAACAAACACAACAATGTCGCCAAAACATTTTGCACCGTCAAAGGCACCTGTGGTAGCACCCAAAAGGCAGAGGAAGATGCTAACCATCGCACAAAAAGTTGGACTTCTGGACATGATATAGGAAAGTAGAAGTTACAGTATTTTTCAGACCATAAGACTTAATAAGCAAAAAAAAAAACAAAAAAAAAAAACAGTCAACAGATAAGTCTTCCTCCACTTCTGTACGATTGATTCATTAATGTTGAATTCTCTCACAGCTGCTCTATTCTCAGGTTCTGGACCAGAAAACTGGGTTTGATCTTTGATTTCATTCTAAAATACCGGACTGTGTAGTGAGGGGTTTTACAGCCTTAAAACATCTATAATAATTGTAATAATAATAATAATATTAATAATAATCTACTTCACAGATTTCACTTATCGTGCGTTATTTTTAGAACGTAACTCCAGCAATAGACGAGGAACCACTGTATACAGTATACTGTACATAAAGACATACCAGGGAACAAGCATTATTTTTATTTCTTAGTTTACATTCTGCTGATATCTTTTCACTTTTGTAAATTACTTCCATGTTGTAACCATTTTTAATGTTTTACTAACACTATGTGTCCAATAAAATATGGAAGGCACTCAATGATGCCACAGCAACAATACACACACAATAAAAAGAGGTTCAAACTGTCTTTGTAAATGTTCCAGAGGAAACAGGCGGGTCTGATGATTCATCTAATGGAGATGGAGAAAATTCTGACACATCAGAAGATGCACCAGATGCAGCAGGTCGGTATATTTATTGGAATGCATATTATTGTTTGTTTGCCTGTTTTTCTCCAAAAGTTGTAAAACAAAAGTACGGCTTGGATACTATCTACACTGCAGACTTGGTTTCTTGCGTTCTTCAATATTTATTTTTTGTTTTAAGAATTATTTCACGATGACTTTGTGTAATATACAGTATACTGTATATAAAGATATGCCAGGCAACATAAATTATATGTGTTTCTTAGCTTACGTTCTGCTGATATCTCTTCACCTTTGTAAATTACTTGCATGCTGTAACCATTTTCAGTGTTTTACTAACACTATGTGTCCAGTAAAATATGAAAGGCACTCAATGACACCACAGCAACAATATTGTGGTGTGCTCAGACAAGGAGGAGACAAAGGTGTCTGTTTTGGTCCTGATAGTCAGTGTTAGCCTGGGAGCACTGCCATTTGTCAGAACGCTCCTTTACACACACACCAGGCAACACCGCTACGGCTTAGCATTAGCACTCAACCACAAAAACAACAACAACAGCGCTCTCCAACCCCACCCAGAAACACACAGTCTCAGAGAGAGTGCATCACATTGTAACCATGGCAACCGTAACGCTGCTGCATTAATCAACAGAACATGGCTGTCAAAAACCCCAAAATAGCCCTGACCCGCTACAATACGCACACAATAAAATGTTGTTCCAACTGTTTTTCTAAATGTTCCAGAGGAAACAGGCGGGTCTGATGATTCATCTAATGGAGGTGGAGAAAGTACTGACACATCAGAAGATGCACCAGATGCAGCAGGTCGGTATATTTATTGGAATGCATATTATTGTTTGTTTGCCTGTTTTTCTCCAAAAGTTGTAAAACAAAAGTACGGCTTGGATACTATCTACACTGCAGACTTGGTTTCTTGCGTTCTTCTATATGTTTTTTTTTTAAAGAATTATTGCACAATAACTTTGTGTAATATACAGTATACTGTATATAAATTTATGTCAGGCAACATAAATTATATGTGTTTCTTAGTTTACATTCTGCTAATATCTTTTCACTTTTGTGAATTTCTTGCGTGTTGTAACCCTTTATAATGTTTTACTAACACTATGTGTCCAATAAAATATGGAAGGCACTCAATGACACCACAGCAACAATACGCACACAATAAAAAGTGGTTCGAATTGTCTTTGTAAATGTTCCAGAGGAAACAGGCGGGTCTGATGATTCATCTAATGGAGATGGAGAAAGTTCTGACACATCAGAAGATGCCCCAGTTGCAGCAGGTCGGTATATTTATTGGAATGCATCTTATCTCAGCCTTACTTTTGTTTTACTATTCCAAAAACTGTAAAACAAAAGTAAGATATTATCTACACTGCAGACTCGGTTTCTTGCGTTGTTCTATACTTTTTATTTGTTTTAAGATTTCTTGTACAATGACTTTATGTAATATAGAGTGTACTGAATATAAAGATATGCCAAATGACATAAATTATCTGTACTTCTTAGTTTACATTCTGCTAATATCTCTTCACTTTTGTAATTTATCTGCATTGTGCAATCATTTTTAATGTTGTTATTACATTTCGGCTCATGCAGATGCAGATGATGCCTGAAACAAAGACACCACCATATCAAGACACATGAAGTTTTTTAATAGTATGTATCAACATTTCATTATATAATATTGCATTTATTGTTAAATAATATTCCGCTTTTCTTTGATTGACATTATCATTGCACAGAGTATTGTCTCTTTCCTATAATATTTACAGTTTGAATTCAAGGTGATACATCATTGCATAAAAGAGTTTTTTATAAATAAAACACTTTATAGTCCTATAAACTTGTACAAAGCCATGAACTATGAGGTATGTTTAAAACTTCTATGTATTGGTTTTTTGAAAATGAATGTGAATGAACTAACCATTTTCACAGTTCTAGCTCATTTTGACTGATTTTCAGATTCTTGTGTTTTGGTATTATTCTGTATTAAGGTTTAGATTTTGAGTCTTTAGTTGCCCTGTTTTGATTAGTATTATCATTGTGTTTAGTGCAAGTTTTGTTCAGTGCCATGTCTGTGGCTGTTGTGTTTCCTGTTTTACTTTGAAAGTCCGTGTCTCATGTGAGTGTTTCTAGTATCCTTTGCTTGTCTATTTTTCCCATCTTCGTTTTTCTACTGTCTCCCATTCCCTGATTAATCCAGTGTGTATGTAAACCCTGTGTTTTTCTTGCTCTGTGTTGCGTTGTACCCTCACCAAGCCGTGTCTTCTGGCTGCCTTGCCTGCCTAGTTTATTCCTCAGTTTATTTTGGTTTTCCTCAATAAAGCTGTTTTCTTTTTGTTCATTATTAGAACACCCAGGAAGCGACTTTAATCACCCCTAGTCCCTACACTGATATTTACTGTGACAACTGTAAGTGCTAAACTGTTAAAACCATTTGAGCGATGGAAAGGGTGGGGCGGATTAATGTTGACTTTAATTAATGCAATGCCACTCACCAAAATATTAATTGTGTGAACAAATAAAATAACTAAGTAATGTGTACAAACACAATGGGTGAAACAGTGTAAAAACATTATGGGAATAATGTCCCATAATGTTTTATATGTAGCCACAGAACACAGTGGTTGATGGCAGTTGGTGCTTTGATCCTTGGTTGTGCCAGTCTTAATGCAAAATATCCTTAATGGGTTTTTTTCTTGTCTGTTTTTTATTCAATGATACATCCATAACATCTACAGTATCTTGCCTAAGATGTAGAAAAAAAGTGTTTGGGTGAACAATGCATGTGTATAAACTGCAAAATAAGAACCAGTCTTTTTACAAACATTGTATTTTGTCAGTTACTATTGAAAAAACTACACCAAGAGTTTCTGGCTAAACACTGTCATCCAATGTTGTAAATGTTTTTCATTATTATGCAAATTCTGATTACATAGAAGCTTTGAGTGACACAGATACAGAACCAGACTGACTTTTGTGGTTTTGTTGTGTTTTTGTTTTTTTGCAGAAGAAAAGAGGGACTGCTTGGATAACATTGACTGTAAAACTGGAAACCATATGCTCCTGCAACAACTCTCTAACTCATTCGTAAAAAGCACAATAGCTGATGTGTCTGTCTTCATTACTGTTTCTTCCTCTGTATTTCTGCATTATTGCTATGATGCAAGCAATCAAGCATCATGTGCAATAAATTGGAACTGGATATTCACTTTAAAAGTCAGTATGATAAAAAGAATACTTTCTGCACCTTTATATTATATATACTGAGCTGCACTTCATTTTCACATGCAAATTAAAACTATTAGCATTGAAATAAATGTGTCTGTTTTGTGATACATCTTTAGTTCTATTAAACTCATAGTCCAACAAAGACAACAAAGGCCCAAAGTAATACATTTGGGCAACATGTTAGAATAATATCAATCTGTTAAGCATTATGTAACCTGGTTGTGTGTCTCTCTATCTATAAAGAGATGATCTACACTGCTGGCCCCTAGTATAATGTCTACAATATCTGAATCTAGGGCTTGTACCAAAAGTCTTCCACTTCAGAATTATCACAGGTTAACTCAGAATATCACTCACTGATCTACTAGGTTTGGGAATGAGATTGGCAGTAGCAGAGGAGTAAATAAGGCCTCCACCCCACATAACACACAGGACCATAGATTTATGAAACAAAAGTTATCTTTATGTAAATCTTTTGTTTGGTTCCATCTGGCTTTTTGTTACAGTAGGAATACCTTTAAGTAAAATAAATAAATAAAATATATCACAAAAATAATTGAGGCAACCAAAATGGATGTAAGACAATAAAGAAAATACAATATTTCAACAACCCCAAAGAAAAGGAAAACTAGTACTAGTGGCTAGGTACTGTCCCTTTAAAAAAGCCAATAGCCTTACTTCCCACTTTCTCCATGTAAAGATTGGCTACAGCAGGTGACACCTGGGAGCGTTTCTCCTGAGTGTTATGCGCCATCTAATGATATCTTTAAGTATTGCCCAAGAACATGTGAAGTCTAGTGGGATAACGCTGAATCAGCAATGAAAGACATAATAAACACAAAAAATATAACTGGATCCATTTTTTAAAATTGTTTAAAATAGAGATGGACCGATCCGATATTATGTATCAGTATCGGTCCGATACTGACCTAAATTACTGGATCGGATATCGGAGCGAAATAAAAAATGTAATCCGATCCATTAAATATAGAAAAAAGCACCTCACAAAACTGGCGACATGGCCATAACCGTAGCACGTCGGAGCAGTATGCATCACCTGATAGAGCGGCTGTGGCGTGCGAGACCTGTCAGCGGTATGAGCATTTAAAGCCTCCCACCAGCATTTCATCTCCGAGAAAGTTATCCCAGAGAGAAGTAAAGCAAGTGTTTAAGTTCATCTCTGAATGTTTGTAAAGCGTTCCAGCGTTAAGCTTAACAACCGATATATGGAGCGATTGCCTCTTCTCTCTCCCTCCCTCTCCTGCTGCTACTTCAATCGTGAAACTGATTAATGATCAGCTGATCGGTTTTTCTGTCCGTCTCTCTTGCTTGTTTTTGGCCCACTTCGCGCCAGAAAGAAGAAACCAGCGGCTGAACAACAGCAGCACGTTTAAGCTTGATAATCTGTTGTTAGAATTTATTTAATATTACTTTGAACACCAGGATTTATTTTTTTTTACATAGCTGACGGCTGGTAACTGTGCAGGGGTGGATCTAGCAAAGTTTAGCCAGGGGGGCCGATAGGGCATTAACAGGGAAAAGGGGGCACAAAGACATACTTTTCTTTCTTATTCTCATTTAAAATGTCGAGCTTTTAATAAATAATTATCTGAATCTTACACCCAAAGTTTTAATCTGATGTAAAATGTATAGTAAAGTCCATTACTGTATATAGTAACTATTAAGTCTAATATACCCTAATAGTAGGTTTAAGTTTATTAGATTGATCAGTGTTGCTGAACTATGAAATATTTTGGGTGCAGTGTATTTTTTGCATACAGCTATAACAGAATAACTTTAGTCTTTGTTTGTTTTCTTAAACTTGAGTTTGAACGTATACAAAATGCAGCAAGATATTAAAAAAAAAAAAAACAGTTTTATTGATTAAAAAACACACTATATCGGATTCATATCGGTATCGGCCGATATCCGAATTTATGATATCGGTATCGGACATAAAAAAGTGGTATCGTGCCATCTCTAGTTTGAAAACAGGAACTTCATATCTTAATAACACATTTTAACCTTTTACACTCTCCCTTACTTTTTAAAAAATGCCAGCTGACACTTGTCCATGTTAAGGGATGTATATAGCTAATTACTGTGCCTGAGTGTAGCAGTTGTAAAAATATAGATGTGGATGTGTGAAGTATGGTCCCAATCAAAAGACTGTAGATTTATTGTCTTTTTCTGTCAGGTAGTCACACTGTCATGATGTTGTAAATTAGCTAATGTTTATTGAACTGCATTATTTTATTTTTTTTTTGATGTCATGAAGACTTCAACCCTAGATCAAAACCCTAATTCTATATTTTTTGTTTGTTTGTAATGTAAACACCTTATAATAGGTATCATTTAGAATGATAACTCCCCTGGCCATCTGATTACTAAAATTCTAGGGAACAACTGAAAAATGGATTTTGCATTTTCTTAGAGTATAGGGTCAGGATTAAGGGCATCACCAATGATGAATCAGACATCACAGAATTAAACAATAAAGATTCTTTGTGCACGGCAGGGCTGGTGTTCATCTCTCATACTCAAACATAATAATTGAAAATAATTGAATAAACATGAACATTATAAACTGTACTTTGCTTGTGCTGGAGAAAAATCAGGTGATCTTCCAGCAGTTCAATGAAACAGGATGAGGGCGTTGAAAAAATCGCTGGGTCATTTTTCAAGCTAAATGTATATTTACATTTATATTATATTTGTCTTTTTTGTGTTTTATGAGTGTGTATGATCTCTTGTTTTTACCACTGTGAACAGGCCTATTTAGAATTGTATTGTATTGTTTAAATAGTTGAGATTCTGATTCTGATTTTTAAGACCAGCTGTCTCCAGACAGGAAGGCTGTATCTGTAGATTGAGACTGAGAAGGAAGAACATAAGGTAATGTTGCAAAAGTTTTCTTTCTTTTCATTAAAATGAATGCGCTCAGTATCTCACTGCAAATGGAACCCCCCTTTAGGTCATTATCAAGGTTAAATGTTAAGGCTCCATGATGAAGATGCTTACTGTGCCTCTGCTTGTGTGCACCATGATGGCTTTTGCTCAAATTTCATGTGACTATTTGAAGGCAGCAGTGTAGATGTTTTGTTTTTTTTAGATTTTACATACAAAAACATATGAATGGGGAATAGTGTATCTTAAATGTTTCAATCAGTCTCGTGTTTTTTTAAGTGTTAGGTGTTCATGAATATTTTATCTTTTAAAAATCAACAATAAAATTAAAGTTAATCAAAATTAAAAACGTGTCAGCTGTGTTTTCAGATTGACAGTGTACAGTCAAACAGTTATGAGGTGTATCATTGAAGTACATTATTTTGGTATTAAATGCATGTACAGTGATGTGATATGAGACAGACCAGATCAGAAGTACATATTTGTTGTTTTTATTAAGTGCATGTGCAATGGTGATTAGAGATATGTAGAATCCAGTCCTACACCTGGTTCAGGGCCTTAATTGCCTGGGAGAAGAAGCTCATCTCCATTCTCTCTGTGTTGGTCTTAAAAGAGTGGAAGTATGTCTGTGAAGGTTCTCAGTCATCCAGGTCATCGTAGTCAAAGGAGTTTGCAAAGAAAAGCGTCTGGACTTCTTTAAGTTGCTTGAAGACGTTTCACCTCTCATCCGAGAAGCTTCTTCAGTTCTAAGGTCAAATGGCCGAGAGTCCCAGATTTAAACCCAGTGGGAGTATCCCCCCAAGGAGGGACAAAGGACCCCCTGGTGATCCTCTAATCACATGCGCCAAGGTGTGAAAGTGGGTGTGGGACCTAATCAGCCAGGGTTTCGGGTGAGCCCATTGTGAAACCTGGCCCCACCCTATCATGTCTCAGGAAATCACATGATAGGGTGGGGCCAGGTTTCACAATGGGCTCTGAGCGAATGATACGTTTGGCAGTGATGACTGACAGTGTTGTTCTCCAAACACTCCATTATCCTCAGGAATGTACTTGGGGCATAACACAACCCAAAAGGCATTATTTTCCACTCAAAAAACCCAAGCGGAGTACAGAATACATTGGAACCTCAGTCCTTGCCATTTTAGATAGCAGTATTAATTCCAGTGTGGTTCCTGATGGTTTTAAATATGCAACTGTAAGTCCTTTATTAAAAAAAAAAAAAAAGTTTCCTTGACCGCTCAGTTTGAATATTACTTAAGCATTACTAGGTAAGTAATGTTTAAGTAAGTAATTATCTGAATTGTTCAATTAAAATATATTTTGGCTGGGTTTCAGCCTTATCTTTCAGTTTGCTCCTCACATTTATAAAAAGTCGATGGTTGACAGAGAACATATCAGGATAACACTTGATGCGCGAATAAGGCACAAGTACCCTGTACTTACATGCAATTTGCAGGCAACAAGTCAGGTTTTTGCAGGAAACAATGAAACAAGTGCACTGTAAGTACCCTGTACTTTCTGGGGTGCGGGCCATATTATGGAGTCACTTAATCTCACTTAATTTTCAGGGAAGGAGACCCAAATTCTTCTGTAAATAATTTTAAGTATCGTAGCAGCTTAAGTAATTACTAAGTAAGTAATTACTTAATGTAGTGAAGTAGATTTTGGGTAGGTTTTTAGGTGATGTCCACAAATGCTGCACTAACATCCACACCTTCCCAGCTGATAATTAGAGGCTGTCACAGGTTCAAAATATTGGGGATGGATACAGGAGGAAAACCAAAATAACAACAGTGGTCTGGCCGGGTCAAGTCAAACGATGATTTTAATGAACACACGTGTGGGAGATGAACACTGCACGCAGACAGCATAAGATCTCTCACTGAAAACCACACAACGATAGTTTTTATGAAAATCAGGGTATTAGAACGCCCCCTCATGCATAAAGTAGGTACAATACAATCAATGTTGACAACTTTTAACACATTAAAAGAACATCTTCTTCTTCCCGAGGCCAGATCCTTCCCAGTAATCTTCTAACTCTGCTTATCCCCTGGAACAAACAGTCTCTCCTGCAAACATAATTAAACAGCTACAAGGCCTTGCAAACTATTATTTAAATATTTGAACTCTCCCCTCTACATGAGTTTAACTACTGCTTGTGTGTGTGCGTGTGTGCCTCGACCTCAGCATTCACTCTGTCTATAAGGACAGAGGCCAACTCTTCATGTGTGCAATAACCTAACTGAAACCATACATGTAATAAATGTTCTAATCAAATGCCACTACTCAAAGCTTAATACAAAGAGTATAAATGAATAAAGGATAATGATGAATAACATGATATATGTGTTTTGTAAGCATGTGCGGCCTTCTACGTTCTACGTCACTTCCCTCAATAGATCAGCCAGACATCCCGCTGACTGTAGCTTTTAACCCTTACTGACATGAGCACAACTCCATAATAAGCACCAAGCGGCAATATGTATAAAGATGATCATGGTTACACCTGCAATGAAAGATTATATGATTATACCAACACCTGTAAATAGAAGATTAACATGAGGTTATAACAATCACTGTAATACAAACATTAATGTAATGTCAGTAGCTTCAATAAATGCTTTAATGCAATGCTTGTTATATGATTCTAATGTAATGATAAAATAACAGTAAAATATCTCTTCTCATCATGTATCCTGAAACAATTAGAATCATAATCAGAACACTTTATTAATCCCCAAGGAAATTATTGGGTTACAGTGGCTCTAAGAAGAAATTCTAGAAGTAGTAACAGTAACAGAGTAAACTGCAAACAACACATCATGTTACAGATTTTACACATTTAAGAAATGGCACTAATATATGCAAATCACTCAATTATAAATATCAAGGATTAACAGAGGTGATTATAAATAATTATCAAGAAAATTGACAAGAATATTCCAGAGCAAAAAAGAGCGTGTGTAAAAAGGGTGTAACTATTGCAGTGTTTACAGTGTGTTAGATGGAGGAGTTGTACAGGGAGATGGCCACAGGCAGGAATGATTTCCTGTGTCAGTCAGTGATGCTTTTTGGTCATCTCAGTCTCTCACTGAACGTGCTCCTGTGATAGCCAGTACGTCATGGAGTGGGTGGGAGGTATTATCCAGTATTGTCCTTATCTTGGACAACATCCGCCTCTCAGACACCACCCTAACGGAGTCCAGCTCCAACATTACTGGCCTTGTGGATCAGTTTATTTAGTCTGTTGGCATCTGTGACCCTCAACCTGCTGCCCCAGCATGCAACAGCATGGAGGATAGCACTAACCACAACAGAGACACAACAAGATAACATTAATTAGTAGGGATAGTGAAAACTTCTGTTTACATTTGTTAGCCACTTGGCTATGATAGTAGACAGTAGACACTTACTGAATCTTTTGGACTGTGTTCAGCACAATATTAGTTAGTCATTGTCAATTGTTGATTTGTCCTATTCTTTGTATTACAAATTATAAACAGGCTATAGGACCACCACTGGATGGCAGCTTTAATGTGCAACATGATGAGTTTCTCAAAACATTTGGCAATTATGGGTGTTAAAGCAACTGGACGGTATTCATTCAAGCAGCTCACTGTGTTGTTCTTGAGCACTGGAAGGATGGTGGCTGACTTAAAGCAGGATGGTACTACAGACTGTAGAAGTGAGAGGTTGAAGATGGTGGTGAAAACCTCTGCTAGTTGGTTTGCACATGCTTTAAGTACTCTTCCTGGTACACCGTCAGGACCAGCTGCTTTCCTCGCATTGACTCTGCAGTATGGTTCTGACCTGATGCTGCTCCAGCTGCATGGGGGCATTGTCCCTCTCCGAAACAGCAGGCTAGGTCTCCTTGCTTTGTACTGCTAATATTGTGAAAATAAAAACAAAATAAAAAGAAAGCCGCGAAGTTGTGGAGAGCACCGGCCACTGCAACTGCTTGCGCCCCCATCTTACTTCACTATGTTTTCATGTCTTAGGTAGAATGGGGCTGTCATTGTGCTGGGTCACCAACCCAGCACAATGACAGCCCCATTCCAGCGACTGCTGTGTGCCAATCCAGGGACCGCACGCTTCGTAGGACTACGTTCGCGGACTACGTAAGTACGAGACGTGCGGAAGTGAGAGGCTTGTGAAATGGGAGGGTCTAGCCTTCGTCGCGCTGCTCAGGTTGCCTAGCAACCATGATTCTAACCGCGAGAAATGTTTCATACAGCATTGTTTGACAGAAATGAAGGAGAAAAAAGTAGTTTTTTTGTTCGTTCATATTTTTTTTGAGATCGCTTTGATTTATTGAGTACCTGAGGCTGAGACCACAGGACTGTAAAACATGATTGTTGGGCTTCAATTTTGTACTGAACAGTCATTTTAAGATTAGTTAGTAAATAACAATTAGCTAACGTTGTTCATGAGACTAAAATCATCTCACTTTGTTAATATAAATATAATATGGCCAATATCACATTTATTATTAGATTATTATGATATATTACAGCAGTGAGCTTGAACCCTGTCAAATACTGAACTTCAGTAAAGATTCAAGTTGCATTTATTCAAATTTCCTGTCACATTAAATTTTGACTCAAAATATCTTTGACAGTGTATATATAGATTTATTATATATAAGAGACAAATATTGTTCGTCAAACCACACACTATGCAGACACCAGCAGGTACAGGGTGCTGAGAAGGAACAAGCACCATCTGAGGAAAATGCACCCGACTTTGTTCAGAGACACTTACCTAGATGAACAGATGCACTAGAGTTGACACCTCCTCAGACCCTCGAGTCACCTGACCCCCCACCAAATGATCCCACACAATACACCTCCTTTGACCATGGACAATAAACCTTCATGCTACACCAGAAGTGGCAGAGCTGTCAAATGCCCTGCCCAGTATAGAGAATAACTACATAGGAAGGTCATGTGAGTTGTTCAGCAGAATTAAGCAATGTGAATTGTTAAAAAAAAGAGAGAGAGAAAGATTAGGAAACAGAACACTTGAAATTGTTTATAATATGTTTTTAGTTCTTTGAAATATGAAATATGCACACTGAAATACGATTGAATTAATGTGATGCACTGCAGGATTTCAGGTACAGATGGCTAGATCCGTGGACCGCTACTCAGTCTTGGAAAAGAGGGATGTGGTGTATTTGTGTGAGCACTCTGTGCTCAATTGTGCGCGAGTGTTTGATTGTGTAGGCCTGGGGCCGTTGTTGCCGGGCTTTAAAAGTAAAAGGCCAGTGGTGGCATCCTTTGCATCCATGTTATTCTTATATTTTTGTCTGTAACCCACAGGTAAAAGAGCTATAATGGCTAGTGGTACATAGAAACACAACAATAATGTATTCTGATCTTAAATTTTGGCACTTCAAATACACACCATTTTAAAATAATACAACAAACTAATAGAGACTAAAATGAAATGAGTAAATCCAACATGGAAACTGATAGGTTTGTAGTTTAAACCTATTCGCTGGAACGTTCAAGACAATTCAGCTACACAACAAAAGCATTGAACACCAAGTAGGCAAAGTTCTTTGTGTTACTCATATATGAGGGAGAGAACCGGACAAGCGCCGTTCCTTCGCTTGACCCCATCGCTCTCGTCTGCTCCCCCGTAACACTGCTCTTTTATTTAGGTTACATGAATATACATACGTTCATTAACATATGACGTTTACATACAAACAAAGAGTACCTTGCCTGTGCGTTGTGTATACTTATAAATAAATAAATGACAATCAACAATATGAACCTGACAGAAACCATTTAAAATTAACTGTAAAATTATTATTATCGTTTTATTCTTTCGGGTGTTGTTACTTTAGATCTAAATGTCTCTTTCTAAAAAAAAATATGTTATTTTTAGGTTACTAGCAACAAAGTGAATATACATCCATTGTCTTGCTGGTGTAATTCGGGGTTGTAGGGGCCTGACAAAGTAGACATAAAAAAAAAAACTACAATAATTTGTGAGTAACTGAATTCACCTCGTGTCCATTTCCACACTGAAAAAAAAAAAACAGAAAAAAAACCTAACAAACTGCAACAATAAAATCAACAACAAAAGCAATAGTGGCCAAACTAATTATTACATTTTTATTACTGGCGGACGCAAAGAACGGAAGACAACTGAGTGAAAAATTATTAAGTGTTGTTACGCAACACTTTCTGAAGTTAAAGCGATACAACACTCTCTACAGTAAGCTGATGGAATGTTTCTCTCTTCCTCTCAGGCCTTGGTGTGGCTCCTCTGCTATCCTGTTGTCCAGAACACAGTTAGAATCATGTACAAGTACACAATTTCAGTTGCAATGTGGCATCATGGGTGAGTAACTGGTGGCACCCCTTGGGCACTCCTCTCTGTCGGTTCCCTGTTAAGCTGCTATTATAGAGCAATATGGTGGCAGTAACTCTTCTCGTTTTAAGCAATGTCTGGTTTTAATTCCAGGTCTGGTGGTATTCTCACTCCTGACAATTCATTTGCTGATTTCTTTGCTGTACCTCAATATTATTTTTACTTATTTTGTTTAATAAATTTGTTGAAACTGACTTGCTGCATCTCTGCCTCGTAAATAACAAGCTTGTGTGTCTTTGTAACTGGTAAAACGTTTGGACTGGTTAATGTAAAATTTCCTGGGGTGTAACTCCACCCTGGGGTGATGTTTTCAGTCCAATTTAGTTACATTTTCAGCTTCCTCCTCCTCCTCCTTCCTGCTTGCAACTAAATAAAGAGTTTGCTACTCTGTGTCCCACTTTGTGAGGTAAATCTTCTAACAACAATGAAAGAAATAATCTGAAATGATGAAACACATGGAGTTAAAATAGATGGCTTAGACTTACCTAACTGCCTAGCTAACGGCAGTCACATAATGAACTTACATTAGATATACCTGGAACATGTATGTATGTCTTTGCTCTGGCTGATCTTCTGTTGACAGCCTCTTTCTTAAGGTCAAAGTCAAAGAGGGACAGTCCATCTGCTCACCTGGAATAAATCTTGTGTTTACCTTTCATCTTACAGTGCCACCATGTGGACATACATGAAATATGCCAAGTGATCGACTATGACAGAAATATGAAAACGTCTTCATTTGAACAGTCCCATCTCTTTAAAACGTATACATTTCTCATGATTTTTTTTTATTTTGGGGGGGGGGGGTCTCAGTATGGAAAAAAAAACACCTAAATACTGCAGGATAAACCAGGAGAATTGAAACGTGTTGTTTGGTTTTTGTGTTTTATTTTTATTATCTTTTTTTAAGTCTAGCTTTGATTTCTTGGAGTTGATGGAATTATACATTATTTGTAAATGAAACATAACAAATGCACATTGATCAGACTGCATATATTACAGCTTAAAGTAACAGTGACTCAGATTCGGACGTTTTTCGTTCTGGAAAAGAGAGAGAGAGAGAGAGAGAGAGAGAGAGAGAGAGAGAGAAAAACAGGAAACACGGGAACACTCGCTCCAGGTTACAGGAGCATTTTTCTCCCCCTTTTCTTGACATCAGGCAGAGGACTTTGAGAAACAGGTATGCAGATGCTTAAACAGATGTTGTACCTATGTTGGATATTTTGTTCTTAAAACAGAAATCTTATTATGTGTTCAAATAAATGAAGATGGTCGTGTGTGTCCCGTGGGAATGGCTCCCGCCTCCGCCTTCGTAATGATAGTGGAAGTGCGCAGGTGATCGACAGGTTTTAATATTTATATGAAGGCCGACTTAACAAAGCTTTAAATCCCCTTTTCAGACCGTCTTATATTTGAAATAAACACGTGTCGGAATAAATCTGGTCTCCACATTATCGCTCTTTTATTGTAAATGAAAGTGAAACTAAACTCAGTGCGGACTGCAGCAGAAAGGACACACATATCACACAGGAAAGAAATGTGTCTTTTTTATGGTAAAGATTTAAATCTGAACTCAAACCAATTTCTGCTTCGATTCACTCTCTCCCGTGGTTATAGTTTAATTCTTGCGCTGCAGGAGAACCTGAAACTCTGTCGTCACGTCCGGCAGGGGGCGCCAATTCCCATTCTCTCAAAATCCTAAACTGTTCATTGAATCTGAAACACATTTTTCACAGTGATTCACTGATGATGCATGATCTAAACAACTGGAGACTAAAACTAAACACAACTACATAAAAGATATCACTTTTCAAACACAGCACATCACAACTGTGCACACCTGTTTGATGCGGATGCAATTTAATCAAAATATGCAGAGCCAGCAGGGGTGAAGTGAAGTTTGATACAACTATGGATGAAAATAAGAGGCAGAGCAGGAGAGTAAAATCATTTCAGTAATTCAAAACTATGGAATGATAATAAATACGTTAACAAAATTGAACATATGACACATAGGTTCACACTTTTTAAATAAAACATGTTAACTTGATTCCCTACTTATTAATAGTTTTTTAAGAAATAAGGAAGGCTGTGACTAAAATGTAAAAAGTAAGGAAAACTGATTAGAGAGCAGAAAGAAAAAAAACTATATTCTCAAAACACAAAACTCTTATGGAAAAAACACACAACGATATATGTTAACAGTTGTGAAAAACTGTGTTACAATAAAATTTTATTTTATTTCACATCAACACAGGCCTTGTCCTGTTTGTGATGAATGTAAAAAAATGATTTTGTCAGAAATCCACAGACTTTTTTATATGTCATATTATCTGTGAGTTAACACACGTTAACTTCGATTATCTCAGTTTAATCCCAGACTCCAAGTTAGACCTCTGATCAAATGATGTTTTCTGCATCTGTTCAACAGCTTTTGGTTTCTGGAAACGTTTTACTCACAAAGGTTTTTCATCTCTACTTTCAGAATCACACCATGCTCCATGTGAGACGATCCTTTATGGTTCTGTGTGATCGGTGCAGTGTCCTGGTTTTCTACACAGCTGCTTGTTTTGCCCTGATACACTCATGCAGAGGTAAGGGAAACACATCAGTGTAAAAGAGTTATTATTTCTTTTTCTACAACAACAATTTACACACAAGGTTTCAGGTCCACCTGTTAGGTTAATAGTGCAGTTCTTCCTCCTTTCTTACTGATTGCGCTTCATCAAAGAAAAATGTTTCCAGTCTAAAAGTGGACGCACATGAGCAATGCAGTAATTCATATTTTATAACAGCAGTCGTCAGCACAGCTTTGTATAAATAAGTGACTCAAAATATTGTAATTTAATTGTGATATTATAATGTTTTTTCAATTGTGGTTCAAATTTCATTAAAGTTTCACCTTGACTAGCAAAGTGAAAACTGAACTATGGCAGTTGAATTTGAGTCATGTTAATATGTGCTATTTACATAAGATTACCCCATACAGTACTATGTGACTGTTTGGGGTTAAAAGTAAAGTTAGGATCCTTAAAAAACAATGACTTTCAAAGCTGACCCTGCACCCCTGCAAAAAAAGAAGAAGAAAAAAGCAAAAGACAGTATTAAGTGTGATTTCTTTTGGTCTTTAAATAACAATCACAGGTCTTGGTAAGACGGTTGTAAGCCTGTGGAGCTTGTAGGCCAAATACAGTGTGACTCTTCGGCTTTTTCAGGCACGTGTATTTTGTGTTTGCTGCAATCTTTTACTTTAGTTACTAAATGAAACCTTCTTCTCTTCAGGTCAGTCAGAGGTTATCGGTCCGCTTCAGCCAGTAGTGGCTTTGATTGGTGATGACATCATTTTGCCATGTAACCTGGACCCTGTTATGGATGCTTTTGACATGGCTGTGGAGTGGGCGAGGTCTGATCTAGACCCCAGATTTGTCCTCGTGTGGCGTGACGGTGTGGACCTGGAGTCTAAAAAACATCCGTCCTACACCAGAAGAACGTCTCTGTTCACAGATGAACTGAAGAATGGAAACATTTCACTGAAAATCTCTAAAGTCAAACTGTCTGATGAGGGAACGTACAAATGTTTTGTTCCAGAGTTAAATAAACACACTACAGTTCAGCTTGTTGTTGGTAAGTGAGCATATTATGGTTTCAAATGCATTATATGTTTAACCCTTGTATGGTGTTCGTATTTTTGTTACTCAGCCAGTGTTCATGGGTCTGGTGGACCCGCTAGAGTTTTGGCTTTCCAATTAACACTATCAAACAATTTTATGTTAAATTACTCAACAGATGTTTACTTCATCCCAATTACGAGCCATGTGAACAGCAAACATGGTTAATTTTTTCCTTTTACCTTTGTTCGATCACATTTATGAATTAATGTGCTTCTCGTTTTTTGTCAATAAAATGTTATAAAAAAAATAAAATCAGTTATAATCAAGTGTACATATCCTTATACCATATTTTGCAGGCTTTGATGGTATATACTGCCTAAAGGGGCAACGGCCTCTAAATGGCATGGGTCTCACAGACCCGAACACCATACAAGGGTTATAATAATTGATCTTTCATTAAATTCATTTCATTTTCCTTACAGTAGTCTTTAATCCCAGACACCGTTCAAAACTCACTGAATTTTAAGCCTGATTGTTTCATATCAACATATACAGAAAATGCTTCACCCAGATGTTTAGCATTGCTAGACATCTTCCACCGAATAACTGAACAAATTCCAGGCAGCTTTATCTTAAGGATACAGTAATTCAATACTAACTAGAAAAATTTGCATTTCCTGCGAAAATGCAGTGTGGATGCTGTAAAGCTGAAGCTGTCAGCTGAAACTAGCTGAAAAAGCTGAAAAGTTGCAGAAATTGTAAAACCTTTGCAAAAAATTGTAATAACTTTGCAGAAGCATAAGAACTTAGCAAAAATGTAATTACTTAGCAGAACTGCAATAACGTAAAGAAAACATAATACTTGGCAGAAATACAATAACATAGCAGAACTTAGCAGCAGAAATTAGAATAAATATTGTAACTTAGCAGAAACAAGATAACTTTTCAGAAATACAGGATTTTAGCAAACATGGTACAAGATTACATAGATACTTTATTTAAACAAAAATACCTAAACATTGCACAAATACTGTGATTTAGGACAAATACTACAACATAGCAGAAATGCTGTAATTCAGCAAATATACTATGCTATGGCACAAATAGAAAGAATATGCTCAAATACTATGATTTTGCTCAAATAATATGATTAAGCAATAATACTAAGATTTAGCAGAAATACTGTATTTAGCACAAATACCGAAAAGTAGCAGAAATACTGTAATTTAGCATAATAGTAATAACTTGCACAATTACAAATATGGACATGGTAAATGGCCTGTATTTATATAAGCGCTTTTATGGTCCCTAAGGACCCCAAAGCTCTTTACATATCTAGTCATTCACCCATTCACACAGTGGTGATGGCAAGCTACGTTGTAGCCACAGCCACCCTGGGGGCGCACTGACAGAGGCGAGGCTGCTGAACACTGGGCGCCACCGAGCCCTCTGACCACCACCAGTAGGCAACGAGTGAAGTGTCTTGCCCAAGGACACAACGACCGAGACTGTCCGAGCGGGCCTCGAACCGGTAACCTTCCGATTACAAGGCGAACTCCCAACTTTTGAGCCACGATCGCCCCATTATATGGAAACACACATGCACAGAGACACACACAGGATCCAATTCAATCAACCAGTGTAAATATATTGATTTTAAATCACACAATAAGAAACACCCATAAAAAGCTCTCTCTCTCTCTCTCTCTGTACACACACACACACACACACACACACACACACGCAGCAGCAGCAGAAGCAAGTGAACAAACAGGGGCTGTACATACAGTGTTTCCTGTATGTTTCTAGGTGGGTCAAAAAGCCTGGAGCTGCTTAATTTGAATCCACCAATCAGAAAGGCTATGTACTTTTTCCCGCCAAAACAGGTGCACCTGTTTTTTTACACACGCACACAGAGACAGGATTTGTGCAGTCTATTTTTTCATAGTGAGGACTCCTCTCAAACAAATGGCTATAATTTCCTTACCAGCTGCGCCACTGGGAAAGACAGTGAGCTCTTGGGAAACAGGGTGATGAGCAGTCAGAATTAGATCGCGGTGTGAGGCAAAGAGCGCCGTTTTTTGGAGTTACAAAACGTCATGTAACTCAAAAACTAGGTGGACTAGAAGCATAATTCTTGTACTGGGTGAATCAACGGACTTTGGTGTACTTTGACTGCGATTTTCATTGCTCTTTGTACATCCGTCGCTGAGATATGACGAGAGAAGAAACGGCAGACCTCAGATATGATTGGCTGGCTGGGAAGCCGTGCAGGCCCTGATATGTAAATTTGAATGTCTCAGTCCTCACAGAGGACCTGGCAAAAATATATAGAAATAGTATGATTAAGCATAAATACTACATTTAGCAGAAATACTGTATTAAGCGGCACGGTGGTTAGCACTGTTGCCGCACAGCAAGAAGGTCCTGAGTTCAATTCCACCATCAGGCCGGGGTCTTTCTGTGTGGAGTTTGCATGTTCTCCCTGTGTTTGTGTGGGTTCCCTCCGGGTACTCCGGCTTCCTCCCACCGTCCAAAGACATGCAGCTTGTGGGGATAGGTTAATTGGATAATCCAAATTGTCACTAGGTGTGAATGGTTGTCTGTCCTTGTGTGTTGGCCCTGCGACAGACTGGCGACCTGTACCCCGCCTCTCGCCCTATGATAGCTGGGATAGGCTCCAGCGCGACCCTGAAAAGGATAAGCGGAAGCGAATGGATGGATGGACTGTATTAAGCACAAATCCTATAAAAAGCAAAAATACTATATTAAGCAATATAAAAATCCTATAAAAAGCAAAAATACTGTACTATGATTTGGTAGAAAAACTATAATTAATCAGAAATACTATATTTGGCAGAAATACTGTAATCAGCACATATACTGTAACATGACAGAAATTCCTCCACTTAGTAGTAATACTATAACATAACACAAATGTTATGATGAGTTGAGCGGCTGGTACTCTGGTGCAGTCAGCACAATCTGGAGCTGAACACTCTTAAAACTGTAGAGATGACAGTGGACTTCAGGAGACATCCTCAACTCTGCCCCCCCCTCATCATATCAGACAGCCCTGTGTCGACTGTGGAGATCTTCAAGTTGCTGGGTACCACCATCTCCCAGGACCTGAAGTGGGAGACCAACATCAACTCCATCCTCAAAAAGACCCAGCAGAGGATGTACTTCCTGAGACAACTGGGGAAGTACAGTCTTCCACAGGAGCTGCTGATCCAGTTCTACACTGCAGTCATTGAGTCTGTCCTGTGCTCCTCTATCACAGTCTGGTATGGTGCAGCCACTAAACAGGACAGGTGCAGACTGCAGCGGACTGTCTGGGCAGCAGAAAGGATCATCGGCGCCCCCTGCCCTCCATCCAGGATCTGTACCTCTCAAGAACCAGGAAGCGGGCAGGGAAAATCATCACAGACCCCTCACACCCTGGACACAGACTTTTGATCTGCTGCCCTCTGGCAGGCGGTACAGAAGCCTGCAGACCAGGACCACCCGACACAGGAACAGTTTCTTTCCCTCGCCATCTCCCTTCTAAACAGTTGAACTGTCACACTCCTCCCACTGCCAGACTGCAACTGCACCTTATGTACATTCTGTAGTATTCATTCCACCTCATTTCATTTCTGTATTTTATGTATATACGTTTAGATTAGTTATTTATAGTTGGTTTACACAGCTTTGTGTATGTATGTGTATGCATGTGTAATGTATATATAGATACGTGTGTGTGTGGGTGCGTGTGTGTGTGTGTGTGTGTGTGTGTGTGTGTGTGTGAGATTTACATTGCTGTGCTCGAGAGCCACCATCTACCGGAACCAAATTCCTTGTATTTGTCTGCACATATACTTGGCCAATAAACACGATTCTGATGATTTGGCACAAAAACCATGATTTAGCAGAAATACTATGATTGAGCAGAAGTACTAAGATGTAGTAAAAGTACTTTGATTAAACAGAAATACAATTATGGAGGAGTAATACTTTAAAATGGGAGAAATATTGATACACACACACACATTCACAGAGCCTAAAGGGAAGAGTATTTGTGCCATGGAGTGTTAAGAAGAATCTGAGGTCCATATTAGAAAAGCTGGTAAAAAGTTTTCAGAATTGTAATAAATGATGAATATGAATTAGTGGTCTGTGATAGTGTATTAATTTGTAGGGCAAAAAACATGTTGTCCAAGGTGAAGTTGAACCCACGACCTTTGGGTTGCAGACCTGTGTCATTACCAGCTGCGCCACTGGGAAAGACAGTAAACTCTTGGGAAACAGGGTGATGAGCAGTCAGAATTAGATGGCGGTGAGAGGCAAAGAGCGCCGTTTTTTGGAGTTATAAAACATCGTGTAACTCAAAAACTAGGTGGACTAGAAGCATAATTCTTGTACTGGGTGAATCAGCGGACTTTGGTGTACTTTG
Source organism: Oreochromis aureus (assembly GCF_013358895.1). Taxonomy (NCBI): domain Eukaryota; kingdom Metazoa; phylum Chordata; class Actinopteri; order Cichliformes; family Cichlidae; genus Oreochromis; species Oreochromis aureus. Next base: position 50,966,842 of record NC_052944.1, on the reverse strand, counting down.
ACTGCGATTTTCATTGCTCTTTGTACATCCGTCACTGAGATATGACAAGAGAAGAAACGGCAGACCTCAGATATGATTGGCTGGCTGGGAAGCCGTGCAGGCCCTGATATGTACATTTGAATGTCTCAGTCCTCAGAGGATTGGCTGCCTGGCAGAAATATATAGTAATAGTGTGATTAAGCAGAAATACTACATTTAGCAGAAATACTGTATTAAGCACAAATCCTATAAAAAGCAGAAATACTATATTATGCACAAATCCTATAAAAAGCAGAAATACTATATTAAGCAATATAAATATCCTATAAAAATCCTATAAAAAGCAGAAATACTGTACTATGATTTGATAGAAAAACTATAATTAATCAGAAATACTATATTTGGCAGAAATACTACATTTAGCACAAATCTTATAAAATAGCAGAAATAGTATGTTTCAACACAATAGTAATAACTTAAACAGAAAAATTGGAAAAGCAAAATGGACAGCTGAGAAAATGCTGAACATGCTGAGGATCCTTCAAATGTACTTGTTAAATGAAAAAAAACTCAGCAAAAAAAAAGTATAACAGTCACACAATCACAAATATGGACACATATGGAAACGCACATGCACAGAGAGACACACACAGGATCAAATTCAGTCAACCAGTCTAAATATATTGAATTTAAATCATACAATAAGATGCTCCCATAAAAAGGCTTTCTCTCTCTCTCTCTCTCTCTCTCTCTCTCTCTCTCTCTCTCACACACACACACACACACACACACACACACACACACACACACACACAGGGAGAGAAGAGCAACTTTCTAGGTCAGTCAAGCAGCCTGGGAGCTGCTAAATTTGAATCCACCAATCAGAGAGGCTGTGTACTTTTTCCCGCCAAAACAGGTGCAGCCGTTTTTACACACACAGAGACAGGATTTCTGCAGTGAATTTCTCATAGTGAGGATTCCTCTCAAACAAATGGCCATAATTTCCTAACCGTAGGGGCTAGAACAGTCATTCTTACACCGTTTTGTTCAGAAGAGATGGGGGAATCTTCAAGTGTTAACAATTTATCATTAAAATATGAATTATTAAAGATATTTGACTTGTAATGCACCATAACTGAGTAGAGGCGAAGCGAAAACTGCCTTGACTTGCCCTCAAACAACGCTTTCTAACTCTAAATCTATTTGGAGTATAGATATCATTCTTTCACCATAAGAAACAGCAGGCTTTGGTGAACAGTCATGGAAATTTTCAGGTCTCTGTGGAAATCTATCAAAAAGATATGTCGAGAGAAAAAAGTGCCTCATTTCCAGAGTTTGAAATCTGAAGAAATCTGAGCGAGGGACAAATTTCCTACCCTCAAACAAACCCAATTCATGGCCAAATGGTAATAGACGAGAAAACAATTCTTGAATTGTGAGCGTCAGGAGTGTCTGAAGATATATTGGCACAAGCCTCATGTCTTAACTTCGCTTCGTTGGGGAGATATGACGATTCGAATATGCCTCTCATTACAGAAATCAAGCGGTGATTTTAAACGAACTCTCCATTGACTTTCTATGGGGATTTTTGAGACTTTGTGTTGGTCTCAGGAGATTTGCCAAAATTCTATAAATCCCACAACAATGATAGTGACATTTTCTGAAAGCCAGCAAAAATACCTACGTTTTGATGTATAATTTGTGTGGGTTGAGTGAAAATTGAGCGAGTAGCAAGAAGTTGTTCGGACATGAAGAGAAAATTGCCAAAGGTACAGTGGCTCACTTAGAACCAACTGCATAGCAACCATAACAACGCATGGATTTTGTGAAAAATCACAAAAATGAAACTCAAAACTTGAAGAGGGATAAGATGAAAATGGTAACAGATATGAAAAAGCTGAATCATTCATGAATAGCCCAATAATTTGTGAACATTTTAAAGTTTAAATGGAGTTTCTATGTGAAAGTATGAAAAAGTAGTTAAGTTTCAAAAACAAGCATGTTTTAGCAGAATTTTGGAAGTTTTCCATTCATTTCAATGGGACAAAAAATTGCATAAAAAGCTTAATATTTTAAAAAGTATAATAGCATAAAATACCAAAAGTCATTGCCGGAATTAGTAGAAATAGCAGAATAGTTTAAAATTTGAACGGCAAAAATCGGCTGAAAATTGTGGACGTAGTTAAGTGCCAAAAAAAGTACAAAAAATTGGCAACTAGAACTAGAAAAATTTGCATTTCCTGCGAAAATGCTGTGTGGATGCCGGAACGCTGAAGCTGTCTGCTGAAAATGACTGAAAAAGATGAAAAGCTGCCAGAATTGTATGGCAGTAAAGAAACTGAAAAATTATGCCGAAAACAAGTGAAAAAAACCTAGAAATTTTTGCTGAAAAGAGGTGAAAAGGCAAAGATTCTGCTTCAAAGGGGTACAGAAGTTCAAATTTGTACTGAAAAGAGGTGAAAGGGTTTCCTCTGAAATGAGCAGAAGATACTGAGATTTGTACTGATAAGAGGTGAAAGGCTGAAAATTCTGCTTAAAATACGTGAATCAGCAGAATTTCTACTGGAAAGAGGTAAAGAAGTAGTTGCACTGAAAAAAGGTGAATCAGCAGAATGTCTGCTAAAAAAGAGATTTCAGTTGAAAACACCTGAAAAATCTGGGATTTGTGCTGAAAAGGGGTGAAAAAACTCACAATTCTGCTGAAAAGGGTTGAAGAAGAGGTGTTGGGCTGTTGAGAAGAGTTAAATAAGTTGAACTGATATGTTTGGGTACAAATACTATGATTTTGCAGAAATAGTATGATTTGGCAATAATACTGCGCTTTAGCACAACTACTGAGATTTGATTGAAATGCTATGATTTAGAAAAGATATTATGACTTTGTACAAATACAATGTTTTGACACAAATACTATGATTTGGTTCAGATGCTATGATTTGAAACAAATACTATGATTTGGCAGAAATACTGTTATTTAGTTGAAATACTATGATTTTCCAGAAATATTATGCCTTAGTAGTAATACTATAACATGACAGATATATGATGATTTTGCAGACATTCTGGTTTTACACAAGTACTATAATGTGGCAGAAATACTATGTTTTAGCACAAATACTATGATTTGCTATAAATACTATGATTTGGCACATATATTGTATTCAGCAGATATACTATAACAAAATAGAGAGTCTACGACTTAGTAACAATACTATAACATAATAGATATACTATGATTTTGCAGACAGTCTATGTTTTTGCACAACTAGCACAATGTGGCAGAAATACTATGATTTGGCACAAGTACCATGGTTTAGTAGAAATACTCTTTTGGCACAAATACTATGTTTCAGTACAAATACTATGATTTGGCAATAATACTGCATTTCAGCACAACTACTGAGATTTGATTGAAAAACTATGATTTAGAAGAAATACTATGACTTCGTACAAATACTATGTTTTGGTTCGAAAACTATGATTTGCAAAAAATACTATGATTTGGCACAAGTACCATGATTTAGTACAAATACTACGAATTGGCAGAAATACTGTGACTTAGTACTAATACTTTAACAGAACAGATATACTGTGATTTTGCAGAAATAGTATGTTTTGCACATATACTACGATTTTGCTCAAATACTATGAAATTGCAGTAATACTATGATTTTGAAGGAATGCTATGATTAGGTAGAAATACTATGCCTTAGTAGTAATACTATAACATAACACATATACTGTGATTTAACAGAAAATATGTTTTTGCACGAATAATACGATTTCGCTCAAATACTATGAAATTGCAGTAATACTATGATTTTGAAGGAATACTATGATTTGGTAGAAATACTATGCCTTAGTAGTAATACTATAACATAACAGATATACTGTGATTTTGCAGACATAGTATGTTTTTGCACGAATGCTACGATTTTGCTCAAATACTACGAAATTGCAGTAATACTATGATTTTGAAGGAATACTATGATTTGGTAGAAATACTATGCCTTAGTAGTAATACTATAACACAACAGATATACTGTGATTTTGCAGACATTCTATGTTTTTGCAAAAATACTACAATTTGGCAGAAATACTATGTTTGGGCACAAATACTATGATTTGCTATAAATACTATGATTTGGCACATATACTATAATCAGCAGATATACTATAACATAACAGAAATTCTACGACTTAGTAGTAATACTATAACATAACAGAAATTTTAATTGGGCACAAATAACATGATTTGGCACAAATACCATGATTTGGCAAAAACATACCATGATTTGACACAAATACGATGATATGGTAGAAATTCTATGATTGGGTATAAATACTATGATTTGGCACAAATACTGTGATTTAGCAGAAATACTATGATTTAACATAAATAATATCTTTTGACAGAAATTTCTGCTAAAAGGTACTATTTCTGCTTTTTAGCAGAAATACTGCAATTTTGCATAAATACTATGATTTGGGATAAATACTATGATTTGGCAGATATACTGTATTCAGCAAATATGCTATAACATAACAGACATTCCTCCACTTAGTAGTAATACTATAACATAAAATAAATATTATGGTTTTGCCCCAAAACCATGATTTGGCACAAACACCATGAATTTTCAAAAATACTGTGATTTAGCAGAAATACTATGATTGAGCAGAAGTACTAAGATGTAGTAGAAGTACTTTGATGTAGCACAAATACTATTATGAAGGAGTAATACTTTAACATGGGAGAATTATTGAGACACACACAGATACACAGAGAGCAAAATGTACAGGGGCTGTTAAGAGTCTGGGCTTGGTATATCTAGGTCAGCTAAATTGGCTGCACCTGCTGTAATCAGCCCTTACACACACAGAGACAGAGAGAGCTATGGCTTTTCTTCAGTGTATTTCTCACATTCAGGATTCCCCTCGAACAAATGGCCATAATTTCCTAACCGTAGGAGCTAGAACGGTCATTCTGACACCATTTTGTTCAGAAGAGATGGGGAATCTGCAGGTCTTCAAAATTCAGAGATAAAATATAAATTATTGAAGATATATGACTTGTAATACACTGTAACTGAGTAGAGGCGAAGCAAAACTGCCTTGACTTGCCCTCAAACAACGTTTTGTAACTCTGAATCTTTATGGAGCATCAAAATCATTCTTTCACCGTAAGAAACAACACGCTTTGGTGAACAGTCATGGAAATTTTCAGGTCTCTGTGGAAATCCATCAAAAGATCTGACGAGAGAAAAAAGTGCCTCATTTCCAGAGTCTGAAATCTGAAGAAATCTGAGCGAGGGACAAATTTCCTATCCTCAAACAAGTATAATTCATGGCCAAACGGTAATAGCTGAGAAAAAACTTCTTGAATTGTGAGCATCAGGAGTGTCTGAAGATATATTGGCACAAGCCTCATGTCTCAACTTTGTTTCGTTAAGGAGATATGACGATTTGAAAATGCTTCTCATTAGAGAAATCCAGCGCTGATTTTGAAGAAACTCTCCATTGAGTTTCTATGGAGAGTTTTCAGACTTTGTGTTACTCTGAGGAGATTTGCAAGAAATCTATAAGTCCCACAAGAATGATAGTGACATTTTCTGAAAGCCAGCAAAAATACCTACGTTTTGATGTATAATTTGTGGGAGTTGAGTGGAAATTGAGCGAGTAGCAAGAAGTTGTTCAGATATGAAGAGAAAATTCAGAATGGATGAGTGTACACTCTGAGTTAATTGCATAGCAACCATAACAACGCATGTATTTTCTGAAAATCACAATTTTGCAACTGAAAACTTAAAGAGAGATAAGATTAAAACGGTAGAAGATCTGAAAAAGCTGAATCAGACAGGAATAGCCCAATAATCTGAGAACATTTTAAAGTTTGAATGGAGTTTCTAGGTGAAAGTATGACAAAGTAGTTAAGTTTCAAAGACAAGCAAGTTTTAGCAGAATTGTGGAAGTTTCCCATTCATTTCAATGGGACAAATTAAAGAAAAAAGTGTAATATTTAAAAAAGTATAACAGTAATAAACACCAAAAGTCATAGCCATCATTAGCAGAAAGAGCAGAACAGTATAGAGTTTGAACTGAGAAAATCGGCTGAAAACTGAGAAAGTAGTTAAGTGCCAAAAAGTGTACGGAAGCAACTAGAGGAATAACTAGAAAAATTTGCATTTCCTGCGAAAATGCTGTGTGGATGCTTATAACGCTGAAGCTGTCTGCTGAAAAGCTGAAAAAGATGAAAAGTTGCAAAAAGTTGCATGGTGGTGAAAAAAAAACATGTCACCCTGAGCAGGATTCGAACCTGGCCCTGCTGGTCTCAAGGCAGCTGCTCATGTCACTGAGCTAAACTCTCTCCCTCAAAAAGGAGGAGAGACAGACAATTCTGCTCAAATGAGCAGAAGCTGCTGAGAATTGTGCTGATAAGAGGTGAAAAGGCTGAAAATTTTGCAGAAAAGAGGTGAATCAGCAGAATTTCAGCTGAAAAGAGGTAAAGAAGCAGAACGTTGCGCTGAAAAGAGATGAATCAACAGAATTTCTGCTCAAAAGAGGCAGAACAACCTGGTTCTGCTCAAATTCACCAATCAGAGGTACTGCTTCTGTCTGCTTCATCAGGCTGTTTACTTGTATGTATTTCTGCCATGTGGTGTTGACAAGAATCTGAGGTCCATATTAGAAAAGCTGCTAAAATCATAAAACTTTGCAGAATTGTAATAAATTAGCAATATAAATTACAGGTCTGTGATAGTGTATAAATTTGTAGTGAAAAAAAAAAACGTGGACCAAGGTGGGATTGAACCCACGACCTTTGAGCTGCAGAGCCGTGTCATTACTGATTGCGCCACCTGGAAGGGGCGGCGGTCTGAAAGACAGATACTTGGGCAGTCAGAAATAGATCGCGGTGAGAGGCGAAAAACGCCGCTTTTTGGAGTTACAAAACGTCGTGTAACTCAAAAACTAGGAGGGCTAGCAGCATAATTCTTGTACTGGGTGAATCAGCGGACTTTGGTGTATTTTGACTGCGATTTTCATAGCTCGTTCTACCTCCGTCGCGGAGATATGACGAGAGAAGAAACGGCTTCATTTCCAGAGTTTGAAGACTGAGAGAAGGACAGATTTCCACCCTCAAACAAACGTAATTCATTGCTCAACGGTAAGATAATTGTAAAACTGCTTCCACTGTGAGTGTCAGGAGTGTCTGAAGATATATTGGCACAAGCCTCATGTCCTAACTTTGCTTTGTTAAAGAGATATGGCAATTTGAAAATGCCTCCCGTTACAGAATTTCAGCTCTGAATTTCAAAACCTCCCCATAGACTTTGAATGGGGAGTATTGAGACCTTGTGTCACTCCGAGGCAAATTGCAAAAAAAACGGTAAATCTCACAATAAAGATAGTGACATTGTCTGAAAGCCAGCAAAAATACCTACGTTTTGATGTATAATTTGTGGGGTTGAGTGGAAATTGAGTCAGTAGCAAGAAGTTGTTTAGACATGAAGAGAAAATTCAGAACGGACCAGCACTCACTCTGACTTAATTGCATAGCAACCATAGCAACGCATGTATTTTCTGAAAAATCACAATTTTGCAACTGAAAACTTGAAGAGGTATAAAATTAAAACGGTAGAAGATCTGAAAAAGCTGAATCATTCAGGAATAGCCCAATAGTCTGAGAACATTTTAAAGTTTGAATGGAGTTTCTAGGTGAAAGTATGACAAAGTAGTTAAGTTTCAAAAACAAGCAAGTTTTAGCAGAATTGTGGAAGTTTCCCATTCATTTCAATGGGACAAATTAAAGGAAAAAAGTGTAATATTTTAAAAAGTATAACAGTAATAAACACCAAAAGTCATAGCCGGCATTAGCAGAAAGAGCAGAACAGTTTAGAGTTTGAACGGAGAAAATCGGCTGAAAACTGAGGGAGTAGATAAGTGCCAAAAAGTGTACGGAAGCAACTAGGGGAATAATAATAAAGAAGAAAGAGAAACAGGAAAACAATAGTGTGGAAGCCCTTTAGGGCATCCACACAATAAAGAGAAACAGGAACTCAATAGTGTGGAAGCCCTTTAGGGCATCCACACAACTAGAAAAATTTGCATTTCCTGCGAAAATGCTGTGTGGATGCCTTAACGCTGAAGCTGTCTGCTGAAAAGCTGAAAAAGATGAAAATTTGCAAAAAGTTGTATGGTGGTGGAAAAAAAAATGTCACCCTGAGCAGGATTCGAACCTGGCACTCCTGATTTCAAAGCAGCCACTCATCTCACTGAGCCTACCTCATTGTGACAAAGAATAGGTGGAGAGAGTGACAATTTTGCTGAAATGAGCAGAAGCTGCTGAGAATTGTGCTGATAAGAGGTGAAAAGGCAGAAAATTTTGCAGATGTGAATAAGCAGAATGTGGGCTGAAAAGCGGTGAAAATTCTGCTGAAAAGAGGTGAATGAGCAGAATTTCTGCTGAAAAGACTTTTTTTTCTGAAAACAGCAGAAAAAAATGAAAATTTTGCTGAAAAGGGGTGAAAAAGTTGAAATTTGTGTTGAAAAGAGTTAAAAAAGTTTAACTGTTAACTGAAAAAAAATGTTGCGGTATTTGAACCCGGGCCTCCCAGTCTGAGAACGGCTGCTCATCTCACTGAGCTAAAACACAGCTCAGCCTGGCGAGCAGAAATAAGTGACCACATTGATAATGTGTTCCATTCATTTCAATGGGAAACAATAGCGGTGATTTTGAACAAACTCTCCATTGACTGTCTATGGAGAGTTTTCAGATTTTTTGTTGCCCTGAGGAGATTTGCAAAAAATCTGTAACTCCCACAACAATGATAACAATGAAAGCCAGCAGAAATACCTACGTTTTGATGTATAATTGTGTGGGGTTGAGTGAGAATTGAGCGAGTAGCAAGAACTTGTTCGGACTTGAACAGAATATTTACAAACTTCCACTGTCCACTCTGAGTTAATTGCATAGCAACCATAACAACGCATGTTTGCTGAAAATAGTTGAAAATAGCTGAAAAAGCTGAAGAAATCAAAGTCAGTGTTTAAAAAGTTGTCAAAATTTTAATAACTTTGCAGAACAACATCGAGTTAACAAAAATGTAATAATTTAGCAGAAATGCAACAACTTAGAAGAAACATAACAATTCAGCAGAAACATTGTAGTTTACCAGAAGCTACAACTTAGCAGAAATGTAACAATTTAGAATAACATAACTTCACAGAAATATTACAACTTACCAGAACTGCTCTAATTTTGCAGAAATGTAATAATTAGGCAAAACTGTCAACAGACAACAGCTGAAAATGCAGAATTAACCTCAAAGTCACTCATTTAACTGTGAAAATTACCAGAAACATTAGAAAAGAAAAAAAAAACAGCCAGCAGATAAACTGATGTGGATCAAAACCAAGGTAAAATTACAGAGTTTACACAGCTGGTGAAATGTAAAAATGGCAACAAACAAACAAACAAACAAACAAACAAAACCCCCCACAAAAACAGTTAGGTAATAAATGCACAAGATGCTGCAGTCAGAGAAAAAACACCCAAAAATAATGTTAGTGAAATGCCAAAGAGTGGCAGAAAGTTTAGAAAATAGAAAACCAGTAGTAGAAAAGTAGAACATTTAAATATTTTTTAGAAACATATGATATCAAAGATTTACTCCGTTGTTTCCAATGATTACAATAATGGCATACAGAAATAAAAATCCCATTTGGGACAAACAGAAAAATATTAATAGAAAATGCAAATCAAATGAATCTAAATATACAAACAAGTGAAGCATATGTTGGAATTGTGAACATATCCTTGTTTTCCATGTTTATGGCCCTAAGATGCGTAGACACATGATAGGCTATTAACTGCAAAAATATATACATATATAAACAGCAAGTGAGAGACAAAAATATATCCTCTGATTTGCTGGACTTTTGTGCACATACCATTTGGCAAGGATAAACAGCATATTCCAATGCACCATTAAAATTTTCAAAAGCTTATATTTTTCAGTTAGTTTACTGCTTCCTGATTCGATGATAAATATGGTACCAAACTACAAAATACTGTCGAAATGAAGTCGACATTGTGATATATTTCAGGTGTCGAGTCACACAGCTGACCAATCGATGCACATATTTAAAGAAACAGGGATCAAATAAAGAACATTGTTGTAGAATAAATTACAGTTAAAAATAACCACTGCCCTGCGTTAGAGAGTGACTTATGATAAGGTATTAATTGGGTTAACTTTACCTCTAACAGCTTTTTACATAGTGCTGTGACCAGGGTGAAATCCATCATAAAGTAACTGTAAACAGTAGAACCATTAGCATGAATGTTATGGTTCTACTCTGATCAAAACTCAAGTCAGCTGTGTGACCTGATATAAAATGATAAAGAGGAACACCTATAAATGGATGAGACCTTCATGAACTTTTCAAAATGACTTTATATGTCTGACCCATTATCTATGTATATTAGAGGAGATGTGGAAAACCACTGTTAGACCTACTCTATACTAATGTAGTTACTGACACCCCATACTAAGGCAGGATTCATACAAACACACATTATCTTTTCTCTTAAACACTTTTTCACATTTTGAGATTGTGTAATTTCTATAAAGAATACGTGTAATGGTTCAATAGATATAGTTATTTAAATGGCCATAATAATCACATGATCATTTTTGTACATCCTACAATTCAAGATTTAGAGCTGTGTGTTTGTATGAATTCAGCTTGCTATACTTATAGACTTAAATATATTAATCCACTATTTACCAAAACAAGTTATATGGTTTGGGTAAATAGATTGGGTTTCTTCTACAAAATAACAAAAACAAAACCACCCACAAAAACAGTATATCTGCACATTAATCCAGAGTTCAGTTTCATATATCTGATATTGTTTGTTAAATCTGGTGACACAAACACAGTCAAAAATTCATTGTGGTCCTTTTTACCCTCGGCCAATTATATGCTGGTCACTTGGACCAGTTTAGTATTTGTTGTCACAGAGGAATGTTAACCATAAATCCAAAAGACAAAACTGAAAAAATATGTTAATTGCAAACATGTTTTTGCTTAGTAAAAGGATTGAAATTACATGGAAACTGTCACCTTACAGCCTCGTTGTAAATAGCATCACAAACAGATGTTTTCCACACAGTTAACAAAGCTCCACCACGTCCGATCACTGCATATAAATCTAAAAGAAAACAAAAACAAATAAAATGTAATTAACACAAGGGAAGACTTTTGATTTAATAACTAAGCTTAAAATAAGTGTTACCTTTGAATATTTGTGGGAAAAATCTGATGCTACCCCAAGAATACAAAGCCACACTGGAAACGATGACAGGCTTGCAACCCTCTGTCTTCCTGGAGTGAGGTGGCTGATCAGTAGCAGTGAGTTGACAGAAGTCGGTGTCTGTAAGAGTGGTCAAACACTGATACTGTGTCCATTTGCGTAGAGTCTAAGAAGCTGGAATGCAGGCACACAGGACGAGCTTGTTCTAAAAAATACAGAAAAGGGAACATTTTATTTGTGTTAAGGCCTAAAAACTACAAATAAGTTATAAAATGAACAATATTGAAATACCTCATAGGTGCTGCAGGCCACCAGACTCCAGAGCAATCTCCCACTCACATGATGGTGAGGAAAGACAGGAGCTCTGTGATGAGGTTTGAATGTCTCAGTTGGGACACTGAAGAACTCAGAAGACAGCAATACCTGCACAGAGAGACAGAGTAGAAAAAGCATAGATTTGTAATCCATAATGTCAATTAAAACTCAAAAAGTGTCAACGAGTATAATAATTTCAGTATGGAATTATTTATGCAATAAATAGGATTTAAATTAATTAATTGAATTAAAAGCACTGACATTTTTTATCAAAGATAAAGAATCATACCTCTCTCTGCTCTGAGGATCACTGAGCATCTCTGACAGGAAATACAGTTTCCTCAGTATGAGTCATCATTGATGGTTTCAGAGGTGTGTAGTGTGGCAGCATGGTGATGGTCTCCAGATCAGGCAGGAGGTCAGGTGATGGGTGTGTCATCTTCTCCATTGAAGACACACTGGTATGGCAGTTCATAAAACAGCAGTCCCTGTGTGGCATGTAGTTATCTGTGCAGTCCAGCACTGATGGATCAGGTTTGGCTCAGCAGTTCATGAAGATGGTGTTAAGATGTTGTTGTTTCAGCTGAGGATGGTGACGTTTGAAGGTTTTGCCTCAAAGGAAACAGGACTGTGTGTGCCCTGTCTGAAAAAATATATCTACAAAACATAAAGTGCTTGTAACACCACCCACCCTCCCCACCCACCCAGCTCAGCCCCCAAGTGTTTATGTAATGCTGGTATGGGGTGTCAGTTACTAAATCTAATTAGTGCATCAGAAAGCGTGGGCTACACCTAAAGCCCACACTTTCTGATGTCTTTTGCAGCTGCTCAGAAAATTCTGACTTGGCCTTTATCCACCCAAACCCAAACCCACCCGGATAAAGGCCAAGTCAGAATGGATGCAGAAACTTTCCATTTACTTCTAAATCAGTTTTATACAAATTCTGTAAGCTGTAAAAATGTTGTTCTCTACATAATGTATCATTATAGACATCTCTGGTAGCCTAAAGATAGTTTAAAACTTTTGACATTTTTACCTATAAAACATGATAAGCAAAAACTCATTCATTCCCACAACGTTTGATTCTACAAAATCTACTATAATCAAGAAAATATAATTGTCTGTGACCAATAATAAATACCTGCATTTATCTGGGATTTATTTATTTACTATTTTTCGATCTCGTTTGTTGAGATACATGTCACAATAAATAAAAGTATCAAAAAAGGAGATGACAATTAACATCCATGAAAAATGCATTTTAAAATAGTAAATTTAGTCATTTAAAACATGAGAATAAAAAATAAATGATGTCTGTTTAATACTTTTTGCAGCACATTTCAGATCAGAGGTGCATGATAACAGAAGGCAGATCTCCTGCTCTGCATGAAGTACAGCCATGATTTGGTGAAATGATTAATAACATTGCAATGAGAAAGGTTTGATAAATTGAAAGATGGTCTTCTTACAAACAGAGCAGGGAAGCGAATTTTTGGGAAGCCTTCCATTATCAACAAAAATCTTTTTCATGCTCTACAATCAGTAAACTCTGTAACAAACATGATCTGTAATTGTTTCAAAACTCACCAGACGACTTCATGATTGGCTCGGGACAGGACACAAAACACAGGGTTGTGGTAACTGTAATATGTCCTCAGGACACCTGAATGAAGATTCTGCTGTGGCTGAGAAATAAAAATGAGGTCAAGCAGGGTGTTCTTGTCTGTAGTGGCAGAAGTGATCAGCTGTGAATACCCTCTAGACTGAAACTGCTCCAGAATCTGTTTTCTTCCACTCTGTAACTGGTTCTCATTAAAATCTCCACACACAATTATTGGGTGACAGTCCATTATTTCAAGTGAATCTAAAAGACTTACCAGGTTTTGCATGAATGGTGTCAAACTGTAGTCAGGAGGTCTGTACACAACAGCAATGAGCGCAGGGAATGGAGCCTGAACCTTTAACACTAAAAACTCAAGATCAGTGACATTATGCAGATACTGTTTTACCTGAACCTGAAAATGATTCCTCAAATACACAACAACTCCACCACCACTTCTGCTGGCCATGTGAGGAAAGTTTGTGTAGGACACATGTCTGTTCCGTTTGAACATTGTGTAGCCGTCCAAATGAAGACTGTCTGCAACAAAGGAGCCTTGAGGTGAGACTCTGTGAGACACAAAACATCTGCTAAACACATTTCATGATGACTCTTGATGTCACTGATGTGAGATGGCAAACCCTCCGTATTGTGATGGATCAGTGTAAGAGTGTCAGGTCTGCTGGCTGTTTCTCTGACCTGAAGAAGAGGCATCATTTCCTCAACGCTGGCTTGTCTCATGGTTTGGAGCGCTGCAGTTACCTCGGGATTGGCGTAAATCTTTTTCTCATCCAAGTCCTGTAAATAGAGTCCACTGAGAGACGTCACCCTGCTGAGAGCAACATAAGCCATACCTGGTTCAAAAATGTTCTTCATTGAAACTACAGCTGTCTGTGTTGTAAGACCCTGGGTTTTGTGAATTGTGCAGGCGAATGCGAGTTTTACAGGAAACTGTCTGCGTACTGCTCCTTTAAACTTCAGACTCTCCTCTGCTCTCTCAATGTAAACCAGATCATCAGATGCTGCATTAGCACTGCGGTTGTTTCTTGCAGACTGCCGGTTGTCCATTCTGAGCCCCAGTTTAATTATGTGTCCATCATTTTCAGATCTCACCACTTTTACCAGTATACCAAAAGCACCATTAACCAAACCGTTTAGTGTGTCCAAGTTTCTGGTCAGCATCACTCGGGCTCCTTCAGCGACATTCAGGGTGTCGGGTAAATCATTTCGCCCACCTGTAAATGGTTTGTCTCTTCGTTCCATTCTGCCTGTACATTTATCCTTCTGGAAATCGTCTGCATTGATGATTATAATGTTTGAATGAAGCTTCTTGAGCGTATCTGTGTTGTGGGATTCAACATTCTTGTTGGTGGCATAGATGTGTAAGACCTCGATTGGACATTCTTCTGGTACAGTCACAGCCTGTGACAACAAATCTCTGTCGCACTGAGAAAGCTCATCTGTCTTTTCTTTGACTCTAATCCTGTTCAACATCTCTGCAAAGGCCACATCATCTTTTGACGCATGATCTCGGTTAGAGTGATCATCTGAAAATGTTCCTGCCATAGGTCAATCTGTTCTGGATCATAAACACAGAGAGGTTTAGACTGTCGCACTGGTGGCAGCTGGTAAAAATCTCCAACAGCTAAAACTGACATTCCACCAAAAGGTCTCTGAGTGCCTTTGATTTGTTTCAGTCTTGCATCCACATAAGCAAAAGGGTTTTGAAACCATTGAAATCTCATCAATAACAATAATTTCGGCATTAATAAGCTCAGATCTGACTTCATCCAGTTGGTTACCAAGTCCTTGAATGGGTGGTTTCAGACTCCTGGGTAGTTTGAGTAGAGAATGTAACGTAGAGCCATTGATAGAAAAAGCTGCTGTCCCGGTAAATGAAGTCAGTAAAACAGTTGGATTTGATATGTCAGCTTCTTCTGCATTAGCAGGCAGTCTGCTCAGGATCTTTGATGCTTCAGAGTGAATACATTTAATCAGATGTGACTTTCCAGTTCCTGCACCACCGTTGATATAGAAGAAAAATGGATCTGGGTTCAAACCACAAAGCGCGCTGAATACACCAGTCTCTTATGGCATAGAACACGCAGGCCTGCTTCTGGTTCAGATTCTGATACATTACACGTACCACAGCTGGATCGACTGCAGGTTGTTCTCTGATGGCTCTGATCTCTGTTACAGCATACGACTGACGACTGTAGTCGGGAACATTCTCCTGTTCGTTCTCATCATCAGAATGTCTCTCAGGAAGATTCTCATCACATTGTAACTCACAACTTCAGATTCAGGAGCAAGATTACACCATTCATCAATCACAACATCCCTATTTTGTTCAAACTCTTCCAGTGCACTCTCAATATCCTCAGAGTTCTTCTCATACTTGTCTTTATTTCTCTTCACAACCCTTTTCACAGACTCACTGTGGTCTGAACATGGAAGTCGTACACAACCTGAGTTGTAGAAGGACTGATAGGTTTGGAACCCTTGTGGTTTCAGTTCCTGCTCTGATCTGTGTGGAAGGTAAAGTCTCAACAGTCGTCCATAATATTGCTCAGGATCTTTTTCCTGTGAACAGTGGTAATACCTGATTATAGCTGGTTTATCATTCTTTCGCCTTTGTACAAATCCAAGCTGGTTTAGAAGAGGAAGCACATCTTTTCCTTCATTTGGACCACTCACCAACCGGCACAAGGCAGCAAAATCAGCCAGTGACATTTCCTCATATTCTGGTGTCTCAGGTCTGCATTTGTATTTATCACTCAAACTTGTCATCCAAATATTACAACTGTCATGTGTTGTGGTTTCCAGGTAGCTCATTGGACGACTCATTTTTACTGGGTTATCATCTGTTGGTACAAATACAACACTGCGGGAACATTTTTTCATTTTTATGCCACAGACTCGAGTCACACACTCCTGTGCGCTGATTTCTCTCTTTTTTGAGTAAGCCTGCATCACAGCTCTCATTTCATCACATTCATTGACTGTGTTGTTTGCAGAGTTATCAATAACTGTCTTCAGGTATTCAGAAAGGCCAGATTCTTTCTTCGTTATATATTTACAGAGATATTCTACACATGAATAGGCATTCAATATTAACGAGACATCTAAATTAGAGTTCCAGGCTTCAAGCAGGTGTGGGTTATAATTGTTGATCCAACAGTCCTTTGGGTCACGTTTCAGAATAAGAGCTGTTTTCTTGTTTATGTTTTGGAGGCATTGCTCATACTCATTCATTGTCAAGTTGCATCGTGACAGAATCTGCTCTATGGTGAGAGAAGCAGCTTCAGGTTCCTTCAGCAGGTTCAACAAAGGTCTGAGTTTGGCTTTTGCAGCTTCAGTGTCTGAATCCTCATCCTGTCTCACAATCATTGTTCTTTTCGCTGGCGGTTTTGGAAACCCAAATCTACAACCAGAGTTCACACTCTTAAAGCATGTTTTTGTGTGGTTTTTGCTGTGCTTTTGTAGTTCAGTGACTTTTTTGTGCAGTTCAGGTTGTTTTTCTGGATCAGGGAGTTGAGCTGAGATGTATCTGTCCACAAAGTCACAGACAGTTTGGTCATCATCCACATCTACTTCTACCTTTTCTCTAATCCACAGCAACATGTGTATATGCGGACTACCTCTGTGCTGGAACTCAACTCTGTAAAAGTAATCAATGATTTCACCAAGGGGCTGTGCAGGAGAAAAAAGCAAATCTCTGAACAAAGCCTCAACACGTTTATCAAACATTCGCATGGTGGTTACTGGATTTGATCTTAGAATTTCACACTTTTCTGACCAGTCCAGGGCTTCAAAAGCAACCTCTTCACCTTGCTGTCTCTTTATTGCTTGAATCACTTCAGGCCATCTCATCTCAGCAGCAGAGAAAGTGACAAAGAACTGAGGTGTTCCTATTTGTGAAGCATACTGAATAGATCTTTGGTGGTTTTCTGCCAGTAAGCTGGAGTTCCTCTGAGTGGCTGCATAAATCTGATTGCATCTTTATTTCTTACCAGCTTCTCTACTTCTGTCTTACTTTGTAACATTCCTGATGTGATTTTGCGTCCATCTTTGGTCATAGTTTTACCTTTCCTTAGCTGTATTGTCATGCTGGAATTAGCCAGGTGTATTTCAGTGACAAACTGTGAGAAAAATAGGTAATTTGTGTCTTTAGCAAATCTTGCATCAATGTTGAAAAGCCTTGACTTGAAGTAAGCACTCGGTGTGAGTTTAAGACGTCTCTTTTCATCCAGTGTATTCTGACCAGTAGGAAACTGCACAGGAAATGCCATGGCTTCCAAATGAGGAGTTCTGAAGAAGCTAACAGGATTGTTTCTTTCTGCAGGAGCCACACAATATGTGTTATCAGTGAAACAGAGAATCTCTTCTGAAATGTCTACAGGCTGCAGGCAACTTTCTAGAGCAAAACCTCCATTGTTTAAATCACTTTCTGGTTCCTCTGGATTTTGTTCTTCTGGTTGTTCATTGCAGGATACCATATCAATATCTTGTTCACTTTCAGACTCAGTTTCACACAAAAGGGCATCTTTTTCATAGTTGTCAATTTCCATTAAATCTGCTTCATTATAATCATCACTTCCCATGCTGGCTTCATCACTGCTGTCATCATCAGGTAACGTTGGATCACAAAGCAATGCATCATCTCTGATAACAATATCTGTGTACTGTGGATGAATCTGTTTGAGTTTACGCGGGGCTTGGATCAGTTTAGACCAGGTGACAGTCTGGAACAGCTGATGGCCTTTGTAGCACAGTCGTCTTTTCAGCTTAATTCTCATGACCTGTGATTGGCTTCTGAGCCGAGGCAAACAGTCAACTGTTTGTTGGACTTCAGATGGTACACACACACCACATTACCACGTATGAGTCTTTGTCTGCCTTTTTGAAGTGGAATAATCTTAGCAAATGGTATGCATTTGGCAATCAGATGTCTCTCCAGAATGTTGAGATCACACAGTTCAGCTGGAATATCCTGCAGTTCTAAACCATTGACAGCAGCAAGCCTTGGCATGCGCCCACTTTTGAGGAACTGTGACACGTGTGACAGATATACTCTTTCTTTCTCTCAACAGGAAAGCTGCATTGATCATTACATGCTTCATCACACACATGAACAAATTTACCAGTTAGACACTGCTGAGCTACAGTTTGGTGTTTTGAGTAATTTGCTCTTTTGCAGATTTTCACCTGATTAGAAAAGAAGCTTTTAGACAAACAGTACAAACATAAGATGGTGCTGACTTAATGTTTGATCTGAAACGAGATATGGCCTCATTCATTAAACTGTTATCTGGATGACACTGAAAACTTTCAGCTGGTTGATGCATCTGACGATATTTTCTTTTTTATGTTCATTGCACATCTGATATTATGCATCTGTCTAAAGAAAAACTGTTCCAATATTTTATTCTCATTTGTTCTCTCATATTGTCCTTGTGTTGCTGCTGAAATTGTCTCTTTTCTCCATAACGTTTTGTCATGTAAGATCGTTTTTTCTTTTTAAATTCTTCATTTTCTTTATATAGGTTAGAAACATATGACCTCATGTAAGCTTTATGTTTCTCTCTGAATTCATCACAAGTTCTGTATATTCTTCTTATATGATCTTTCTGTTTTTCTTTGAATACAGCACATTCTCTATATGCTCTTATTATACGTTCCTTCTGCTTTTCTCTGAATTCAGGACATTGTCTATAAGATTTCCTGTATGTTTTTTTCATACGTTCCTTCTGCTTTTCTCTGAATATGGGATTGTCCTTATACATCCTTATGACATGTTCTCTTTTTTTCTCTCTAATTTTAGCAATTTCTCTATAGATCATTCTCATATGCTCTCTCTGTTTCTCTCTATATGAAGTATTTAATTTATACAGATTATTTTTGTACACACCCTTCTTCTGTCTGTGATCAGGATCATTAGACTTTCTACTGGAATTTTTTTTCTTTGTCTTGAAGCTTTCATCAAAAGTGTACATCTGCCTTTCTTTCTTTTTCTGATTTTCCTTCCTTTGTGGTAGTTTTTGTTGGGACAATAATCTTCTCATTTTTTGCCTCCGGTGTTTATCACATTTCAACAGTTTATTTGAGAGTTCCTGTGTTGTCTTAGTTGAACAGGAGGGAATGTTTGTATCATTCTGAGGAGCATAATCTGATTTTACCTGAGAGTCTCTCACAGAAGATGCAGATGTTTCATTTTCAAAATAATCAGGATGCTGGTTAATCTCAGCAGTAGCTGTCTCATTTGAATAATCCACTCTGGATGACATCACTTCCATGGTTAAAGTGTTGATCCCAGTTTTCTGTGTTTGCTCAGTGGATGTTTGGGAGTTTAATTCAAGAACAGGTTGATTTAAAACTGGTGCTGGATCACTTGTAGCAGGTTGTCTGTATTCAATGGTTTGATCAGCATCTCTTTGGTCAGCAGTGTTTTCACTGTGAAACTCGACAGGCTGTAGCTCATAAGTGCAGGTTGGTGCGATGCTAAACATTCGGTACAAGCGTTTGATCCTGTCAATCATGTCATTAAGACGTGTGAATTTTAACATAACTGCAGTTCCACCACTTACACCTAGCAACAATGGCATTCCTGTAGACTTACGTGGGTGAGGATCAAAATATCCGTATTCACCAGAAGTCAACCTGCAAACTGTGATGACTGTTCCTCCCATGAGTAGCAGAGCGTAGCGAACGTCTGAAGCCAAACACTGTAGTCCCTGTTCAAGGCTCGGAAAATGATCTGTACCATCAAATGTGCCATAATGAGCTAACTGAGACATGTCCACTTGATACTCGTGTCTGCGGCTGGTGACCACTGTGGGAAGCTCATCACAGGCTAGAAACACGCTGTTCACAAACCTCTTTCTGGCATCTGAATACACGGCATGGCCTTTGTCCAACACACGGTTTAGATCTGCTCTGGTAATGAATTCATCTCTCGTAAGAATGACAGGAAAACCAAACTGTTAGCCATGCATTGCTGATTCGGTACTTTCCATACCTAGGAGAAGCCTGGCTTCGGGACGCACAGATGCTACTCACTCGTGGACGAGTTTCACTGTTTGTAACCTGTACATGAGACGGTCCTGGAGCTTCTCCATCATGCTGCGTTTGCACAGTTACCTGGGGTTCAATCGGAATTACCTGCTGTACTTTAGCATTTGGCACACATGCTGAGCGAACACCTCTCTTTACCACATCTGCATAAGCTGTCTGAACGCTGCTCTGCACTTCTGGACCAGGAATACTTGTAACACACACCTTTACCTGCTCACCGGTCTGAGAAAAATTTACCTGTTCTTTCTGCTTTTGCCATCTAAGCTTCTGGGACTGTGACCTTTGACCTTTTCTTGGCATTTTATCGAAGTACAAACTGAAGCTTATATGTATTTATACAAAGATATAAACAAAACTCAACCTGGAAACAGTGAAGAACTAATAACTCTTCAAGTTAGTATTAAATCTGAAAAAAATGTCAATATAAATATAAAAATGTTCCAATGTTCTTATAAATATGTAAATAGATGTAAAAGGTTGACTTTAATCCAAACTCAATATAAAAGATATTCAGTTCTTTGAAAACACTTTGCTCAGTTTTATTGTAGCTTTTTCCAAAACAGAATATTTTTACTTCTTATATTTTAACCAGACTTGTTAATGACTAGATCTTAGCTTCTGTAAAGGGACATACAGAATAAATCACAATAATCAACAGGCTATAATAAAAGTCTTTTTTCTTTTTTTTAAGTAGACTTTGTGTAAATCTTTCAGATATTTAAAATTTAAAGCAAATATAAGGAGCTGTGATGGTGTGGTGATCAGATGACAGGCAATGAGGATTCTTCAGCTGGATGTTCTGCAGCAGTCAGGAAACAGGAAGTCTGGGTCCTCAGGGCAGCTTCTCGATGGCAATTGTGTCTGAACACTTACACTGAGTAACAGAAATGTCCCTAAATAATAATAGTATAACCCTACTATAGTCCAATTTTACTGACAATGAAACAGACTAGCAAAATGTATCTGAAGTTATCTGATTTAATATTTTTGTGAATACAGCAGTCTGAATGTGTTGTATAATATAACAAGTTTATCTTATTACAAAAAAACCTTCAAGGTGTAAATTTTATATAATCAAAGTAATTGCACCTCTAAGCCAAACTATCAGTGTTTATTCCTAAGTGTTCCAAGTAAAAATTAAAATTACAAATCTACAGCTGTGTAAGTAGTTTCTACTGTACTGTAATTCTACTATTGTAATTTCAATGTTCTACTTGTAATTTCCAGCAAAAAGACTGGATGTGAGAGAGTTTAACGATAGGAAAGAAGGAGCAGTGAGAGCAGAGACCTCTCAGAATTCTGTAACAGATAGATGAAGTACTGGTAACTTCAATTTCCCAAAAATTGGGACCATGTCAAAACTTGATTATTCCAGTCAAAACTTGATTCCAGTCAAAATTTGATTCCAGTTAAAAACGTGATTTTTGATAACTTAGATAGAGCTTGTGGGATAGAGTGAAGCAAGATAGAACGGCTTGTCAAAATAGATAGAGTGGGGAGAGTGATAGGACAGACTGAATGGCTTGTTAATGATAGAGAGAGAGAGAGAGAGCTTCTGCAGCAGGTCACCTGTAAGACACAAAAAGACTGGAATTAGGCATATTTCCAATAAACGTAGCTTTCCAGTATTTTTCAGAAAATAAGGCACACTTAAAATCCTTTAATGTTCTCAAAAATAGACAGTGCGCCTTGTGTATTCATTCTGGCTGTGCTTACTGACTTCAAACCAATTCTATGTGGGACACGGCGCTGCAAAATCTCTCAAAATGTTGTAGTACAACTTTGGTAAGCTACCGTAGTTAGGAGCCTCGCGGTGTAATTCACACTGTGCTTGAACATAATATTATGCTGTTTGTGTGTGTGTATAGGGACCTGGCAACTGTTAAGAGCCATGCTTACGAAGCAGGTTTCAAACTGATCAGCTCATGAAGAATTTGATGGATTTGTGGAAGAGGAATGAACTGAAAAAGTGAGCGTATTGTTCTGTATTTTATGTGTTACAACTTAGATTGACTTATCTGTGTGTTTTGTTTGGCTTAATGTACCTTATGTTTAAAAAAAAGACTCATTCATTAACATTATGCCTTATAATCTGAAAAATACAGTACATACAGGGCTTTACACACTGAAGCGTACTACAGTAAATTATTGGACTGAACTGAATGACAATGTTTAACAAATGGCAGTGGAACTATTAAGGAAATTTTGCATTCTATTAAAACAATAAAAACAAATAGAGTCTATAACCAAGATGTGCTGCTACAGTAACTTACTGTTAACATTATATGGTCCAAATAAACCCACACACTGAGGTTAGAGCAGGCCTCCTGCTCTACATCAACTTTACATCCACTCAAATTAAAATTTATTGATTAACTGGCCAAAAGAACAAATCCTTTCTCACATTTGCCTAAAACATCTTGATGATAAACAAGAGCTGTGCTGAGTCACTGCACTAAACTGAGCCTTCTGTAGTGAAAGAAATATTAAAAACAAAACAAACAAAAAAAGCCCAAAACACCAGCATTAAAGTCAAAAATGGTGCTGTTACTGTGATGGCCCAGAGTCCTTTTACTACTTTAGGACCTGCATCAGGCCATCAAGTCCTGAGCTTAAGTTTAATCACACTTGGGATTCGCAGCAGGAAAGGGATCTGAAGTACACAAACAAGTCCAACTATGAAAGAAGCAAAACTCTTGGTGTAGACTAATCAGAGTCTGGACTTTAGTGAAATTAAGATACTTGACATGACTCAGTAAACCCTATATTGAACATTAATTAAAACAATTCTAAAAGTAGAGTGGACCAAAAGCATTTAAACCAGTCATTACTAGTTAATGTAAATGCTTGATTATACTTGTTGGTGTCAGGGCTTCCACAGCTGGGTAACATGTTCACACATTAGACCAGGTTGTTCTGGTTTGCTTTTCTCTGCTTCATAAATGAAATAATCCCTGTAAAACTGCTTTTGTATTTAGCCAAGTTATCCTTGTTAGATAATTTGAAACATGACAAAAGAAGCATGAAAAAATAAATCTGCAACAAAGAAAGACCTTTCCCAGCATTGTACCTCAAACAAAACTTTACTTACCAGACTTGAGACGATCAGATCAGTTTAGCAGTCTAGAGAAAGGAAACAATACATCAGATAACTGTGTAATGATTCAGACTGTAGAGCCTCTTCACACACAATTGATTTTACTGTGACATAAAATAATTAGTAAAATCCTCAATTTCTGAAAGCCTTAATGAACTTACTGTAGTCTAAAAAGGACAAACATTAGTTGCAGGGTCTCAGATGGCTATAACATGTGCAATAAAAGCATTCATACTACAGAAGTGCAAATAGGCACCAATAATTGTTGGCACAAATGCAGAATATACCAAGTTGTTCCTAGACAGAAGCTTTGTGGCTCAAAGACTGTCTATCACAAGTCAGTGGTAATAAAATGTGAAAAAACAAAATTTTTAATGTCATTTAAGATTAAAGAGTTGGATACAAAGCAACTGTTTAAATCAGAAGCAACCTCATACATGTAAATATTGACAAGTTACAGCAACAACAGTGGCACGACATTTTTGTAATGAAAATTGTCTTAAATATTACACTAAAAAGTCCTTCCATTGTACCTGTTGGTAGGAATATTTATTTATTTTGTAATATTTCCCTTTTTGGCAACATTTATATTTAATTTTCAAACACATTGTGTTCACCAAATAATTAATAAAGTAATTTTTTGTATTTTGTAAATAAATAACACACTGGCTTTAATGTATCATACACTGTCCACTTACAACTATGGTTGTATTATTGCTTAACTGTTAAAGTTATTAGTTTTAGTGACTCAAGCAAAATACTTCTACAGTGTTCTGACTTTAATACACAAGCAGAATTTGAGAGACAGCATAAATCAATACAAGTGTTTAAGCTACGACTTATACTGACCGGGGCTTTGCTGCTACAGATTATAAATCCTGACTATGTGTTTTGCCCATGAGCAAACTATTATATGTAAATTGCTAAATATGTTACACAATGCCAGGTTCATATTGCTTCAGTTACAATCACTGTTTACTTACCACAAATGACAAAATCAAGCTTGTATTTCACTCCGTCTAACAAAAGACAAGTAACAAAAATACAGAATGAGACAATTAAAATCACCATAAGAGTCAATGCTACATCACTCTCTGTAGTCTCTGGAATACAAACAACAACTCTTCTGTTTTCGTTTTTTTCGAAACCTTATTAAAAATTGCCATGTTCATTAAAAGCAATATGTAATTACATCCACTTGCAGTAAGCCACATAAGTTTCTTAGTAATGTTAAGCTGTGATATTCTAAGGAGCTTGGAAAGAAAAGCGTCTAGACATCTTTAAGTTCTTCACTGATTCACTCGTCTGAGAATCTTCTTCTTAGATGCGAGGTAAAAGGCTTCACACAACTTAAAGAAGTCCAGACACTTTCCTTTCCAAGCTTCTTAGACTACAATGACCTGGATGACTGACAACCGTCCCATATACGAAGCTCTAATACTTTGGTGCTATTAGATAAGACAGTAAATATCATTAGAAATTATTTGCTACACCTAGCACTGCACACTTTATCAAGTGGTGACATAACAATTTCAAAGCATGTAACAATTATAAATGAAAGCTTAGATGATATATTTGTAGGTTTTAACATTTGAGGTGCCCTGCATTCAAATTCTGCTTCCTAAAAATATTATCAACTGCACACAGTATCATTTAGTATATATTAATATGCTGTTGTTTAAAAATAAATATCTACATAAAACATTAATAATATTAATGGCCCGCTGCTACAGTTTATTTATTTGAAGGTGGGCCATTTTTGTTTTATTAATGTTCCACAAAGTGAGAAGTCAAACAGAGCAGCATATTTAGCTTTTTATTTAAAAGTGAGACAGCACAAACACATGTTTGCTAAACGGTTCTTAAAAATTTGAGTCTCCTTCTTATTCTTGTATGTAACTATGTGTTTTATTCTCACTCTTTCTCCCCCTTCCCTTAATTAACCCGCAACACAGACAAATGCACACACAGGCACGTGACTCTTTCTCTCCCCGCATTCAGTCAGAGGCGGTAAAATGACTCCTTTTAAGTTGCCAAACCTGCTGCTTCAGCAGCTAATTAGTGGTTCTAAGATGGCGGCTCATTACATCACATAACCTTACAACCTAAAGAATGAGGCTGTTTTAACCGACTAATTTGGGAAGAGAAGAACTAACTGGACCTTCTGTAACAGACTCAGAAACACTAACACACCAAATGAAGCTAATAAAACAAAACAATAAATGTAAACAGTCAAATAAACCAACTTCATTTTATACTGGGCCTATAGCGCTAGGCATTAGCATTGAGTTGTCAGGGCTAGCTTCTCAAACAGTCCTTTAAAATACTAAAATTACAACTTTTCATTAAAAGCAGCCATTGTGTTGCTTTAATATGACTTATACTTCGCCTGACTTTAAAAGTCACTAACTACAACTCGGTAAATCACTCAAAAACTTATAAACATTTCATTTCATTGCAGAGAAGTAGGTCTTACCTTCAGCAATCGCGGGTAGTGTGCGGAGGTGCAGGAGTGAGCCGGAGATGAAAGAAAACAGTGGCGTTCAGGGGTAGTGGGAAATTCCTTCATTACACAAAATGGGCATTGAAGACATTAAAATTTTTAAGTTCATTTAATTATACTCATACAGTATTTATTTGCTACAAAAAAAAGCAGAGTTTTACTTATATAAGCTGAATAAATATTCCAAACAGGATCATTTGATTTTTAAATAACGGTTAAAAATCATAACTTAATAATCATAATTCATTATGTTAAAATGCAATGCATTATGATAGATTTATTTAACTGACTGGACACCAAGGAACAGGTAAAGAGTTCACCAAACCAAAAAAACAGTGCTGGACAGTCTGCAAAATGTGGAGTCAGATAGACATTGTGCAGAGAAGAGGAGGGGAAAGTTGTATTCTAAAATGGATTAACAATTAAATTAAATTAACACAGCCACCTAAGCATCCTCACACAATAGCAGGAGCTGCAGTGAAAGGCTCGGGTCACTGCACTGCACTGACTCAGCGATTCAGGAAGTTCTTTAACCCCACTGCCATGAGGCTTTTTAGCAGCATCTACTGACATGTTCTTCTCACATTTATTTCTTTTATTCCAATACGCATTGGTTGTAATCATATGAATTCTGAGCTAAATGGACCATTCGTTCACTCAGAACATAGCTGGCACGGGGGTAACTGATGGCACGACCATAGATGGACTGGCCATCCATCACTCACACGCTCACGCCCTGATATGCAAATTTGAATGTGCCAGTCCTCACAGAGGATTGGCTGCCTGGGGACCTGGCTTAGCAGGAAAATTGTAAAATCATTATTGCCAGCTGATAGAAAGCTAATCAAAGGTACACTTTGCTCAAAACTACTTGTTGTTCTACTAAGGCAAATTGGCACAAACTTTAGAAAACCACGGAAGAACAGCTGGCAAGTACACAAATTAGAAACATGCGCGCGCGCGCACACACACACACACACACACACACACACACACACACACAAACATGTAATTCTGTAAAGTTAAGTTATTTCAGCTTCTTCAGCTTTTTCCAGTTTTATATTTTCTGCTGTAGCTATGACAGCCAGAAGCCTGGATCTGCTCAATTTGAATCCACCAATCAGAAATGCTGCTTCTCTCTGGTCATCAGGCTGTGTAGTTGTTCCTGTCAATGCAGCTGCACCCCTTGCTCACACAGAAAGAAACACAGGCTTTCTGCAAAGTATTTCTGACATGGAGCAGTAACATAACATCTGTTGGGATTCAGAGATTCTTTTATTGTAACCATATAATCTGCCTTATGATAAATGCATTAATAACATGTTCTACAGTATTATTTTATCAGTAATATTTCTTATGGGGTTCACAATGCATTGAATATGTTTGTCATTACATTGACCTTTTTATTCACAGGTTGAGTTTATTTTATACACAATGCATAACTGTGCTTGTTTAGAGTTGATGTTCCATCCAAGAGGGTTTTAAGCTTCACTGGTGAGAGTGTCCAGGTGATACATGTTGAGAGAAGATGAGAACATAGCAGGTTAATTGCATGCATGCTTACAATACACTTATTAATTTAGTGGCAGTCCTGAGCGAAGGCCCAAGTGTCTTCTGCTCTCGTTTTGAGACCTGCGCCAATTCAGTTTACTTAGTGATTGGTGACGAGGGTCAATTATTAGCTTTTAACGATCCCGAAGCTTGAAGTTTATTACCTTAAAAGGCAGGTGTTATAGAAAAGAGAAGTTATATGACTGTTTATAGTTATTAAAATGTATAAGATGCGCTCATGTCTGTCAACAATGTATTTTTGACTTGTATTGACGTATATGTGTGGGCGTTAATGTTCCATGGTATAAAACCAGTTTTTGATGAATTTTTGTCAGAGGAAGACATATGCAGATGTTGCCTCTCCTGTGTTAATAAACTCATCGTTTGATTGCATTCGTCTGGTGCCTCCGTCGTTTGTTGTCTGGTCTCCAGTTGATCGATCTCGCTTCACATCTTAGCAAAAACCTTTACTGTTACTTAAGAGAAACATAATAACTTAGTAGAAATACCACAACAGAGCAGAAATACTATGATTAAGTAGAAATACTATAATTAAGCAGAAATACTGTATTTAGCACAAATACTATAACAAAGCAGAAATACTATGACTTAGTAGTAATAGTATAAGAAAAGGGATTCCTCAAAATACTATGAAATTGCCGTAATTCTATGATTTGGCAGAAATACTACGTTTTAGCACAAATACTATAACAAAGCAGAAATACTATGACTTAGTAGTAATAGTATAACAAAAGGGATTCCTCAAAATACTATGAAATTGCCGTAATTCTATGATTTGGCAGAAATACTACGTTTTAGCACAAATACTATAACAAAGCAGAAATACTATGACTTAGTAGTAATACTATAACATAAGAGTTACACAAATGCTTTGATTTAGCAGAAATATGATGAGTGGGTACAAATACTATGATTTGGCAATAATACTGCGTTTTAGCACAACTACTGAGATTTGATTGAAATACTATGATTTAGAAGAAATATTATAACTTTGTACAAATACAATGTTTTGGCACAAATACTATGATTTGGTTCGAATGCTATGATTTGAAACAAATACTATGTTTTAGCACAAATACTATGATTTGCTATAAATACTATGATTTGGCACATATACTGTATTCAGCAGATATACTTTAACAAAATAGAGAGTCTACAAGTTAGTAGTAATACTATAACATAATAGATATACTATGATTTTGCAGACAGTCTATGTTTTTGCACAACTAGCACAATGTGGCAGAAATACTATGATTTGGCACAAGTACTATGATTTAGTAGAAATACTCTTATTGGCAGAAATACTATGTTTCAGTACAGATTTGGCAATAATACTGCGTTTCAGCACAACTACTGAGATTTGATTGAAATACTATGATTTAGAAGAAATACTATGACTTCGTACAAATACTACTATGTTTTGATTCGAATACTATGATTTGCAAAAAATACTATGATTTGGCACAAGTACCATGATTTAGTACAAATACTACGAATTGGCAGAAATACTGTGACTTACTAGTAATACTTTAACATAACAGATATACTGTGATTTAGAAGACATAGTATGTTTTGCACATATACTACGATTTTGCTCAAATACTATGAAATTGCAGTAATACTATGATTTTGAAGGAATACCATGATTAGGTAGAAATACTATGCCTTAGTAGTAATACTATGACATAACAGATATACTGTGATTTAACAGACAATATGCTTTTGCACGAATACTACGATTTCGCTCAAATACTATGAAATTGCAGTAATACTATGATTTTGAAGGAATACTTTGATTTGGTAGAAATACTATGCCTTAGTAGTAATACTATAACATAACAGATATACTGTGATTTAGCAGACATAGTATGTTTTTGCACAAATACTACAATTTGGCAAGAAATACTATGTTTGGGCACAAATACTATGATTTGCTATAAATACTATGATTTGGCACATATACTATAATCAGCAGATATACTATAACATAACAGAAATTCTACGACTTAGTAGTAATACTATAACATAACAGAAATTTTAATTGGGCACAAATAACATGATTTGGCAAAAAAATACCATGATTTGGCACAAATACAATGATATGGCAGAAATACTATGATTGGGTACAAATACTATGATTTGGCACAAGTACTATGACTTAGTACAAATACTATGATTTGGCACAAATACTATGATTTAGCAGAAATACTATGTTTTAACATAAATAATATCTTTTGACAGAAATTTCTGCTAAAGGTACTATTTCTGCTTTTTTAGCAGAAATACTGTAATTTTGCACAAATACTATGATTTGGGATAAATACTATGATTTGGCAGATATACTATATTCAGCACATATACTATAACATAACAGAAATACCTCCACCTACTAGTAATACTATAACATATCAGAAATGTCATGATTTGACACAAAACCATGATTTGGCACAAATACCATGATTTGGCAAAAATACTATGATTACCCAGAATTACTATGATTGAGCAGAAGTACTAAGATGTAGTAGAAGTACTTTGATTTAGCAGAAATACTATTATGGAGGAGTAATACTTTAACATGGGAGAAATATTGATACAC
Organism: Oreochromis aureus; assembly: GCF_013358895.1. Taxonomy (NCBI): domain Eukaryota; kingdom Metazoa; phylum Chordata; class Actinopteri; order Cichliformes; family Cichlidae; genus Oreochromis; species Oreochromis aureus. The sequence continues at coordinate 50,936,785 of NC_052944.1, read as the reverse complement.
ACACACACATACACAGAGCCTAAAGGGAACAGTGGCTGTTAAGAGTCTGGGCTTGGTATATCTAGGTCAGTTAAATTGGCTGCACCTGCTGTAATCAGCCCTTACACACACAGACACAGAGAGAAGTATGAATCTTCTTCAGTGTATTTCTCACATTCAGGACTCCCCTCGAACAAATGGCCATAATTTCCTAACCGTAGGGGCTAGAATGCTCATTCTTACACCGTTTTGTTCAGAAGAGATGGGGGAATCTGCAGGTCTTCATAATTCAGAGATAAAATATAAATTATTGAAGATATATGACTTGTAATACACTGCAACTGAGTAGAGGCAAAGCAAAACTGCCTTGACTTGCCCTCAAACAACGTTTTGTAACTCTAAATCTATATGGAGCATCAAAATCATTCTTTCACCGTAAGAAACAGCAGGCTTTGGTGAACAGTCATGGAAATTTTCAGGTCTCTGTGGAAATCCATCAAAAGATATGACGAGAGAAAAAAGTGCCTCATTTCCAGAGTTTGAAATCTGAACAGATCTGAGCGAATGACGAATTTCCTACCCTCAAACAAGTGTAACTCATCTCAGAACGGTAATAGGTGAGAAAAACTTCTTGAATTGTGAGCATCAGGAGTGTCTGAAGATATATTTGCACAAGCCTCATGTCTCAACTTTGTTTCGTCAAGGAGATATGATGATTTGAAAATGCCTCTCATTAGAGAATTCCAGCGCTGATTTTGAAGAAACTCTCCATTGAGTTTCTATGGAGAGTTTTGAGACTTTGTGTTACTCTGAGGAGATTTGCAAAAAATCTGTAAGTCCCACAAGAATGATAGTGACATTTTCTGAAAGCCAGCAAAAAGACCTACGTTTTGATGTATAATTTGTGGGGCTTGAGTGGAAATTGAGTGAGTAGCAAGAAGTTGTTCAGACATGAAGAGAAAATTCAGAAAGGACAAGTGCACACTCTGAGTTAATTGCATAGCAACCATAACAACGCATGTATTTTCTGAAAAATCACAATTTTGCAACTGAAAACTTAAAGAGGTATAAAATTAAATCGGTAGAAGATCTGAAAAAGCTGAATTAGACAGGAATAGCCCAATAATTTGAGAACATTTTAAAGTTTGAATGGAGTTTCTAGGTGAAAGTATGACAAAGTAGTTAAGTTTCAAAAACAAGCAAGTTTTAGCAGAATTTCTGAAGATTTCCATTCATTTCAATGGGACAAATTAAAGGAAAAAGTGTAATATTTTAAAAAGTATAACAGTAATAAACACCAAAAGTCATAGCCTACGTCAGCAGAAAGAGCAGAACAGTATAGAGTTTGAACGGTGAAAATCGGCTGAAAACTGAAGCAGTAGTTAAGCGGCAAAAAACGTACGGAAGCAACCAGAATAAAGTATAATAAAGAACTAGAAAAATCTGCATTTCCTGCGAAAATGCTGTGTGGATGCCTTAACGCTGAAGCTGTCTGCTGAAAATGACTGAAAAAGATGAAAAGCTGCTAAAAATTATATGGCAGTAAAGAAACTGAAAAATTCTGCTGAAAAGAGCTGAAGAAGCAGAATTTTTGCTGAAAAAAGCGTGAAAAGGCAAAGATTCTGCTTAAAAGGGGTAAAGAAATTTGTACTGAAAAGAGGTGAAAAGTTTCTTCTGAAATGACCAGAAGATACTGAGACTTATACTGATAAGAGGTGAAAGGCTGAAAATTCTGCTTAAAATAGGTGAATCAGCAGAATTTCTACTGAAAACAGGTAAAGAAGTAGAAAGTTGCACTGAAAACAGGTGAAAAGCAGAATTTCTGCTAAAAACAGATTTCTGCTGAAAACACCTGAAAAAGCCGGGATTTGTGTTGAAAAGGGGTGTGAAACTCACAATTCTGCTGAAACGGGGTGAAGAAGAGGTGTTGTGGTCTTGAGAAGAGTTAAATAAGTTGAACTGATATGTTTGGGTACAAATACTATGATTTGGCAATAATACTGCGTTTTAGCACAACTACTGAGATTTGATTAAAATATTATGACTTTGTACAAATACGTTTTGGCACAAATACTATGATTTAGTTCGAATGCTATGATTTGAAACAAATACTATGATTTGGCAGAAATACTATGATTTATTAGAAATACTATAATTTACCAGAAATTCTCTGTTTCTGCAAAACACTCTGATTTTGAAAATTACTATGCCTTAGTAGTAATACTATAACATAACAGATATACTGTGATTATGCAGACATTCTGTTTTTACACAAATACTATAATATGGCAGAAATACTATGTTTTAGTACAAATACTATGATTTGCTTTAAATACTATGATTTGGCACATATACTATGATTTGTTATAAATACTATGATTTGGCACATATACTATATTCAGCAGATATACTATAACATAACAGAAAGTCTACGACTTAGAAGTAATACTATAACATAACAGATATACTGTGATTATGCAGACATTCTGTTTTTACACAAATACTATAATATGGCAGAAATACTATGTTTTAGTACAAATACTATGATTTGCTTTAAATACTATGATTTGGCACATATACTATATTCAGCACATATACTTTAACATATGATTTAGAAGAAATACTATGACTCCATACAAATACGATGCTTTGGCACAAATATTATGATTTGTTATAAATACTATGATTTGGCACATATACTATATTCAGCAGATATACTATAACATAACAGAAAGTCTACGACTTAGTAGTAATACTATAACATAACAGATATAGTATGATTTTGCAGACAGTCTATGTTTTGTACAAATACCACAATATGGCAGAAATACTATGATTCGGCACAAGTACTATGATTTAGTACAAATACTATGATTGGGCAGAAATACTATGTTTCAGTACAAATACTATGATTTGGCAGGAATAGTATGATTTAGCAGAAATACTATGATTGGGTACAAATACTACGAATTGGCAGAAATACTGTGACTTAGTAGTAATACTATAACATAACAGATATACTGTGATTATGCAGACATTCTGTTTTTACACAAATACTATAATATGGCAGAAATACTATGTTTTAGTACAAATACTATGATTTGCTTTAAATACTACGATTTGGCACATATACTATATTCAGCACATATACTTTAACATATGATTTAGAAGAAATACTATGACTCCATACAAATACGATGCTTTGGCACAAATACTATGATTTGCTCTAAATACTATGATATGGCACATATACTATGATTTGCTATAAATACTATGATTTGGCACATATACTATATTCAGCAGATATACTATAACATAACAGAAAGTCTACGACTTAGAAGTAATACTATAACATAACAGATATACTGTGATTATGCAGACATTCTGTTTTTACACAAATACTATAATATGGCAGAAATACTATGATTCGGCACAAGTACTATGATTTAGTACAAATACTATGATTGGGCAGAAATACTATGTTTCAGTACAAATCCTATGATTTGGCAGGAATAGTATGATTTAGCAGAAATACTATGATTGGGTACAAATACTACGAAATACTACAAATACCTGAAAACAGGTGAAGAAGCACAAATTTTTGCTGAAAAGTGGTGGAAAGAAATTTTGCCATGAGCAGGATTTGAACCTGGCCTTCCTGGTCTCAAGGGAGCTACTCATCTCACTGAGCCAAACTCATTCTCTCAAAGAAGAGGTGGATAGACTGACAATTCTGCTGAAATCAGCAGAAGCTGCTGAGAATTGTGCTGATAAGAGGCGAAAAGGATGAAAATTTTGCAGAAAAGAGGTGAATCAGCAGAATTTCTGCAGAAAAGAGGCAAAGAAGCAGAAAGTTGTGCTGAAAAGAGGTGAATCAGCAGAGTTTCTGCTGAAAAGAGTTTTTTTTCTGAAAACAGCCCAAAAAAGCTGGAATTTGTGCTGAAAAGGGGTGAAAAAAATGAAAATTTTGCTGAAAAGGGGTGAAGAAGCTAAAGTATACCAAATCAAAGTATTTGTGCCAAAACATAGTATTTCTGCCATATTGTGGTATTTGTGCCACAAAAGTTACCACATTACAACATGAATACGGATTAAAGATGAAAGAAACTGGCAACAAATTCCTCCACTACAAACCAGTCTGATACCACTTCTTTGCAGTGTTCACGTTTACTAAGGCACTACCCAAAAGGCGCCACAAGAGGGCACTCCAACACAAGAGATGACCTATGTACACTGATGCACTTAGTAACAGTCAGCCTCCTACTTAGCCACTATGTAATACAGCGATATTACAGTGTACAAATTCACATAAATTTGTAGGGGAACAAACAAAGCAGGAACAAGCCTAAAACAATAAAATAACTGGGCTGCCATAGCTATTATTGCTAACTAGCACATACGCTAAAGGTAACTAAAACCAATACACACAAGTAGCAGGGTAAACATCTTAAGCATGGAACATTAACTCACGTTTATGTGACACACACCATCCCCAACAAATACAGGATGGGTTATTTGCTCCCCTTCCCAGCAGCTCTCTCCTCAATCGTTAGCCCAGGAATGAAGGAAGACCATCTAGCTCAGAAGTCCCATGAATTCCCTCACTGCTCAGAGGCTGCTGGGTAATGTAGCTCACAATAACACAGGTTTTTCTACAAGCACAAATACTATAACATAGCAGAAGTACTGTGATTTTGTTGAAATACTATGCTTTAGGACAAATAGTATGATTTGGCAGAAATACTATGTTTTAGGACATATACTATGATTTGGCTCAAATACTATGATATAGCAGCAATACAATGTTTTGGTACAAATGCTGTGCTTAGGCACAAATATTATGATTTGGCAGACACTATGATTTAGCAGAGATAATATGATTTGGCAGAAATACTGTAATTTCACTCAAATACTATGAAATAGCAGTAATACTATGATTTGGCAGAAATACTATGTTTCAGTACAAATACTATGACAAAGCAGAAATACTATGACTTAGAAGTAATACTATAACAAAAAGGATTCCTCAAAATACTATGAAATTGCAGTAATTCTATGATTTGGCAGAAATACTGTACTTCATTACAAATACAATGCTTTGGCACAAATACTATATTTTGATTTCAATACTACGATTTGGCACGAGTAGTATGATTTAGTACAAATACTATGAATTGGCAGAAATACTGTGACTTAGTAGTAATAGTATAACATAACAGATATAGACTGTCTGCAACATCATACTATGTTTTCGCACAACTAGCACAATATGGCAGAAATACTATGATTTGGCACAAGTACTATGATTTAGTACAAATACTCTTATTGGCACAAATACTATGTTTCAGTACAAATACTACGATTTGGCAATAATACTGGGTTTTAGCACAACTACTGAGATTTGGGTGAAATACTATGATTTAGAAGAAATACTATGACTTAGGTACAAATACAATGTTTTGGTTCAAATAATATGATTTGCAAAAATACTATGATTTGGTACAAGTACCATGATTTAGTACAAATACTACAATTTCGCTCAAATACTATGAAATTGCAGTGATACTATGATTTTGAAGGAATACTATGATTTGGTAGAAATACTATGCCTTAGTAGTAATACTATAACATAGCAGATATAATGTGATTTTGCAGGCATAGTGTGTTTTTGCACAAATACTACGATTTCGCTCAAATACTATGGAATTGCAGTAATACTATGATTTGGAATGCTATGATTTGGTAGGAATACTATGCCTTAGTAGTAATACTATAACATAACAGATATACTATGATTTTGCAGAAATTCTATGTTTTTCCACAAATACTACAACAACTACTACTACAAATACTACAAGAAATACTATGTTTGGGCAGTAATACTATTATTTGCTATAAATACTATTATTTGGCACATATACCATAATCAGCAGATATACTATAACATAACAGAAATTCTATGACTTAGTAGTAACACTAATATAACAGAAATTTTAACTGGTCACAAATAACATGATTTGGCACAAATACCATGATTTGGCAAAAGATACCATGATTTGGCACAAATACGATGATATTGCAGAAATACTATGATTGGGTACAAATACTATGATTTGGCACAAGTACTATGAATAAGTACAAATACTATGATTTGGCAGAAATACTATGATTTAGCAGAAATACTATGTTTTAACATGAATAATATCTTTTCACAGAAATTTCTGCTAAAGGTACTATTTCTGCTTTTGGCAGAAATACTGTAATTTTGCATAAATACTATGATTTGGGATAAATACTATGATTTGGCAGATATACTATATTCAGCACATAAACTATAACATAACAGACATTCCTGCACTTAGTAGTAATCTCATAACATAAAATAAATATTATGGTTCTGCCCCAAACCATGATTTGGCACAAATACCATGATTTTTCAAAATACTATGATTTAGCAGAAATACTATGATTGAGCAGAAGTACTAAGATGTAGTAGAAGTACTTTGATTTAGCAGAAATACTATTATGGAGGAGTAATACTTTAACATGGGAGAAATATTGATACACACACACACATACACAGAGAGCAAAGTGTGCAGAGGCTGTTGAGAGTCTGGGTTTGGTATATCTAGGTCAGCTAAATTGGCTGCACCTGCTGTAATCAGCACTTACACACACAGACACAGAGAGAGGTGTGAGTTTTCTGCAGTGTATTTCTCACATTCAGGATTCCCCTCGAACAAATGGCCATAATTTCCTAACCGTAGGGGCTAGAACGCTCATTCTGACACCGATTTGTTCAGAAGAGATGGGGAATCTGCAGGTCTTCATAAATCAGAGATAAAATATAAATTATTAAAGATATATGACTTGTAATACACTGTAACTGAGCAGAGGCAAAGCAAAACTGCCTTGACTTGCCCTCAAACAATGTTTTGTAACTCTAAATCTATATGGAGCATCAAAATCATTCTTTCACCGTAAGAAACAGCAGGCTTTGGTGAACAGTCATGGAAATTTTCAGGTCTCTGTGGAAATCCATCAAAAAGATATGATGAGAGAAAAAAGTGCCTCATTTCCAGAGTTTGAAATCTGAAGAAATCTGAGCGAGGGACAAATTTCCTATCCTCAAACAAGTGTAATTCATGGCCAAACGGTAATAGGTGAGGAAAAATTTCTTGAATTGTGAGCATCAGTGACGTCTGAAGATATATTGGCACAAGCGTCATGTCTCAACTTTGTTTCGTTAAGGAGATATGACGATTTGAAAATGCCTCTCATTAGAGAATTCCAGCGCTGATTTTGAAGAAACTCTCCATTGAGTTTCTATGGAGAGTTTTGAGACTTTATGTTACTCTGAGGAGATTTACAAAAACTCTATAAGTCCCACAACAATGATAGTGACATTTTCTGAAAGCCAACAGAAATACCTACGTTTTGATGTATAATTTGTGGGGTTGAGTGGAAATTCAGCGAGTAGCAAGAAGTTGTTCAGACATGAAGAGAAAATTCAGAAAGGATGAGTGCACACTCTGAGTTAATTGCATAGCAACCATAGCAACGCATGTATTTTTCTGAAAAATCACAATTTTGCAACTGAAAACTTAAAGAGGTATAAAATTAAAACGGTAGAAGATCTGAAAAAGCTGAATCATTCAGGAATAGCCCAATAGTCTGAGAACATTTTAAAGTTTGAATGGAGTTTCTAGGTGAAAGTATGACAAAGTAGTTAAGTTTCAAAAACAAGCAAGTTTTAGCAGAATTGTGGAAGTTTTCCATTCATTTCAATGGGACAAATTAAAGGAAAAAAGTGTAATATTTTAAAAAGTATAAGAGTAATAAACACCAAAAGTCATAGCAGGAATTAGCAGAAAGAGCAGAACAGTATAGAGTTTGAACGGTGAAAATCGGCTGAAAACTGAGGCAGTAGTTAAGTGCCGAAAAACGTACGGAAGCAACTTGCAGATGAAGAATAATAAAGATAAAGAATAAAGAGAAACAGGAACTCAATAGTGTGGAAGCCCTTGAGGGCATCCACACAATAAAGAGAAACAGGAACTCAATAGTGTGGAAGCCCTTTTAGGGCATCCACACAATAAAGAATAAAGAGAAACAGGAACTCAATAGTGTGGAAGCCCTTTTAGGGCATCCACACAATAATAAAGTAGGATAATAAAGAATAAAGAGAAACAGGAACTCAATAGTGTGGATGCCTAAAGCATCCACACAATGATCCGTACCCATTATCCACAGCATATCTATTGGGCAGATACACCTGTCTCTGTCACTGTCCGTCTCTGGTAAAGTCTTGTACAGTCCATTCAAAAATGTCAACTAGCGAAGAAGAAAAGAAAAGCAACAAATTGTATGGAAATACAGCTTTTAGTTGCTGAGATGTACTCTTTTTCAGGTGCTGTAGTAGTACAGTTTTTTTTATTATCATAATCATCAATTTAATATCAGAACTATCCTCACAATCCATCAGCTATAATGTGAATAAAAATAAAAATATGTTTCAGTGAGACAAACTGTTCTCTTTTTCAGGTGCTGCCTCTTCACCTGCTGCAGAGATTAACAGCACCATCAGCAGCAGGGTGGTGTTACAGTGTGAGTCTGCAGGCTGGTATCCAGAGCCTGAGCTGCTGTGGTTGGACGGTGAGGGAAACCTCCTCTCTGCTGGACCTACAGAGACCCTCAGAGGTCCTGATGACCTCTATACTGTCAGCAGCAGAGTGACTGTGGAGAAGAGACACAGCAACAACATCACCTGCAGAGTCCAACAGAGGAACACCAACCAGAGCAGAGAGACACACATACATGTTCCAGGTACATTTAATGATTATATTATTGATGTGAATAAGAGGGAGACAAGTCTAACAGTGAAGATTCAAAGACGGGACATAGTGAAATCAGCCAAAAGAAGGAAAAAAAGAGTTTTAGTTTTGAGTTATTACCAACTATGAACATGTTGTTATTTTTTCCAGATGATTTCTTCATTATCATCAGTCCTTCCAGTAATCCAACTAGTAATCCAAACATCGCCATTGTCACAGTCATCATTGTTGCTGTTGTCCTCATTCTGATTGTTGCTGTTTTCTTTTTATGGAAACGGAGATGCGACAAATTCAGTGAGTCACATTTTAGTGTGAATAATGAATGTTTTAGCCTCTTAAAGTATTATGATTTTTTCTTTGTATATAATCAAACCATCAAGAGTTTATTTTATGTCACTTTGGGCTGCGTCTGCTCACATGCAGCACCATGTTTTTATAGTAGAGGAAGTCAAAACTCCAGCAACATTTGTAGTGAATAGTATTTGTTGCTATAGTGACACATTCAGCTTTCGGCCTTCATTAGAGTCATAATAACACATCTTAAAGAAAATGTTTAACATAAGAAAGAGAGGGAAGAGGGAAAAAACTGATCATCAACTAATCAAACATTCACAGACGTATGAATTCACTGTGACTTCAGGCTAAAATTAGTTCCTAGAATGAAGGAACAGGAAAGACCAGCACTGTTTTCAGTCAGTCAATAACTAAATGGTTAAACAATAAATTGAAAGAAATTTAATAAATTTAAAGAGCACAAAATCAACAACATCAAAAAAATACTCCACTATGAACAAACCGATATTCACTCTGTGTAGGATTTTATTTTGGGGGGGGTTCATTTTTACCACTTTTAGAGTCTCTTACTTCTGAATGTGTGGATGTAGGATCACTGTTAGTTGTTTCAATTCCTGAGTTTGTACAAGGGTCATCACTGCTTCAAGCACTGTCTATACGATCTGGTCAGAGAGCAAGGACAGCAGCAGTCCTCTGCCCTTGAAGAAAAGACATCTGCCCAAGATGAAGAAACTTCCTCTCCAGAAGATGAGGGGACAATCTCCAAAGAGGCTGACTGCTGAATCCTCTTCTTTGGGTGAGGAATGGGGTTGGGGGGCACAGAGGTGGAGGCCAAGCAGCTGATGGAAAAGAACATAGGAGCATTTTCTGAGACCAAGGAGCCGGTGACTGAGTGGATCCCTCATGAAAGGAAAACCATGTGGTACCCACTACTGAAAAACCAGGGCTCACCCTGTGTGCAGTTCCCTGCATTAGCAGCTTGAGATCTGCTTTTGACTTTTTTATAACAAAGGAGATCTTTTAGCTGCTGTGCACCCTTACAAACCTGCATGGAAGGCGAAGGTGTGAGGACTTCTCTTGTGCTGTTTTGTAGCAGTGTGTACACCTGAGACTGTCACCTGTCTGTCTGTCCTGCACTCTCTCTCTGTTTCTTTCTCTCTGATTGTGGAATAAAAGTATGAACATGTATTTATAAGTTACACTTGTGTTTGAATCCTGCAGCTTATCGCACATTTGATTTCCATGTGTGACAACTGCAAGTGTCCAGAGTGAGGACAGACTGAGGGACCCACTGCTGCACATCATCTGTGAGGCTTTGCACCCCTGATGATCCACCAGGACAAACTCAGCAGTGTGTGAGGAAGAGGAGGAGGAAGAGCCAGCAGCAGCTGACAGATGGAGAGAATAGACAGACTGTTCCCTGTTTGTGAAGGACTGCTAGGAAAGTTTAACATAACTAATTGTCTGTCCTGAATCAGTCTTATTAGGTAATGTTCAAATAATTGTATCACAGTGTTTTCAGTGTGGGAGAAAGTACTCAGGGCCTTCAAGTTACACACTATGAAAGGCAGCAACAAGTTTAATATTCAGAAACCTAAAGTATGTATCAGCAGCAGAATGGAGCTAAAAATAAATGTTTGTTTCAGTTCTATGAAGCTTTGAGTATTTTGGATTAGTAGCACTGCTGTGTTTGTTGCATCATATTGCTGTAATTGTTTATATGCTTTATATATTCTGAGGTAAGTTGATCTATAGTGTTACATCATATTCTATAAGGATGTTATGTGTTTGTAGACTTTCTGCCCAGTTTGACCCATTTAGCAGAAGTCAGCCTGTTTAAGGCTCTGATATCTATTCTGTGTGACTTAAAGCAGTTATGACATGGTCTGATTTTCTCACCCAATAAAGGAATATTTCATATATCAGTCTGATCTTCATTCTATCAGAAACAGTTATCTGATAGAATGAGCCAAGGTGTGAAAGCGGGTGCTTTCACACCTTGGCTCATGTGATTAGAGGATCACCAGGGGGTCCTTTGTCCCTCCTTGGGGGGATACTCCCACTGGGTTTAAATTTGGGACTCTCGGCCATTTGACCTTAGAACTGAAGTTTCTTGGATGAGAGGTGAAACGTCTTCAAGCAACTTAAAGAAGTCCAGACGCTTTTCTTTGCAAATTCCTTTGACTACGATGACCTGGATGACTGAGAACCTTCACAGACATTTAAGGTGATTTGAAATTTGAATAAATACAACTTGAATCTTTACTGAACCCCAGTGAATAAGATAAGATGACCTTTAATATATCATAATAATCTGACAATAACTATAATATTAGCTATCTTATATTTACATTACTACAGTGAGATGACTTTAGTCTCATGAACAACATTAGCTAATTGTTATTTACTAACTAATCTTGACATGACTGTTCAGTACAGAAATGAAGCCCAACAATCATGTTTTTACAGTCCCGTGGTCTCAGCCTCAGATACTCAACTAATCAAAGTGATGTCATAAAAAAAAGGAAGGAACAAAAAAACATTTTTTCTCCTTCATTTCTGTCAAACAATGCTGTATGAAACGTAGCGGCGAAGAAGGTCAGACCGTCCCATTTCACAAGCCTCTCACTTCCGCACTTCTCGTACTTCGTAGTACCAGCTGTACGTAGTCCGCGAACTGCGCGTACTACGAAGCGTGTGGTCGCTGGATTGGGACACAGCCATAGTGTAAAGTTTGTGGGGTTTTTTTACTTTGAACTTTAATATGAGTAAAACCAGACTTTAAGGTTTACTTTTAGAAATGATTTCTTTCTTTTTCTTTTTTTTGAAGGCTTCACCAGTTAGAGCCCTGCTCTCTCACCAGAGCCTTGTTTTTGCAGTTATTTAAGACATCAACCTCAAACATGATGCAAATCCTTTCTTTTAAACTTTTGTTTAAGAAAACACCAAACCACCAAAGAAGAAAGCTAAATAATCAGAATCAGAATCAAGTTTATTGGCCAAGTATATGCACAAACACATACAAGGAATTTGGTTCCGGTAGATGGTGACTCTCAAGCACAGCAATGTAAATCAAAACAATATGTAAACGTCTCAGTATAGACACACACATACACATACATATATGTATATGTATATATATATATACTACTGAGGCGTTTTTAGTGTATCCTAAAGTCAGTAAGCTGTCACTGGTGTGAATAAAATATGAGTTTATAAGATTTGCAAATGATTGCATTCTGTTTCATTTAAAATTTTACACAGAGTATTAACCATTGAGATTTTCACAAATGCATGCCAAATCAGTGACAAAACCACCTAATGTTGTTTGTGGCTATTATTTGTTATTTCTATTCTATTCTTTTCTATTATATTTCTATATATAATAAGTCCCCTCTCACCCCTGCGGACGGTCAATCCTTCAACCTTGGGTCCTCTACCAGAGGCCTTGAGCTTGAGGGTCCTGCTCAGTATTTTTGCTGTCCGAGGACTGCGCTCTTCTGGACAGAGATATCGGATGTTGTTCCCGGGATCTGCTGGAGCCACTCGCTCACTGCAATGAGCGCTCTGATTACCTTCTCCTGCTCTTCGCTGAGTCCTTGGTATGTCTCATGTTCCTTCTTCCTGATGTTGCTATCACTTGGTATAGCTACAGCTATCACTACAGCCATCTTCTTCTGCTTGTCCACCGCTACATCTTTACACTGGGGTCCTGCCTGGTGTGGTAAACCCCAGCCTCTGATCTTGTATCTGTCATGATCAGTGCCTCTGTGCTGTCTCCCAGTCCAGCTTTGTCCAGATACTGGTAGGATTTCTGGATGTCAGCCACGCCTTTACAGATTATGCCATTTAAAGAGCAACAGATGACGGAATTGTCAGAGACATGGAAAACCTGACGAGTGCTTGGAGCAAAAACCTGCTCTAGCCCTTACTTGGTGCTTCCGCTATTCAGTCACTAGATGGCAGACTTTAAAAATAAATAATAAACACATTTTCTGACACATTCAATGACTTAAAGTATGAATGTCTGTGACCCATCAAATAAACTTATAACAAAATATATTTCATAAACATTGTCTCTGCTCTCACATCAATTATTGTGTGCAAATCATGTCTTATCTTACTTATACATCACACAATTTCCTGTCTGTTGCCTTTCTCCTCAACTCACTCAGAAGCCAAAACAAAACTATGTGTTGCATAACTGCATATTTCATCACGTGCCCTAAAGGGTCCTCTTTGTAGATTATCATCAACGCTCCCTGTTACAATAATCATCATCAAAACACACACATACACACAATACTCATCGTGACAACATGCCCAACTGTAATTGATGTTTCATGCAGTTCCCCATCAAAATTAAAATGTTTATATTCATATTTATAATTTTCATTCACAACATACTACTAGTTTCATAAAATCGATCCTCTCTTTATCAAAAAACATGTTACGGCGTGAACCGTCAGACACAGATTGGACCCAAAAAGACAGATTCAAGTCAGACACTTGAAATACATGACACAGCTTTTATTAACCCTATCACCGGGTGATTTACACCCGAGCAAATACATTTGCATGATTTCTCTCTCCTGCAGCTGTTTGCGTGTCGAGGAGCCTGTGCCTTCACCAGGGAAGTCTCAAATTTCCCAGGAATGGGTGGACCAAAGACCAGCTTTCCAGAGTCATTATTTTGTTTTGGGAGATTTTTTTTTTCATTTTGTTAGACATGGCACAGTTGAAAGTAAAAGACGACCACTCTAATTTGTCATGTGTTGTCATATTTTGATATATTTGATTACTTTTTATTGGTTATATTATATCGGGTAAAAATCACCCGGCACTAGTGATTGTGTTACTATTTATAGCGATAGTGTTCTAGGGTTAAAATGATTTGCACAGTGGCAACACTTGTGAACTTGTACAGTTACTATATAGGAAGGGAGTGACACAACAAAGACCGTCAGCACAGAATTACAGGGGCAGGGATTATATACAGGGGCAAGTGCAAAAACACTAAACTGTGAGCAGTGATAAACCTAGTGAGTGTGAGCAAAATACTATAACTATGAATTCTATATACAAGAGCTGGAGCTGGAGCTGTGAGGAGAGCGAAAATACTATAACTATGAATACAGAAATTAAACTATATACAAGAGCATGAACTAGGCACTGACAACCAAAATGCAAGCAAAGTGAGTTTAACTGTTTGTGGACATGAGCATGACAGCAGGGTCACAGAGTCCGGCAAGGAGGAGAATTAAATTAGTAATGTAGGAGAGCGAACCAGGGATCAGAGCCACTGCAACAACTATGACTATGAGAATAATCCAGTCCAGAAAGGTTCCAGTGGTGAGGCAGAGACGTGAGAGTGAGTGTGGAGTCCGTACCAGAGCTGTGCTTGAGATGGCAGCAGATGAGACCAGTGACTGGAAACAAAGATTTCTTTTGTTTCTTTGGTTTTTTTAAATCTAGATATCTGTGTGGAGCTATGGTGACTGGGCTGAAATGTAATGCGTTCGTTTAAGCAATCATCCACTGAGGGATTTTATTCCATTTGCACAAGTTAGACCAAAAGAATTTAGGAACTTAGAAATTATGCACTCAATCCAATGATAATAGTGTTGCTGATATCTGCCTCTTTGTGAACAGCTCTACCAGCTTTCTGTAAAGCATTCTGTATTTCCACCAACCAAAAGTGCTTAGTTTAAACATATCCCCTTCCACATCTGTTAAAGAACTTCAATGAAATACATACTAGTTGAACATCAAAAACCAAACCTCTACTTCTGAAGTAAACTTCTCATTTTACTGGGTTATCTGACTACACACGCCGTCATTTGCATCATGGAGTTTATAATACAGAAAAAGGGTGAATTCTCCTCCACTGCTTCTCGTGTTGAAAGGTGTTATTCCTCTTTTACAGAACAAAATAGCTGTACGAGTGTATCTGCAAAACTTGAATGTAAAATTTGGGTCTGTCACTGACTAACAGTGTCATGATGGCCTGTGTGAAGCAGGCAAGAAAGGAAGACCCAAGAGCAGGACTCAAAACCAGGAAGTTAAACTTAAAGCGCATGTATTCTTTTTTCAGATAGATAGATAGATAGATAGATAGATAGATAGATAGATTAACTGGAATTTAACTGGAACTATATTTATTTATTAAGGGTGTTGCTCACTAGTCCTTCTCCAAAGCAACATCCTGATTCAGTTTCATGCATGACTGACACTTGATTTTTGTTTGTTTTCTTTTAATGGGAGTTAGTAGCACAAGTCTGTATCTGTAACAGTGGCTTTGAAAGCATGGTGAATTACAGTAAATACTATAACTATATTTCTCTCATGAAAACACTCATCAAAAGATCCAATCTAGTTCTCTGTTGTTACATAAAGCAGTTTCACCCCTGTTCTTTTTTATTCCTCAGGCCTCCAGAGACTACACCGGACTCAGTAGTCATTTCACAAAACCTTTACTCATCTTCAGTTAAGCATGCACCTTCTAGAAGGGGAGATGTGCAAAGCCGGTGTCCCTCTGCAAATCTCCACTGCTTTGTCTGTTTTAACCAATTTTATAGAAGCGACTCCATCATAAACCTGTGTTTCTGTATGTATGAGCGAGCACGTGAGTGCCTGTGTGTGTACGTGAGTGAGGGTGTGTGTGGGTGTGTGTGCATCGTAACAGTTAAAGCACTGTGTGTGTGTCTCTGTGTATGTGACTTCCTGTTGGGCATAAAAGTCCATTTCCCCTCACCCAAGCTACACCAAATTCCTTTAGAAAAGATACAAAACCGAGTTAACAGATTACAAACACTGAGACCCCACACTGCATTGGCCTCTTGTTGTCTTACTTTTACAGCTAAGCATGTGGAGAGTCTCCTGCAAACCTGCTTCTAAGTAATGACAGTTATGAGCTTTATTACATTCAGGTACAAGCATCCCCAACTGTAGCTTCCTGTCTCCTTTTATGACAGGATGACCCCAGTATCCATAAATTCCTCTCCCTCTACACAATTACACACCCTCAGGCCTATAGCTACACCAAACTGAAACACACAGACATTCACACATCCTTCCCTTTTCCTCTGATCTACAGCTGAACCCTCTCATCTAACAAATTTACCACATCATATTTTAATTATGTTTTCTTTTACTCACACTGTACAGGTGATGATGGCAGGGTGGAAATACATTTTCTTGCCTAGACCTTCCCATTCAGGGTGTAAACTGGGGTAGTCTAGCCCCAGTTTCATTGGTTGAGCCTCCAACATTTACAATATAATGTAGTCATTTTTCCAGAAAATAGATAATAATCAATTTGTCATTCTACCATTATAAAGAATTAGTGTTCAGTGTATGCTCGGCTTAAATTGACTTTGATGGCCTTGTTCTCAGCTGGCCTCTAGCAGGGTCAGCTTCATCATGTGAAGGTATTTGCCTGGTGACACAAAGTACCTGCAAATTCATCTTTTCTGCTTTTCAGAGAAGGATGCTGCACAGGTGTGGTGTCTCTGTGGTCTATTATTATTAGGACTAGCCACATAATGTGTTGTACTCGTCAAGTGACACGTCGAGAGAAATCCACAATAGATAATGATTGTTTGCTTTTGTTTATATATCCACTGCCTTGAATACACATGAATGTTATAAAGTTTACTTTGCTTGTTCTGGAGACAGGTCAGGTGAGCTGTCTCCAGAACAAAAAGAATTCATTGGATAAGGATGAGGGTGTTGTCAGGCCAATAAAAGCTTTGGATCATGTTTGAATGAGTCATTTATACTGATTTGAAGCTGCATAACGTTCTTGAATGCAGGCAAACTGACACTGAGAAGGACAAAGAAAAGGTATTTTCACAGAAGATTTCTTTGTTTTATTATTAATTAATAATTAATAAGTATCTGTGAAATATCAGTACAGCATTATGAGCTGACTGCAAAAGTAACATTTCCTAATATATTTTTCATATGTTATCATCAAGTTTAATTTCTGCACCATGAAGATGATGACTGGGTTTCTGCATGTGTGTGTCATGATGACTTTCACACACAGTCTCTGTGAGTATTTAAAACACAGAAGTTCCTCTCTCACTTTTTCTACATTATCTATACATACATACTCTGTATATATAGAATATACATGCAACACATGACCAGAGAATGGAATATCTGAAATTTTGTCTTAAACCCATGTTTGTAAAAAAAAAAGTGTCAAGGCTTTGCAAAACTGAATTAAACAATCTGAACTTTTTCTTTGTCTAAACATGAATGAGAATCATTGTACAGTAATTTCATATAATATCTAAGCCTATGTATAGATATACCATGACTATACTGTATATAAGGACATGCTGATCAATTTGAGTTTGATTTGTTTGCATTTTGCCAATATCGCTTCACTTCTGTGAGTAACTTGCATCACAAATTTTCTACTTCTTTTTAATCACTTTGTTACTAATCACAAACAATATTTGTGTGTCAAATAAAATGTCTTTTAAACTGTCTTTGCAGCTGTTCCAGAGGAAACAACTGTACCAGGTGAATATAAATGTTGCCTTTTAGTGGGAATATACTCTATTTTGATCCACTAGTAAATAATTAAAGCGATTAATCTACAATACTAACTGCAACCAAAAAACATCAACTAATGCAGATGCAGACTGTTTGGGAACACTGCCAGAACCTTCACTTGGAGCACATTACTTTTTTTCCCCTCCAAAAGTCAGGCATACAGAAAGTCTACACAGCAGACTCATTTTCATGTGTTCTTCTTTATCTGCGATTTGTTTTTAAAAATATTGTACAATAACGTAATATAATACACATTATAAGCTTGTGTAATCATACATTTATTATACTGTACATAAGGACATGCTAAGTGACATAATTCTTAGTTTACATTTTGCTAATATCTCTTCACTTCTGTAATTTACCTGCATTTTGTATTTCTTTTTAATGTTGTAAAACGTAGAAGGTAATCAATGACACCGCAGCAACGATACACTGAAAAAAATATCTGTGGTTCAAACTGTCTTTGCAGCTCTTCCAGAGGAAACAACTGTGCCAGGTGAACCTAAAAGTTGTCTTTTAATGAGAATATTTTTTTTATCCACTAGTAAATATTGAAAGTTTTTACCCTATGAAGTTAATTGCAACCAAAGAACATTTTAACTCATGCAGATGGAGACAACTGGGGAACACCACCACCTCCACCATCTACAGAAGGTGGGTATATTTATTTGAGTATATGGATTTATTTTATTTTTTTCCTTCTTTAAAATTCAATTTGAACATAAGGAAAATCTACACTGCAGATTCAGTTTCATGCTTTCTTCTTTATTTGTTATTTGTTTGCAGATGACTCATTTGGGGGCTGGCATCCATCTTGCCCAGATGGATGGAGTATGCACAGTCAACAGTGCCTCCTCTTTGTTCCAAAAAACATGACCTGGGACGATGCTCAGGTAACAAGGTTGACCTTTTTTCCTATTAATAAATGTTAAATTTTCTTGGTCACTCCATGCTGTTTATCTCCACCGTAGAATAACTGTCAGTCTCGTGGAGGACAGCTTGCATCCGTGTATAATGACCTTCAAGCTTATGAGATTCAAGAGGAGCTGAAGCGTGCTGGACATGATCATGGAGCATTTTGGGTTGGAGGCCATAATAGTCCAGGGGTAAATAGCATGATGTCTAACATTTTGAGAAGCAATTGAATTTTTTTATGAATATGAATTTATATAATATTTTATTTTGCTTTAACAGAATCCTTCTTGGTCCTGGAGTGATTATATGGGAATGTCTGCTTTTGCTGACTTTTGTAATGGAGACACAGCCAAAGATGAGCACCACTGTTTGCAAATAACTTTTAGTGGTAAGTCTATCAAGTGTTTAAAAAAACAAAACAATCTTATTTGCATTCATCTATTTTGATTATCACTTCAAGCTAATTACTAGTCTATCAAGTGTTTTAAAAGTATGTATTAAAGTATATTTTTCTTTTCTTTGAAAGATATTATTATTGCACTGAGCATTGTTTCTTATCCTAGAATATTTACAGTTTGTGTTTCCAGTGATGCATCATAAAATAATTGAGATTTTAGAAATAAAAAAATTACAGACTTCTGAAGTTACACAAAGCTATCATGTTATGTTCAAAACTTCTATGCACTGGGTTATTAATGGGTGGATTAATGTTGTCCTTGATTATTGCTGTCCACTCACTAAGATGTTAATTGTGTGGTACAAAAATAACTGTAAGTATTGTGTACAAACATGGTGGGTGAAACAGATTAAAAAGACATTGATATTTATATATAGGCACAGAACACTGAATTGAGCAACATAAACGGCTGTGAATCAGGAAGTAGAGCAGTTCATCTGGTAATCCAAAGGTGATGCTTCAATCACTGTTTGTGTCAGTCTTCTTGACAAATACCCTTTAATGTAAATACCATTACCATTTACAAATACTGTAATTTCACAGTTAGTACTGAACGAACTAAAATTACACTTATTTGCTAAACATCGTCACCCCATGTTGGAAACCTTTTTAGTCTGAGTAGCACTGACTGACTGTGTGTGATTTTTGTGTTTTATTTTGGTTTTCTTGCAGAGGAAAAGAGTGGATGCTTAGAGAGCATGGACTGTGAAACTGAGCTCCCGTCTATCTGTGGAAACATTATTATGTAATTGTGAATCAACTCTATAATGCATCAGTAAAAAGCACAATGATCTGCATTTTTCTTTCTCTGTATTTCCACACCATCGCTATGATGCAAACAATCAGGCATCATGTGCAATGAATTGGAGCTGAATTTTCTGTATGATTAAAAGAAAGCTTTCTCCAGACCTTTACTTTGTAGAGTGAACTGTATCTCATTCTTAAATTAAAACTATTAGCATTGCAATTTGTCTGTGAGTTATTCACCACTAACATTAGCAAATTGAATACAAAATGTTTTTTTTTAAAGTTCATGTCCAAATGCCCCAAAGAGCTGTGCCTTCCATGGGATGAGATGTTTATTCATGGTGACATAGAAACTGTCAATCATGTTCTTCTGACAGCCAGCAGGGTGGAGGTAAGGTTACCGACCCTGCTGCTTACAGAGATGTTCCTCCAAACTACAGCATGACTGGGTTAAGATAAGGAAAGTCAATGGTAGACACCAGAATAGCCTGCAGTCTGAGTAAAGTATTGTAACCCACTCCCCACCCACTCAGGGAGGAGTTGAATATGAGTGCAAATAACCAGAACACACAGGAATTTCAGTTGACTGTGATTTTAGTTATCAACAACCTCAAAAAGAAATTACAACTTTGGCCCTTTGCTAAATAAGCTCACTGAAAACTCATTGCTCTTAATTATCTGAATTATCCCTTTAAAATGTATTTGGTTAGGTTGCAGCCTTATCTTTCAGTTTGCTCCTCAGATTTATAAAGAGTTGATGGTTGTCTAGTCAGAGAATAGATCAGGGTAACACTTTATAACATGACCTGCGAATAAGGCCCAAGTACCCTGCACTTACACGCAATTCGCATGTAAGTCAGGTTTTTGCAGGAAACAATGAAACAAGTACACTGCAAGTACCCTGTGCTTTCTGGATTTATGGGTCGTATTATGGAGTCACTTAATCTCACTTAATTTCCAGGTGTTTTCCAGGTAAAAGATGCAAATTCTTTTGTGAATAATTTTAAGTGTTGTAGCAGCCAAGTAATTACTAAGTAACTAATGCTTAAGTAATATTCTGCAAAATGGAAGTATACCTATTCAACTGTCTTTATATATTAGCTTTAAAATTAATACAGTGATAATCACTTTTCTCCATTTCTTATTAGAAAATTTACATTGATACGAACAATCAAACTTTGGAGACCATAGGCATCATCTGAGCAAATAATGATGGAGACAAGGTGAGTTTTTCGGTTTAATTCTGGTAGTAAATGTTGCTTCCTTTGTCATATAGTTACAATGGCGAGTGTTCATGTTACACTTTTAGTTCCATTCAGTTTTACTTCAGTAGCTCAAGTTCACAATAACACTTACCTCAAGAAGCTTTATAGAGAGCTAGAGATGGTAAAATGTAGCTGGCCATTAAATGGATAATTGGCCATTATGTTTTTGTTTTGTTTAGGAGTGTGTTTGGTTTAAAGACGAGCCTTTTAATGTAAAAATCCTCTGAAAATGGTGTCCACTGACACCCAGTATTCTTTAAAACAACATCCTCATTCAGTTTCATGCATGATTGACTGTGCCAACAAAGTGGTTATGGAACAGAAGGTGAGTTGGTAGCAGGCAGTGTGCCTTTAATAACATCCTCATACAACAGTAAATATAGTAACTATATTTCTCCCATGATAATTTTATAGTGTAAACTAGGGTAGGATGACAGTAAATATGAGAAAAGACTGCAGGCTTCAGACTATTCTTGAATTTTACTGGTACTATATTTATGTATTTAGGGTGTTGCTCATTAGCATGTAGCCTTCTCTAAAGCAACTGATTGAGTTTTGTGCATGACTGACACATTTTATTATTTTATTTTATGTTATTTGATTTTTAAGGCAAGTCAGTTGTAAATGAAGTAAGTCTGTATCTGATACAGTGGCTTTGAAAAGATTGTTAAATTACAGTAAGTGCAGTAACTACTTTTCATCCCAAGATGATAAGTTTAGGGTGTAAACCAGTGTAGAATGCAAATTTTACCTTTGCTCAGAATCTGTTTACACTATGTACATATAAAGGTTTTATTTAAATCTGTAATGTGTGATTTTAGCGCTTTAACATTTAAAGCATCCAGCTCAAACACTGACAATTTTTTAATTTATTTTTTATTGCGACTTAATAGCACATGAAGTCTATATCTGACACGGTGGTTTTGAAAACATTGTCAAATTACAGTAAATACTCATGATAACTCTCATCAAAAGGTCCAAACTAGTTGTCCGTACAGGGGATGATGCCTTGATCTTCCCTTTTAGGGTGTAAACTAAGGTAGCCTAGCCATTGGTTGACCCTCCAATATTTTCAATATAGTGTAGTACTGTTTTGAGAAAAATACATGATAACAATTAAGACTTATATATGCTTGTTCTTCCTACACCCCATTTGATACTTCATACACCCTGCCGGGGTGGGGTTCACTGGTGGTTCGGGGATGGTCTGGCTGCATCTCGGTTCACTGCTGGTTTTGCATTCCCTAAAAGGTCCAGGGATGAGGGAAGCAACAAAAAGTGTCCGGGTTGAAAAAAAAGAGAGAAAGGCAAAATGGTTAAATTTAAAAGGTTTTATTAAAGTTTCAACAACTCAAAGAGACGGTCAAGCAGGTATCAACTTTTAAAAAGAAAACACAACAAAACTCAGTAGTTGGTCAAAAGCCCTGGAAAGTAAGCAAAACAAAGGTTAATCACCAAGCACACTCCTCTCCACAGAGCAGGAGTAATCAAGCAGCATGCACACACACACATCTCACCAGCTGCAACACCACAAGGCTCTCTGGCCTTGTGGTGTTGTAGCCAGCTACACAACTTGTGCCATAGTTGTGTAGTTGTTTGTCTCTATTTGTTAGCCCTGTGACCTGTCCACGCTGTACCCTGTCTCTTTCCCTGAATGGATGGTGTTCCTTTTGTAAGAGTGGTGACTGAGTATAAAGCGTCCTCCAAAGCAACACTGTGATTGTCTCATGATTGACTGATAGTACTGACACACTGCTTGTTGACATTCAGTTACCAAAATGAGTCGAGTCAGCGACTGATACACTGACAGCAACATTTTTGCAGACATTTGACACAAAGCTGGCTTTTAAAATAATAATTTAATGAGTATATTTCTCTCATGTGGTGGTGTCCTGGGCTCATAATGCATTCTTGGCCATACATGTTCCTTTCTCATTGGCTTAAAAAAATCACCTTCAAAGGTATTCATTTCATATTTCTTAGCTCTTGGGTTTTGTGTAGAAACATGTTTATCTACTATATCCTGATCTCTCTCCCTCTCTCCCCCGCCCTCCTCTCTCTCTCTCTCTTTTGCTTCTAGACAAATATACAAACTTAATAAAATAAAATAAAGAAAGGACTTTATTCATTTTTTATTTGACTGTTCATTCAATTGTTTTTTTTTTT
Source organism: Oreochromis aureus (assembly GCF_013358895.1). Taxonomy (NCBI): domain Eukaryota; kingdom Metazoa; phylum Chordata; class Actinopteri; order Cichliformes; family Cichlidae; genus Oreochromis; species Oreochromis aureus. The sequence continues at coordinate 50,913,560 of NC_052944.1, read as the reverse complement.
TTTATCTCACTGAAAACAGCTTGAGGCCCTTCTCCGCTGAAGTTTGGCCATTCAGTAGCCATATTGCAAGCATAACAACAACTTAATTGATGATATGACAGCAGGCATATTAAAATTTCCCTCCTTATTATTGTAGATTTCATTGTCAAAATTCATTGTTCGAAGTTACGTAATTGTTGTACTTATGCAGAATTTCCAGGTATTTTACTTGAGTATTTTTTGACAGCTTTACTTTCACTCCCAACATCTTTACACATAAATCTGTATTTTTCACTCCTTGCTTTTTCACAATACACTTATTTCTTTAGGTTTTACATATTTGTGGGAAGTTTTATTTTGCATCACTATGTTTTCAAACAAACAAATAAATGAAGCGAACTATAACACATAAAAGTCAATCCTATTGATATCTCAATCAGCGGGGCTTATCACATAAAAAGACATGAAATGGGAAAAAAGATATAATTTATCCTTTGTATATAGAACTGTACTCAGGGTTTAAAGTGGGCTAGGATGATCTAAAAAGGCGTTTGTGATTCAGATGTAAATAGCACTACAGAGAACAAACTATGTAAAGCATGAACAGGGAATAAGCCACACAAAACCTCTTGCCAGTGCAACAATCAGGCAATGACTAAGGGAGTGGTTCAGGCTAAAATAGTGACTGTGATAACCCCATGAGCACCAGATTAGGGTAGAGTTGGATGTCTCGAGACCGGTGTTCTGACAAAACGTCCTACTTTGGCAAAACATCCTACCAGTAGGATAATTTTACGCTGCCTTATGACAAACTGCCCTACTTTGGCAAAATGTCCTACTGTACGTAATTTATGCACATTTCTGCTGCCACACAATAATTCCAGTACAAATTTAAGTAGGTATGACGGTTTGCCACTTAACTTTGCCCATCAGAGTATGTTTGTAGCTGATATTCATAAAGCCAGTATGGTTTGACACTTCTTTTACCCATTAAAGTGTGCTTGTAGGTCACATTCACAAAGGTAGCATGTTTTGGCACATAATTCTTCCCGTCAGAGTATGCTTCTAGTTTATAATAACAACGGTAGCATGGTTTGGCACTTGTTTGTAGAAGCAGTCTGCATGCCAAGGTGCTTAAGTTATACAGCTGTCACCATTGAAGTGATTGGAACACCTGACTATATAAACTTTGACAATGAACTCACACCATTATAGTTACAGTATATATTTACTGAATATATTTACAGATATATATATATATTTGATATTTACAGATCCAACAGAACACAGGGAGAAAGAAGTGGAAAAGAAACAGTATTCATAACAAATTATGCACATTTTTTTTTTTTTACACAAGTACTTGACCAGGCTGCTCTTTGTACTTTACTGTGACTGACAGCATATATTTACAGATATATATATATATTTGATATTTACAGATCCAACAGAACACAGGGAGAAAGAATTTCTTTTGTTTGTTTGGTTTTTTTAAATCTAGATATCTGTGTGGAGCTATGGTGACTGGGCTGAAATGTAATGTGTTCGTTTAAGCAATCATCCACTGAGGGATTTTATTCCATTTGCACAAGTTAGACCAAAAGAATTTAGGAACTTAGAAATTATGCACTCAATCCAATGATAATAGTGTTGCTGATATCTGCCTCTTTGTGAACAGCTCTACCAGCTTTCTGTAAAGCATTCTGTATTTCCACCAACCAAAAGTGCTTAGTTTAAACATATCCCCTTCCACATCTGTTAAAGAACTTCAATGAAATACATACTAGTTGAACATCAAAAACCAAACCTCTACTTCTGAAGTAAACTTCTCATTTTACTGGGTTATCTGACTACACACGCCGTCATTTGCATCATGGAGTTTATAACACAAAAAAAGGGTGAATTCTCCTCCACTGCTTCTCGTGTTGAAAGGTGTTATTCCTCTTTTACAGAACAAAATAGCTGTACGAGTGTATCTGCAAAACTTGAATGTAAAATTTGGGTCTGTCACTGACTAACAGTGTCATGATGGCCTGTGTGAAGCAGGCAAGAAAGGAAGACCCAAGAGCAGGACTCAAAACCAGGAAGTTAAACTTAAAGCGCATGTATTCTTTTTTCAGATAGATAGATAGATAGATAGATAGATAGATAGATTAACTGGAATTTAACTGGAACTATATTTATTTATTAAGGGTGTTGCTCACTAGTCCTTCTCCAAAGCAACATCCTGATTCAGTTTCATGCATGACTGACAGTTGATTTTTGTTTGTTTTCTTTTAATGGGAGTTAGTAGCACAAGTCTGTATCTGTAACAGTGGCTTTGAAAGCATGGTGAATTACAGTAAATACTATAACTATATTTCTCTCATGAAAACACTCATCAAAAGATCCAATCTAGTTCTCTGTTGTTACATAAAGCAGTTTCACCCCTGTTCTTTTTATTCCTCAGGCCTCCAGAGACTACACGGACTCAGTAGTCATTTCACAAAACCTTTACTCATCTTCAGTTAAGCATGCACCTTCTAGAAGGGGAGATGTGCAAAGCCGGTGTCCCTCTGCAAATCTCCACTGCTTTGTCTGTTTTAACCAATTTTATAGAAGCGACTCCATCATAAACCTGTGTTTCTGTATGTATGAGCGAGCACGTGAGTGCCTGTGTGTGTACGTGAGTGAGGGGTGTGTGTGTGTGTGTGCATCGTAACAGTTAAAGCACTGTGTGTGTGTCTCTGTGTATGTGACTTCCTGTTGGGCATAAAAGTCCATTTCCCTCACCCAAGCTACACCAAATTCCTTTAGAAAAGATACAAAACCGAGTTAACAGATTACAAACACTGAGACCCCCACACTGCATTGGCCTCTTGTTGTCTTACTTTTACAGCTAAGCATGTGGAGAGTCTCCTGCAAACCTGCTTCTAAGTAATGACAGTTATGAGCTTTATTACATTCAGGTACAAGCATCCCCAACTGTAGCTTCCTGTCTCCTTTTATGACAGGATGACCCCAGTATCCATAAATTCCTCTCCTCTACACAATTACACACCCTCAGGCCTATAGCTACACCAAACTGAAACACACAGACATTCACACATCCTTCCCTTTTCCTCTGATCTACAGCTGAACCCTCTCATCTAACAAATTTACCACATCATATTTTAATTATGTTTTCTTTTACTCACACTGTACAGGTGATGATGGCAGGGTGGAAATACATTTTCTTGCCTAGACCTTCCCATTCAGGGTGTAAACTGGGGTAGTCTAGCCCCAGTTTCATTGGTTGAGCCTCCAACATTTACAATATAATGTAGTCATTTTTCCAGAAAATAGATAATAATCAATTTGTCATTCTACCATTATAAAGAATTAGTGTTCAGTGTATGCTCGGCTTAAATTGACTTTGATGGCCTTGTTCTCAGCTGGCCTCTAGCAGGGTCAGCTTCATCATGTGAAGGTATTTGCCTGGTGACACAAAGTACCTGCAAATTCATCTTTTCTGCTTTTCAGAGAAGGATGCTGCACAGGTGTGGTGTCTCTGTGGTCTATTATTATTAGGACTAGCCACATAATGTGTTGTACTGGTCAAGTGACACGTCGAGAGAAATCCACAATAGATAATGATTGTTTGCTTTTGTTTATATATCCACTGCCTTGAATACACATGAATGTTATAAAGTTTATTTTTGCTTGTTCTGGAGACAGGTCAGGTGAGCTGTCTCCAGAACAAAAGAATTCATTGGATAAGGATGAGGGTGTTGTCAGGCCAATAAAAGCTTTGGATCATGTTTGAATGAGTCATTTATACTGATTTGAAGCTGCATAACGTTCTTGAATGCAGGCAAACTGACACTGAGAAGGACAAAGAAAAGGTATTTTCACAGAAGATTTCTTTGTTTTATTATTAATTAATAATTAATAAGTATCTGTGAAATATCAGTACAGCATTATGAGCTGACTGCAAAAGTAACATTTCCTAATATATTTTTCATATGTTATCATCAAGTTTAATTTCTGCACCATGAAGATGATGACTGGGTTTCTGCATGTGTGTGTCATGATGACTTTCACACACAGTCTCTGTGAGTATTTAAAACACAGAAGTTCTCTCTCACTTTTTCTACATTATCTATACATACATACTCTGTATATATAGAATATACATGCAACACATGACCAGAGAATGGAATATCTGAAATTTTGTCTTAAACCCATGTTTGTAAAAAAAAAAAGTGTCAAGGCTTTGCAAAACTGAATTAAACAATCTGAACTTTTTCTTTGTCTAAACATGAATGAGAATCATTGTACAGTAATTTCATATAATATCTAAGCCTATGTATAGATATACCATGACTATACTGTATATAAGGACATGCTGATCAATTTGAGTTTGATTTGTTTGCATTTTGCCAATATCGCTTCACTTCTGTGAGTAACTTGCATCACAAATTTTCTACTTCTTTTTAATCACTTTGTTACTAATCACAAACAATATTTGTGTGTCAAATAAAATGTCTTTTAAACTGTCTTTGCAGCTGTTCCAGAGGAAACAACTGTACCAGGTGAATATAAATGTTGCCTTTTAGTGGGAATATACTCTATTTTGATCCACTAGTAAATAATTAAAGCGATTAATCTACAATACTAACTGCAACCAAAAACATCAACTAATGCAGATGCAGACTGTTTGGGAACACTGCCAGAACCTTCACTTGGAGCACATTACTTTTTTTCCTCCAAAAGTCAGGCATACAGAAAGTCTACACAGCAGACTCATTTTCATGTGTTCTTCTTATATCTGCGATTTGTTTTTAAAAATATTGTACAATAACGTAATATAATACACATTATAAGCTTGTGTAATCATACATTTATTATACTGTACATAAGGACATGCTAAGTGACATAATTCTTAGTTTACATTTTGCTAATATCTCTTCACTTCTGTAATTTACCTGCATTTTGTATTTCTTTTTAATGTTGTAAAACGTAGAAGGTAATCAATGACACCGCAGCAACGATACACTGAAAAAAATATCTGTGGTTCAAACTGTCTTTGCAGCTGTTCCGAGGAAACAACTGTGCCAGGTGAATCTAAAAGTTGTCTTTTAATGAGAATATTTTTTTATCCACTAGTAAATATTGAAAGTTTTTACCCTATGAAGTTAATTGCAACCAAAGAACATTTTAACTCATGCAGATGGAGACAACTGGGGAACACCACCACCTCCACCATCTACAGAAGGTGGGTATATTTATTTGAGTATATGGATTTATTTTTTTTTTTCCTTCTTTAAAATTCAATTTGAACATAAGGAAAATCTACACTGCAGATTCAGTTTCATGCTTTCTTCTTTATTTGTTATTTGTTTGCAGATGACTCATTTGGGGCTGGCATCCATCTTGCCCAGATGGATGGAGTATGCACAGTCAACAGTGCCTCCTCTTTGTTCCAAAAACATGACCTGGGACGATGCTCAGGTAACAAGGTTGACCTTTTTCCTATTAATAAATGTTAAATTTTCTTGGTCACTCCATGCTGTTTATCTCCACCGTAGAATAACTGTCAGTCTCGTGGAGGACAGCTTGCATCCGTGTATAATGACCTTCAAGCTTATGAGATTCAAGAGGAGCTGAAGCGTGCTGGACATGATCATGGAGCATTTTGGGTTGGAGGCCATAATAGTCCAGGGGTAAATAGCATGATGTCTAACATTTTGAGAAGCAATTGAATTTTTTATGAATATGAATTTATATAATATTTTATTTTGCTTTAACAGAATCCTTCTTGGTCCTGGAGTGATTATATGGGAATGTCTGCTTTTGCTGACTTTTGTAATGGAGACACAGCCAAAGATGAGCACCACTGTTTGCAAATAACTTTTAGTGGTAAGTCTATCAAGTGTTTAAAAAAACAAAACAATCTTATTTGCATTCATCTATTTTGATTATCACTTCAAGCTAATTACTAGTCTATCAAGTGTTTTAAAAGTATGTATTAAAGTATATTTTTCTTTTCTTTGAAAGATATTATTATTGCACTGAGCATTGTTTCTTATCCTAGAATATTTACAGTTTGTGTTTCCAGTGATGCATCATAAAATAATTGAGATTTTAGAAATAAAAAAAATTACAGACTTCTGAAGTTACACAAAGCTATCATGTTATGTTCAAAACTTCTATGCACTGGGTTATTAATGGGTGGATTAATGTTGTCCTTGATTATTGCTGTCCACTCACTAAGATGTTAATTGTGTGGTACAAAAAATAACTGTAAGTATTGTGTACAAACATGGTGGGTGAAACAGATTAAAAAGACATTGATATTTATATATAGGCACAGAACACTGAATTGAGCAACATAAACGGCTGTGAATCAGGAAGTAGAGCAGTTCATCTGGTAATCCAAAGGTGATGCTTCAATCACTGTTTGTGTCAGTCTTCTTGACAAATACCCTTTAATGTAAATACCATTACCATTTACAAATACTGTAATTTCACAGTTAGTACTGAACGAACTAAAATTACACTTATTTGCTAAACATCGTCACCCCATGTTGGAAACCTTTTTTAGTCTGAGTAGCACTGACTGACTGTGTGTGATTTTTGTGTTTTATTTTGGTTTTCTTGCAGAGGAAAAGAGTGGATGCTTAGAGAGCATGGACTGTGAAACTGAGCTCCCGTCTATCTGTGGAAACATTATTATGTAATTGTGAATCAACTCTATAATGCATCAGTAAAAAGCACAATGATCTGCATTTTTCTTTCTCTGTATTTCCACACCATCGCTATGATGCAAACAATCAGGCATCATGTGCAATGAATTGGAGCTGAATTTTCTGTATGATTAAAAGAAAGCTTTCTCCAGACCTTTACTTTGTAGAGTGAACTGTATCTCATTCTTAAATTAAAACTATTAGCATTGCAATTTGTCTGTGAGTTATTCACCACTAACATTAGCAAATTGAATACAAAATGTTTTTTTTTTAAAGTTCATGTCCAAATGCCCCAAAGAGCTGTGCCTTCCATGGGATGAGATGTTTATTCATGGTGACATAGAAACTGTCAATCATGTTCTTCTGACAGCCAGCAGGGTGGAGGTAAGGTTACCGACCCTGCTGCTTACAGAGATGTTCCTCCAAACTACAGCATGACTGGGTTAAGATAAGGAAAGTCAATGGTAGACACCAGAATAGCCTGCAGTCTGAGTAAAGTATTGTAACCCACTCCCCACCCACTCAGGGAGGAGTTGAATATGAGTGCAAATAACCAGAACACACAGGAATTTCAGTTGACTGTGATTTTAGTTATCAACAACCTCAAAAAGAAATTACAACTTTGGCCCTTTGCTAAATAAGCTCACTGAAAACTCATTGCTCTTAATTATCTGAATTATCCCTTTAAAATGTATTTGGTTAGGTTGCAGCCTTATCTTTCAGTTTGCTCCTCAGATTTATAAAGAGTTGATGGTTGTCTAGTCAGAGAATAGATCAGGGTAACACTTTATAACATGACCTGCGAATAAGGCCCAAGTACCCTGCACTTACACGCAATTCGCATGTAAGTCAGGTTTTTGCAGGAAACAATGAAACAAGTACACTGCAAGTACCCTGTGCTTTCTGGATTGCGGGCCGTATTATGGAGTCACTTAATCTCACTTAATTTCCAGGTGTTTTCCAGGTAAAAAGATGCAAATTCTTTTGTGAATAATTTTAAGTGTTGTAGCAGCCGAAGTAATTACTAAGTAACTAATGCTTAAGTAATATTCTGCAAAATGGAAGTATACCTATTTAACTGTCTTTATATATTAGCTTTAAAATTAATACAGTGATAATCACTTTTCTCCATTTCTTATTAGAAAATTTACATTGATACGAACAATCAAACTTTGGAGACCATAGGCATCATCTGAGCAAATAATGATGGAGACAAGGTGAGTTTTTCGGTTTAATTCTGGTAGTAAATGTTGCTTCCTTTGTCATATAGTTACAATGGCGAGTGTTCATGTTACACTTTTAGTTCCATTCAGTTTTACTTCAGTAGCTCAAGTTCACAATAACACTTACCTCAAGAAGCTTTATAGAGAGCTAGAGATGGTAAAAATGTAGCTGGCCATTAAATGGATAATTGGCCATTATGTTTTTGTTTTGTTTAGGAGTGTGCTTGGTTTAAAGACGAGCCTTTTAATGTAAAAATCCTCTGAAAATGGTGTCCACTGACACCCAGTATTCTTTAAAACAACATCCTCATTCAGTTTCATGCATGATTGACTGTGCCAACAAAGTGGTTATGGAACAGAAGGTGAGTTGGTAGCAGGCAGTGTGCCTTTAATAACATCCTCATACAACAGTAAATATAGTAACTATATTTCTCCCATGATAATTTTATAGTGTAAACTAGGGTAGGATGACAGTAAATATGAGAAAAGACTGCAGGCTTCAGACTATTCTTGAATTTTACTGGTACTATATTTATGTATTTAGGGTGTTGCTCATTAGCATGTAGCCTTCTCTAAAGCAACTGATTGAGTTTTGTGCATGACTGACACATTTTATTATTTTATTTTATGTTATTTGATTTTTAAGGCAAGTCAGTTGTAAATGAAGTAAGTCTGTATCTGATACAGTGGCTTTGAAAAGATTGTTAAATTACAGTAAGTGCAGTAACTACTTTTCATCCCAAGATGATAAGTTTAGGGTGTAAACCAGTGTAGAATGCAAATTTTTACCTTTGCTCAGAATCTGTTTACACTATGTACATATAAAGGTTTTATTTAAATCTGTAATGTGTGATTTTAGCGCTTTAACATTTAAAGCATCCAGCTCAAACACTGACAATTTTTTTAATTTATTTTTATTGCGACTTAATAGCACATGAAGTCTATATCTGACACGGTGGTTTTGAAAACATTGTCAAATTACAGTAAATACTCATGATAACTCTCATCAAAAGGTCCAAACTAGTTGTCCGTACAGGGGATGATGCCTTGATCTTCCCTTTTAGGGTGTAAACTAAGGTAGCCTAGCCATTGGTTGACCCTCCAATATTTTCAATATAGTGTAGTACTGTTTTGAGAAAAATACATGATAACAATTAAGACTTATATATGCTTGTTCTTCCTACACCCCATTTGATACTTCATACACCCTGCCCGGGGTGGGGTTCACTGGTGGTTCGGGGGATGGTCTGGCTGCATCTCGGTTCACTGCTGGTTTTGCATTCCCCTAAAAAGGTCCAGGGGATGAGGGGAAGCAACAAAAAGTGTCCGGGTTGAAAAAAGAGAGAAAGGCAAAATGGTTAAATTTAAAAGGTTTTATTAAAGTTTCAACAACTCAAAGAGACGGTCAAGCAGGTATCAACTTTTAAAAAGAAAACACAACAAAACTCAGTAGTTGGTCAAAAGCCCTGGAAAGTAAGCAAAACAAAGGTTAATCACCAAGCACACTCCTCTCCACAGAGCAGGAGTAATCAAGCAGCATGCACACACACATCTCACCAGCTGCAACACCACAAGGCTCTCTGGCCTTGTGGTGTTGGCCAGCCACACAACTTGTGCCATAGTTGTGTAGTTGTTTGTCTCATTTGTTAGCCCTGTGACCTGTCCACGCTGTACCCTGTCTCTTTCCCTGAATGGATGGTGTTCCTTTTGTAAGAGTGGTGACTGAGTATAAAGCGTCCTCCAAAGCAACACTGTGATTGTCTCATGATTGACTGATAGTACTGACACACTGCTTGTTGACATTCAGTTACCAAAATGAGTCGAGTCAGCGACTGATACACTGACAGCAACATTTTTGCAGACATTTGACACAAAGCTGGCTTTTAAAATAATAATTTAATGAGTATATTTCTCTCATGTGGTGGTGTCCTGGGCTCATAATGCATTCTTGGCCATACATGTTCCTTTCTCATTGGCTTAAAAAAATCACCTTCAAAGGTATTCATTTCATATTTCTTAGCTCTTGGGTTTTGTGTAGAAACATGTTTATCTACTATATCCTGATCTCTCCCTCTCTCCCGCCCTCCTCTCTCTCTCTCTCTTTTGCTTCTAGACAAATATACAAACTTAATAAAATAAAATAAAGAAAGGACTTTATTCATTTTTATTTGACTGTTCATTCAATTGTTTTTTTTTTTTTTTATCTCACTGAAAACAGCTTGAGGCCCTTCTCCGCTGAAGTTTGGCCATTCAGTAGCCATATTGCAAGCATAACAACAACTTAATTGATGATATGACAGCAGGCATATTAAAATTTCCTCCTTATTATTGTAGATTTCATTGTCAAAATTCATTGTTCGAAGTTACGTAATTGTTGTACTTATGCAGAATTTCCAGGTATTTTACTTGAGTATTTTTGACAGCTTTACTTTCACTCCCAACATCTTTACACATAAATCTGTATTTTTCACTCCTTGCTTTTTCACAATACACTTATTTCTTTAGGTTTTACATATTTGTGGGAAGTTTTTATTTTGCATCACTATGTTTTCAAACAAACAAATAAATGAAGCGAACTATAACACATAAAAGTCAATCCTATTGATATCTCAATCAGCGGGGCTTATCACATAAAAAGACATGAAATGGGAAAAAGATATAATTTATCCTTTGTATATAGAACTGTACTCAGGGTTTAAAGTGGGCTAGGATGATCTAAAAAGGCGTTTGTGATTCAGATGTAAATAGCACTACAGAGAACAAACTATGTAAAGCATGAACAGGGAATAAGCCACACAAAACCTCTTGCCAGTGCAACAATCAGGCAATGACTAAGGGAGTGGTTCAGGCTAAAATAGTGACTGTGATAACCCCATGAGCACCAGATTAGGGTAGAGTTGGATGTCTCGAGACCGGTGTTCTGACAAAACGTCCTACTTTGGCAAAACATCCTACCAGTAGGATAATTTTACGCTGCCTTATGACAAACTGCCCTACTTTGGCAAAATGTCCTACTGTACGTAATTTATGCACATTTCTGCTGCCACACAATAATTCCAGTACAAATTTAAGTAGGTATGACGGTTTGCCACTTAACTTTGCCCATCAGAGTATGTTTGTAGCTGATATTCATAAAGCCAGTATGGTTTGACACTTCTTTTTACCCATTAAAGTGTGCTTGTAGGTCACATTCACAAAGGTAGCATGTTTTGGCACATAATTCTTCCCGTCAGAGTATGCTTCTAGTTTATAATAACAACGGTAGCATGGTTTGGCACTTGTTTGTAGAAGCAGTCTGCATGCCAAGGTGCTTAAGTTATACAGCTGTCACCATTGAAGTGATTGGAACACCTGACTATATAAACTTTGACAATGAACTCACACCATTATAGTTACAGTATATATTTACTGAATATATTTACAGATATATATATATATTTGATATTTACAGATCCAACAGAACACAGGGAGAAAGAAGTGGAAAAGAAACAGTATTCATAACAAATTATGCATTTTTTTTTTTTTTTTTTACACAAGTACTTGACCAGGCTGCTCTTTGTACTTTACTGTGACTGACAGCATATATTTACAGATATATATATATATTTGATATTTACAGATCCAACAGAACACAGGGAGAAAGAATTTCTTTTGTTTGTTTGGTTTTTAAATCTAGATATCTGTGTGGAGCTATGGTGACTGGGCTGAAATGTAATGTGTTCGTTTAAGCAATCATCCACTGAGGGATTTTATTCCATTTGCACAAGTTAGACCAAAAGAATTTAGGAACTTAGAAATTATGCACTCAATCCAATGATAATAGTGTTGCTGATATCTGCCTCTTTGTGAACAGCTCTACCAGCTTTCTGTAAAGCATTCTGTATTTCCACCAACCAAAAGTGCTTAGTTTAAACATATCCCCTTCCACATCTGTTAAAGAACTTCAATGAAATACATACTAGTTGAACATCAAAACCAAACCTCTACTTCTGAAGTAAACTTCTCATTTTACTGGGTTATCTGACTACACACGCCGTCATTTGCATCATGGAGTTTATAACACAAAAAAGGGTGAATTCTCCTCCACTGCTTCTCGTGTTGAAAGGTGTTATTCCTCTTTACAGAACAAAAAATAGCTGTACGAGTGTATCTGCAAAACTTGAATGTAAAATTTGGGTCTGTCACTGACTAACAGTGTCATGATGGCCTGTGTGAAGCAGGCAAGAAAGGAAGACCCAAGAGCAGGACTCAAAACCAGGAAGTTAAACTTAAAGCGCATGTATTCTTTTTTTCAGATAGATAGATAGATAGATAGATAGATAGATTAACTGGAATTTAACTGGAACTATATTTATTTATTAAGGGTGTTGCTCACTAGTCCTTCTCCAAAGCAACATCCTGATTCAGTTTCATGCATGACTGACAGTTGATTTTTGTTTGTTTTCTTTTAATGGGAGTTAGTAGCACAAGTCTGTATCTGTAACAGTGGCTTTGAAAGCATGGTGAATTACAGTAAATACTATAACTATATTTCTCTCATGAAAACACTCATCAAAAGATCCAATCTAGTTCTCTGTTGTTACATAAAGCAGTTTCACCCTGTTCTTTTTATTCCTCAGGCCTCCAGAGACTACACCGGACTCAGTAGTCATTTCACAAAACCTTTACTCATCTTCAGTTAAGCATGCACCTTCTAGAAGGGGAGATGTGCAAAGCCGGTGTCCCTCTGCAAATCTCCACTGCTTTGTCTGTTTTAACCAATTTTATAGAAGCGACTCCATCATAAACCTGTGTTTCTGTATGTATGAGCGAGCACGTGAGTGCCTGTGTGTGTACGTGAGTGAGGGTGTGTGTGGGTGTGTGTGCATCGTAACAGTTAAAGCACTGTGTGTGTGTCTCTGTGTATGTGACTTCCTGTTGGGCATAAAAGTCCATTTCCCCTCACCCAAGCTACACCAAATTCCTTTAGAAAAGATACAAAACCGAGTTAACAGATTACAAACACTGAGACCCCCACACTGCATTGGCCTCTTGTTGTCTTACTTTTACAGCTAAGCATGTGGAGAGTCTCCTGCAAACCTGCTTCTAAGTAATGACAGTTATGAGCTTTATTACATTCAGGTACAAGCATCCCCCAACTGTAGCTTCCTGTCTCCTTTTATGACAGGATGACCCCCAGTATCCATAAATTCCTCTCCCTCTACACAATTACACACCCTCAGGCCTATAGCTACACCAAACTGAAACACACAGACATTCACACATCCTTCCCTTTTCCTCTGATCTACAGCTGAACCCTCTCATCTAACAAATTTACCACATCATATTTTAATTATGTTTTCTTTTACTCACACTGTACAGGTGATGATGGCAGGGTGGAAATACATTTTCTTGCCTAGACCTTCCCATTCAGGGTGTAAACTGGGGTAGTCTAGCCCCAGTTTCATTGGTTGAGCCTCCAACATTTACAATATAATGTAGTCATTTTTCCAGAAAATAGATAATAATCAATTTGTCATTCTACCATTATAAAGAATTAGTGTTCAGTGTATGCTCGGCTTAAATTGACTTTGATGGCCTTGTTCTCAGCTGGCCTCTAGCAGGGTCAGCTTCATCATGTGAAGGTATTTGCCTGGTGACACAAAGTACCTGCAAATTCATCTTTTCTGCTTTTCAGAGAAGGATGCTGCACAGGTGTGGTGTCTCTGTGGTCTATTATTATTAGGACTAGCCACATAATGTGTTGTACTCGTCAAGTGACACGTCGAGAGAAATCCACAATAGATAATGATTGTTTGCTTTTGTTTATATATCCACTGCCTTGAATACACATGAATGTTATAAAGTTTACTTTGCTTGTTCTGGAGACAGGTCAGGTGAGCTGTCTCCAGAACAAAAAGAATTCATTGGATAAGGATGAGGGTGTTGTCAGGCCAATAAAAGCTTTGGATCATGTTTGAATGAGTCATTTATACTGATTTGAAGCTGCATAACGTTCTTGAATGCAGGCAAACTGACACTGAGAAGGACAAAGAAAAGGTATTTTCACAGAAGATTTCTTTGTTTTATTATTAATTAATAATTAATAAGTATCTGTGAAATATCAGTACAGCATTATGAGCTGACTGCAAAAGTAACATCCATCCATCCATCCATTCGCTTCCGCTTATCCTTTTCAGGGTCGCGGGGGGCGCTGGAGCCTATCCCAGCTGTCATAGGGCGAGAGGCGGGCACGCCTGGACAGGTCGCCAGTCTGTCGCAGGGCTAACACACAGGGACAGACAACCATTCGCACTCACATTGACTCGCACATTTACACCTAGTGGCAATTTGGATTATCCAATTAACCTATCCCCACAAGCTGCATGTCTTTGGACGGTGGGAGGAAGCCGGAGTACCCGGAGAGAACCCACGCAAACACGGGGAGAACATGCAAACTCCACACAGAAAGACCCCGGCCTGATGGTGGAATTGAACTCAGGACCTTCTTGCTGTGCGGCAACAGTGCTAACCACCGTGCCACCGTGCTGCCCGCAAAAGTAACATTTCCTAATATATTTTTCATATGTTATCATCAAGTTTAATTTCTGCACCATGAAGATGATGACTGGGTTTCTGCATGTGTGTGTCATGATGACTTTCACACACAGTCTCTGTGAGTATTTAAAACACAGAAGTTCCTCTCTCACTTTTTCTACATTATCTATACATACATACTCTGTATATATAGAATATACATGCAACACATGACCAGAGAATGGAATATCTGAAATTTTGTCTTAAACCCATGTTTGTGTAAAAAAAAAAAAAAGTGTCAAGGCTTTGCAAAACTGAATTAAACAATCTGAACTTTTCTTTGTCTAAACATGAATGAGAATCATTGTACAGTAATTTCATATAATATCTAAGCCTATGTATAGATATACCATGACTATACTGTATATAAGGACATGCTGATCAATTTGAGTTTGATTTGTTTGCATTTTGCCAATATCGCTTCACTTCTGTGAGTAACTTGCATCACAAATTTTCTACTTCTTTTTAATCACTTTGTTACTAATCACAAACAATATTTGTGTGTCAAATAAAATGTCTTTTAAACTGTCTTTGCAGCTGTTCCAGAGGAAACAACTGTACCAGGTGAATATAAATGTTGCCTTTTAGTGGGAATATACTCTATTTTGATCCACTAGTAAATAATTAAAGCGATTAATCTACAATACTAACTGCAACCAAAAACATCAACTAATGCAGATGCAGACTGTTTGGGAACACTGCCAGAACCTTCACTTGGAGCACATTACTTTTTTTCCCCTCCAAAAGTCAGGCATACAGAAAGTCTACACAGCAGACTCATTTTCATGTGTTCTTCTTTATCTGCGATTTGTTTTAAAAATATTGTACAATAACGTAATATAATACACATTATAAGCTTGTGTAATCATACATTTATTATACTGTACATAAGGACATGCTAAGTGACATAATTCTTAGTTTACATTTTGCTAATATCTCTTCACTTCTGTAATTTACCTGCATTTTGTATTTCTTTTTAATGTTGTAAAACGTAGAAGGTAATCAATGACACCGCAGCAACGATACACTGAAAAAAATATCTGTGGTTCAAACTGTCTTTGCAGCTCTTCCAGAGGAAACAACTGTGCCAGGTGAACCTAAAAGTTGTCTTTAATGAGAATATTTTTTTATCCACTAGTAAATATTGAAAGTTTTACCCTATGAAGTTAATTGCAACCAAAGAACATTTTAACTCATGCAGATGGAGACAACTGGGGAACACACCACCTCCACCATCTACAGAAGGTGGGTATATTTATTTGAGTATATGGATTTATTTTATTTTTTTCCTTCTTTAAAATTCAATTTGAACATAAGGAAAATCTACACTGCAGATTCAGTTTCATGCTTTCTTCTTTATTTGTTATTTGTTTGCAGATGACTCATTTGGGGCTGGCATCCATCTTGCCCAGATGGATGGAGTATGCACAGTCAACAGTGCCTCCTCTTTGTTCCAAAAAACATGACCTGGGACGATGCTCAGGTAACAAGGTTGACCTTTTTTCCTATTAATAAATGTTAAATTTTCTTGGTCACTCCATGCTGTTTATCTCCACCGTAGAATAACTGTCAGTCTCGTGGAGGACAGCTTGCATCCGTGTATAATGACCTTCAAGCTTATGAGATTCAAGAGGAGCTGAAGCGTGCTGGACATGATCATGGAGCATTTTGGGTTGGAGGCCATAATAGTCCAGGGTAAATAGCATGATGTCTAACATTTTGAGAAGCAATTGAATTATTTTATGAATATGAATTTATATAATATTTTATTTTGCTTTAACAGAATCCTTCTTGGTCCTGGAGTGATTATATGGGAATGTCTGCTTTTGCTGACTTTTGTAATGGAGACACAGCCAAAGATGAGCACCACTGTTTGCAAATAACTTTTAGTGGTAAGTCTATCAAGTGTTTAAAAAACAAAACAATCTTATTTGCATTCATCTATTTTGATTATCACTTCAAGCTAATTACTAGTCTATCAAGTGTTTTAAAAGTATGTATTAAAGTATATTTTCTTTTCTTTGAAAGATATTATTATTGCACTGAGCATTGTTTCTTATCCTAGAATATTTACAGTTTGTGTTTCCAGTGATGCATCATAAAATAATTGAGATTTTAGAAAAAAAAAATTACAGACTTCTGAAGTTACACAAAGCTATCATGTTATGTTCAAAACTTCTATGCACTGGGTTATTAATGGGTGGATTAATGTTGTCCTTGATTATTGCTGTCCACTCACTAAGATGTTAATTGTGTGGTACAAAAATAACTGTAAGTATTGTGTACAAACATGGTGGGTGAAACAGATTAAAAGACATTGATATTTATATATAGGCACAGAACACTGAATTGAGCAACATAAACGGCTGTGAATCAGGAAGTAGAGCAGTTCATCTGGTAATCCAAAGGTGATGCTTCAATCACTGTTTGTGTCAGTCTTCTTGACAAATACCCTTTAATGTAAATACCATTACCATTTACAAATACTGTAATTTCACAGTTAGTACTGAACGAACTAAAATTACACTTATTTGCTAAACATCGTCACCCCATGTTGGAAACCTTTTTAGTCTGAGTAGCACTGACTGACTGTGTGTGATTTTTGTGTTTTATTTTGGTTTTCTTGCAGAGGAAAAGAGTGGATGCTTAGAGAGCATGGACTGTGAAACTGAGCTCCCGTCTATCTGTGGAAACATTATTATGTAATTGTGAATCAACTCTATAATGCATCAGTAAAAAGCACAATGATCTGCATTTTTCTTTCTCTGTATTTCCACACCATCGCTATGATGCAAACAATCAGGCATCATGTGCAATGAATTGGAGCTGAATTTTCTGTATGATTAAAAGAAAGCTTTCTCCAGACCTTTACTTTGTAGAGTGAACTGTATCTCATTCTTAAATTAAAACTATTAGCATTGCAATTTGTCTGTGAGTTATTCACCACTAACATTAGCAAATTGAATACAAAATGTTTTTTTTTTTTAAAGTTCATGTCCAAATGCCCCAAAGAGCTGTGCCTTCCATGGGATGAGATGTTTATTCATGGTGACATAGAAACTGTCAATCATGTTCTTCTGACAGCCAGCAGGGTGGAGGTAAGGTTACCGACCCTGCTGCTTACAGAGATGTTCCTCCAAACTACAGCATGACTGGGTTAAGATAAGGAAAGTCAATGGTAGACACCAGAATAGCCTGCAGTCTGAGTAAAGTATTGTAACCCACTCCCCACCCACTCAGGGAGGAGTTGAATATGAGTGCAAATAACCAGAACACACAGGAATTTCAGTTGACTGTGATTTTAGTTATCAACAACCTCAAAAAGAAATTACAACTTTGGCCCTTTGCTAAATAAGCTCACTGAAAACTCATTGCTCTTAATTATCTGAATTATCCCTTTAAAATGTATTTGGTTAGGTTGCAGCCTTATCTTTCAGTTTGCTCCTCAGATTTATAAAGAGTTGATGGTTGTCTAGTCAGAGAATAGATCAGGGTAACACTTTATAACATGACCTGCGAATAAGGCCCAAGTACCCTGCACTTACACGCATTAGCATGTAAGTCAGGTTTTTGCAGGAAACAATGAAACAAGTACACTGCAAGTACCCTGTGCTTTCTGGATTGCGGGTCGATTATGGAGTCACTTAATCTCACTTAATTTCCAGGTGTTTTCCAGGTAAAAGATGCAAATTCTTTTGTGAATAATTTTAAGTGTTGTAGCAGCCAAGTAATTACTAAGTAACTAATGCTTAAGTAATATTCTGCAAAATGGAAGTATACCTATTCAACTGTCTTTATATATTAGCTTTAAAATTAATACAGTGATAATCACTTTTCTCCATTTCTTATTAGAAAATTTACATTGATACGAACAATCAAACTTTGGAGACCATAGGCATCATCTGAGCAAATAATGATGGAGACAAGGTGAGTTTTTCGGTTTAATTCTGGTAGTAAATGTTGCTTCCTTTGTCATATAGTTACAATGGCGAGTGTTCATGTTACACTTTTAGTTCCATTCAGTTTTACTTCAGTAGCTCAAGTTCACAATAACACTTACCTCAAGAAGCTTTATAGAGAGCTAGAGATGGTAAAATGTAGCTGGCCATTAAATGGATAATTGGCCATTATGTTTTTGTTTTGTTTAGGAGTGTGCTTGGTTTAAAGACGAGCCTTTTAATGTAAAAATCCTCTGAAAATGGTGTCCACTGACACCCAGTATTCTTTAAAACAACATCCTCATTCAGTTTCATGCATGATTGACTGTGCCAACAAAGTGGTTATGGAACAGAAGGTGAGTTGGTAGCAGGCAGTGTGCCTTTAATAACATCCTCATACAACAGTAAATATAGTAACTATATTTCTCCCATGATAATTTTATAGTGTAAACTAGGGTAGGATGACAGTAAATATGAGAAAAGACTGCAGGCTTCAGACTATTCTTGAATTTTACTGGTACTATATTTATGTATTTAGGGTGTTGCTCATTAGCATGTAGCCTTCTCTAAAGCAACTGATTGAGTTTTGTGCATGACTGACACATTTTATTATTTTATTTTATGTTATTTGATTTTTAAGGCAAGTCAGTTGTAAATGAAGTAAGTCTGTATCTGATACAGTGGCTTTGAAAAGATTGTTAAATTACAGTAAGTGCAGTAACTACTTTTCATCCCAAGATGATAAGTTTAGGGTGTAAACCAGTGTAGAATGCAAATTTTACCTTTGCTCAGAATCTGTTTACACTATGTACATATAAAGGTTTTATTTAAATCTGTAATGTGTGATTTTAGCGCTTTAACATTTAAAGCATCCAGCTCAAACACTGACAATTTTTTAATTTATTTTTATTGCGACTTAATAGCACATGAAGTCTATATCTGACACGGTGGTTTTGAAAACATTGTCAAATTACAGTAAATACTCATGATAACTCTCATCAAAAGGTCCAAACTAGTTGTCCGTACAGGGGATGATGCCTTGATCTTCCCTTTTAGGGTGTAAACTAAGGTAGCCTAGCCATTGGTTGACCCTCCAATATTTTCAATATAGTGTAGTACTGTTTTGAGAAAAATACATGATAACAATTAAGACTTATATATGCTTGTTCTTCCTACACCCCATTTGATACTTCATACACCCTGCCCGGGGTGGGGTTCACTGGTGGTTCGGGGGATGGTCTGGCTGCATCTCGGTTCACTGCTGGTTTTGCATTCCCTAAAAGGTCCAGGGATGAGGGAAGCAACAAAAAGTGTCCGGGTTGAAAAAAGAGAGAAAGGCAAAATGGTTAAATTTAAAAGGTTTTATTAAAGTTTCAACAACTCAAAGAGACGGTCAAGCAGGTATCAACTTTTAAAAAGAAAACACAACAAAACTCAGTAGTTGGTCAAAAGCCCTGGAAAGTAAGCAAAACAAAGGTTAATCACCAAGCACACTCCTCTCCACAGAGCAGGAGTAATCAAGCAGCATGCACACACACATCTCACCAGCTGCAACACCACAAGGCTCTCTGGCCTTGTGGTGTTGTGCCAGCTACACAACTTGTGCCATAGTTGTGTAGTTGTTTGTCTCTATTTGTTAGCCCTGTGACCTGTCCACGCTGTACCCTGTCTCTTTCCCTGAATGGATGGTGTTCCTTTTGTAAGAGTGGTGACTGAGTATAAAGCGTCCTCCAAAGCAACACTGTGATTGTCTCATGATTGACTGATAGTACTGACACACTGCTTGTTGACATTCAGTTACCAAAATGAGTCGAGTCAGCGACTGATACACTGACAGCAACATTTTTGCAGACATTTGACACAAAGCTGGCTTTTAAAATAATAATTTAATGAGTATATTTCTCTCATGTGGTGGTGTCCTGGGCTCATAATGCATTCTTGGCCATACATGTTCCTTTCTCATTGGCTTAAAAAAATCACCTTCAAAGGTATTCATTTCATATTTCTTAGCTCTTGGGTTTTGTGTAGAAACATGTTTATCTACTATATCCTGATCTCTCCTCTCTCCTCCCCCCCCTCTCTCTCTCTCTTTTGCTTCTAGACAAATATACAAACTTAATAAAATAAAATAAAGAAAGGACTTTATTCATTTTTTATTTGACTGTTCATTCAATTGTTTTTTTTTTTTTATCTCACTGAAAACAGCTTGAGGCCCTTCTCCGCTGAAGTTTGGCCATTCAGTAGCCATATTGCAAGCATAACAACAACTTAATTGATGATATGACAGCAGGCATATTAAAATTTCCTCCTTATTATTGTAGATTTCATTGTCAAAATTCATTGTTCGAAGTTACGTAATTGTTGTACTTATGCAGAATTTCCAGGTATTTTACTTGAGTATTTTTTGACAGCTTTACTTTCACTCCCAACATCTTTACACATAAATCTGTATTTTTCACTCCTTGCTTTTTCACAATACACTTATTTCTTTAGGTTTTACATATTTGTGGGAAGTTTTTATTTTGCATCACTATGTTTTCAAACAAACAAATAAATGAAGGGAACTATAACACATAAAAGTCAATCCTATTGATATCTCAATCAGCGGGGCTTATCACATAAAAAGACATGAAATGGGAAAAAAGATATAATTTATCCTTTGTATATAGAACTGTACTCAGGGTTTAAAGTGGGCTAGGATGATCTAAAAAGGCGTTTGTGATTCAGATGTAAATAGCACTACAGAGAACAAACTATGTAAAGCATGAACAGGGAATAAGCCACACAAAACCTCTTGCCAGTGCAACAATCAGGCAATGACTAAGGGAGTGGTTCAGGCTAAAATAGTCACTGTGATAACCCCATGAGCACCAGATTAGGGTAGAGTTGGATGTCTCGAGACCGGTGTTCTGACAAAACGTCCTACTTTGGCAAAACATCCTACCTGTAGGAAAATTTTACGGTGTCCTCTGACAAAACGTCCTACTTTGGCAAACCATCCTACCAGTAGGATAATTTTACGCTGCCTTATGACAAACTGCCCTACTTTGGCAAAATGTCCTACTGTACGTAATTTATGCACATTTCTGCTGCCACACAATAATTCCAGTACAAATTTAAGTAGGTATGACGGTTTGCCACTTAACTTTGCCCATCAGAGTATGTTTGTAGCTGATATTCATAAAGCCAGTATGGTTTGACACTTCTTTTTACCCATTAAAGTGTGCTTGTAGGTCACATTCACAAAGGTAGCATGTTTTGGAACGTAATTCTTCCCGTCAGAGTATGCTTCTTGCTCTTATTAACAAAGGTAGCATGTTTTGGCACGTAATTCTTCCCGTCAGAGTATGCTTCTAGTTTATAATAACAGAGGTAGCATATTTTGGCACGTAATTCTTCCCGTCAGAGTATGCTTCTAGTTTATAATAACAACGGTAGCATGTTTTGGCACGTAATTCTTCCCGTCAGAGTATGCTTCTTGCTCTTATTAACAAAGGTAGCATGGTTTGGCACTTGTTTGTAGAAGCAGTCTGCATGCCAAGGTGCTTAAGTTATACAGCTGTCACCATAGAAGTGATTGGAACACCTGACTATATAAACTTTGACAATGAACTCACACCATTATAGTTACAGTATATATTTACTGAATATATTTACAGATATATATATATATATATTTGATATTTACAGATCCAACAGAACACAGGGAGAAAGAAGTGGAAAAGAAACAGTATTCATAACAATTATGCACATTTGTCGCACAAGTACTTGACCAGGCTGCTCTCATATTGAGCACATCCAAAATGTGCCCATCTGAGACAAAACTCACACTGCACCTGAAGAGGGAGAAGGGGGGGTGTAAGTGTGTTAACCAACATTACGAATTTCATGAGAAAATAATTACTACAGTGGCTTGCAAAAGTATTCGCCCCTTGAACTTTTCCACATTTTGTCAGATTGCATTCACAAACATGAATCAATTTTATTGGAATTCCACGTGAAAGAACAACGTCTCTACCTGGTAGAGACATACCCCTAAAAGGTCTGGCAGCTGTAATTGCAGATAAAGGTGGTTCTACAAAGTATTGACTCAGGGGCTGAATAATTACGCACACCCCACTTTTCAGTTATTCATTTGTAAAATTGTTTGGAATCATATACGACTGTCGTTCCACTCCTCACGTATACACCACTTTGTATTGGTCTTTCATGTGGAATTACAATTAAAATTGATTCGTGTTTGTGGCTGTAATATGACAAAATGTGGAAAAGTTCAAGGGGGCCGAATAATGTTGCAAGCAACTGTATATTGCATTTGTGGTTTATTTGTTTTACCATTTCAATCATACTGGACTCAGGATCGGCTTCCAGCATGGAACAAACCACACAGTAGTCATCAGCATTACCTAGAAACACACCGGCGTTCAACATAACAGTTTTAAACAAAACTGAAAGTGCTATTGCAATACAAAAGCACATGACTCAACTTACTTTGATGTTCTAGCAGTTCGCAAGCAATTTCTGTGCGTTGCAGCCCCAATGGCTTCTGGAGTGGACAGCACCCTAGTAACCTCTCCACTCATAAGGTATAGTGTTCGGCAAACTGTAAAATATGTTACAGTAATTGCAATTGATTAACTTAATTCTAGTTAAATACAATAAATACAATTAAATACAATGGCTTATTAAATACCTTCAACACTAAAACTCCACAACTGCTGGAGTCCATCTGCTTGCTGTGTGGCAGAGTCTCCATTTTCCAATCCACTCGGGACTCTTCCTTTCCTTTCATCTTCAGAAAATTCCTAATAAAAATAAAACAATTTTTTAAAATGTAGCCAGCATTTTGCTCTAAATATAAAAAACCCCCACAAACCAAACAACCCAAAACAGATAATTAATGAATGATGAATACCTCCAGTTACGCATAATTTTCCTTTCATAACAACCTTCATTTCCAAGAGGGTCTAACAGCAGTACAGATCGTGAGGAGATTTTGACAACCTAAAATAAAAATTGTATTTAGTAGAATATGTGTAGTACACTAACTTAAGTAAACATAATCAGTTGTAAGCATTTTCAAAAAAAGAATATGCTGCTAAAAAGAACAATGTACCACAAGGATCCAGTGTGCACCGAAGTTCAGTGGGCACAACCAAATGTCCTCAGCCGGAAACAACATCTGTGGAATATTTTAAGTTTATAAAGGTTTAGATTCATTTACATAACATGCACTATATGACCTATATAACATCTACATTACCTTGGTGACACATTTAAACTTCCCAGAAAACAGAGAGGTTGCAACAACGCAAGACAACTGATACACGGGTTCCTGAAAAATGCAAGAGTTTTTTAAAAGATTACATAATTGTATAAAATGCTTTTGTGAAATAACCGCATACGTTCTTACTTGCCTTTTGTTTCCTAATGAGGCAGTGCAGGTATGCATCAATGACCTGTTTGGATTAACAGAAGGTTATTTTTACAGACCACCACTAGGACCAAAAATGATTACTTCACTTACCTCATCAGAAAGCCACCCACTGTCCTCCAGTGTGCGAAAAGAAGAGTCATACAATTTGTATGGCCCAACGACTGCCTCCACACGCCCGGTGTCTTTTGCAGCCCAAAGCCACTTCACTAAAAACAAAATATGATAAGTTTCTTTAGTAATAACAGTTGCCATTTGAAAATCACGGTCAATGGCCAACGGGCCACAAACAGACAAGGGCCAACGGGCCAACAACAGACAAGGGCCAACGGGCCAACAAAATAACCATGCCAGAGGGGAGAAATTAGCCAAAATTGGACCAACAGGTCAAAATTAGCAAGAGGGGAGAAAAAAAAAATTCTATCCATTCGACTAGCCAAACTGGCAACAATTGACCAACCGGTCAGAATGAGATTTTAGCTATGCCACCTTTTTCTTGCGTGCTGGGTTTCTGGGGGTCACTGGTACAAGCTCTTCTGGTGCTTGGACTGATGTTACCTGAGCTATTTTTGGTGCAAACTGTATGACAGAGGGTCTGTTATTTTGCAGCGCTTCAGGATGATGCTGAGGACTGCAAGGCTGCATCTCAGAAGATGGGCTACTCTCAACAGGTTCAGTTGGAGTTGAGACTTGGACAGGGTGGCTTGTTCTATAAGGTTTAATGTGGTCAATACTGTATAGACTTTTAAAGTATTTCCCTCAGCGTTTTTCAGTCTAACACATTTTCCACTGATGTCATCAATTGTGTAGGGACCTGAAAAATCCGGTTCAAGTCTTCCTCCTTTTCGCCCACGTTTCCTCATATTTAGAAGCAGAATTTGATCCCCTACATTTTACACAACATTTTTGTACTTTTTCAGGACCCGCTTGGCGTATGCAACCTTTTTGCTTGTCTTGTGACTTCATAATGTTTTCTTGTGCAGTTTCTTTAACTGCATGTTGTGCTTCACTTTCAGACTGTACATAGTCACTGTACCTTTTGTCGTCTGGCAGAATGATGTTGGAAATCTAAAGTTTTGTAGATATTAGCAATTAAAACAAGATGATATCATATTCATAAAGACATTACTGGGTTTTTTACTTAAATGGTTTCAATTCTTAGTTCTAACGTAGAAAGAATTTGACAAACACTCACCGGCACTTGAGCAGGCACTTCTGATGGAAATACTGCCTCTCTTCCATACATCAGAAAAAAAAGGTGAGTATTTTGTTGTGGTGTGTACTTTTGACCGCAGTGAAAACAGGGTGGGATCTAGATACAGATCCCAGTTATTCTGCTGGTCATTCACCAGTTTTCGGAGGGCTCTAAATGCAGGCATCGAAATATGTAAAGACAGTAATTAAAGTTTAATTAGAAGTAAAGAAATTAATAAATTATTAAGTAACAATTAAGTTTGAATAACATAAGTAATGTTATTAAAACTGATAGATAAAAATTAGGCATACCTTTTTATATTGTCATTGGTCTTTTCATCTAGACCATTGGTCTGTGGATGGTATGCTGCTGTGACACTTCTTTCAATTTGCAATAACTTGCAAAGATCAGAGTTGAGCTTCAACAGATAAGGACTAGGTTCTTATACTTCTTATACAAGCACACAAGAAAAAATCTTTGACCCCAGTGAAGTAAAGTTAAAAAATGTAACTGAAAATTATTTAACACTTACTTCATTCACAAACTCTCTGCCTTGGTCTGACAAAATCCTTTTGGGGCAGCCATGTCTATATATAATGGAGCACAAGTGCTGGGCTACCTCAGATGCAGATTTCGTTTTTAATGGGAAAGCTTCAACCCATTTTGAAAAGTAGTCAGTTGCAGTCAGTATATACTGGAAGCCGCTTGACGTTTTAGGAAGAGGTCCAGTAAGATCTATACCAATAAGTTCCCGCACTTCAGACACCTATCAAGGACAAATTAATAATTTGAATAACAATTTGTATAATGTACACATTAACATCGATGGTTAAAATTAGTTGGCAAACACTCCTGCCTTCATGAATATGAGCTAGAAGTATAGTTTGATGGGTAAAAGGGGCATAATATTTACCTGAATACACTGCAACGGTTGCACAGCAGTCAGTGGTTTCCCAACTTTTTGACACTGGTCACATTCCAGAATCTTTAAGGTAAAAATATTTATGGAGTTCACGTAAATGTTCAACATTCTCATTTATAAAAAAAACCCAAAAAACATCATTAATGATATATTCTCTAACGAACAAACAATTTAGCAGCAAAACTTTGTGTGTGTCTTCAAATCTCTGCCAGGCCTACAGGTTATTACTGTAATATCACTAATTAATCATATTTATTTATATTTTGCAAGTGTACAGTTTCTCTTTTAACTGATATCAAAAAAAATTTCTTATTTTAAACGGCATTTAACAACAATGCAAACAGTTAATACATACCCATGTTTTAATGTCAACTGTCATACCAAACCAGTAAAATCTGGAACACACTGCATTTAGCGTTTTGTGTGTGCCAGTGTGTCCTCCAATTGGAGATGAATGAAACTCATGAAATATCTTCCTGGCATCATCCATGGTTTTTACTACTTTTCTGGTTCCAACAAAGAGTTCTCCATCTGCAGTAGAACAATATATATTTATAAATTAATTTAACCACATATATGTGTTGTTAGTATTAACAATAAATTACTGACCCTTTTGTTGGAATTTTGAGGCATATCTTCTGAGGTTTTGCCTCTGAGCCTTGTCATATCCTGAAGGGTTGGAGCCCGCAGAAATAAGCGCGTAAATCTCTTCCCACTTCTTCTCCATATCTCACGAATGTAAGTAAACATTTTCTTCTGAGCTTCAATATGTGCAGTTAACAATGCAAATAATGTAACTTATTAAATAACGACATTACCGAAACAGCCTTAAAACACCAAAGCTGCGGATTCAGAAGTGTTGTGCAAATACCACGTGTCCAGTAACTTGACAGCAGACTTCACCGAAGCTGCAAATTCGACAGTTTTGTGCAGAAAGCAGATAGCGACTTTACTTTAATATTGACAAACAATCACAAAGGCTTAAAAAACTCAAGTATCAACGTCAATAAAAAGTACTAATACTTACTACTTACCTATTTTCCTGCAAATATGACAACGGAGTAGCATTAAATCACAGCCGGATGCGCTTTGCTTCACTTTATGTGTTGTGCGCATGCGCGCACATGCTCAGGAACAACGGGTAGGACCGTTTGCGGGGTAGGAGAAATTCCCAGAACACCTGTTTTGGTCTCGAGACCACTTTTATGTGGTCTTGGTCTTGTCTTGGTCTCGACTGACTTTGGTCTCGGTCTCGGTCTTGCGTTCTCAAATCGACATAGTGTTCGGGAGATTTGGAGTCAACCATCAACGGAGCGGGGGGGTGGCTTACTGGGCTTATGCCCGGGTCATTTTTTCAGAAGCATGGGGTCTTTTGGAGTATAATTTGTTAGTTAGATGCCTGACTGACAACTGTATAAAACAAAAACAACACACGAAGCGCAGAGCGCACCGTCGTAAATTCCCCCTAATTTTGGTATGATCCGAGCTCAGGCACTAGGCGACTGAGCACAGCACGCTGTTATACTTGTTAATGATTCTGAATTGTACTTTGTGCTCGAGTTGCATCACTAAGTACTTCTCATTGACCTTTGGACTTCACTGCTTGCATTGCCCTACAGAAAGAAGAGTGTGTGTAAATGCTGACAGTCTGATGGATTATTACCCACCACCACTTTATAACATGGCAGGCCTTTTTGTTGTCTCCCTACACCATTCACCGTTTCCTCTTAGTTCTCTTTCAGGGATGGAAATTGAAGAGGAATATACAAGCCTCCTGCTGGCACTAGACAGAGAGAAAATAATCTGCATTGTAGAACATCTGACGGACGTTATTGGTGTACAACAAAAAAGTGATCTTTTGTTTGTGGAGACAGAAGATCTCAAACCCTTTCTCACACCAATTCAAATACGTAAACTACTTCTTGCATTTAAAGGTTTGTGTAGGTTCTGTACAAATCATAGACTTGAGTCTATGATTTGAAGGTCACTCATAGACTCATATGTCACTGATTAGCTTGATTAGCTTTTTTTTCTCTTCACCATACTACACATGTACTTTGACAGTATAATATTGAAGAGTGTTTTGGGGCTCACATTGTCTGGTAGATACTTAACACGGAAAACAGACTATTCATGAATTTTACTGGTACTATATTTATGTATTTAGGGTGTTGCTCATTAGCATGTAGCCTTCTCTAAAGCAACTGATTGAGTTTTGTGCATGACTGACACATTTTATTATTTTATTTTATGTTATTTGATTTTTAGGGCAAGTCAGTTGTAAATGAAGTAAGTCTGTATCTGATACAGTGGCTTTGAAAAGATTGTTAAATTACAGTAAATGCAGTAACTACTTTTCATCCCAAGATGGTAAGTTTAGGGTGTAAACCAGTGTAGAAAGCAAATTTTTACCTTTGCTCAGAATCTGTTTACACTATGTACATATAAAGGTTTTATTTAAATCTGTAACGTGTGATTTTAGCGCTTTAACATTTAAAGCATCCAGCTCAAACACTGACATTTTTTTAATTTATTTTTATTGCGACTTAATAGCACATGAAGTCTATATCTGATACGGTGGTCTTGAAAACATTGTCAAATTACAGTAAATACTCATAATAATTATCATCAAAAGGTCCAAACTAGTTGTCCATACAGGGGATGATGCCTTGATCTTCCCTTTTAGGGTGTAAACTAAGGTAGCCTAGCCATTGGTTGACCCTCCAATATTTTCAATATAGTGTAGTACTGTTTTGAGAAAAATACATGATAACAATTAAGACTTATATATGCTTGTCCTTCCTACACCCCATTTGATACTTCATACACCCTGCCCGGGGTGGGGTTCACTGGTGGTTCGGGGGATGGTCTGGCTGCATCTCGGTTCACTGCTGGTGTTGCATTCCCTTAAAAAGGTCCAGGGGATGAGGGGAAGCAACATTATTTGCCTGGTGACAAGAAATACCTGAAAGTTAATCTTTTCTAAATTTTAGAGAAATACATTGCACATGTGTTATGTCTGTGGGGTCTCTTTTTTGGAGACTAGCCACAAACATACTGTGTTATATTCACAGAGTGACGTAATAAGACAATTCCACAATACACATAAACACTGATCTTTTTTTTTTTTTTTTTTAATATGTACTGCTAATGTCTTGAATAAACATTATAAAGATATGCAGAACATACAATTATTTATTGCCAAGTCCAAATGTAAGAGGGCTTTAAGAGAGAAAGGTACACTAAGCAGTTGAATAGTCCAACACTGTGCTTTCACATAGGTGAACTCAGCTGAAATGAATAAAGTACATGGTGGTCTCTTTCTGGGTGATTTTCTTGACATCAAATAATTCCGGCTATTAAGGAATTCAGTATCACTCTGATGTAACATAACTCTCCAGTCTTTTCTCCAGTATAAGCAAACCAAACCACATAATATGACAGAAGTTCCCGTATATAGTGTGCCAAACACCATACTATCCCTAGAGCAGCAGTCTGTTATACAACTGTTCAGTGTTCATGCAGTTCTGTAGTTATTTTTTTATTTCTTGATAAAGCTATTGTGTCAGCAGGTTGTGTTTAACCTAAATATTCACACATATCTAAAAAAAATATTCGTTCTGATATTCGTTTAAAATTTTGATAGAACAGTAGCAGTATAATGTCCTTGAAAGTGGATATAAGGCCCTTGTAGAGCAAAACTGAGTATTTTGGTGTGATGTCCACATATGTGGACGCCAGGTCCTTGGAGGTTAAACACACACAACCCCCCACCCCCCCAATCAGTTTCCATGTTCTCCCCATTTTCACGTGGGCAGTTGATGGTGTTAGGTTAACTGATGATTCTAAATTGCCCATAGTTGTGAATGGTTGTTTGTCTTTATTTGTTAGCCCTGTGACCTGTCCACGCTGTACCCTGTCTCTTACCCTGAATGGATGGTGTTCCTTTTGTAAGAGTGGTGACTGAGTATATAGCATCCTCCAAAGCAACACTTTGATTATGTCTCATGACTGACTGATGGTACTGACACACTGCTTGTTAACGTTCACTTGACAAAGTGAGTTGAGTCAGTGACTGATACACTGACAGCAACATTTTTGCAGACATTTGACACAAAGCTGGCTTTTGAAATAATATTTTAATTAGGGATGCACCGATACCGATA
The DNA here is from genome assembly GCF_013358895.1 of Oreochromis aureus. NCBI lineage: Eukaryota > Metazoa > Chordata > Actinopteri > Cichliformes > Cichlidae > Oreochromis > Oreochromis aureus. The sequence continues at coordinate 50,883,423 of NC_052944.1, read as the reverse complement.
CTGGTATCGGGTATCGGGGCGATACTGTAAAATGTGTGCGCACTCGTACTCGTAAAAGTTAACCGATACCATGAACCGATACTAATGTAGCCCGGATGGGAATTTGGGAGTGGATACTCATAATTCCCATGGACTTAAACGCCACGGTAACATAAGGTGTTCACAGTTGATGTTATGTGATGTAACTCTACCCTGAATGTAATTTGCCCTGTAATATGTCGCAAGGTAAATACAGGTAATTAGAGCAATCAAACTGTTATGTTAATCATAAAAGTATTATTTTATGGTATGTAACTCTGAAGGAGTTAAAATATTTTCAGAGTTCTCATTTTCTGGAGGCCCGTGAAGGTAGCATAAAACGGGACCTGTGTATCTGTTGCAATGGAGGAGGAGAAGAGAAAGGCATGGAGAGATGAACGAGGTTAGCTGAACCAAAGTGAGAGACCCGGCTAGTTTTACTGAGGTTAACCAGCACAAAAGAGTGTGTGACTAGAAAACTGACCGTGTGAGAGCTTCACAACAGAGTGTGGGTGAAGTGACTTTTTGTTTCAATGGTCGCACCACCGTGCTGTGTTTCCAGCTACGATCGCCGAGGCTAAAGGCTAGCCCGGACTGCTTGGCTTCGCCAAGGAGGCAGCCGCTATGGACTGTCGGAGAGCTGGACAGTGACTCGCTAACGTGCTGTAGCAGAGACAGCATCGGGTCCGCAGGGAGTGGATTTAGTGTGGGACTGGTGAACGGCGACCTACCGAGCAACGGAACTGTAAGTCAGACTTTGTGCTCTTACTGGGAGAAGAGGATTTTCTCCATCGTCCGGCGTGAGCAGCAAACAGGCCTGCAACAAGTGTGAGTGTGTGTGGGCCCATGTGTGAATATTGTGTGTTTAGTGGATTTATATAACGTGTTTTGGAGTGTATATTAGTGAGTCACTTACCAAAAGGTGATAACATAAGTTGGGTTGTTTAATATAATTTCAAAGGGAATTATTTCATTTATACAGTGTATTTCATTTGGTTAAGGAATTGGAATATCATTTGAGTTTAAAAAAGGGATGTGTTGTACAGTATTTGTCTCTGCCCTTACGTTCAGTAAACGTTTCGTTTGTGTTAAAGAGTTGTCTGGGGTCGTTTCTTTACTACTGGTTAAGTTTAACTTGTGTGTGGTAGAAGTATCGGTTTTTGTACTCGGTATCGGCAAGTACTCAGATCCAAGTATCGGTATCGGATCGGTTTGAAAAAATTGGTATCGTTGCATCCCTAATTTTAATGACTATATTTCTCTCATGTGGTGGTGTCCTGGGCTCATAATGCATTCTTGGCCATACATGTTCCTTTCTCATTGGCTTATAAAATCATTCTCAAAGGTATTCATTCCATATTTTTAGTTCTTGGGTTTTGTGTAGAAACATATCTACTATATCCTGATCTCTCTGTCTCTCTCTATCCCTCTATTGCTTCTAGACAAATATACAAACTTAATAAAATAAATAAATGACTTTATTTGTTTTTTTTATTTGACTGTTCATTCAATTGTGGGTTTTTTTCCCATCTCACTAAAAACAGCTTGAGGCCATTCTCGGCCAAAGTTTTGCCATCCAATAGCCATATTGCAGCATAACAACAACTTAATCGATGATATGACAGTGTACATATTAATATTTCCCTCTGCCTCATTATTGCAGATTTCATTGTCAAAGTTCAAGTTGAGAGTTTATGAAATACCAGCAACATCATAATGATTATTTACAAAGAATGTGACTCATATTGTCATGAGACCAAAAAAGGTTGGGGTTTTTTTTTTTTGTTTTTTTTTTTGTATTGATCAAACTTTGGAAGTTGCGTAATTGTTGTACTTATGCAGAATTTAAGAAATTTTATTTTTACCCCCAACATTTTTACACCTAAGTCTGTACTTTTCACTCTTTACTTTTTCACAACAAGCTTGTTTATTTAGGTTTTACATATTTGTGGGAAGTTTTATTTTGCATCAATGTATGTTTTCAAACAAAAAAATAAATTATGGGAACTTTAACACAAAAAAGTCAAATGTATTGATATCTCAGTCAGTGGGGCTTATCACATAAAAAGACATGAAATTGAAAAAAAAAAAGATAATTTATCCTCTGTATATAGCACTCTACTTGTGGTTTAAAGTGGGCTAGGATGATCTAAAAAGTTGTTTGTGGTGCAGATGTCCATAGAACTACAGAAAACAAACTCATGAAAAGCATGAACAAGGCAGAAGCCACAACACAAAACCTCTTGCCAGTGCAACAATCAGGCAATGAGTAAGGGAGTGGTTCACTGTGATGACCCCATGAGGACCAGATTGGTTAATCAACAGATCTTTAGCAAGGCTTGACAGCTGGGTGGGGAAGCCTGGAGGAACCAGTGCTGTAAGAGCTAAATAAAAACACACCCAAGAACATAAAAACACATGCACAGGCAGGGCGAAAAAGAGAACAAGAGAGAGAGAGAGTCAGAAAAGGCATGCCAGTGCAGGAAGATGTCCTGCAAAACAAGCTATGGTGTACTAACTTTGTGTTATTTTAAAGTTGTATGAAATTACTAGGAGGAAGTTCAGTGAGGGTTAAACAGGCCAGCTTGATTTACAGTTTAGATTTTACAACAATGCACTATGTTGCACTGGTGCACAGTGACTGTGGTGTTCCTGGTCATAAGTACATATTGTTGAATTCAGCTGTGCAAATCCACTAAGAGCAGAAAAACTTTGGCCAGCAGTTGCGTTTGAGCTGGTTCAAAAGGTTTTTTAAGGTGTTTTCAACACCTTTGTAAACAAAATCTTCCTTTCTTAACATACATTATGTTTACATCTTTCCAATGTGACAGCTTATGCCTTGCGTTTTCAACTAAAGAAAATAAAGTCAGGTTCAGTCCAGAAACCTTCAGCTATTAATGTCACAAGAGTTCACAGCAAAATCTCCAGTGTTAAATTAACACTAGAGAGTGTCTATATGTGTCCACTCCTCTGAGTGTTAAATATAACACTGTTGAGTGTTAAATGAAAACTTTTGACAGTGTTACATTTTTAAAAGTAACCTAGTCAGTTCTGAAGATTTACAATGACTAAAACTGAGCAGTGCTGATTTTCTAACACTGGAATATTTCTAACATTTTGAGTTATTTTCCAGTGTTAGAAAATCAGCACTGCTCATTTTTATTCATTGTAAATCTTGAAAACTGACTAGGTTACTTTTAAAAATACAACACTGTCAAAAGTGTTCATTTAACACTCAACAGTGTTATATTTAACACTCAAAGGAGTGGACACATATAGACACTCTCTAGTGTTAATTTAACACTGGAGATTTTGCTGTGAACTCTTGTGACATTAATAGCTGAAGGTTTCTGGACTGAACCTGACTTTATTTTCTTTAGTTGAAAACGCAAGGCATAAGCTGACACATATAGACACTCTCTAGTGTTAATATAACAGTGGAGATTTTGCTGTGTTGTCTATCTATTACAAATCAGAGGCTGAACAACAAGTTGCTAAATGAGACAGTATCAGGTGGAGGGTAGCAGGTATACTTACTGACACTCTGACTTTATCAGTGCTGGTGTCATGCCCTTTGCTGCTAAAGTATTTATACCTACTTTCTATAGCCATACTTCATACTGGTACTCAGGTTGTTACACTCTACTTATCATATTATTTATCACATCATTTTATTATTTATTCTGCTTTTTTAAACTATTTATTTATAAATTTTTTTAAAAATACGTTTTTTCATTATTCTGTCTCTTTTAGCTCCGGGACCGTGTGTACATAATTTCGTTCCACCTCATGTTAACATGCAATGAAAATGGCTTAATGCTGTTCTGGATTTTAAGCAGCACTCTGTACCTGCCAGTGGCTGGGGCCGATGCTCTACCTCCCCCGGCTGATGTAATAATTATTATAATCATATTAATATCATGTCAAATATGTAGACGAAGTGTGACCACAAAGGATACACGCATGAACAAAAAAAAAAAAAAAAAAAAAAAGATGGCCAATGCTACAGGTCAAAAGAAGAATGTGATCTAATATTTTTCTACTGAAATTACACAGCAGTACAGAATAGTTACAACAGATGTGTTGGGACAGATCCCTGCTAGTGCTAGCACTGAACCTTGCACCATGTATTTCAATACTGGAATTGTCTGTCCATCATTAAAACTCATACCTGCAAATCAGTTACAAATGGGGTGTATGAGCTGCTTTACATCACACACAATAAATTATGTAAATAACGTTAAAATTAAATAACATATTACTTAAAAGATATTTTTGGTGGTAATAGTGAAATTTAATATCATTGTATTCATAACGGTGAATGCAGGATGCTCTCTAAATAAAAACATAAAAGAAACGGAGGACAGTTTTATCGATTGTTGAGTGGTTGTGCTCTGTGGATCCTCCTCTTTCAACATCAGTCAATAAATGAAATTAAGACAACATGATGTTTTGATTCAGAAAGAGAAAAATGCAACAAATATCTGGGTGACATGATTTTTTTTCCATCAGTCTTTTTTTCTAATGACATATTAGTTCCTGATTTTGCAACTGTGTAAACATAACAGTATATAAGTGCTGCTCTTAGATCTGTTTCCTACTTCATTGCTGGAAGGCTGAAGCTGACGGCTACTACTGTTACAGAAATAGATCACCTGCTACAAACTCTCTGAATCTCTTTTCTCTTTTAACCACCTGTCACTTCAGATCTTGTTTTCCACAGAGATACTAAACATAAGCATGAAGCTGCTGACTGTGTCTCCACTTCTTTGTGCAATGATGGCTTTGACAACTGCTATTGGTGAGTACTGGAGTATAATATGCTTATGGAATAGAATGGAAAACTGATGATAAAATATCAACATCTGTTTGAATATATCCAGATCTTGAAGATGAAGAGGGCAGCGGTGGTAGAGAGGAACTATTGCTTACAGGTCTGTGGAAAATTTCCAGAATATCACTAAACGTAATGATATTTCTGTCATTCTGAACAGAAGTGCAATATCCAGCAAGACACACAGCTAAGTTCGTGGTACAAAAGAATTGTTATGGGATATGAAAGAAAATACATTGAAAAAGCAATGTTTAAACGTTGGCACTATCTGACCAGTTACAGTATGAATAAATGTACAGGCAGGAGAGCACCTGGTTTTATGAAGGAATATATAACTATGATACAGGAAAGTATGAAAAGAGTAAACCAACACAGTTATTGAGTGTAGGCCTGTGAAAAGCAAATGGTTTACAGTCTGTTTTGAATGTAAGCACAGATGTAATTGGCCTCAGTTCTGCAGGAAGCTTATTCCAAAGAACAGGACAACTGTAAATGTTCTTTGGAACAAGTAACACCACATTTAGCTTTAATTGTGCAAACAGTTAAAAATACATCTGTGGATCTAAAAGGTTTAATTGGGTCATAGACACTGAACAAGCCAGAGGTGCACTGGGGGGCAAAGCTTGAGCTTGAACTTGAACTAACATAACAAGAAAGTTCTGTTCTAAACAGAGAACCTTTGCCATGATACCCTAGGTTGACTTCAGTATAGGACTAAATGGCCTGTATTTATATAGCGCCTTTCTGGTCCCTAAGGACCCCAAAGCGCTTTACATATCCAGTCATCCACCCATTCACACACTGGTGATGGCAAGCTACATTGTAGCCACAGCCACCCTGGGGCGCACTGACAGAGGCGAGGCTGCCGGACATTGGCGCCACCGGGCCCTCTGACCACCACCAGTAGGCAACGGGTGAAGTGTCTTACCCAAGGACACAACGACCGAGACTGTCCGAGCCGGGACTCGAACCGGTAACCTTCCGATTACAAGGCGAACTCCCAACTCTTGAGCCATGATCGCCCGACTACATGGTCAAATTACTGTGTATGTGTAAGGACTGGTTGCTGTACCTACTGATCATTTAGATAGTTCTGCAGTAGTAAACTGCTAAGAGTAAACACATGGATTGATATCTTACAGTCATTTTGAGATAAAAATGTTCGAACATTTAACATACAGTGCTTCACAGATTTATTAGACCACATGTCATAAAAACTAGATGAGTGATAGTCTAATACACTTATATCATCCTTTTTAATTGATAGAAATTAACATTTGATATTTGATTTGAAATGTAACACATAAGAAGAACAAAAAACCCCAAAACAAACAAACAAAAAACCCAAACCAAGTGGTCCAAAAAGCTAAAAACCAAAATGACTGTTCCAAAAAGTACTTTAGTGTTGCTTTGTATGCTTGTCTTCAGGAGAAGATCATGATGTGAAGACATCCAGACGCTGTCCATATGGCTGGAAGAGGTACCGCAAACGATGCTTCCTCTTTGTTTCCCAACCCCTGTCTTGGGCTCAGGCTCAGGTAAAAATGTGCATTTAACCTTTTTTCTTCATGGATTGACTTTAATGCTTTTATACTTTGTAAGTATAGCGTTGTAAAATCCTTCATCCCTTTTTGTTTAATTTGGAAATTTTCTTGTCTCTCGATCTCCACTGTAGAAAAACTGTGAGCAAATGAACGCAAACCTTGCATCTGTACACTGTCGCAAAGAGCACAAGTTCATTCGGAGGCTGATATTTCGTGCCACTCGCCAGTGTAAACTTACATGGCTCGGAGGCTCAAATGCAAAAGTGGTATACATCTCATCATTATGCAAAATCTGACAGATAAGAAGTATTATTCTGCATATCAAGTACATTATTTGTACCCTCTGTTATTTGAGAGTTTAGCTTGTTTGTAAATGTATTCTTTTCTTTTCTGTTCTGTTTTTAGAATTATATTTGGACTTGGACCGATGGAACAAATTTCAGATATACAAACTGGTGTCGTGGAGAACCGAGCAACAGTTATGGCCACTGCCTGGAGATGAATTTTTCAGGTAAATATTTAAAGAAATCCCTTAAACTATAGTGTAAGCCCTATTAATGTTAAGGAAAAAAGCCACAATACCCTATTTTCCTAAATAATATTTATTAATAGTAAATAGTTCATACAAATGCTGCATCTTGTTAAATAACAATAATCGAATACCAAATGTAATTGTTTTTGTTTAACAAGTGAATAAAAACATTACATTTTATTGGAATAAAATATACAATAATTTTTGCATTGTGATTTGATAGCAACAGTAAATACTCACTGCTATTAATCAGTTTCAGTTAATGTGATTTTTGTTGCTTACAGCAAAAAAGTGTTGGAATGATGTGTTCTGTTCCTGCCTCCGCCCATCTGTCTGCGTCAAGAATATCTGGTGATTCCTGACCTCATACGAAGGCACGGTGCACCTGGCAAAGAAACAAACTGTCTCATATATCCTCCAAAGAGTCTGCTTCTCATTTTACATCTTTGCTTCTGTTCAGCTATGCTGAAAAAAAAAAAATGCAAATAAAATGACAGAAACTGTAGTTTTTCTCTTTCAGGAATGTGTAATAGAAATACTGCTTTTAGCAAAGCTTCAAGTACAAAAATGAGCTGTTCTTTCTTGCTTGTCTGTATCATTAAAATCTTAAGCACTGAATCAAACTGGTCACATGTTCATGGGTTAACTCATATATTTAAAGCTATTATTGTTTTCTCAAACAATCAATAGAAATTCAGGCACCATCAAAGTAGGTACAAATCTAGTTTTAGACTCAGAATGCATTCAAACCCATTAAATAGTAAAAGGTAATCGGCAAAAAATGTCCAAGAATGACCTAGCTGGGATCCTGTGGGACATCTAGTTACAGACAAACTGGTGATTGTTAACCTACTGGTAGCGTTGAGGGACAAGAGAGGGAAGACCATAGTGGTAGCTATAGTGGTCCCTGTAGTAAGTGGAGTTGTATATTTAGATATAGATGTGTGTTTTAATGTAAATTTGAAAATTTTGCAATGGCTATTAGAAGATCTGCAGCTTTTAAGCACTTGTGACTTGGCTTAATTTTTCAGTTCTGAGCTGGTGTTGACACACTTCTCAGGTCAATGTGTATTGCACTTGAATACACTGAAGAACTCTTGGTGACCTACAAGAGTCCCTAGTTTTCTATATAAATACAGAGGTCATCCCTATTTTGTATTTTAATATTAGGACACGTCATTTATAAGTATAACTGGATTAACTTTTTTACTTTGCCTTGTGCATTGTAGCTGCAGTGTGGAGTCTGTCCACATGATGGGGCTGTGGTCAGCAATATGATAAAAATATACAGCATCTGCAGCCAGCAGCTCTGTACACAACATTCTTCTTTCCTTATGACTCATTGTTTGTGTTTTGGTCGTCAGATTTGATACTTGTGTAGAATTCTTATCAATTATATTGAAGTTTGGTTTTTGTTTAGGTTTTTGTGTGCACTGTTGAACTGTTGTCTGTGGTTTCTGGTTTCAGTTCATTTTGTACTTTTGAGTTTAGTTCTCAGTATTTTATGATATTTTGGTTCACATATTTCCAGCTGAAGAGATCGTGTACCCTCTTCCCATGCTTCTCTGTTGTAGTAATGAAATGTGAAATGGATTATTTACCTGTTTTAAATAGGGTTCTTCTTCACTTTCTGTTTTACTGTGACAGTTACTTATAACTTGTGTCTTGCTTTGAGTTTAACTTCCTCTCCTGGCCCATTGCCCTGATCGTCTTCAGTTCTGCCCAGTTGTATACTAGACCTGGTTTTATTGTGTGTGTGTGTGTGTGTGTGTGTGTTCCTTCACAGGGGTGTTTGTTTTAAAATCTGCTGAGAAACGGCTTAATCTTTTCTTGTATGTGCCTCATGCTGCAGTTGAGAAGCATCTGTTGCTTAACTGTGGTAGTTGCTGCAACTTCTGCACAAAGCCAAATATAAATTACAGATGCTAAATGTTGATACTAAAACAAATGTATAATTGACATTGAGATTATATTTATAAATTCTATTTTGTATTTAGCTGATATGTTAGCGATGACTGAAGCTTTCTGAAGCTTGTATTGAAAATGGTTCATTACTTGAAGCTTTTCAACACAGCCCTCTTTGCTGTCCACAAATATGAAGAGCAGCTTGAATCTGCAACTTGAAATTAACTGCTTCATTATGATTGTCGACTCTACAGAGCTGTTTAATATGATGTGACAGTTCTGTCTGATATCATTATGTCTATTTTAAAATCATTTTGATGTTAAACGTTTCTTGTTTAACCTCCTAAGACCTGACATCCACATACGTGGACATCATATTTTGGGTTGTCTAGACCACAATACTAAATTTTGCTCTACAAGGGCCTGACATCCTCTTCTCAGAAACTACATCAGGTGAAAAGATAATTCTTTGTTTTTACATTCATCTGGTCCCAATCAGCCCAAAAAGCAAAGAGAAATTAAAAATGCATGCCATGAAAGAGTTCCGGTCTTAGCGGGTTAAACATTATAACGTGTTCTCCTTTTGGTTTTGACTTCTTGATGTTTATTAATTAATTAATAGTTGATTAATTAATTAAGAGACATTTAATAAAAATAAATACACTATATATAATAATGTACAACACAATCTTACAATAGGTTGGACGTATGGTTGTGTTAAGAGATCCCTGCCTTCACACATTTTTCATATTGTATGACAGTTTGGACTCAAGCAGCACCATCTACAATTCAGCCTGTGGTATCTTTATATAATCAAACCTTAAAAATAATGGATAAAAAATCGGTTCGGTGGCATCATTGTCACATTTTACAGAAATATAACTTACTTAGTTTTTTTTTTTTTTTTTTTTTTTTTAACCTGTCCCGTTTGGTTCTTTTGCCATCAGAATTATTGTCTAAAGGCAAAGAAAGATGCCCAACGGATTTACTTTACCAAATGGACCATCCCAGCCTTGCCGTAATGGTCCATTTGATTCACCTTTTATTGTTTATTTTATTTTCACTTGCTGAATACGGGACAGACTTGACTGGTGGAAAGAAAGAGGGAAAGAAAAACAGCTGAGAAGAGGGACAGGGGAGAAGGGCAAAAACCAAAAACCAACAGAATAAGCAGACAAAAAATACATATATCGATCACCTGGATCACCTGTTGAGAAAGAAAAAAGAAAGCAAGCAGAAGAAAACGAGAGTAATAAACAACATCACAATGATATATGGGAATATGACAGTAAATACTAAATATTAAACATTATTGTGCAGCACGTGAGATCGACAGCGCACAGTGTGCTTTGAGGTAGGAGCCAAAAAGGGTGTAGTTGTGTGTGTGATCACCCGTGTGTGCACCTGTGAGCATGGACGCTTGTTTTTAAAAGGTTCCTTCATGTAATGATCTGCTAGAGGGTGTGGGGGGCCACTGCCCCGTCCTCCAGGGCATGATGCAGGTATGGAGGAGATCAAAACTCCAGACATCCAGAGGCCCCCAGAACACAAGAGACCAAGGAAGACCGACAGAGGGCAGCAGCGCCACTATCCCAGAAAGAGCTGAGGAGAGTCCCAGATGAGGGGTCACTCAGCAGCCATGAGCAGAAGCCGGGGGTTGCAGTGGACGTGCCCGTGAGCTCCGCCGGCAGCCAGCTGTGCCTGAGTGACCGAGCCCCGGGCCGAGAGGCCGAGGGCACCCCAAACTTACTTACTTAGTTTTAAGAGTTTTAATCATTGGTGTTATCTTAAATTAGTTTTTAAATGTATAAATAGGATGGCCCCAGAGTGTCTCAATAGATACATTCAGAGACAAGACAGTAATCGTGTTACTAGGAGTAAGGTGAACGGCAACTGCAAGATATTATATCGCAGATCTACATTCGGTCAGTCAGCTTTTTCCATAAAGGCCTGCCATCTGTGGAATACACTTCCAACCGATATCAAACTGATTACAGACATTAGATCCTTTACATAGAAGGTTAAAGTGTGGTTAAAGGGAAACCAAAGTTGTAGTCATTTTATCTGATGATTTTAATTTTATTTTAAATTATTGTCTATTAATTGTAATTGTATTTATGATGTAATTTGATTTTATGAAAATGTATGTTTTATTGTAATATGTATTTATTTAAGATTGTAAGCCCAACAAGGGACAATTGTTGAAAATTAGCAGTAGCTATAAACCTATGTGCGGTACATCAGTCTCATGTCTTGCACCTGAACTATGTTAAACTGCACTGTCCCTTTCAAATAAATAAATAAATTCAAATTCAAAAATACATGATATTGTAATTAACTAGTTGAAAGGTACACCTATCTATGTATAGTATACTACAACCTGAGGGCAGGACTTGCTCATGAACTGGTTATTATTCAAGAACAGGCAGAGCGCCCTGTCTTCCTCACTGGTTCCATGATTATCATTGTGTCGCACAGTGAATCGCTCTGTCTCACACAATAAGTCTCAAAGTGACTGGCTAAAAAAAGAAAATAATTGGTTGTAATTGTAATAATAGTTTTGTTGAAGAAATGGTTGTTTTTACTTTAGCAATAATTTTTTCAAGAACAAATACTGAGAAAAGAATAATGAAACTGTTTTAACCCTCAGTCCTCTGAAGTTTAGGTCATACTGGGTGATGACTCCAAATGTAGGCTCAACATCGAACCCTGTATCTTGATGCATGTGCAATCATCCCAGTAAGGAAATACCAGAAAACTGATTCTGTTTATCTGGAAATGGTTTTGTCAATTTCATTACTGAGCTAATATATATACATATGGAACAAACTGTCTGATGCCTCCCTTTAAAAGAAAAGACTCAGTATGTCAGGTAGTCTCTCATCCATATGAATTCAGTCATTTCTCTGATGGACAACTTGTGGATATCCTCATTATTGTATTTGCAAAGATGTAATAGCACAAGAGTGAAATTCTGAAGAAGTTGGCACAGTATCTTTTAAAACTGAAGTTGAAACTTAATTTCACAAGAATTGTTGCTAAATCCCTGGCATGTAACTATTTTAAGGTAAATGAGGCAACTTTACTGCAGAAGAACGGTCTGTATAATAAAGCATCTCACTGAGGTCAGGCAAGGCAAAGGCAAAAAAAAAAAAAAAAACCCACAACATCTTTTGCACATTGACCTCAGTGACTAGCATAGGAAATATTCTAAATGAGCCAGTAACCGTTTCAATGTTTAAAATTATTAGGATCTTCCTAAGGCACCAATTATGATAATTCTGAAATGCAATGTTGTTTCTTATTAAGAATTTAATTAACAATTTCAACAGTCATTAATGAAATAATGTTTCTCCTAGACTGAAAACAATGTAGATAAAGTGCAAGAATATTGACAAGACAGAGTTCAGTTATATTCAGTGTATTTGTAGGATTACACTATTATTAGTTGGAGTCAATTGTTAAACACATGTTGAATTCTCTCACAGCTGCTCTACTCCTGTGTTGTTGCAGTATATTAATGACTAACCTCGTACTGTGGATGGATTATCTCAGTTGTTCTCCTGACTGAAGTTTGGTCCATTTACAGCATCATGCCATGCAATTGCATTTGTCTCTAACCATCGGGAACCCTCAAGTTGACTTTTATCGAGTGGAAGAAAGTTAGCATTAAACCTCCAGCTTCACTGTGTTTATGTTATGCTAACATAGCTGTGTTGCTAGAGATCACAGCACATCGTTATATACCAGCTAGTCCAACTTCAGTAACCCAACAAAAGTTACTGCTGTTTAGTTTTTGTCTTCATTTATGTTGGAAGTGATAGCAGAGCTGTGCGTTTTAATTTTTTCTGAAATCTCTCTGTCAGAACATGCTATATCATGTTTAGGTGGAAACTAGTGAGCTAACTTCCTGCTAACTTCTACTTCCGTTAAATTGAGTAAATTCTGTTTTCATGGATGCCTGGATGTTAAACTTAATTGTTACACCTGATACAGCAGCAACGCTGATCATTTTATTGAAATGAAAGAATTTTGACAGTTTTTAACTCTCTGTGATGCCGCAGTTGTTTGTTTGACGTTGGCCCCTGAAGCGGAGTTTGGACCCGGATTTGGACCCGAGGCTCCTGACTACAGCAGCTGTAATAACAATCCAAGCTGTGTGGCTTTGTAGCTTACCAAAGTCGTACTAAAACATTTTTGGACAGATTTTTGTGCGCCGTGTACCACATAAAATCAGTTCAAGGTCAATAAGCACAACCAGAATTCATACATACGGCGTACTGGATTATAAGATGCATTGTCGATTTTTGAGAAAACTAAAGGATTTTAGGTGCGCCGGTCACTGTGGGCTGGAGGCTATCCCAAATGCCATAGGGAGGCAGGGTGGCTCCTGAAAAGGTCACCAGTCTATCACAGGGAAAAGGACAACCATTCACAATCAAAATCACAACTATGGACAATTTAGAATTACCAATGAACCAAACCGGAGTGAATATGGTTTACTACATTTTAACATCTATATTAAAATATTAGGGTGAAACTAAAATGCTTTAATCAGAATTGTAAGTTATTTCTGAAAAGAGGTTAAATTCAAATTTTATGTGTCACATACACAGTACAACATATAGTGAACATGTAGTGAAATGCTTGTGTCTGAGCTGCGGACAGGCTGCAGACTTAGCTGTACCATTCCAGGGCTTGGTTTTATATTATGTCTACTAAATGTGGTTTCCCACAATTTCTTACATATGGAAATATGTAAAAAGTAAAAATGTGCAAGGGTGTATGCAGGGCTCATATCCCTGCAGGCACATATGAATTTTTAACTAATTGAACAATCTGGTTTTTTTTTTATTAGAAAGAAAAGGGAAGAATTTATTTATGTAGAAGTAACAGCTTTCAAAACTGAAGTTTAGCAATAATTTCACAAGAGTTTCATTAGTGTTACCTGCTGCTCTGCAAGCATTGGGCAGAACATTGATTTACTGTTGAAATATGGAAAATATGCCATGTTTATTACAATAAGCTTTCTGTACAAGTGTATACCTCAAAACCTCATTAGATGTCATGGGATACAGGACTGAGTTGTTGTACAAGATTGAAGTAAATTACCACTGATAATCATGGATGCCACTAATGCTAAAACCCTGTAACAGATTGGAGACCTGCAAAGGGTGTGGCCTGTCTTTTATCTCAACTAAACTAGGTTTCAAGCCCCAGCACACGACTGAACTGAATAAGTAGAAAAAAATGGATGAATGGGGGGCTTTGGAAGACAACTGTTTTTTTTTCCTATAAGGTACACAAAAGGTTTATTAATTGTGCTGTGGTTGTACTCTCTGGAGCCACATCAGTAAACGTGAAATTTAATCAGCATGTGGCAGTTTTGCAATGATGATTAGACTTCCTAGTTCCTGGTTTTGCAACTATTTACATAAAAGAAAAAGTACATAAGTGCTCATCTTAGAGATGTTTAACACTCCAAATTCGAAGGCTGAAACTACTGGCTGGTACTGAAATAGGTGACAGACTTCCATAATAGACCTGCAGGAAACTCTGAATTTGTAGTTATCCCTTCATTAATGAAGTGGCAGTCGCTTCAGATCTTAAGTTTTTTCACAGAGATACTAAACATCACCATGAAGTTGCTGGTTGTGTCTGCACTTTTTTGTGCAATGATGGCTCTGACCACTGCTGCTGGTGAGTATTGCATTATTTATGTCTCTCTCTCTCTCTCTCTCTCTCAGAGAGTTAATTGTAACGAGAGTTAATCTCATTAAAATTACATTAACGCCATAACTGCATTAATGCGGCATTAACTCCGTTAACGAGTTACCGTGGATCGCCCCGTGCAAACACGGGCTGCACGGCGTCAATGCATTAGTGCAGTTAGCTTGTTAACGCCTTGACGCCCTATATACATTTTTTATGGAAAAATATGATAACTGTAAAACTGATGATCAATCATCTGCTGTTTCAATGCTGTCAGCTCTGCCAGCTAAAGAGGCCAGCAATGACACGGAGGTACTACTGCTCACAGGTCTGTGGACAGTTTCCAGATTATAGTATCATCTTACAATCATACACATGAATAATGAAAAGTAAATCTTGTGTACAAATGTAATAAATGGAAAACTAATGATCAAAGTCAACATCTGTTTGAATATATCCAGCTCTTGAAGATGAAGAGGCCGGAAGTGGAATGGATTCAGTATTGTTTACAGGTCTGTGGAAAATTTGCAGATTTTCACAAAAATTAAACACATTTCTGTCCCACTAATCAGAAAAACCTTGTCCTGTACAATGTGAAGCTAAGTTTGTAGTACAAAGTAAATGTTTAAAGGTTTATTGGAGAAACTAGAGTGAAAAAGAAATATATGTTATAGATACCCTTAAAAACTAAACTTTTACATATTGTTATGAGATCTCTGCCTATGAAAATAGCATCACCATTCCTGTATGATCCCTGTGGGAGATTAGAAGGATTCACAGCAAACAACTTTACAACATTTTTATTGTTCAGTGCGCATTAATATAAATGTATAGATTCTGGGGTTTTCTGTTGTTTTTCCTTGTTCTTATTGTAGGGTCTTCACCTAAAAACAGCTGTTGTGATTTAGCATAATAAAAATAAAATTCAGTTCAACTGACTTTTTATGTTATCCTAAAACAGGAAATTTACACTTGCAGACCTCATATCAAATTTGTATTTAAATTTAGCCTGTTTGAATCTGTTTTCCTTTCTTTTGTATTTATTAATTCTTATTAATTTGATGATTTAGAAAATGTGTAAAATGTTTTTATACCAATGCTATTCTGCAGCTTGGTTTGATTTCCACTGCTCAAACTGCAGATACTAGAACACAGAACACATCTAAAATACCTGAAGAACTATTTTTACCTTGATCTTTATAAAACTAAAGTGATTTCCAGGTCTTCCAGGTCTTTATCAGGCTGTGAGAGATTTTGATACCCTGCACAACGCACTACATCACCCTATTAAAAATCTTCTGCATTTTCTAATGTCTCTGTTTGGAGTAAGCTCATTTAGATTGGTTAAATGCTGCCAAGCTGTGACCAGGCAGGGTAAATGCTGCGTTATAACTCAGTGAGTTGATAACTAGCTTTGTGTGACCACTAATCCTGTTTGCCAGTGTTAGGGTTGAGTCAATTTAGATAAAGACACGCAGGGTTTGTTGAACTTGTGTTGTAGTGCAGGTGTCAGAGCACTCCCCTTCTCCCACAGAGAGACGCTAAACTGGTTATCAACTAACTCAGACATTTGACCAGTCATAGTATGGTACTGGAAGCAGAGGTGCTTAATTTATAAAGAAATATGGACAAATTTGGAAAGGTTAAGCACAAAATACACATTGAAAGAAACATAGCAGTGTCCGAGTGAGCAAAAGCGCTGTAAAGCAGAATCATATTAACCTTGTGGGCTTTAAACACTTTTGTCAGACTAGAAGTGAGCTGCTCTAAAGGTTAACCTATTTGAAGCCAGGAAAGGAAGCTGTTAAATGAACAAGACATGGGGGAATATGATGAGTTATAAACAACAAAACTGAAGCCCCGATGGTGTTTAATGGTGTAAAATTAAAGAATAAATACAAAAACTAAATTCATTTCTAGGCATAGGATACTTTGTTCGATACCACTTTATAAAGTACTTTTTTTTTCAGGTGAACCTCATGATATGAAGCCAAAAAAACAATGCCCCAATGGTTGGACAGAGTACTGCAACCGCTGTTTTATCTATGTTTTTCATGCCATGTCTTGGGCTCAGGCTCAGGTAAAAATCTCGATTTTCTATATTGTAAATTTAAAAATCCTATTTTGGTGAAATCCTATTTTTTTGCTTACTTTGGAAATTCTGCTGCCTGTTGATCTCCACTGTAGAGAAACTGTGACTTCATGAAAGCAAACCTTGCATCTGTACACACCTTTGAAGAGTACAAGTTTGTTCAGCACCTGATATTTAATTCCACACATGCAAGTCAACAGACATGGCTTGGAGGCTCAGATGCACAGGAGGTATTTGAGTCATCATTGTACAAATATTTATAGACATTATGAGATAGTTAAAAAATAATGCACCCATCAAACATTGTTCTTTCCCATCACTGTCTCTATACAGTAGTTGTGGCCTTGCGGTTGCGGTTTAGCTTGTTTTTAAATGTATTCTTGTCTATTTTGTTCGTTTTTGCAGAATGGTTATTGGTTTTGGATTGATGGAACACAGTTCAGATACACAAACTGGTGTCCTGGACAGCCAAGCAACTATTATTATGAGCAATGCCTGCAGATGAATTTTGGAGGTAAATTTTGAAAGAAACCCCTGAAAGTATAGTGTGTGCTGGGTGTGCAATGGTATCTCATGTTTGGAGAATATTTTTCTTTGATAAACTGGCTACATAAGGGATGACAACATGTAAAAGAAATATTAAAAAAAATGGAATAAATAATAAAGACTAGACAAACTATGACAATCAAGTGCATGAGTCTGGCAAAAGCCATAATCATCCACTTGTGAAAGTAAATCTTTTGGGCATTTCCTTGGTCGTCAGACTATAATTCTGATTGCTGCAGTATATATACATATTTACAGAGTGATGTGATAGTATGATCAACAGTGAATATTGACTAATATTTTTGTTATTACATAAACCAAGATATTCCTTTCAGAGCTTTTCAAAGCTGATTTTTGGTCTTACAGGACACAAGTGTTGGGATGATGCATACTGTACCAAACTACTGTCATCTGTCTGCGCCAAGAAGATCTGATGATTTCTGCTGACATAAAGGCATGTTAATCCTGGCAAAGAAGCAATCAATCTCATGTATCCTCTAAAGAATCTGTTTCTGATGTTACAGCTTTACTTATTTTGTTTGGCTCTAATGCGACATAAGGAATGAAGTCACACGTGGCATAACTGGAGTTGGATTGTTTCTCTTTGTAGAAGCAAACTGAATGTGTAATAGAATGAATGCTTTTCTTGCAAAATGTTATTTCCCAAAATGAAGTTTTTCTTAATTTCTGTATCATTAAAATCTTAAGCATTGATATTTCTGAGTGAATGTAAATTTGAAGAGAAGCACATATTTACAGGGACAGGTAGTAAGCAAAGATTTTATTGATGTGCAACCTTTTAAAAATATTACATTTAAAAGAACATATGAAGTGGCAAAAATGGGGCTTGAAGGCCTGCTTGACTCTCTGAACCTCTTTTATCTCTATCAGTGGTTTGGGATGACTTTTACGGTAAGGCAAGGAGAGCCAGACCTCGGGATCTCATAAAACATCAGATCAGTGCTAGCGTGATAGCATACATACTGTTATGAAGCTTGTTTCTTGTATCCACTGAATTTACACTATAGTGATAACTTCCCAGTCAGTTTGAGATATTGTACATGCTTGGGTTTCCTTTTGCATGCAATAAAGAAGTAATAGTTAAAACGAGCACCTTCCACTAAGGTGGATACCTCAGACTCTTTACGAAAGACTTTTGGAGCCATCGTGAACACGAATACTCATTCTAATAACAGAAACCTGCACCATATGTTGAACCTTCAACATGCCCAAAAATGGAAGTTTTTTTATGTGTCCATTGGTGTATGTTTGTCTCTAAAGTGTGTGTTCAGGGCTGTGTCTATACAGTGTGATGTGTGCTCATACCTAAATGGGGTTTTGTGTACATAGGTGTGTGTTTAGCAAAGCAGGAGAAAGGAAAAAAACCTCATCCTAACAGATTTGTCAGTTTATTTGTCTTCTGTAAGTGCAAAAACTAAACCTGGTGTGCCAGAATGTCATACTAGGGAGGTTCTTTTAAATCCAAAGGGGGAGAAAGTCAGTCAGAAACCCAGGGGCACAGAGATGCTACAGGTCTAATTAGAAAATGTTTATTCCCAGGCCGGAAAGCAGGAATAAAACAAACAATTCTAAAAAAGAGTGAAAAAAAAGGGACCTCTACTCATGCTGGACTCCTATTGGAGGACAGCATGAGAACAGAAAACAAAAAAAACTCCTCTGCACAGAAAGCACATCAATGTCCACAGCACAACATTATGGAGCACGTGACAAGCAACTGGGGTGGGTAGGGGGTGAGGAGTAATCCCAAGCAAACACAGCAGCCATCCCGCCCTGCAGCTATTTTTCCAGCGCTGGGCCCAGACCCGCCGTGTTCTCCAGGAGGGAATAAGCGGCGAAGGCGTTTGGGAAGGGAGGGGGGATGAGTGAGTGCATATCAGTGTATGTGTATGTGTGTCCAGAGTTCAGCTGAGACAGTGTCCTTCGCCCTGCCAGGCTAAGTTAACAGTCTGCCAGCCAACCCAGGTGGCCTTGCTTGAAACGGGAAGAACAGTCTAAACACATTCGTTATCAGGGAGTTTTTGTTCGGCTCCAGCTTTGAGCCCACAGCTGGCGCCAAAGGGATAGCCGCATTATGATGGTGGTTTTTCTTTAGTGCGAACAACTCATGAGAATTTGCTGCGCCATCGAGTGGACGATTCAAGTGAAACAGGCTCAATGATTATAATGATGTGACGTGTAAACATCTAAATTGAATAAATAAATTGTTTTCATGGTTATTCATTCTGAATATTGTCTCAGTATGTCTGATACAAAAGAGAAAGTGGAAATTATCAGGACAGAGTTTTGGTATGATTATGTAAATGTGTAATCATGTTTATGTACATCTGCATAATGACACAAACTATTGTGTGGCGTGTCACTTTTTAAACAACTAAAAGACAGAAATCAGATTACAGGATCTGTGGTGTTGTTTATTTATATTATGGTACTTATCATTTGTGATATTTATTACTGTGTGCATACTTTATTAGGAGAGATGAGAGCTAAATATTGCCAGACAGGGGAAATCTTCTCTTCCTTGCTGGTTCCATTGAAGAAGAAATGCTCAAGTAACTATGTAACACGTATGTAATCCAATTCCACAACACAGTGCGATGGGGAATCAGCTGTGTTTTGCTGCACATTTTATTTCGAATCTGGCGCAAACCGGCGAGCCAGTTAATGAATCAGTCACGTGGTACGGGCTGCCCGCGAGGCCTCGAACATCACTGCATATGTAATCAAAGCAACCCTCGATACAAGCTTCACAAAAACTCCCCCGAGATTACCCGACACACGCTTCAAAGCTTCGACACACAAGACACATCACTACCTATAGGCCCAGGAGCCTCCAACAGCCACCAGGCCCAGGATCCACCACCAGCCACCAGGCCCAGGATCCACCATCAGGAATCAACAACTAAACAGGTGTGTTTGCATCTTATTTGAGCCGCCTACAAAATGCCACCAAAGAAAGGCACAGTCTCCAAGGATGAGATGGAGAAGATTAAGAAATCTCTAAATTACATGTCAGGAGAGCTTTCTACTATCTCCAAACAACAGAAATTGCTTTTGGATATGATGGGAAAGATTAAAGAACTGCAAAAACTAAATAAAGAAAAGGACAAAAAAATAGCCCTACTTGAGTCCCGAGTGGCAGATCTAGAGCAGTACACCAGTATGAATGACTTAATAGTAAGTGGATTGGAAACCAAACACAGAACGTATGCCAGAGCTGTAGTGGCAGAGGAAGGCAGGGAGCCCACTGAAGCTGACATCGACTCTTTGGAGCAACAAATTCTCAATTTCTTTTGTGGCAAGGGAATTACCATTAATAGTAAAGATACTGAAGCTTGCCATCCTCTGCCTCGAAAAAATAATAGTGGAAAACCATCTATAATAATACGCTTTGTGAACAGAAAATCAAAAAAGGAGCTACTAAGACAAGCTAAGAAGCTGAGAGGAACCAATGTCTACATAAACGAGCATCTGACAAAGAAAAATGCTGACATAGCACGACAAGCACGAATACTTCTTTTTTTTTTTTCCGCCTGTCTCTTTTGCCATCAGAATTATTGTCTAAAGGCAAAGAAAGATGCCCAATGGATTTACTTTACCAAATGGACCATCCCGGCCTTGCCATATTGGTCTATTTGATTCACCTTTGCTTTTATTGTTTATTTTATTTTATTTTCACTTGCTACACACGGGACAGACATGACTGGGGGAAAGAAAAGGGAGAAAGAAAGAGAGAAACGGTGATAAAGGGCAAAAAACAAAAACCAACAAAACAAACAGACAAAAATACATATATCAATCACCTGGATCACCTGTTGAAAAAGAAAAAAGAGAAAACAAGCCACTCTCCCGGAAAGAGCTGAGAAAAGCCCCAGATTGCTCAGCACTCACCCAACGTGGAGACAAACATAAATAGACACTGTACACACAATCACACTCCCCAAGTGTACTCTATACCCCAGGTCTAGGTACCCTTGCCCCTGGAGGGGGAAACTGCACCCAGACCCAGGTAGTGTTACCCTTTTCCCTGGGGTGGGGAGAAGCAGACTGCCCCCACTCGGCAGCTAAGAGCCAACAGAGCCCTTAATAGGCCAATTAGAGGAAATACCCCCAAAGTCCTATATGTATGTGTATGAGAGTGTGCGTAATGTGAATGTCTAAGTTGTGAGATAAAATTGAGGCACAGGCAGCCAGAAGGGGACAGAGGGGGGGATGCCTCCCCTGCACCCTGGTGACACACCTTTACCCCAAGGCCCTGCATGTGTGGGTGATTGTGGTGTAGCGGCAAGCACGAATACAAAACAAGATTCAATCAACATGGACTGCAAACTGCAACCGCACTGTTTACCTGCAAGGAGCTCCACTGTCGAGTCCGCTCTTTCTCCGCCCCTTGACAGAACCTTACCCATATATGAACATTGTATATAAGGATTTCGGACTAAAATCCTTTGAGTATACTGATCACAGACCATGGGACTTGGAAAATGATATAGACCCTGAAAACAATTTCTATGCCCATAAGTATGATCAAAAATGTGAGTATTATACAAATGAGCAGTTCAATCAAAATATAATAATGGATAATGTAATATCAATCATACATTTTAATAGTAGAAGCCTCAATTCAAACCATTCAAAAATCCTGGACTGTCTGGCACAGTTTTGTAAGAAATTCACTGTCATTGCAGTTTCAGAGACTTGGTTAGAGGGGGATCAAAACTTAGTGAAGATTGATGGCTATGACATGTATTGCATCAATAGAAATAAAAAAAAGGGGGAGGGGGTGTTGCCTTGTATACTGATAATAATTACAAATGTAGAATCATCAGTGAACTGTCACTAGCACTGGATAACATAATGAAATAGAAGCTGAAAAGTCAAAGAATCTGCAAATCAGCTGTATCTACAGGACCCCTGGATCATGTATAAAAATATTCACAGAGGAAATGTTGAAGATGTACAATCCCATTAACTACAAGAAAAGGACATTTATATGTGGTGATTTCAATATAGATTTGTTAAATCCAACTGTGAACAGTGCCATCACTGATTTTGTTCATACATACAATGTACAGCATTGGTCTTTATCCCTTAATCTGCCGTCCAACTAATAACCTCACATAGTGCTACACTTATTGATAATATTTTCACTAATGTTGTTGACAGGAATGTTGAAAGTGGATTAATAATAAATGACTTGAGTGACCATCTACCAGTTTTTGCAACAGTACAGAGCTACGCCAGGATTAACAGATGTGAACCTAATAAGAAATTAATTAGACATAAACACAAGAAGCAATTTGCCGCCTTAAGAAAGAGCTCAACAACCAAGACTGGAGTAACATCTATGTTTAAGATGTTGACGTGGCATATGAAAACTTCTTATCAATAATATTAACTCTTTACAATAAACACTGTCCCCTGGTGAATAAAACAAAGAAAACTGAAAACTCAGGAAAAAAACCATGGCTAACAAAGGGGATACTAAACGCATGCAAGAAAAAGAATCTGTTGTACAAAACATTTTAAAGAAAAGAACAATAGAAGCTGAACAAACTTATAAGAGGTATAAGAATAAATTGATAGGGATCATGAGAAGCAGCAAAAGAAATTACTACAGTAAACTTTTAGATGAAAATAAAAAAAATATGAAAAACATGTGGACAGTACTAAATAATATTGTAAATAAAGGAACTAAAGGATTGGAATATCCATATAACTTTCAAATACAACATACAACAACTGGTGACATAAAACAAATTGCAAATGGTTTTAATGACTATTTTCTTGATGTTGGTCCTGGCTTGGCTAAAGAAATTGTAAAAACTGGGCACCATCTTAAAACTAAAACTATTAATGTAGCAAACTCAATGTTTATGAGGGGAGTAGATGAAGAGGAAATTATGGAGTTACATCCTGTAACTCCAAGAAATCAACTGACTGTGATGGCATTGATATGCACTTAATTAAAGATATTTTTGGATGTATTGTGAAACCATTTACTTACATTTGTAATCTGTCATTACAAAGTGGTTTATTTCCTGATAAGATGAAAATTGCAAAGGTAGTTCCAATATATAAAGCTGGAGATAAATACAGTTAAGCCCATAATTATTCATACCCCTGCCAAATTTTGACTTAAAGTTACTTTTATTCAACTAGCAAGTTATTTTGTGACTGGAAATGACACGGGCGTCTCACAAAAGATAATAAGATGATGTACAAGACGCATCATTGTGGAAAAAAAAATATTTCACAGCTTTTATTTACATTTGAGCAAAAAGTATCATGTCCAGAATTATTCATACCCTTTACAAACTGTCACAGTCTCTGGGAAAATCCAAAGTTCCATACCATTCCAAATAGTCAAAGCTGTTATGGTGTGTTAGTGTTATGGTCAGATGAAACAAAAATTGAATTATTTGGTCACAATGATGTTGCCTTCATTTGGCATAAAAATGGAGAAGCCTTCAACCAACAGAACACCATCCCCACTGTCAAACATGGTGGTGGGAACCTAATGCTTTGGGGGTGTTTTTCAGCCAATGGACCAGGGAACCTAATCACAGTAAACAGCACCATGAAAAAAAGAGCAATACATGAAGATTCTCAACAACAACATCAGGCAGTCTGGAGAAAAACTTGGCCTTGGGAACCAGTGGACATTTTAGCACGACAATGACCCAAAACATACAGCAAAAGTGGTGAAGAAATGGTTAGCAGACACCAACATTAACGTTTTGCAGTGGCCTAGCCAGAGTCCTGACTTGAATCCAATTGAGAATCTGTGGAGGGAGCTAAAGATCAGGGTGATGGCAAGAAGACCCTCCAACCTGAAAGATTTGGAGCTCATTGCTAAAGATGAATGGGCAAAAATGCCTGTGGAGACATGCAAAAAGCTGGTCTGCAATTATAGGAAGCGTTTGATTGCTGTAATAGCCAATAAAGGCTTTTTTCTATTGATTATTGAGAAGGGTATGAATAATTCTGGACATGATACTTTTTGCTAAAATATAAATAAAACCTGAGAAATATTTTTTTTCCACAATGATGCCTCTTGTACATCGTCTTATTATCTTTTGGGAGACACCTGTGTCATTTCTGCTCAAAAAAGAACTTGCTGGTTGAACAAAAGTAACTTTAAGTCAAAATTTGTCAGGGGTATGAATAATTATGGGCTTAACTGTATCTTCTCACAAACTATCAGCCCATCTCTCTACTACCGCAGTTTTCTAAGATACTGGAAAAAAAATATTTTACAATAGCTTATATGACTTTATCATAAAAAACAATGTTGGTATGGATTTAGACCCAAAAGGACCACAAGGCATGCCTTAATGGAGTTTATAGATACAGTAACAACTGCTATTGAAAACAAAGAATATGCTGTCGGAGTTTTTTCAGATTTAAAGAAAGCATTCGATACAGTTGATCACAGCCTTTTACTTAACAAACTATGTACATATGGGGTCAGAGGGGTGGCATTATCATTGGGTTAACAGTTACCTTAAAAACCGTAAACAATTTACCCAAATAAATGCCATAAAGTCAGAACTGAAACCTGTTGTGTGTGGGGTTCCCCAAGGATCAGTTTTGGGGCCTCTGCTTTTCATATTTTATATTAATGAGATATGTGCTATTTCAAAGTCTTTGAAAATAATATTATTTGCGGATGATACAAACTTACTGTGCTGTGGAAGTAACTTGGAACAACTTCTGAATGAACTAGAAAATGAATTAAATAACCTGAAGACCTGGTTTGACCATAATAACGTAACATTGAACCTGAGCAAAACAAAATTCATAATATTTGGGAATCGCACATATTCTACTAACAGTAAACTGACAATAAATAACACTGAATTAGACAGAGTATCTGAAATAAAATTCCTTGGTGTGATAATACATCAAAAACTATCCTGGATTCCCCACATTACTCATATCAAAGGCAAAATATCGAAGTCTCTGGCAATTCTCTATAAGGTCAAGGATCTCATAAATCAAACATCATTATATACTCTCTATTGTTCTATTATACTGCCGTACATGACACACTGTGTAGAAGTGTGGGTAAACACGTATAAAACACACACTCATCCAATCTACATTCTGCAAAAAAGAGCAATAAGGATAATAAATAAAACTACTTCAATAGAACCATCAAATTCACTTTTTTATCAAATTAAATATTCTCAAATTTAAAGATTTGGTTGACCTCAGAACTGCGCAAACAATGTACAAAGCAGCGAATAAATCTTTGCCCCACAACATTCAGAACTTGTTCCAAATAAGACCAAATACTCATGACCTGAGAGGAATCCTTATGTTCAGTAAGCCAGTAGTAAGGACAAATTTAACACATCAGAGCGTTACAGTCAGAGGAGTTAGTGTGTGGAACACCTGTACAGATGAAATCAAGACAAGTACATCAATACAAAAATTCATACGATTGTTCAGAAATAATAAATTGCATGAATATAGGAAATTTTCCTCTCAGTGACTGAGTTGTCTCATTGTGTCCTCATTTTTTATAGATCAAGACCTGAGTAACCCAAGCTTAAGTGTTCATTAAGGTGTTTGTCACATAGATATAAAATAAGCTCAGAGATTAAGCGGGTGTTATAGACAGGGTGATTAGTTTATGTAAAAATGTAGTTTGTTGTTGTTCTGGTTTACGTGCTGAAAATTGTTTTATTTGTGTATGTTCAGTGTGTTAGACTTGTACATAGTTAACCATATATGATCAAAAAATGTTGAATCCTGGATATGGATTTGTAAGCAATGAAATTGGGGGTAGGAACAAGAAAAGTGTAAACTTCATCCTACTCCTTTTCGAGCACACGCATTCTGTAGACATAGACATACATGAAAACTTTATCATTTTTAAGTTTTGTTTTTTGTTTTTTTTCTGTTGTTATTTCAATTATATTTGCATGTTCGAAATAAATTATATCTATCTATCTATCTATCTATCTATCTATCTATCTATCTATCTATCTATCTATCTATCTATTTTTGTATGTTTCCATAATATAATAAAGTACAATATTAAGCATTTTACAAATTTTAGTTTTACCAGGGATGTCAAAACAAGTCTTTAATCAATGTATATACCCACCTAAAAGTTCAAAGACTCATCCACACTGAATGTCCTCTGATTGGACTAAATTGTACCCAAGTGTGAAGCAATGAGAATTAGCAGCTCTAAATCTAAAGTTTAGGTTGTCAGCTGGAGACGGATGTACAGTCCAGATAATTGACCAGATGACAGGCATATGGTCAGCTTCATCACCACATTCACTGTATAACATAGAAGATGCAGAACAACATAAATAATAAACATATTGTTGCATGCAGAGAAATCTTAGCAAAGGAACACTACAATAAGTTAGAACTTGCTGTTCAACCCCAAGCTGGTAGGGGGAGCTTTATATTAAATACTTGCTTGTGCTACAATGTGCTTCAAGAGTCAATAACAGCATAACAGAACTCACTTATGGTACTGCATTCTTTCTATAAAACAATAACTGTCAGTGACTTTGAACCGCAGTATAAACACAACATTCAAGATAACAGTTGAAAGTAACGTAACCATAAACAATAAATAAGAACATCTAAACAGCAGCACATGTCCCAAGGCATGATGGGAGAGAACTAGCTGCTCCCCCAACACGCCACAATATCTAAATCTATAAAATAAAAAACAAACAAAAAAAAAACAACAAGAAAAGAAACGTACATAACACAAACATAACAATAAAAATACATTATTATTAATAAGGAAAAACTGAACAGAATATTAACAAATAAATACATTTGCAGAAATAACAGTAGTAGAAAACTGTTGTACAATCACCATCCCAGGCCATGAAGTCGCACTGCCCTTAATTAGACAGTTGTGGAACAATTCAAAGAATGTGCCTTGTCCATATGTTGGCTACAAACAAAAAGGTCATTATTTACTAAATATGCCTTATGAAACTATCTTGTCTGTACAAGTTTCCAATGTGACAGCTTTTCATCTGACATGCTCAGTTATTTCTTGTTCGTCATTTTGCCATAAAAAGCATAGAAATCATGAAAAAGAGCGTATCTAAAGATATGACTTATTTGTAAATACTTACAGATCATTGTCAGATCCACAATTGGGCAACAGCCTTGGTGAAACTGTGAAGGAACCACAGCTTTTAAAAAATATGCTTTAAAAGTGAAGTTCAAGTGAAGTTTAATTTCAATTTCAAAAAGTGATGAAGAATTTCATAAGAGCTATTTTTCAATCACTGACCTGTAAGATTCTTGGTAAATAAGTTAAAATTTTCTGCACAAAACACATCTTAACATGAAAAAGATTTTTACTGAGGTCGCTGAGGTCAATGTCCAAAACACAATGGTACATTTAATGCACATTGACCTCAATGACCTCAGTTTCTCCACCAGCTGCTGCGCATTGGGGATGGAAAAGGTTGAAATTGATGTAGAGGAGCCTGGCTTCTGTAATGAGATTTGGCAAAAGTACAGACATTCTGCACTTAAGTAGAAGTACTGGCACTGAAATATACTCAAAGTAAGGAAGTAAAAAGCTGTTTTTGGAGGACGTTTCTGTTTGTGTGCAAAGCTAACTGAGCCTTGTGCTATAATAACATAATAAAAAAATAATATAAGCAGATAGGAAAACAAACTTTACTGTAACCTTTTTTTTCTAATTATACTCTCTTTGAATCAGAAGAAAAATAATAAAAATAAAATAAATTATATTTCTGTTGTCTACATTGTAGAGGGTGACTTTGCCTGTAAACAGGATCTCACCATCATCAGCTAAAATTCATACAAATCTCTGCTACACTTGATGTAACCAAACTCTGACCAAGAAATCACAGCCACTGTACACTGTTCTTTACTTCACAGTACAGCAAACTATCCTGTTTATCCCATTTAATTTTAGATTTAATCATCACATTATAAAAATGAGTGTAAACAAACAAACCAAAAAAAATTACAAAAATAGAAGAAGTACAGAAATAAAAACTCATCACACTTCTATAAAATATTCACAACCCTGCAGAATTGTTGGCTGTCAAATGTAATGAGATCAAGGAGATATACAGGCTTTCTTCGTAATTTCTGACCTGAAAAGATTTTCTAGGATCCTCAAGACAACTAACATTAGAGCAAAAGGTCTGAAGTCAAATAGGGATTTAAGATAACTGGATTTATGAACAGGGACTATGAAAGCATTTTTTGTACATGCTGCACATATCGTGCTGTAAAGAAAATGCCATGGAACTGTTAGGGTCGAAGATTTTGGATTTTTTTAATTTAAATGATTAGTTAGAGCTGCTTTAATTATTTTTTCATATACACAATGCATTTGTGCTCATAACCGAGTTGGCGCTTCCTGTTTTGAGGGTTTTAAGCTTTGTCTGGCGTTATATTGTGGACGTTGAGTGCAGAGGGATATTTTGCAGCATGCTTACACATACAGTGATAATGGTTAGAATATTCTCTCTAGGTCAGGAAGTCTAAATAAGATTTCCTGACCTGGGCCTTAGAAATCCGCAGATAGCCAAGGCTAAGCAGCGGTTGTTTTTCTTCTCTGTCTTTCTGATTCCAGGAGGAGCAGATACGAGGCGAGGTTGGAATGAACGGAGTGGATTTGAAGGGAGCCATCAGGATGGGTGCTGGCAGAAAATGGCCATAATAATCTTTTGTTATTGTCACAGTATATAAGCTGTACAGCCCGATGAGGGTCATCTTTTTTGTGAAGCAGTTGGCTGATTCACACAAAAGTACAGTTCTGTAACTTGTAATTTCAACTGCCAAAGCAAATTAAATCCTTTAAATGACATTTAATATTTTCTCCTGAAAAATATTTTTTCCTTCTGAAAAATGTGAGCACAACAGCATGCAGGAGTGAGCTGTTGTGTATCATTTGAGTAAATTACCTCAGATAATCACTAACGCTAACACCATGAAAATCCTGCAACAGACTGGTGACAGGTCAAGGGTGTAACCTCTCTCTTATCTTATGAAAACGTAGATGGAACTTATTTCCCCACCACAACTATGGATTAGCTAATCAGAAGTTTATTTGTCCTGTGGTTGTACTCTGCAGCACCTCCTTTTTAAGCATAAAGAAATGTCAAGTTTAGTCAGCAGTTGCAGTCATGCAATGAAATTCTGACTGGTTTTGCAACTATGTATATACAAGCAACAGTATATAAGTGCTCAAAGGCTGAAACTACTGGCTGACACTGGCACAGAAAAAGGAGATGATACTCTACTAATCATAACCATGAAGCTGCTGATTGTGTCTGCAACCATTTGTGCAGTTGTGGCTCTCACCACTTCTACTGGTGAGTACTGCAGAATATATATACACATATATATTTAGATAGATAGATAGATAGATAGATTTATATATAACTTGTTTTTTTTCTTCTGTAAACATATGATAATTGTAAAACTGATGGTCAGTTATCTGTTGTTCTCTGCCAGCTACGAAGGCCAGGAATGGGACTGTGGTGCGACCACTCACAGGTCTGTGGACATTTTCCACATTATGAATCAAATTAATTATATATCTGTCATGCTGATCAGCAGCATCTCAGTGTCCTGTATGATATGCAGCTATTTTAAGGTTTATAAGAGTAGTCTCAAGATGCTTTAAATTGTAAGTTTAAAACGCTATAATCATCAGAGAAAATCCAACCATCAAATGACCCCCCCATGAGCTTATGATATGAATCTAAGTTTTTTCTGCTGCAGGTTTAGCTTTCAGATTAGAGATGAATATTTATTAAATCACCTCCTACTGATCAATCAATTCCTGTATAATCACTCATAATTTTACAATAATTTTATTGTTCTACAAACATTAATATATGATCTCAAAAAAGCACAGTAACTGTTGATGTTTAAATGTATTCCACCTAATGTTCTTATGTGCAGCCATTACCTTAGAAATGGTATTAGAATTAATAGTATTTCTGTTGCTGCAGTGTAATCTTTTGCCTTTTTTGCCTTATTTGTGTGTTTTTGCCCTTGCGGTTGTGTTGTCTGTTTGTGTTTGTTTTTTTCCTTTATATTAAAAACCTTTATATATATAAAAGAAATAGTATTAGAAATAGTACAAGCACAATAATTAAATTAAAAAGGTTTATCTTTGCATTCTATCCACAAACTCACCAGATGTTCCATAGCATCAATCTCTTGTCCTTTTTACAGCAGTGTTGCCAGTGGTAGATTTTTTTTATGCTCTTTAGTATTTTGTCTCGTTTTTCATCACCTGATAGTGTCTAATAGTAGAAGTAGGGATTGTTCTGTATGGAAGAAGTATGATGACACTTGAAATTCCCCTCATGGATTGATTAGATGCTGCCAACGCCACCCTTTTCATGTGAGCAGGGGAAACCCTGGGTTAACTTAATGAGTTGTACTCACTTTGGTGTACAGGGTTCAGAGCAAAACATAAATGTGACTCTGCTGTGGCGCTGGTTCTTCTAGGGAAGAGGGCTCAGCAAAGTCCAAACAGATTTGTTTACTGTTCTATTTCAGGTAACACAACATCAGAGGCCTGATATACAAAGTAAATTCAGAATGCTCAGGGTATCTTATCTGGCTTCACGGATTTTAACTTTGGAAATCAGGATAATCAATCATATGAAGCTGCTTATCTATTCATTATGTTAACACTGGGTTTTCCTTGCACATTCACATTAAAAGGTGTTGTGTTGGCAGCGTATCAGTAATTGTACTGATTTTATGAAGGAACATAAATGAGAATATACGACAAGGTTAAATGCACACTACAGACTAAAAGAAACAGCACTGTACAGTAATAGATCAATCGTTTGTGCTTTAAGCACTTTAAACAGCCTATTTTGAGCTAGGAAAGACAGCTGATAAAAATGCCAACTGTGTAAGTGAACAATCCTACCAATATCACCAGTCTATGAGGAGAATCTGATGGGTTATAACTGAGCATTCTGTTAAAATATTTAAAGTTTGCATTGGACAGCTTTTGTTTTATTCTTTCAACTGCAACCGCAATGGTGTTTAATGGACCAAAAGTAAAGAATAAATACAGTAAAACAAATTCAAATGTAGGCTTAGGCTACATGAAAATGTGATATTGGGTTAGCAAGTGCAAATACCTGCTCTGTTTTAGGCTCGTGTATTAATGCCTACAGAACAGTAAGATGACTTTGAAATTGTTTCAAGCAAATAGAAAAAACAACTCAAGGAATTAAGTTGCATATAAGAAACTATAGCCAATGCTGATGCTCGTCGGGTAAACACCAAGACTGTAGATGCTGTTAAAAAAAAAAACCCCACACAAATACTCTCTGATCTTCTAAGAGTGGTGATGCTATTTTCAGGAAAAGTAACTGGTCAGTAGGCAGTGATTTTTCTACCTGTGAACTGTTGATGTCTAATTTTGCACTAATTTAGCATTGACCAAACTCTATCTAACAACTTGCTATAGATCATGGATAAAATCTGGTCTATCCAAATTCAGTGAATGCTGTGAAGTAAATTTTGCCTCATTTTCAGGAAAACAATGTCCCCGCGGTTGGATAAAGCAGTTCAAACAATGTTTCCTCTATGTTTCTCATGCCCTGTCTTGGGCTCGGGCTCAGGTTAATATGTTGATCCACTATTGATTCATTATGCATTGACTTTAATACATTGATATTTTTAATATCTACCTTGGTGAAATACTTAATCTTTCTGTTTACGTTGGAATTCTGCGGTTTGTTGATCTCCCCTGTAGAGAAACTGTGCGCAACTGAAGGCAAACCTTGCATCTGTTCACAGCATCATGCAGTACCAGTTCATTCAGAAGCTGATATTTCATGCTACGCATGCGAATGAGGAAGCATGGCTAGGAGCCTCAGATGCACAAGAGGTAACTGACTCATCATTGTACAAATTTTTAAAAAGTATCCAGCCATAGAGCATCGTACGTTGGGGGGGTTGCTTGTTTTTAAATTTATTATTGTCTTTTTTTTGCTTTCTAGACTGGTTATTGGTTTTGGAGTGATGGAACACAGTTTAACTACTCAGATTGGTGTCCTGGACAGCCAAACAATGATTATTTTACCAGGGAGCGATGCCTGCAGATAAATTCTTCAGGTAAGGCTAACCCTGAACCATCCCTTTGTTATGTTTACTAGTCTGAGACTCCTGGGGGCTTCCCATGACACAGTGAGCCTTTCTCCTGCACCACTTCCCATGTGTTTATGTGTGCATTTAATGATTATTCATTCTGTTAAACTCTTTTCCCTCGTCCCCAACAAGTCCCAGGGGATAGTTTCCCCTCACAATATTCATCTTAGTAGGTTTGTGTCCAATGAGACCATGATTTCACTTAATCTTGATTTTTGGTGTTTACAGAAAAGAAGTGTTGGGATAATAAGAGCTGTACCAACCTCCTCCCATCTGTCTGTGTCAAGAACATCGAATCATTCCTGGGTCACAGCAAAGCATGATACACCTGGCAACAAAGTAAACAATCTCATATCCCCTAAAGAATCTGTTTCTGATATTGCAACTGTACCTATTTTCTTTGCTGTGATGCTACATAAGGAATGAAATGACAAGTGATATAACTTGGAGTTGGGTTGTTTCTTTTAATAGGAACAGACTGAATATGTAATGGAAAATAATTATTTTCTTGCAAAACTTTATTTTTCCAGAATAAACTGCTTCTTTCTTATTTTCTGCAACATTAAAAATATTTGCACTGACACTTCTCTTTGAATGTGAAACAAATTTACAGGAGCTAAATGTGTAGAGTAGGGCAGGTGATGAATAAAGATTGTGTTTATATCTAACCATTTGGTTTTAAGTAAAAATACCAGAGAGCACATGATGCTGTGGAAAGAATGGGGCTTGAAGGCCTGATTTACTCTCTGAACAAAAAAGGATTTCTATTTATTGTCAAAAATTACAAAAATGAACACTTGTAATGCAACTTCAGTTGAAGGATGACTTATTCAAAATGTACAAACCTAAGAAAGCATAGCCAAGAAGCAAAGTGCTCCTCTGGGAGGTTTTGGTATTAAGCATGCAGACTCAAAAAACCATAAGAAGATCAGTTCTTCACTCATGCTCTGTACTATGTTGATTTCTGAATACTGTGTGAAACTTTTCAAATAAACCATTCTTCAGCAAATTATAAATTACCTGTTTTACAATAACACTTTCAAGAACTTTTGAGACAAAAGAAGTTTGAAGATAGTTAAACCAGCTGGGTCAGGTGATGGATTTTTAAGTAATGGTTTAATTACTGCCAATTTAAATGTCTGTGGTGCACAGCCCATTAATAGAGGTTGATTTATCATATTTAAGAAAGCATTAATTAATGGTAAGACTTCATTCAGCAGTTCTGTAGGGATGGGGTGCAATAGACAGGGATGGAAGAAGTGATTAATTAAGTTAAATCAGAAAGATTATGGGCCCAGTTTAGCTCAGTGGGTGACCAGGTGGCCAGAGAGCAGCGGTTTTCAGATTCGAGTCTGACCCCTAGCCATTTGCTGCATGCCTTCCCTCTCTCCCTAACTTTCTTCCTGTCTGTCTTTACAGTTTCATTGTCAAATAAAAAATAATCTTTAAAAAAAGCTCAATTGGATCTTTAAGAGTTTAGATAAATAAATAAATTAGTTGTATGTAATGATATATCTGTGAGATCATTATGTATAATTTTCTTTCTAATGGTAAATATTTTATTTATTTAAAGGAAGGCTTGGCTAAACAGTGCTCCGACTCTGTCAGCCTGGCTACAGCGCTGAAGAGAAACTTAGGGTTGTTCTTATTTTCTTCAATCAGTGACAAATGTCCTAGCTTAAAGGAGAGCTTTCTTTATAGAACATCAAAGTCTTTTTTCAGGCTAAATGAAGATCTTCCAAACTAGTGAGATGCCATTCTCAAGGCAACAGGAATGTGGGAACATGGAACATGAAATCGTACTTCAGAATCAGTTTTAGTTACAAAAGAAGTTATTTCTGTTTTACTACATACACATAGTGCAGGGATCAGTATAAGGATGCTGAAAAGATGGTGCAGAAAGCTGCATCTGGTCAGAAGGAAAGAAACACACAAACTTGGAAGAGTTGGCCAGATTCATGCAGTGTGAAATGGATGGCAATGGACAGGTGCAAGGACACCGATGGTTACACCCTTGCACAATAAATGTATGTTGTATCTGGGACACAGTAAGACGGCTGATCAATTTATTTCACTAACTCATTGACACAAGGCATTTTGTAGGGGTATAGCAGCCATAGCAGTTTGCCCTGAAACAAATGTAATCTTTTGAATAAAAATATATATTTTTTCATAATGTGGCATTAATACTCTTTTTGTGAAATAGACAACAGAAAGAAAAGAGAGGAGAGTAACCCAGGTCTGCCAGAACCATAACCATTACATTTGAATACAGTATTCAAATCTAATGATTATCCAGCCTGACTATCGTCTGTGTTATCTTTGTGTTTGTCTTTCTAGGGACCAGTTTAACCCATTTTAGTGTGGAGATGCCTGCAGCAGGAAGACAATTTTGCTGCTAGTCACAACTTTAAAACCCTTGATGGAAATGAGATAATTTTTTAGAATTAATCTTCTATACTGAATACAAAATACACCAGAGCTAATATCTATAATAATGTAAATATGCTATAGAAACAATTTTGAAAGTAGACCACTAATTTAAAAAGTTGAAATAATAAATAATAATTAGATGTCACAATCAACACAAATAGGAGATTTTTCCCAGTACTTGTTTTGAGTGTTACTGGCATTGCTATTGATATACTCGATATTTGGATTGATCGGCCCACCTTTATCAAACGCATGTCCAAGTTTATAAATTTACTTCTTTTGATTGTAAACTTCACCCCAAACACAAGAATGTTGCAAAAAGAAAATATGGCATGACAAAACAAAAACAATTCTTAGAAACTATTGGGTTGCCTAAATCAAATTTAAATTTGAATATTTCTGTATTTATAGAGGCGTGTGAGTGTATTTATAAGCAAGTCTATTGCTTACTTTTCATGCAGAACTGTTGCAGATTTCTGAGAATTTTATGGTGAATTAAATAGGCAAATTTCCTTTTTGCTCTTTTCTACATCTACTGCACATGAAAAGGACAGTGTGTTTACACAGCTTCACACACAAAATGAATATGGTTTATTTATTCAAATATACCAAACATATTTTACAAACACCTTTTTCTTGAACACAGCAGTAGTTTAAACATTTTTTGTCATGGTTTACATCATAAATATGCTCTAACTCTTCCATGACTCACGGCCTCTACATCAGTTAATGAACATGTTTGCAGAATCAAATACAACCTACTCATTATATGACTGCATACTTGAAAAATTCAAAATGAATTATGAATCATGAGTTATTATGAGTTTGAACTGAAATAGACGTTATGAATGTTGTTTTTGAAACACTACTCATCCTAGTACAGATTCATCATACTACAGCATATATTATATCATGCATTATATAAAATTCACATTAACTTAGACCTTTGATCACCAACAATTCAGTTGAGTAAGGCTTACAGAGATGAAGAACAGGTAATATAAGATCCTTTCTTTAAAAAATTAATCAATACAATAATAATAATAATAAAAACAGAGTAATGATCAGCACAAACACACACATATATGTTTTGCGTGTGATAACTCTGATGTAAGTGACATGACTTTTCTTAAACTTGAAAGGACATTTAAGCATATTAAGTGTTTACTAGAACAAGCAGAGTTCAGCATTGTGCTGGTCTACAACTTTACGATGCAATTAAATGTTAAACCAAAGCCTGTTGTATAATGAGCTTAAGAAGTTTTCTCATATATTAATATCACATTTATATAATGCCATGGTCCCTCAGTCTACCCAGCGCCGTAGCTCCGCAAACGCACATAACGCACACTGCGTAGGGCACCAAATGGCCGGTAGGGCACCAAAAAAATCAGGGTCGTAAAAAAAAAAAAAAGTAAACCATATTAATACTATAAATATCATATGCATTAATATGGTTAAACAATACAAAAGCAACATAAAACAATTTTCCCGAGAAAAGGGGTGAATCTGCTTTGTGCCCTGTCTCCAGTCTCCTCCTGGTGCCCCCCACTCCCAGTGGTCTGTTCTATAATGCCTCAATTCGGTATTGGTAAACACCTGTTTGAACATGGCCTCGAAAACGGCAACAGGAGTCGGGAGCGGAGAAAAGAAAGAAGAAGAGGAAGCGTGATGAAACTCAGGCGCCGCTTGCCGGTAAGGCAATGTTTAAATAATAACAAAAAAAAAGTTCATTATTGTAGCCCTTGCTTGCGCTCATGTCCGTCAACTCTGTGATAGCTCCTGTTAGCAGTGTTCATACTGTGTTAACAAATGTTGCAAATGATTGATGTTGGGTAGTTTGTTTACGTTGTGGATATGAATATAGAATGGACTACTAAAAGCAACTCATCATGGTCACTCAATTGACGGTTTTCAGATAACGTTAGCAATCGTGAGACTAGCATTTCCCTCCTCAGGTTGCTAGCTGGCTAACGTCATGCATGCTACTGATTAACCTTAACTTTAGGATAGGTCAGTGATGCAGTCAAGTATTATTATCAGATTAGACAAGATTACTTTGTATGTTGCTGCATTTCAGGATATCTATAAAGACGCATATCTTATTTATGCGGCATAAATAAGATATAGGTTTCATATTACAGTGTAATATGAAACCTATATCTTCCAGTAATATAGATTTCTACTTGCGCATTTATATCAAATTATGTACAGCATGTTTATATTGCCATTTGCCATTATGAAAATCTATACATGTAAAATATAGTTAGTAATTTTTAAATGTACCAGTGACTTACTTAATTTATTAGTCTTATAATGCAATTTTTCGTAGGCCTACTGTAGATTCAAAATTGTATTTCTGTAAAATCCCTGAATATTTTCTCTTGTATGCAGGGTCAATGCTTAAATATGTTCAAGGAGGATCTCAAGGACAGGATGAACCATCCAGTAGTAGTGCCATCCCTGGACATCAACCACCAGCCATTGTAGACCCTGCAACAATCCCTAGCCAAGAAGAACAAGAACCATCAACCACCAGTTCAGGTACAGTTCCATACACAAGTACCACTGAGAGTCCTGTCACTGAGAGACTATCAGAAAGTGACACTGTGGAGACATGTGTGCCCCCTTCAACCGATCCTGCTCTTTGGCCAGCTCACATTGTAGATGCTGATCGTGTTGAAATTGTGCGGAGAGGTCCTTTTAATGTCAGCTCTGATTTTAATTTTCCAAAGGGGCCTGAGTATTTATTTGTAACAGTATTTTTAACCTCCTTTAACCTTATTTATTTGTTTAACTGTCATGTTTGTTGTTATTTAATTAAACAAATTCCACTGAGAAATTCAAAAGTATTAATGTTTTTTTTTTTTTTTTTTAAGTGGCGGGGGCACCATAAAGCATTTGTGCTTAGGGCACCCAAATGGCTAGCAACGGCCCTGAGTCTACCTATGCTGGCTCATCACATTGTGTGGTCCGTGAAGAGAACTGCAGGTACTGCCTGAAGCCCTGGGCAGAGATGACGAGTAGGTAATTGAATTCTGGTAAGCCCAAAATCTATGACCTAAGTAGTTTAAATTTAAATTAAATTTGTTTTCATCTTTTTTTAAGAGAAACTCTAAGGCAGAAATCAGATCAGCTGTGTGCTGGTGTGAGTGGTCTCCCCATGCAACTGCCTTAATGGTTCTTGTCAAAGGACCTGCTATATCATTAGTCTGTGAGACTACAGAGCTCTGTAGCTTCTCATATAGATCTTATATAAAGGTAAAGAAGGCCCTCTTCCTCCGTGTCCTGAGGAAGAATAACCTGGACCAGAAGGCCTTCTGGCATTACTCAGTGGAGAGCTTGCTTTCCTAATTCCTGGGTGTTTTAGTATGCAGCGGCCACTACTGAGAACGGGAAGGCTGTGCAGAGGGCAATTAACACCACCCAAAAAAATCATTGGCTGCCCTCTGCCAACCCTGGAGGCCATCGCCAGATCCTCTTGTCTCAGGAAAACCAGCACCATCACAGGTGACCCCTTGCACCCTGCTCACCACCTGTTTGACCTCCTGCTTTCTGGTCCGTGCCTCAGGTCAATAAGGTCCCACACCTCCAGATTCACCAACAGCTTCTTACCCTGGGCCATTCAGACTGTTAACAAACACTATCCCCCCACACACCACTCCTGCCCACCCACCTCACCAACCTGAGTCATGGTCTCAGTAACTACTATCACTCAAGTTACTCACATACGTACTCTATACTTAGACCAAGTCCTTTTGCACTGCTTCCAAGCACTTTGCTCTCTAATGTGTGCCTTTCTCTTGTTTTGTACATATTCCTCAATTTGTATATATTTCTCGTGACTCTATATATCTCTTCTGTATAAATGTCTTTACACAGTAGAAAATATAAATGTCTTTACTATTTATATATTTTTTTAATCCTGCACAGTTGGTGCGGAGCAACCCCAGTTTCGCTGTACATGTACAATTGAAGGCTATTCTATTCTATTCTAGTCTATATCTAGAAGTAAGCACAGCGAAAAAGAGATGGCTACAAATTACATACATAAAAACTGAATAAGGTGTGGAGAATAATTTGTCATTCTGCAGGTCTAACACATCCAAGTCCAAACCATATCTTCAATGACATCTGCAACATGAGAGTTTTCCTGCCCTGTGCAGATAAACAAAACTGCTGGGCAGGTTAAACCAGGTTGCACTTGTGCTCACTACACACTTGATGTCACTGGTCAACAAAGATGACTTAGCCAGAGCAGAGGAAACAAGAAGACCAATAAACCACAACCATAGCGTGCCTGATATAACTGTCATGGTCGAGAAGGCTCTCTGCTTGGATTGGTCAACCAGTTCTTTTCCCCTGTCGCCTTTCCCTGGCCCTGGGCGAATCAGGACACAGAGAACAGAAATGCTGCAAAAAGATATGGCTATTACTGAGAAAGCCAAAAAGCAGAACAATGGGTTTGTTGTGTTATTAGGTAGAAGTACAGCTGTGACACTAATTAGACCAAAGGACAACAGTCAAACACAGATGATGCTGATGTTTCTGATCCTCACTCCACGAGTATTTCTTAGACCCAGGTAGGTAATGGGGTGAACTACAGCCAAGTAACGCTCTACACAGGTCAGGATATGAAAAAACATCTCTCCATAGAGACCAATGTTAGTAGTATAGAAGCCTACTATTGCCAAAGCAGAGTGATTAGTGTATATGCCACAAACGTTAAGCAGGCACCCCAAGACCCAGATCATCTCCATAGCCGCAGTGTGGTAGGTGAAGAGGTCAGAGTGGCTTGCTGTTTTAAAGGAACCCTGCTCTCTCCATCATTGATAACCAAGGTGGAGGACAAAGGCGGAGAGAGGGAGGAGGAGGATGACTCTCAATGCAGTGATGGCAGTAGACATGTAAGTGCAAACTTTGGAGCAGTAGTACTGCAGATCATCATCAAATGTATATTTAGAGTTGAGTGACATATCACCTGTAAATTTTCTAAGTTGAAAAAGGAAGTAGAAGAAAAAAAACAGAATCTTTTTAATGGCATGAACAAAAGCAAAAAAAATTAATTAATTAAAAAGTGAATTATTTCAGTTTCATTTGATTTTTTAAAAATGTAATTAGGTTTACAAAATCCTACATGAGATTAAGGAACTGCATATGAACAGCAGTTCACTTTAGCTCCATTTCCACCTTTATGTCACTCAATTACAGTGATGGTCAGTAACGTGTTAAAAGTAACAAGTTACTGTAATCTGATTACTTTTCCAAGTAACAAGTAAGGGATTACCTTTGCAAAAAAATAATTAGATTACTGTTACGTTCCCTTAAGAACGCTGCATTACTGCATTACTAAACCATGATTTTGTTTGTGAGAGTGTCTCATGACAATGACGTAGCACTAGACGTGTGTAGATCAATGTGTGTAGATGATATGGACTGCAGGAGAGAGTATGACCATGCAGCGTTTAAAGCTTGGAAGTACTGACATTACTTTGAGTTTGACTCCATCAAAAGTGATAAAAAGATTAGCGTCCGCTGTACACTCTGCATGGGAAGAAAACTTCTTTCAACAATGCAAAATTAAACTTCAAATCTGAGCAAGCACCTAGCACGCTTCCATGGGAATGTGAAATTCACAGAGAAACCCCCGGATCCTCCCACTGACATGACCGCTGCGGCAACTGGGCAGAGCTCTGACAGCCTGACTCCTGCTAAACAGGTGAAAATAGATTTAAGAGCGACAGGACTTTGTGCTGCTGAGTCTTTGATTTTATTTATTTTTCCTGTGTTTTACTTGCATCTAAGTGAAAGAGTGAGTTTAAACACAAAATATTATTTTATTTAATATGTGAAATATGCAGAAAATAGGTTTAAATCTTAAACACATTTCTTCAAGCCAAAGACAGTTGCATATAATTTAATTTTTGCTTGATGCAATGCGCAAAAAAGTTAAAAGATTAAAAATAATAAAACAGTTTTTAAAAAGAAACTTTTCCATTTGATTCAATTTTATATGATGGATTATGCAGAAAAAATAGAATTGGGCTGGAAGGTCTATTGCTTTATTACATACTAAGAATGTGTATCATGTTTTTAAAAAGTAACTAATAAGAAACTAATTACTTCTGAAAATAAGTAATCAGTAAAGTAACTGGATTACTTTATTGGAGAAGTAATCAGTAATTAGTAACTATTACTATTACTACTACTATTACTATTTTCAAGTAACTTGACCAACGGCTCAGTTAGTGTGTACAGGGAAATGGAAGCATTACAGTTAGGATGTCTATCATAACCTAAAATTACAGAAATAACCATCAAATTAATGACTCACATATAGGGCAATCTTTTAAGAAATACCGTGTTGGTAGTGTTGCTTTCCTCTTTTAGAGGAAGAAAGTTTTCCATTCTAATATTTTTTAAAAACACTCCCACAGTCAAGACCTTTTTCAGTGCTCTTTGAAAAAGGCCAGCTGGAGCTGGACTAACACACTCATCAGTCATTCAGCATTTGATTGTAATAAGAAACAGAAAAGACCTCAGCTCTAAATTTGAAATATATATGGAGTCCCTAGTCTTGATAAAATTAAAGTAAATGAAAAACTGGAACTGCTGAGTGTACTTTTTAATTCTGTCTGAAGCCGACATGTGCTCACTTTGCCAAATGATGAATATTATTTGATGAATTTTAGACACTAGAGAAACAAATTTAAACTTAAAGTAATAATCTGTCAATTAATCTATTAAATGTACAATTAGTTATTCAAAGAAATTCTCCAGGAAGACATGTTTAACAAAAAAAGCATGCATTGCGTAATGACTGCAAGTGTAAAACATAGTGTACAAGAATAATTAATATATGCTTTTGTTATTTATTAAATAAATAAAATTAATCCTCCTCATTTATTGTTTTTTCTAAGACATTGATACTATAAGAAGGAACTTAACAGAAATAACTCACCTTTTTCAGCAGTGTTTCTCTGTGATTCTCTTTCTCTTAAATTTTGAATGTTACTGAGTGTATCTCACTCTGACTGGGTTTGAATATGTGATGTTTGTGTGTGAAACTGGGTATAAGAGGACTGTGAGTATTTTTTCATGCAAACTGTGGCATATTTCTCAGAATTTCACAGTTAACTGCAACAGGCAAATGGTCTTTTCGCACTTCTCTCAATAGGATACAAAACACGGCAGTTTAATTACAAAGCTGCAGAGTTTCACCAATGTGCAAAAAAAATAAAATGAAGTGAAAGTGGAATAATTCTAGAATAATGTCTCCTAATGTAAACTTGCAAAAAACTTGTCATTAGCTTCATAATATTATCAAAAGATGGGACAAGGCTGAAAGATCAATATAGGAGGCCTGTGATTACAGCAGCAGTCCCCAACCCCCGGGCCACGGACTGGTCTGTGAGTTGTTTGGTACCGGGCTGTGAGAGTTGAGGCTTGGGTGTGAAATTTATGGTTTTCAGGGTTTTTATCGGTTTTTATCTTTATTTTTTTTTTATTGTCTCTAACGTTAACTCAGTTTTCCTGGGTCTTTTCCTGTGTGTTATGAATAAATCTGCCTTTTTTTGGTTCTGGTACTGGCTTATTTGTTGTATTTATCCGCGACACCTTAAAGACCGGTCCGTGAAAATATTATCGGACATAAACCGGTCCGTGGTGCAAAAAAGGTTGGGGACTGCTGCATTACAGGTATAATTTTATCATGGAAATCATGGCATTGGCTCAGGAAAACATCCAAAAGTCATTTTCTGGAAACACAGTTTGCTACACTATCTACAAATTCATGTTGTGAAATGTAGAACAGATGTTTGAACATGACAGAGAAATTTGGCTGTCTTAGGGTTAGGGTTACACCATTACACCAGTATATCTTCACAGTAAAGGCAGGATGTTGAAATGACCTGCTTGTAGTGCAGACCTTTTTACCAACTGAAAACAGTCCATCATAAAATGAAAATTATGAAAAAGAAGACAACATTCCTCTCCCTAAGGTCCAGCAACTGGTCTGGACTTCAGCATTATTAGTTAAAGTTATGAGTTAAAATTTGATTCAAAAT
This sequence comes from Oreochromis aureus, assembly GCF_013358895.1. NCBI lineage: Eukaryota > Metazoa > Chordata > Actinopteri > Cichliformes > Cichlidae > Oreochromis > Oreochromis aureus. The sequence continues at coordinate 50,840,555 of NC_052944.1, read as the reverse complement.
TTAAATGTTAAATACAACATTTTGCATAGAAGCAAAAACTCATGAGCCATGCTTAATATATCAGTAGTCATACTGTAAAGTTTCTAATTCTACTATTTTTAATTTATTATTCTACTTAATATATGGTGTTAAAACCATCTACAGTTCAAGAAATCTTGGAGAAGCAACAAATAAAACCAGGGTCCTGCAGACTTACCAGTATAATGCTTTAACTGCCATAGATAGTGCAGTCAGTTTGGGTGCAGCTACACCGCCTCTTCATAGTAACATGTTGGAATTTGCTCTGTGTGTCTCACTTCAAATGGGAATTTTTCTAACATACAGTCAGTTACTGGTAGCATTGCATGAAACCAGCACTTCATAGCTGCAAAAATGACCAATATGGACAGTCTGTGTAGTCTTAGACTGCTACAGGAGATGCACTTTTACCGCTCAATCCTGGGGTGTTTACACTAATAGTAACTAGTGCAAAAATGCTAAACTGGTGCAAAGAGTCCTTGAATGCTCTCTATGCTTCCAGGTGTTTTGATTTGCAAAATACTGCAAGGCTTGTAGCAGGAACATTAAAATATCGATGCCTCATTTGTATCAGTATGCAGACTTTGCAACCAGCGGAAACAACATATTAAACTTGTCCTGTTTAAACATTAAAGAAACATGCCACCTTATCATCAGCTCTTCAGACATTATTTCTGTGTTGCTAATTCTTGCATACAACCCCTTGCTGATCAAAGGAATGCTCACTATGAAGCAAGTGAGGATCGGGCCTGCATGAGCCATGTACGCATTATACGACTACTTCGAATGCACTGACTGGGATGCACACAAGGCAGCTCCAACTGACAATCAACATGCAAATGTGGATGAGTATGGGGAGTCAGCGTCTATATCCAGAAAATTCACAGACGTCTTTGTCACTTACTAAACAAACTGGTTCCTCTCAGCCTTCTCATCCCTATGTCTAACTATCTGCTGGAGTTTCTCACTAGCAGAACCCAGTTTTGTAGCATTATTACTGGCGTCACAAGAACAAAGATAGAGAATACAAGGGCACTTAACTAGGAACTTATTAAATAGGTAATTAGTACAGAAACAGGAAACTCATGAGGTGCACAAGAAGGAATGAGGGACGATGTGACAGAGAACAATGCGAGACAGAGACAATAAACACTCACAAGATAACAAGAGGAGAGGCAACAGGTGGGGCACATGACTGGAAACTACAGACATTCTGACTTTGAGGAAGTAAAAACAACACGAGTCACAGAAAGCAACAGTTATCTCAACAAGGGTAAACTCAGCCTAGAGGAGGACTGAAGGACTAGACAGGGGACATGCAAGATTAAAACATAAAGATGGGACTGAAACACCAATGAACAAATCAGGGAAAATGAGACAAAGGGAGGTAAATGAATTATGAAAACACAAAACAATCTAAGTAAAGCAAGAAGTAACTAAACAGATGAGAGGCTCACTTATATGAACACAGAGACAGAGAGGTTAACAAATGCTGAGGCAAGAGTCACGTTACAAATGAGACACTCAGGACAAAACCACAGAGATGACTAGGCCAGACTGTGAGAAGATATGACTTCTTCTCTGCATCATCTTAACAGCTTAACTTGTTGCTTTGATGAAGGTGTTTGGAAGAATTACACAACCAAAATAAACATTTACAAATTTATCCCCATCTGTTCACTGCAAAAATAATAACAATATTAAATTTGCACATTACGTACACTCAATTTGAATACAGTATTCAAATCTAATAGCTTTTCAGGCTGCGCACCACAGATATGTCTTTGTGTCTTGCTGTCTTTCTATCAGGTAACTAAATGAGACAAAGTAAAAAAGTAAAACCCAAACGAGGTCTTAAAAAGCACATGGTGCCCTCAAAAAAACAAGATGGCCAATGGCAGCTTAAACCAGTTCATATGAGCCTTAGTGGACTCTGTTTGGCTGCAGGACTCAATCACTCAATGACATAAAAGGCAGGACTTTGGCCTCTGGAGTAACTTTAGGGTAAGACCCAGGTTTTCTGTAATTCAATGGTGGTCCATGTCTTACTGTGGTAACTTGGTAACTGCCTGCTCTGGAGCAGATGATGTTTCAGATTGGAGATTAACAGGTATGAAATCACTGCCTGCTGACCAATTAATTAACTAAAAAAACAGTTCAACCATTCAACCACTTGAAGGTAGTTCAAACTTCTCAGCATAGACAGTGAAAGGGTCTAACATTTGTCCTCCACGAAGATGGCATTTTAAGACCTCCTCTGTACTCTACATGATTTTTGACACCTCACTATATATCAATAAACACGTGGCTTGACAACCATTAGATCAGTTTCTACGTTTTTCCAGTGGTAGCTACATAAGCAAAGATGATCCTCACTAACTTTGTAATACTTTATAATACATTATAATACTTGTTTTGTATTTTGAGATTGCATTCATATTCAAATCTAGAGCTATGGTTCCAATTACTATTTTTTTGGAAGCCAGCTTTGGTTCTTCTTTTTTTGTTTGGAAATAGAAGTAAAATAAAACAAGTTCTTATTCCATTCAACTTCTTTCTTAATATCAAGCTACTAAACTAGTAAGTACTAAATAGCAAGTTACTAATTAATGATGATTGATTTTACAGCCAGTATATTGCTTTAATTTAGTGCTGTCAGCGTTAATCTCGTTAAAATGACGTTAATGCTATAACCGCATTAACGTGGCAAATCTCTGTTAGCAAGTTAGCGCAGATCGCCCCATGCGTGGGGCTGCACGGCGTCAACCCGACCTAACTGCACTAACGGGTTGACGCCGTCCGTGGAGATTTGCTGCTTTAATGCAGTTATGGCGTTAACATCATTTTAATGAGATTAATGCTGACTTACTTTAATTCTTACATTTTTAAAAATTATGTAATTTAATGCAATCAGACATTACAAACACACCACCAACTGAATAAATACACAAAAATCTGATAAGTATGGTTTAATTGTGGTTCTAAAGCATTGTGTTTATTTATTTAATGTGTCCTATCTGCAAAAGTGATCCAGGAACAAAAAATAAAAGGGAATGAACTCTTTATAACCTACTTTAAAAACAATCATTTCAAAGTATATAAATGTTTAAAATGAGGTGACTGTATGAAACAGGTAAGCTGAAACAACACTTTATATTTCATTATAAAATTAATGATATGAAAATGAATAGTTACACTAATTGATCTTAATCACCTCTCCAAACTTTTTAATCTGGAAGTTAGCTGTATACCACAGTGAGGAGAATGAATGATGACCGACAGTCAACACATTAGACAGCTTGAATACTTATGTTATATGATGATGTAACGGAAGAACAAAGAAAAAGCAGGTCACAGAAATGCTGAAAGCTTTACTTGAAGTTGGTCCATATAATATTTAAAAAGAAAAAAAAGAAAGTAAAAACAATGGACAAAAACAAAAAGTGCATATTATACAACAACTTAAATGATTTGATTTTGCTTTATATAATAACTATAGGAAGACATTTTAAGTTTGAAATTTCTGAAAGCCATGTTTCTCAATGTAAGAGCACATTCTGTAGATTAAAACTTATCCTGTTGACTTTATTTTTAATTAGTTATTTTCTCATTGGGACAACAACTGTGTATTAATGTAATATTTTAAAATGATATTTTAATATTGTGTTATAGGATACAATAACACATTACTATCTAATTGTTCTAGTTCCATTGATTTGTACAGCTATGTTTGGATAATCCTTCTATGTCCACTAGTTTACTTCATTTGCCAAACCAATAACACACAATAAACAAAATTCTGGATTATTTTTTACTAATAGGACTATTATTATGCTGTAATAATATTCTATCATTTTTTAGTGGAAAATGTTACTGATACTGTTGTTATTAGGCTGTGTGGCAGGCAGATCAAAATAATGCAGATCAAAAACAAGGAAACTAAACTGCAAATTTTCTACCACAAAACTGTAAGGAGCAAAGCTATAAGTGAGAACACAACAAAGGATGAGACGGGACTGAGTTAATATATAGACAAGTGATGACAATTAACAGTCATCAGGTGGGAGGACAGCTGAAACCAATCAAAGATGAAGAGGCAGGACAAAAGATAGTGACAGGAGACAATGACAATCAAAAGTACGAAAAACTCTAATCATCCCTAAAATCTCCAAACCATGATGTGGAAGCCCTAATATACTAATGATAATAATAATAATAATGATGATAATAGCTTATTAGTCACTATGTTAATGAATAAAAGTATATTTTTATCATATAGGATTTCCAAACTCAGCAATTTTTAAAACAGAAATGAGTATCTTATACAAAAATTAAATCCCCAGCATTATATGAAACTTTTAAAATGTTATTTAAATGTTACCTTTCTTTCTACTTTAATTTTCATAGCGGAATGCAAATGTCATACAAGTATTTTCCTCATTTGTGTCTTTAGACTGTAGAATCAAAGCAATCCACGTCCTCTTCTCCTACAAATCGGCTGGTCGCTCCAGAGAACACGCTGACCAGCTGGCTGCTCTTGATTCTATTATGGAGACAATTTAAATTAAAAACTTTTTTTTCTTTTAATCAAGCACAAACATTGTTCATTTGTGGATTATATGTATGTTCTCATTTAACCTAATCACGACTGAAAATCTCTAAAAAAAAATTAACGAACTCATACGGCTTTGTGAAGCAAAACAAAGTAGGTCGAGTGACTCATTTAAATATGGAAGCATATATAGAAACACAATATAATGGAAAAAATGTACAATTCTAATAAGTTTGAAATTCCGTTTTCCAAATTCGAAGAGATTTCAAAGCTGTTCCTAGTTGATGATCCAACACTACTTCATCAGTGGTGCTGTGGTCATAGACTCCAGCTCGTGACCGTTTTTTTGTTTTGTTTTGTGTGTGTGTTTTTTTAAATCTATGGTGTCTTTTTAAATCCAATTTGTGTTTACTGCAATGACAGTGTGTTTGGGACAACATTCATGCTGAAAAATGAAAAAAAAGAAAAAAAAAGAATGATTTGCCAATCAAACACTTCCCAGATGTTACTACACAGTTGATTATACATATACATAAAATATTATTAGGGTAATATTTAAATATACAATTAATACATATAAAAAAAAACACTTTTTTGTTTGTTTGTTTGTTTTATTCTTTACTGACCAAGCTCATTTTTGAGAGATTATGATATAAATGAATGCATGTCTCAAAATTAATTTTGATAAAGAGTGATTGCCTGTCTGCATTTTATCAAGTAGGCATTCAGTTGCTGTGGCACCCTGTGGTTTGTACTGGCAAATTAACCTGTAATATGTATTTTTAAAATAATATATCCCCTTCAAAAGACCTTCTGCAGGTTTTACACTACACTTTCATTACACATCATCATTAATGTAATTCACTTGGTACTTGAGACTATACTTGATTTTAATTTAGCATATATTTGAAGAAACTAATAATTTAAAAACTGTTCTGCCCCAATATACTTTGGTACATCTAGAAGAACAAAAAAATAAGCTGCGAGATTTAAAATAGATTTAAAATTATAGTATGTACAAAATAGTAACCAATGCGGCTGGCCCACCTTGGTTACTTTTAAAATTCACTACTCATATGTCAACAGTTCTCTCATTACAAATAAATCCAGTGTGCACATTTTGGTTTTTTAGAGCTGGTTTTTTGTGACCTGCAAACAACCTTTAGAAACATAACTGCGGGCTCTCACGTATTTGTTTCTGTCTGTGGGTTTCTCATGTGGTTTTTATCTAAGATGTTAAAAAAGCTCAATGTGTGATCAGCATCACACCCATACACTGTTTAAAGAGTAACTTTCAAGGTTCCATAAATATCAAAGTACAAAAGTCAGTGGTTTCTTTTCTTTCTTTCTTTTTAACCTAGTTAACTCTTTGAGTAGTCCTTAACTGAACTCCTCTCTTTAGCCCTGTTCAGTAATAATATGAGATGTATGGCTCAGGTTTATTATTCTCCAAAGTTTTGGCACTAGCAAATTGTCAAAGCTTTTTCTTACTATAGCTTTTTAAGCAGTTAAGAGTGTTAGATCTTTTGCATTTGTCAGTTATGGGTAAATTACCTTTCATCATTCTTGGTTTTGTGATAACAGCATATGTCGCCTGGGTTGACTCCACCTCACTGGCCTCTGCAGACATTGAAACACAGAGCCAATATAATACCTTACACATAAGTATAAACGGTAACTTCAAAGGCAAAAAATTGTTATGAAAAATGTGCTTGTCACAGTTTTAATTCTTTTGATGAGTTTTTATCAGGCTGACTATTACATATACAGTTCATTACAGAAAAAAGGGTCAGATTTCAAATATTACAAAATTAAAAAAAACAACAAATGAGAGCAGTTCATACCTACATATACTTGTTCTCACCTGTGTGTGGGGACGAGCGGGACTGGAGGTTAACAGTAAAATATATATATATTTCACTATCAATCACCAGACTAGCTTTGTATATTACTGGTATGAATGTTTAGTCAAAACTACTTAAGCTTACTTTCAGCCAGTGGCATTTCTTCAGTGTGACCTTGGATGTTTTGTTGATATTTCAGCCAATAAAAGAGGCCAGCCAGTAGCAGCAGTAGAACCATCATAGAAACACCGACCCCAAGGTATACGTGAAAGTAACTCTCTTCAGTTTGAGCACGAGTTCCCAGACTTCTAACAATGAGCCAGCTCTCTGCTGATTCTCCAGTATCAGAGATGCTACATTTGTAGACTCCTTGATCAGATTTGGAAACAGAGGGGTTCATCATGTTTCCTGTTGGACTATGGCCAATGGAGATGCCACTTTTATAGAAATCAGCAGTGAAGTTAGAATTTTTGTCCTTTTTTCTACAGTGTAAGGTCATCTTATCTCCCTCCGTTACAGGATTCACAGGACTGTCCAGGATCACAGGACCACCTAAATGGCACATGATTTGTTAACATATAAAAGTTTTACCTACTACAGACATTAGATTATTTATATTTTTGAATAAAATGTAATGAAAAATGTATCACATTTAACCTAATTGTAGTGCACATAAATTTGTGTTTTATGTTGTGTTTATAATGATGTTGTTTTTCTATCAGGAAAAAAAAAGTTAAATATTATATTATGTGCTTGGCTAAATGTGCTATATCAAAACATATTGACCTACAAAGTCTGTAAAGTTTAAATGAGAAGATGTAATTCCGTCTTTGCATACCAGTTACAGTGATGTTGACAGTGTCGCTTCTTTGTATTCCTCCATTTTCACACCAGTATTCTCCACTGTCACTTGATGGATAAGCATTAATAATACTGCAAGGTCCAGTAGATGTATCCCAGGTAGAAGCACATTGTCTAACATGTCCCTTTGTCTTTTTCATCACCCTCCATCCAGTCAGTCCATTCAGTCCTTCACAGCTAATAGAAATTGACTCTAGTTCAAAGAACTGCTGTCTATTTGGAACAACCTGAGGAAAAGCTGAATCTGAGACAAAAATCAAAGGATAAATTGAAGATGATGATGAAAAAAATGACCAAGTCAAATATTAAAAATATTAACTGTTTTTGAATTTGAGAAGATATATCGCTGGAGGAACATTTTGGGTTTAGTTAGGTTAAGTGGCAAAAGGTCAGTAACATGATTGGGTATTTAGAAAAGAAAATTTTAAAGAGCCAAAGTTTCTCAGAAGTACAGATGGGTAGGCGTTCACCAATCTACAAAAAAAAATGTTCCTAAACAAATTGTGGAACAAATTAATAATGTTACTCAGTGTAAAATTATGAAGACTTTGAATATTTCATCATCTACAGTACATAATATGATCAAAAGAGTCAAAGAATGTGGAGAAATTTCTGTGTCCAAAGGACAAGGTGAAAAATTAATACTGGATCCCCATGATCTTAAAGCATGAACTCTTCCTGAAATTGCTGTTCAAAGAAGAAGCCACATGTGAACGTGATTGACAAAAGCATCCATCTTTTTTCAAAAAAAGCTCATTTAAAATCGCCTCAAAGTATAAAACTAATCTGTGGTCTGACCAATATAAATTTGAAATTATTTTTGGAAAACTTCGATGGCACATCCTTTAAGCTAAAGAAAAGAGGAACCAGCCAGCTTGCTATCAGCACTCAGTTTAAAAGCCTGCACCTTTGATGGTATGGGGCTGCATTAGTGCATCTATAAACTGGCAATTTGCACATGTGGAAAGGCACCATCAGTGCTGAAAAGTATATACTGTTTTTACATCAATATATGCTCCCATCCAAAAAATATGTTTTTCAGGGACGGCGTTGCATATTTGTGTAAGACAATAATAAAACTGCATCCTGCATCTTCAGCATGGCTTCATAATAGAAGATTTTAGGTTGTGAATAGAACTGCCTTCAGGTAAGATCTTTCACCATCTGAAAACATTTGGTGCATCATGAAATGAAAATATACCAAAGAAGATGCATATAAGATAAGTATAAGAAATAGTCTTCTGTCAAAAGTCCAGTAACTGATCTCCTCAGTCCTCAGACATTATTTAACTACTTACCATGTCTTTGAAAATCACCAAAGTTGATTGTTGTCATCAATAGTAACAGCATATTCATCACTGCAAAAATGAAGAAACATAATGATAGCTTAAATGTCATATTTTTAATATTTTCTCTTAAGATTTTTTTAATATATATATTTCTCTCATTACTCGCATGCATGTGTTTTCTGAATGACTGACTAAATAACTTTTTGTAGACAGACAAACTCAGTACTCACACAGTCTGATGCCATGAGCTCTGACCTCCATGTTGTCTTGTTGCTGACTGCATGAGTGTCAGAGTGAAAGAACATCTATTGTTCATAGGAACTTCCTCTTCCTGTGTTTCTTGTGGTGACTGAGAGAGCAGCAGGTCTTCCTATCTGAGAAACCCTTCTAACAGATATATATTCCTAATTATATAATATAAGAAGTAAAAAAAGGTTCATTTTTTTTGTGTGTGTAAGATATAGACATACAAAAGACAGCAGGTCTTTTGTATACACATACACACATCTATCTATCTATCTATCTATCTATCTATCTATCTATCTATCTATCTATCTATCTATCTATCTATCTATCTATCTATGTTCCATGGCCTTAATGATTCTTTTTTATCTTCAAAAACTTTGATTTCGTTTTGAACTTCAATAACAAAACAGAAAACAACCAAAACAAATACAAAACAAAAAAAGCAAAAAAAGTTTATCATATTCTTTCTTCACACACCAAACCCCACACCAACCACTCTCTCATTACCCCTCAAGTTACTTGATGGCCTTAATGATTCTAAAGATATAAAGCTAGTAAACAAGTACTCAAGCAAAAGGTCTAATATCTTGTTAACACATGAGACTTCAAAGGAAAAACAAAACAAAAGAAATTAGAAAAAAGCTGCATACATTTGCAAAACATCAGTAACAACCAGTGCTGTTCATTATTAATTATCATAATTAAAGATTTTATTTATTTATTTCTGACAAAAAGAACCAAACTAAAAAATGGATTAAATTGACTAAATGATCAACCTCTAAATTTTGTCACTGTCCTGAGACTCATTTGGGTCTTCATACTCATCCACTCTACGCCGTCTGTTTCGCTAGAGGTGACACTACATGCAGAACAGAATACAGCATAATGGCCTTGTATCTAAACAGTAATTCACTTCAGGTGGATTTCTACATGTGTTATTTACAATTAAGTGTGTAAATAACAAGCAAATTGTAAAGTACATTTATTTCTCTGACCTAAGCTGGCACTGACATTAAATAAATGTAATAATTCATGTAAAGCAGTGGTCCCCAACCCCCGGGCCTCGGACCGGTACCGGTCCGTGAGTCGTTTGGTGCCGGGCCGTGAGAGTTGAGGCTCAGGTGTGAAATGTATGGTTTTCAGGGTTTTTATCAGTTTTCAGCGTTGTTTTGTTATGGTTTTTATCGTTAACTCGGTTTTCCTGGGTCTTTTCACGTGTGTTATGAATAAATCTTCTTTTTTTTGGTACCGGCACTAGTTTTATTTTGTTGTATTCATCCGCGACACCTTAAAGGCCGGTCCGTGAAAATATTGTCGGGCATAAACCGGTCCGTGAGGCAAAAAAGGTTGGGGACCGCTGATGTAAAGCATGAGACCTGAGCTGGAGGTGGCAGAGTTGATGTTGAGACCTGAATGGATAGAATTAGAAATGAGTCAGGTTGAGTGGTTTGGAGATAAGGTCAGACAGGCAAAGTTGAGATTGTCTGGGCATGTGCATAGGAGAGATAGCGAATGTATTTAGAAAAGAAAAGTTTGGTGAACATGGAGCTGCCAGGCAGGAGGAAATGAAGATGAGCTCAGAGAAGATTCATGGATGTTATTAAGGGTGAGATTTAGAGGGTTGGTTTGACAAAAGAGTGACAGAAATAGGATGAGATGTCAGCATCCTATTTTTTATTGTAACAACCAACGATTTATACAGGAAAATAATGACTATTAATAAGGTTGCCCAAACTTTTGCATCCCACTGTATATAGCGCTGTCTTTTAATGGGGACTGGCTTCCATCTGGTCAATCTACCATATAGGCCTTATTGGTGTAGTCCTGCAGAAATGGTTGTTCTTCTGGATTGTGCTCAACAGAGCAATGTTGGATGTCTGTCATAGTCACCTTTGGGTTCCTAGTTTACTGCAATCTCTCAGATTGGCTGGGTAGCAAGTTCTGGGAAGAGTCCTGTTGGTTCAAAACGTCTTCCATTTATGAATGATGGAGGCCACTGTGCACCGTGAGACTCTCAATGCTACTGAAATTTTCTGTAACCCTCCAGAGATCTGTGCATTGATACAGTCCTGTCTACTGATATGTCCTTGGAATTTAATTGTCCTCTGACATGCACTGCCAATGATGGGGTCTTATATAGAGTGTGTGCCTTTCCAAATAATCTCCAGTCTGCTGAATTTACCACAGGTAGACTCCAATCAATTTGTAGAAACATCTGACAGACAATCAGTGGAAACACGATGCATCTGAGCACAACTCTGAATGTCATGGCACTCAAAGTTACAGTTTTTCTCCATTGGTTTGGCTCATTTCTTGAAACAGAAATTACATTCTCAAAATAACATGGACAAACCTCCAAACCTCTTGGCAAAAGTTCACAACAGAATGGCATTTCTCATTCATTTCATCAAATGGCAAATGCCTTAGTACATGCCTCAATTGTCTCAGTGCATCTTTCCAAATGATTAAGTACAAGTAGCCTACAGTTATACAGTTAGCCCACATTTAGCACATTTTCCAAATGAATAGATCTTGTAGATCTAACCTGATTAGTTGATTCTCAGTCTAATGATCATTCTCTCCAAAGCATGTCACCATGATTTCATTGTATAAGTACTCGCATGCACAACTGTCTGTTCAGTTGTCAAAATTGGTCAAGAACATAATACCATGAATACCATATATGAATTTCTTTGAATATTTGATAAATTGATGACAGTCATTGACAGTCAGGTGAAACTAGACTAACGAAGGGGGAGTGTCACACACAGGTGTGTTCTATGATTGTGCGCTGCCAAACACGGATACATAGAGCTTGACCAGAGCCAGTCCGATCTCTGAACATGGATAGACAAGGCCAAGCAAACGGACAAGGGGAAGTTCTCCCTCAAGGAAGAGGAGGAAGAAGAAGAAGAAGAGGAGGACTGAGAATGCGTGGTGGAGGAATAGGGGGAAGAGGCCGAGGTGCGCGAAGACACTGTGCTGTCCCGAATGAAATTCGGGCCACAATTATAGACCATGTCATAAACCATGGCCTCACAATGGCAGAGGCAGGTCGTCGAGTGCAGCCTAATGTGCCTCGCTCTACAGTCTCCTCCATCATCCAAACCTTTCGCAGGGAAAACAGGTATGTACTCTATGTAATCTATGATGGAATTATATGTTGTATAGGACAGGGCAGAGGAGTTTTTCTCTGCTTGGAGGTGGAGAGTGTATGAGCATCATGCTCAGGATCAGCCGTCCCTGCTCCATGCTATGGACGCAGTGTGTGACGACATTACAGGAGATCAATGCAGGGGATGGTTGCGGCATGCACACCGTTTCTTCCCTCGTTGCATCGCAAGAGAAAGTATCCGCTGTGATGTGGACGAGAATCTGTGGCCAGACGGACAACAGCGTGTAAATAATCAGGAGGGTGAAGACAGTGGACAAGAGCGGGAGAATGAGTACAGCGACCACTGAATAAGCCCTTGTTTTTTGATTTTGTGTTCATACAATTTATTACTGTAATGTACATTTTCTTTTTACATATGTATGAAGCTTTCTTTGCGTGATAAAATAAAGAAAGAAATCATAACCAATAAAAATTGGTTATGATTTCCTTGGTAGTGTGAGTGCAATCTGTGATGTCAAACCTTGGAGGCTCCTCTTTTCTGTTGTATATTGTTGGTCCTCTGCCATAGTGACAAAACATCTAAACATTTTGTATGGCAGTACTCACACAATGCCAAAGGGACGATGAACTTTGGGGGCACTGACTATTCAGATTAGCAAGAAATGTAGTTTTGACACATGAGTGAACTGTTTTAGGAGAGATATGAGCTTTTGCAGGTGGACCATGTTGTTGTGCTGAACTGTAAGAGTGTTTTGCCAAAGATCTTAGAGTTTTGAGAATGTAATTTCTGTTTCAAGAAATGAGCCAAACCAATGGAGAAAAACTGTAACAGAAGTTCATAAAAAGTGCAGGACTTCTTTTTCAGCTATCTTACAACATAGAATTTTCAGACAGCCATAACATTTGTTTCACAGAGCAGCAGTATTTTTTTTTTATGATTTTGCATGATGGAATACAAATACAGTACTTTATTGTAGAAAATGGTTTGATCAAAATGGACAAAAAAGTCTCAAAGTCTGTGATACTGACATCCAGTCATATTCACTCACTGTTAAAACAACAACATATGAGTTTAACTATAGTCATAATGATATTTTACAATTCTTCAGTCAGTACAGTGCAGAAAGCTGAAGATGTCCATGTAGAGTACAGATAGCCAGCCAAAACAGTTTTAATCTGATCCATATTATTTTGTGAAATTGGCAAATATTGGAGGAAGATGTTTTTGTTTGTGTATGTGGGTGGGGGGGGGGATATCTCTGCTTGCCTTTCTCTGAAAGTCACCACATGCCACTGCCTAATAGTATTTCTCTATTTTGATGCAAGCCAAATTTTAGACATCAATAACCTACAACCCAGCATCATGGCAAAATGTTCAATAGACATGCCGGTCCAACGTGTCAATTTTGCACTTTGCCTTTTGTGTTCAATGGACACGCATTCAGAAGCTTCAGTAAGCTGCGGTACCAGCAGAGGGAGACATTTTATTTCAAGACAACATGAAAGTGATCATGGGAAAGCATAAAGCATTTAGCTTAATCATTTCTGGCAATGAAGGACCCTTAAATGTGCTTCATATGTTTTTTTGCTAACTACAGACTATTGGTTTTAAACACATTAGCTCCACATGCTGATACTGCAACTTGTGGATGCAATAAGATAACTTCTGCATACATTTACATTTCACACTCTCTAGAGGCAAGGCTTGAAATGGAGACAGTGGATCAGGGTGTCTATTAAAACGTAGTGTAATTTAGCTTGTACTAAAACTAAAACAAACAAACAAACAAAAACTGCAGGTGGCAATGCCACACATTCAGTCATAAGCAATGTTCCCTCTAATTTTTCATGTGTCTGAGCGAATACACAAACTCCCTGAGCGATCTTGTGGTCCACTGTGAGCGACATTAGACATGTGCACTGTGGTCACACCAGCATCTAATCCATCCAAGTTACATGTTTATTAAAATAATAAAATTACAGCATTTACATTTAATTGACTGCTTTAGCCCACTTACAAGAAAAATTACAAAAAAAACAACTTGTTCATGACCTGTGTAGTATGTTAACACTATTGGAAGTAAAAATAACTTGAACTCCAATTTTGAAAACACAACTTTCTTTCTTTTTAAAAAAAATAAAACTCTGACTTGTATTATGAGTCTGTGGTCTGGGAGAGAGTCCTGTAACTCTCTGTCTGCAAAATACAGGATATAATGACCAATGTTGGGCAATTAATTATATAGTTACTTTGTCAAAAAAGTTACTGAGTTTTGCAAACAACTGTCACGATTCTGGGTCCGTTGGACCCAGTATTTTGAGTTTATTATATTTTGGTCTAATTCTGCTTCATGGATTGTTTTCTTACTTTTGTAGTGATGATGATTATTAGTTTCTTGTTTCTGTTTATCCGTGCTTAGGGATTTGTGGTTTCATGTATTGTTTGAGTTCCATGTGTTATTTTCTGTCTCTCAGTGTCAAGTCTGCGTGCTTGTTTAGTAATTCATGTTTCCTGTTTTTTTGTGAAAGTCTTTGTCTCATGTCAGTGTGTTCAGTTTCACCTCTCCCCTGTCTCGTTAGCCTAATTTCTCCCAGCTGTGTCTCCCTCCTGTCTCTCATCCCTTGATTACTGCCTCAGTGTATTTAAGCCCAGTGTGTCTTTGTGTCAGTGTCGCGTTGTCCCTCAAGCTGTGTGTTTCCTCGTGTGGCTCTCTGCAAAGCGTAAGGGTATTCTCCCTGTGTAGTTTTTGTATGCTTTCCCCGGTCAGCAAATAAAGCTGAGTTTTTTGAGTTCATCCCTCGAGTCTGAGTGCCTGCATCTTGGGTCCAACTTCTGCCTGCCACACAGCATTTCATGACAACAACAAAGTTTTTTGCAGCTCTTTACCTAAAAATGCAGCCAAGGTGTTTTTAAACAAACATTTCAAACTATTTACAGAACAATCAGCTGTGCTGCATCAAATCTGATGCCACACAAATTATTTGTGCCACTCCAAAAAATAATTTCTGTCCACTATAAGATAAAGGAGAACATCACAGCCTGATACCTGCAGGCCTGACAACAGGAGATGTATCACTCCTGTAACACCTGTAACATTCAGCAGCCGCCTCATTGTTGTGACACACACAGCAAAACTATTGACTACACTACACACTAACTACACAAGATTTGTGCTAAACATTGCAAATCTCTCACACCTCAAAACACCACCATCACTCCTAAAACTTCCTCCCGTTTCTTAACAACTAAATGCCATGGTTTTGATTGGTCGACATGGTACTTTTTTCGACCAATGGGAAAGGGTGGGGTGTTTTGGTTTCGTCTTTGCTCACAGGCGGAGAGTGCTTTTGAGCATTTTCTTTATAAAACGCCGTTTTTACTGTTTCTTCCCGCAGTGAATATGAACAATAGTAATCAGGAAGAAAACCAAACATTGCATTTTTTTTTTCATAACTCTGGTTTTATGTGGCCTATCAACACAATTTAAAAACTGGTATAAAGTCCACAGTCAAAGGAGTTTGCAAAGAAAAGCGTCTGGACTTCTTTAAGTTGCTTGAAGACGTTTCACCTCTCATCCGAGAAGCTTCTTCAGTTCTAGGGTCAAATGGTGGAGAGTCCCAGATTTAAACCCAGTGGGAGTATCCCCCCAAGGAAAGACAGTTGGGATACTCCCACTGGGTTTAAATCTGGGACTCTCGGCCATTTGACCTTAGAACTGAAGAAGCTTCTCAGATGAGAGGTGAAACGTCTTCAAGCAACTTAAAGAAGTCCAGACGCTTTTCTTTGCAAACTCCTTTGACTACGATGACCTGGATAACTGAGAACCTTCACAGACATATAAAGTCCACACTTTTTCCGTCAATTGTTCCGTCTGTCCTGCTCACATCTCCAAAGGTTGTACACGTTGTCATTAACGTGGCTTCACTCCACATCAGCCACGCCACTGCTAGCTAAAACACCGGTGTCGGCACATATTTACTTTAATTTCAATTCAGGTTCGAATTTTTTTTTGTGTGCGCAACGCAGATTTTCTCTGCGCAGAGACCGTGCCAATAGTGCGCAATTGCGCACGTGCGCAGCTTAGAGGGAACATTGGTCATAAGCTGTGTCCCAAAACGTAGGCTGCATCCTCCTGAGGCTGCATTTGTAGACCGATTACGTCACAGCAACACGACGAAGGCTGTCCAAATTCATAGACTCCTCCAAATGCGTCCTCCTTTTTCCCAAATTTGAAGGATGGGTTGGGTGTATCCCTCGTGGCCCACCATATCCCAGAATTCATAGCGCAGCCCAGCCAATTCCAGTTTTCCACAATGGCGGCAGCTACTAAGTTTAAATATTACTCTTATTACTCTTTCTGGGTCACAAAATAAACTTTTAACATATTTTCAGGCGAGAATGTAGCTGTGTAAACTTCAAATATCTGGTTGGTTTATCAAGACATCGCATATTTGCAAAAGTACTCCGACATTTTTGGAGACGTCTGTTACCCACCCGCTCGATAGCTAGCCAGAGGGTTCAATGGTCACTAGAGTCGGCGAGAGCAGCGGACTCCTGGCTTCATCGTTTGCAGACACCCGCGGTCTTTCGCTACTCAGGTTAAACATGATATATAAGTCATTCAGATAACTTAAAAATTTTTATTTTTTTGGCTTTTTTCAGTGTTTTATTTGTTGGGGAGTAAATCAGTTTGGCTGAGATCAAAAGTATTAGATTAGATTAGATTAAATAAAACTTTATTAATCCCTCGGTTGGGTTCCTCCGGGGTTTTCACACAGCTGATCAAACAGAAAACTGATTAAACAGAAGTGTGAGATGGTTGTGAATTTATGGCAGTGTCCTGTTATATTTTAGATAGTAAGGAGTAGACGGCTGAGTTTATTAAACTCCACTGAGACAGCGGTGATAGGGCTCTAGAGTGCGACCAATTTGGACGCAAATGCGACCAAATTTTTCAATGATGCAACTAAAAAAAATCTTAGGTCGCACCGGTGCGACCAACTGTTCGAGTAAAAAAAGAAAAATTCTTCGCAACTCTGAAAGTCTTTGTGTGGTCAACAGCAGACACACAGTATGCCCCTATCATGGTCTAAACCAATCAGAGATAGTCAGGGGCAGGACCTCTCTGATTGGTCGTGGTCCAGATATTCATGTAGTCCGTGTGTACGTTTGAAAGTGCAGGCAGATAGAGGGAGATGAGTAGCTTGAATAAAGCGATATCGATTCATTTAATCTTGAATCAACTTAATATAAATGTATTTTGCCAGAAACACCACAATCTCAGGTTAAGGCTCACAAAACTATTTCAACAACCACCAAACAGTAAATGGATTCCACACAAAGACGTAAACACAGAGCGCGGACCCGACGCATCAAAATCAACTTTCTCTTTCTCGGCTTTCTCACCCGACGACACGTAGACTGACACGCCGTCGGGGCTGAAAGCCGACAGCTCCCTGATTCTGATGCGTCGAGTCCCCACTGTGTTTACGTCTTTTTTGCGCTAGATTCTGAGCTGCAGATTTTGTCTCTCTCCAACCAAAATTCACTGACCAGCAGCAAAAGAAGCAGCAAACTATGCTTCACATTTGATAAACATCGTCATGAATTCCCTCTTACTTTAACTATTTTGCTTCCACCATGATAAAAATCGCACTTCATGCACAGCTCTCTCTCTCTCTCAAGAACAGTTTCCCATCTCAAATCTCTGTTTATTACCCACCAGTCTACAGTTGTTTACAGCGCTGTCGGCCGCTGTGTTTTTGTGTGTGTGTTTTGTTTTTTTTACTTAAATGTCCTCGGACAAGAAAGCCTAATTTCTGCTGTCTAATAATAATGTGACTAATGTGTTCCCACATTAGTCTAAGGAGCTTGGAAAGAAAAGCGTCTGGACTTCTTTAAGTTGCTTGAAGACGTTTCACCTCTCATCCGAGAAGCTTCTTCAGTTCTAGGGTCAAATGGTGGAGAGTCCCAGATTTAAACCCAGTGGGAGTTTCCCCCCAAAGAGGGACAAAGGACCCCCTGATGATCCTCTACCTAATCACATGAGCCAAGGTGTGAAAACGGGTGTGGGTCACAATCAGCCAGGGTTTTGGGTGAGCTCATTGTGAAACCTAGCCCCACCCTATCATGTGATTTCCTGAGGTCAGATGGCCCAGGGTGTGAGTGGGCGTTAAGGCATCTGGGAAGGGATCTCAAAACTGGATTATAAATGGCAGAGAGTTGGTGTCGTACGCCACCGCCTCTGTTCAAAGATGGTCGCTCACAGTGGACATAAATGGCTTCTTTCACTCCTCTTTCAAACCATCTGTCTGTCCAAATGTGAACATTGGCATCCTCGAAAGAGTGACCTTTGGCCTTTAGATGCAGATGGACTGCTGAGTCTTGTCCTGTGGAGGTGGCTCTTCTATGTTGTGCCATGCGCTTGTGAAGTGGCTGTTTGGTCTCTCCAATTTAGAGGTCTGGGCATTCCTTGCTACCCTGTACAGCATACACCACGTTGTTAAGTTTGTGTTTTGGAGTTTTGTCTTTGGGATGAACCAGTTTCTGTCTGAGTGTGTTGCTGGGTCTGAAGTACACTGGGATGTCATGCTTGGAGAAAACTCTCCTGAGTTTCTCTGATACACCGGCTACATAGGGGATGACAATGTTGTTGCGTCTGTCTTTCTTATCCTCCCTCGCTGGTGTCTGCTCTTCTTTTCTGTGCATCTTTGCTGACTTTATAAACGCCCAATTAGGATAACTGCATGTTTTAAGTGCTTCCTTTACATGTGTGTGTTCCTTCTTTTTCCCTTCAGGCTTAGAGGGAACATGTTCTGCCCGGTGGTGTAGGGTCCTGATTACCCCAAGTTTGTGTTCCAGAGGGTGATGGGTGTCTGTTACGGCCCTGGCCATAATGTGTCTTGGTGGCTGTTTCTTGTTCTGTCTGTGTCTTTAAGTCTCTGCAGGTCCCGGATTGGATAAGCTGACGGTTGCTGATTGGTCCCCTGATCATGTGATTGCTTTCAAAATCCCTCACCAGCAGTTGTCCCGGGGCAGCCACTAACAGCAGCAGCAGACCTGACCCTGGCTTCCAAAACCTGTGTCATTCGTGTTTGAGATTCTCGTGACTTACCGAGCTTTGTATATAGTGTGTACATTAGTTTTCACTTATAAATAGCACATTGTAAATAGTAGAGATGGACCGATCCGATATTAGGTATCGGTATCGGTCCGATACTGACGTAAATTACTGGATCGGATATCGGTGAGAAATAAAAAATGTAATCCGATACATTAAATATAAAAAAAACCACCTCACAAAACTTGCGACACGGTGTAATTCGGCTCATAACCTTAGCAGGTCGGAGCAGTGTGCATCACGTGATAGAGCAGCTGTGTGTATTTGTAGCCTCGCTAGCAATCCAGCATTTCATCTCCGAGGAAGTTATCCCAGAGAGAAGTAAAGCAAGTGTGTAAGTTCATCTCTGAATGTTTGTAAAGCATTCCCACGTTAAGCTTAACAACCGATATATGGAGCGACTGCCTCTTCTCCCTCCCTCACCTTCCTGCGGCTACTTCAATCGTGAAACTGCTTAATGATCAGCTGATCGGCTTTTCTGTCGCGAGTCCGTCTCTCTTCTTTGTTTTTGGCCCACTTTGCACCAGAAAGAGGAAACCAGCGGCTGAACAACAGCAGCACGTTTAACCTTGATAAGCTGTTGTTAGAATTTATTTAATATTACTTTCTACACCAGGATCCTTTTCACGTAGCTGACAGCTGGTAACTGTGCAGGGGCGGATCTAGCAAAGTTTAGCCAGGGGCCCGATAGGGCATGAACAGGGAAAAGGGGCACAAAGACATACTTTTCTTTCTTATTCTCATTTAAAATGTCTAGCTTTTAATAAATAATTATCTGAATCTTACACCCAAAGTTTTAATCTGATGTAAAATGTATAGAAGTCCATTACTGTATATAGTAACTGTTAAGTCTAATATACCCTAGTAAGCTATACTACTTTTTCCTTTGGGAAGGTACCATCTGTGCAGTCTGCAGTTCTGTTGAATAAAGATGTTGAATCTATTTAATTATTCTTGAAAAATAATTTAATTCTGTGCATTTTTTTCCACACTGCATCAAATTAAAGTTGATTACATCGATTAAGCATCATGAGGTGGAGGGTGGGGGGTGGTTCCCTATTTTTTTTTGCTGGGAGTTTACAACCCTATTAGTTAGGTTGCTTAATATTTCTGCTAAGTACTCTTTAAAATACCAGAATAGGGAGGATGGAGTAGGTTTAAGTTTATTAGATTGATCAGTGTTGCTGAACTATGAAATATTTTGGGTGCAGTGTATTTTTTACATACAGGTATAACAGAATAGCTTTAGTGTTGTTGTTTATTTAAACTTGAGTATGAACTTATACAAAATGCAGCAAGATATTAAAAAAACAGTTTTATTGATTAAAAAAACACACTATATCGGATTCATATCGGTATCGGCAGATATCCAAATTTATGATATCGGTATTGGTATCGGACATAAAAAAGTGGTATCGTGCCATCTCTAGTAAATAGCACTGAAACAGAAGGGGTGAGCTGCCTTATTATTTTTCCTTGTACTGTTTTCTCCTGTTTATTTCAGTTAGGGAGTTAGGTGTAGCGTTTGTCTTTTGTTTGGTTTTTGTTTCACATAGGGTCTTAGATAGCACCTCCTCTCCTGACTTTGTTAGGATCTCTGGGTCATTCGACCCAGTGGTTTGTGTTTTGGTTCTTTGAGTTTGTTATTTCATTATATTCTAGTTTTGCTTTTTGGGTTTTTGGATTATTCTTAGTTTAGGTTCTCTGGGTGGGTTCTGTTAGAGTTTTAGTGTTCTGGTTTTCTGTCTGTGATTCTGAGTTGCTGTCTCCCCTGTTTGCTGTATCCCCACGTCCAGTCAGTGTCTGTGTCTGTGTCTGTAAGTTCAGTCTGTGTTGTGTTTCCTGTTTTACTTTGAAGGTCTCTGTCTTTTCTCAGTGTGTTCAGTTTACGCTTCTTTGTCTCGTTAGTCCTGGTTTGCCCCAGCTGTGTTTCCCTCCTGTTGCCCATTCCCTGATTACTCCCTCTGCGTATTTAAGCCCTGTGTTTTCCTGTGCTCTCTGTCGCGTTCTACCGTTTACTTAGCTGTGTGTTCTGTTAGTCCTCTGGTTTAAGTTTATTTTCATTTTTTCCAGTCATGTTATGTTACCCCTTTTTGAGTTCAGTATTAAAGCTGTTTTGAGTTCACCTTTGGTCTCCGGAGTCTGCACCTTGGGTCCTATTCCTGTCTGCACACAGCCTGCACCTAACAGACTTAGCTTGTTTTGTTTGTTATTTTGGCCTTTGTTCACCCCGGAGCTTCATTTTCAGTGTAGACAAAATAAACCACTGTTCACTAAGAAATTGTTTTTTCTGTGTATGGTTTTGGGGACCAAAACTCTTATTAACTCTTTTTAACTCTTATGTTACGTTCCTGTACCCCTAAACTGGGGCATAACAGTGTCAAAGAGGAGACTACGGTGACCTGGATGACTGAGAACCTTCACAGACATATGGGGAACTTAAATTAGATTGGAATTTCAGTGTACAACTGAAAGAAGTGCAATTGTTTTAATTTTGTAAAATGTATTAGCTAATGAGCATGTGCATTGCAAAATTTCAAAGTAAATTGTAAAGCATAGTAAATTGCTATAAACCTGGTTTAGCATTTCTTAACCCACCAAAGACAACCCTACCCAAATGCTGTATTTTTGAAAAGGGCAGAAATGATCCCTTAAAAACACTGCTTTCTTACTTTAGGACAGCATCAGAGGTTTAAGAATAATGAAACAATGCAGAATAAAGTTCTTCTTTTGCTCAAATTCTATTCTTAGTCATTAGTTGAAAAAAAAAAAAAGAAAGAAGTATACCCTAGAAGTCTTGTGGAACTTTGTGCAACTTCTCATTTATTTCACTGTGCAAATGCATTTCCTCATTCAGTATGTTTGTGTGCACAATTCTTTCAATAGTTTTAGTGCTTCCTCTATGTCTATGAGACAGGAAGCTAAAGTAGGCTGAGAAATGTAGTACAGAATTAACATTTCGATACAAGATTAGATTAGATAAAAAAGATCAGATAAAACGTTGTTAATCCCTCGAGTGGGTTCCTTCAAGAAATTCAGTAATACTTAATTTGCTCAGAGAAGGACGCTAACGCTGTGAGCAGGATTTGAACCTGCGCAGGGCAACCCCATTGGATTTCGAGTCCAACGCCTTAACCGCTCGGCCATCACAGCTGTAAGGAGCTAGAAGGAGTGATTCTCAAAAATTCAAGTTAAGACAAACTTACAGGCCTGTATGTAACACATTATATAAACTAATTTAAAAGAATTCTTGGTTTCTGCACTTGTTCTGTGTAGGATTTGAACAATCCATTTTAAACATCACTCCAAAATAGAAAAATACGTATGCAGTTAGGTCCAGTTAAGTTTTTTTCGGGGACAATGACACCTTTTTATTTCATTTATTTTAATTTAATTTAATTTAATTTTATTTTATTTTTTGTATTTTTGCCTCTGTATAACGCAACACTGAATTTAGATAAAACCATTAGGATGTTGCGAGGGTTGATTTTTTTTAAGATTGTCATTTGTGGTAAAATATATATAATCATTGCTTCTATGAGTCCTAAAATGGTTGTCAATGTGTGTTGATAAAATGTTTTTCCACTAATTAGAATGCTGCTTTGTGCAGATATGAGCTACGTTACACATTTAGAAACCACAAGGTTCTGCTCTTCTAAGGTGCACGACTTCACACCTTTAAAGGTTCATTTGAGATATGACCTTTTTCAAGGTCCTGGTTTTATAGTTTAGTGAGACGCTCACTTCTGCTTTTTCAGCATACCTCATATACATGTTAAGGTCATTGAAAAGTCGAATCCTGTTCGGTGCAACTGGAAAGGTTGATAAGGAAGTATGACTATGTATGGTATGGCTGAAAAACACATACTTGCATACACACACAGAATACAGACGCTGATGTTGCTCAGATATGCCTGCTTAAGACTGTCACGTGTATTTGTAATTGCATATTCATGTATGATTGCTTGTTGTCATTAAAAGACGCAGTGATGAGGAAGTCAGTCAAGGCTGGCTGGGTTCAAGTGAGGGGAGCAGTTCTTGACCTTGGCCGCCTTCCCTCGCGAGTATGAAGACAAAGAGCTCTGTCTTGTGTATTGTCTGTCTTGTGTTTTGCCGCGCAGTTAGTTGTCTTTGTTCCAGCATGGTTTGCCTTAATAAGCCCAACAGATGTAACTGAAGTTTATTTTTCTTTAATATGCAAAACATGAAGATAGGGAAGGAACTCATATAGGTCTGTGACTAGAAGATAAACTATCTTGGTTTCATCAGTTACCCAACAGCTTTGGTAACATTTTGAAGAAGTTGGAGCTTTTAAAACCAGCCTTCAAAAGTGAAGTTGAGACATGTCACACGAGTTTTGGTTTTATCTTTACAGCATCATTTTTAACTGTGTTGACAATGGGTACATAAATGTTTGTGAATTTCATTTTATTATGTTTTAAAATTCCTGATAATTTAGTATGAAGCACTTGTGCACTTGAATGATCATACTGCATCTAAAGCATACTGAATATCACTGGGGAAATATTTGCATTTATT
The DNA here is from genome assembly GCF_013358895.1 of Oreochromis aureus. Taxonomy (NCBI): domain Eukaryota; kingdom Metazoa; phylum Chordata; class Actinopteri; order Cichliformes; family Cichlidae; genus Oreochromis; species Oreochromis aureus. Next base: position 50,816,970 of record NC_052944.1, on the reverse strand, counting down.
ATCTCTGTTGATTAACTTCAGTTTCAAAATGTTTACATACTGCAAAAACAGCCATGATGATCTTTGGCTTTCTTAAAAACACTAGCTGCTTCATCGCATGCAATTATGATATATAATTGTAGTTTTGTTTTGGTTTTTGGTTTTTTATTCAGAAACACAAAAGACCCTTAAGCTACGTGTACAATGACTATTTTTAACATTTTAACATCTGGCATAAAACCACACAGCAGCTGAAAAAAGCTCTTTAATCACCACTTTAGAGGAAGTGGAAATGAAGGCTTTTTGTATTGTAGTATATTTAGCATTACAGGAAAAAAAAACTAAATCATTAAAGCAGACAAATCAATCTGAACGCTCATAATGCTTAGTTTATATTTTAAAATGTTTTTTAAAGTTTGTCGTTTTCCTGTCCCATAAAATATTATATGGACACAGGAAAAAAGACATACACAGCTGTACAAGTTACAAAACATTAACAAAATGAAAAATGTGTTAAACTTACAACACAATGTCCACTCACTGTATAGACTTTAACATTAGCTTTCTTTTATTCAGGCTGAAATCGGGAAAACTGGATTTAATTACTTGTTGCATGTCAATAGAATGAACTACAAAAAAACTTTAAAGGTAAATACCCTTTTTTCAGTTTCTAAATGTGTGTTCTATATCTATATCTATATATATCTATATATATATATATATATATATATATATATATATAGATATATACATATATATAAAAGAAAAAAAACACCCATCTCGCCCCTGCTTGCAGTTTATCCTTCAAGCTCGGGTCCTCTACCAGAAGCCTGGGAGCTTGAGGGTCATGTGCAGTATCTTAGCTGTTCCCAGGACTGCGCTCTTCTGGACAGAGATCTCTGATGTTGTTCCCGGGATCTGCTGGAGCCACTCGCCTAGCTTGGGAGTCACCGCACCTAGTGCTCCGATTACCACGGGACCACCGTTACCTTCACCCTCCACATCCTCTCGAGCTCTTCTCTGAGCCCTTGATATTTCTCCAGCTTCTCGTGTTCCTTCTTCCTGATATTGCTGTCATTCGGGACCGCTACATCGATCACTACGGCCGTCTTCTTCTGTTTGTCTACCACCACTATGTCCGGTTGGTTAGCCACCACCATTTTGTCCGTCTGCATCTGGAAGTCCCACAGGATCTTAGCTCGGTCATTCTCCATCACCCTTGGGGGCATCTCCCATTTTGACCTCGGGACTTCCAGGTTATACTCGGCACAGATGTTCCTGTACACTATGCCGCCACTTGGTTATGGCGTTCCATGTATGCCTTGCCTGCTAGCATCTTGCACCCTGCTGTTATGTGCTGGATTGTCTCTGGGGCATCTTTACACAGCCTGCACCTGGGGTCTTGCCTGGTGTGATAGACCCCAGCCTCTATGGATCTTGTACTCAGAGCTTGTTCTTGTGCTGCCATGATTAGTGCCTCTGTGCTGTCTTTCAGTCCAGCTTTGTCCAGCCACTGGTAGGATTTCTGGATATCAGCCACCTCCTCTATCTGCCGGTGGTACATACCGTGCAGGGGCCTGTCCTTCCATGATGGTTCCTCGCCTTCCTCCTCTTTCTTGGGTTTCTGCTGCCTGAGGTATTCACTGAGCACGCTGTCAGTTGGGGGCATCTTCGTGATGTATTCGTGGATGTTTCTTGTCTCATCCTGGACTGTGGTGCTGACACTCACCAGTCCCCGGCCCCTTCCTTCCGCTTAGCATACAGCCTCAGGGTGCTGGACTTGGGGTGAAACCCTCCATGCATGGTCAGGAGCTTTCTTGTCTTTATGTCAGTGGCTTCTATCTCCTCCTTTGGCCAGCCTATTACTCCAGCAGGGTACCTGATCACGGGCAGGGCGTGGGTGTTGATGGCCCGGATCTTGTTCTTACCGTTCAGCTGACTCCTCAGGACTTGCCTGACCCTCTGCAGGTACTTGGTGGTTGCAGCTTTCGTGTAGCGGCCTCTTCATGGTTCCCATTCGCCATGGGATCCCCAGGTACTTGTAACTGTCCTCTATGTCTGCAATGTTGCCTTCTGGTAGTTCAATCCCCTCAGTTCTGACTACCTTCCCTCTCTTTGTTACCATCCGACTACACTTCTCCAGTCCGAACGACATTCCAATGTCATTGCTGTATAGCCTGGTAGTGTGTATCAGTGAATCGATGTCTCGTTCACTCTTGGCATACAGCTTGATGTCATCCATGTACAGGAGGTGGCTGACAACCGCTCCGTTCCGTAGTCGGTATCCGTAGCCAGTCTTGTTAATGATCTCACTGAGGGGTTCAGGCCTATGCAGAACAGCAGTGGGGACAGAGCATCTCCTTGGTAGATCCCGCACTTGATGGTGACTTGTGCTATGGGCTTGGACTTGGCCTCTAGTGTGTTGTACGCCACATCCCCATTGAGTTCCTGATGAAGGCTCTTAGGGTCCTGTTGATCTTGTACAATTCTAGGCATTCCAGTATCCAGCTGTGGGGCATTGAGTCATAGGCCTTCTTGTAATCAATCCAGGCTGTGCACAGGTTGGTCAGTCTGGTCTTGCAGTCTCGGCTGACTGTTCTGTCTACCAGTAGCTGGTGTTTTGCGCCTCTGGTATTCTTGCCAATCCCTTTCTGTGCCCCGCTCATGTATTGACCCATGTGCCTGTTCATCTTAGCTGATATGATGCCTGACAGGAGCTTCCATGTAGTACTGAGGCAGGTTATTGGTCGGTAGTTGGATGGGAACGGTCCCTTCTTGGGGTCCTTGGGGATCAGGATGTCTCTCGTTAACTAGCAGCTGGTTCATTTGTGCTACCAGACGCTCATGGAGTGCAGTCAGCTTCTTCAGCCAGTAGGCGTGAACCATGCCGGGCCCTGGTGCTGTCCAACTCTTCATACTGGAGACCCTTTCTTGGATGTCTGCCACTGTGATGGTTACTGGACCCTGTTCAGGGAGGTCGCTATGGTCTGCCCTCAGATCCACTAGCCACTGAGCATTGCCGTTATGGGTTGCGTCTTTCTCCCATATGCTCTTCCAGTATTGCTCCGTCTCCAGCCTTGGTGGTGCTGTTCTGTTATTGTTCCCTTGCCACTGAGAGTACACCTTTGCTGGTTCTGTGGAGAACAGCTGGTTTATTCTCCTGCCTTCTATCTCTCTGGTGTACCTCCTCAAGCGGGTGGCCAAGGCTCTGAGTCTTTGCTTGGCAGTTTCCAAGGCCTCAGGTATGGACAGCTTGCTGTATTTCTTATGCACCTTCTTTGTCGCGCCTTTCTGCAACTCCGTTAGTTGGCTAACCTCCCTCGTGCTACTTTGATCTTGCCCTCTAGCCTTCTTCTCCATGGAGGGTACTGCCCCTTGTGGCTGTTCAACTTGTAGCCAAGCATCTTACTGATCACTGCTGCCGTAGTGTAGACCAGCTTGTTAGTGTTGGTAATCGTGGTTGTAGGTATCATCCGTAGTGCTGCATTGTGAAAAGATTTTGTTTATTATTCAAATATGCTTTGCTTGTGATTGTGTAAACTCTGAATGACGATTCACCCTGATAAACACGAAGCCTTGCCTATGCTTATCAAATGCCTGTGAAGACAAGTTCCTGTGTAAAGAGGAACGGAAAGTGCCACTTAAGCAGACGTTTAGTATAGTACGGACAGAATGTTTAGTAAGATATGCATTTGTCAGTTAAGCAATCTATATTCTGAGAACAGGCGGAGACTGCCTCCGTCTGCTGTGTAACCTACATGCCTATATAACCTGCAATAAAGAAGTGTACTGTGTGACTCTCTCTCTCGAGACGTTCACCCATGTATATGTGATTGATTATATTGTCTCACTGTGTCTCTGTTTTACTTTGGCAGCCTTCTATTTGGGAAATTTCCCCCGACAGTTCTTGGTCCTTCGAAGCCGGATGGAACGGCCTATTTAAAGCAGCTCCCATAAGAGGCGCCTCACCAGGTCCTGTCGGTGCGAGAAGCCCACGTTGAAGTCTGCCGGCAGCTCACGCACTAGGTGTGTGATAAAACCCAAGAGCGTGAATTCGGGTCTTGGTCAACGTTTTACAAGCGGTCCGCACCATCGGGGGCTGATCAGGTGCATCTGAAGAAACCAGCGCCAAGGTAAGACAGACTACTTTGAGATAATAAAGGTTTGCGTAAAAACGAAAATGAAACTTAAAAAGAAAATAGCTCGCCCAAGAAGGGCTGGAAGCAGAAGGCTCGCCCGCAGAGGGTTGGAAGCAGTAAAATAAATATTGAGCTCGTCTAGAATGATTGGTAGCTCCCCGAAAGGGTAAAAATAGGCCTATAAGCTCGCCCAGAGAGGCTGGAAGCACTACGCTCGCTTTAAGGAAGCTGGTAGCGTGAACGCGCGTTGAAACTGTCTGTCTTTTATTGTCTATTTTTGTGGTGGAATAAGTTGATTTTTACAGCACAGTAAGGAGGCTGAACTATTCCACTAATTTGTTTACTGTTGGTCGCTGAAGTACTGGTGAACTGAGAGGAAGGTCGTGTTTTATCACGTAAAGTCGACACCGCTTTTGAGAATAGCTCAAAAGTAGAAGGGCGTGTCAGCCACCTCTCTCTGTTCTCGTGCCAGTGAAAGCGCCGCAGGTGTGTGTGTATTACTAAGCGCTAAAAGAAGCATAAACTAATAATGGGTAATAAAACAACAAAACTCACTGCTGACGAGCAGTGGCTAGAAAAGAAATGTCCAGGCGCCGGACAAATTAGTGCATATAGATGGAGAAATCCAAAGAAAACTAAATGTCCCACGTGGGAGGGAAAATGCATTAACTAAATTATAAGAAACCCTCCAAGCAGAAATAAATACTGAAAAGGAAGCTAAAAAGAAATCAAAGCATACACAAGAGTTGTAATATTTTAAAGCATGGAAAGAGGAATGAAGTGGAATAAACAAAAGGTTAAATTAAGGTTAACTTAAATTAAAGCAATGAAACAAAATTGGGAAGACAACCAAGCTGAATGAATAGAATGCGTGAAACCAGATAATTCACACAAAATATATCAAATAAAAAAGAGAGATGCATAAGGCATATTAAGGCTGTGTCATTGTTCAGCCAAGGAAAATGTCTCCAGCTTGGGAAGGTGTGAAGCTGCAGATTCACACAGACCCGTGATGGATACATAATAAAATATAAACTAATATACTATTGTATATTAGTAGTAAAGTAGTGTATTGTAATATACTATTGCTGTTATAAAAAAGGAAAAACAATACAATGATAACATTAATAATGACATACTATTAATAGGAAGAGGCACCTCAGTCAGTTATGATGTGAGGTGGAAGATTGTTAAAAGTAGTCTGATTCAAGCTTAAGGTTTGCTCAAACTCAGTACAATGATATATGAGATGAAGAAAATAAGGAAATAACTACACTAATCAGGTGCATAGAGACACTTGACCTGCTTGTAAACCTGTCATCTTAGATGAGACTTTGTTGAGATGAAGAGCAAACCTATACTAACAACTAATAAGCCAAACCCTGTATACAACAGGTAAAGCTACAGGTTTGAGAAGCTGAATAAAATGAATTAAATATGTGGACACTACCAAGCTGATGAGCAAGTTACACATTTTTTTATTTTTATTTGTTTTTTAGAGCAGAAGCTGCATATTAAAGGTCACACATGCAGCTGTCTGTGAGCTCAGTTTTTTCCTCACACTTCTGCTCTGTTTCTGGCAGCAGCTTTTTCTTTTTCTTTTTGTGTCCTGACTCATGTGGGTAAAGCCTTCATGCCATCGGCAATTTGTTTTTTTGTTTTTGTTTTTTGTTTTGTTGGTATGAAAAATGAATAAATCTGTGATCATACTTGTGGATCACAGTGGCACATAATGATTAGACATATACTAATGCAGATGTAATAACTTTATTTTAAAATTCAAGGAGAACAAACAAGAACAACATCTTCAGTTATGTCTTGTTGTTGTTCTCTGTGCAGTGTGCTGAGTTTTGTTTTTTGTTTCTTTTGTTTTTTTGAAATGTTGCTTGAGTGATGAGTGCTGTAACTTCTGAAGTAGCTCTCACCATGTGTCCTTGATGATGATAAGTCCAGAGCCAGCTGAGAGCTGGGTTGTCTGTTTTGTTTTATGTGACAAGGCTGAGAAATTAAAACTTAGTTTCTTGTTTGAAAAAAAAAAAAAAAAAAAAGAGGTTTTGTGTTTCTCAGCCAAGAACAACTACAATTTCATTTTCTGTTTTGAGACAGGATAATAATAATAATAATAATAATAATAATAATAAAACAAAGAGTGATGTTTTGTTTAAGTGTTGAAGCAGGCTAATACTGCAACATATCGTCTAGTGCATGATCTGCGAGCAACATATGAAATCATCTTATTTATCTTTAAATAAACTCCAATTATGGAGACCTGAAGTCACATGCTTAGGGCACACCCTCAGGTGAAGGCAGAAAGCTACTAAACAAAGAAAAGAAGCTATACAGAATGCGCCACAGCCACAAAACTAAGTATTCACATTCTTTCTAACTCTTTGTGAGCCTGAGTTATGACCTTGGCTCCCTGTTTTTCTGCTTCCACCAAGGGTGGGGGTGACGCTCCCGTGGCTCTTTACTATCGCAAAGAAAAAAAAAAAAAGAGAGAGGCCCCTACTCTCTGAACACAATATTCTCTTCATAATTCGGCAGTATGAAATGTCATGAAACAGTGTAACTCACTCACAGTAAATCAGCAGTGAATCAGCAGTATAGGATAATACAAACCTATCTAATAAATCTAATGATTTTCAAATTCTTTTAACTAAGAAGTGTGATGCAAACTAAAACTACATACTGATTACACAAGAAGTATGATGTGGCCTACAGCAGTATCATGATTCACTCATTTTGATTACAGGTATAATGTAATATATGACAGCATAATAATCTCACAACTGCTACAAGCACATTTGCCTTTCTTAACACACGCGAGTGAAAGGCAACTGTTAAGAAAATGCCCTTTTGGGTGAGACAGGCCCAGAGGCCCTGCATGCAAGCGTACTAACACGCATACATGCAATGAAAAGCAGCTTACACTCAATTAATATGAACGCAAAGCCTTGATGATGCCATAGGCAATTTGTTTTGTTTTTGTTTGTTTGCTTAGTAAGTTTGGAAAACAAATTTGTGATCATATTTGTGATCATAGTGACACATGGAGCTACTCTCCATGCGTCAACAGGAGGGATAGGAGATATAATCTCCAAAACAGTTTTACACTCTAAATTTCAAAACTTCAGCAAAAGAATTTGTCAGAACATGCATGATTTGCCAAAAAAACACAATGCACAAAGGAATCTCAGACCAAAAAGAGGTCATTTTTCCACACCACCTCATCCTTTTCACACAATCCACATGGATTTTATTGAACTAAATGAATGCCAAGGCTCAAAATACGCTCTAGTGATCATAGATGTATTCTCAAAATGGCCAGAAATCTACCCAGTAAAGAAAGCAGATGCCATTTCAGTAGCAAAATGCTTATGTAACCATTTTATTCCAACATATGGCATCCCCACTCTGATAAGATCAGATAATGGGACACACTTTGTCAATGAGGTAATCAGCAAAGTCTCTGAAGCACTAGGATTCAGCATCAAAAATCACTGTGCATTTCACCCGCAAAGTGCAGGATTAGCGGAAAGAACTAACGGCACAATAAAACAGAGACTTAGATAAATCAATCAGAGAGACCACACTAGTAGAATGGATGTCGAAGCTACTAGAAAACAAAGGTATTGTTTTGAACAATAAACTGCCTTCTGAATCTTCTCCAGTATCTTGCAGGTTGAAGCCAGGTGATTGGGTCCTGATTCGAGTTCTCCAGAGAAAGAATTGGAGCTCGCCCCGCTGGGAAGGTCCCTACCAAGTGCTTATCACCACACCAACCGCCTGTAAGATAGCAGAGAGACCATCTTGGATTCACCAAAGCCACTGCAAGAAAGTGAGTGACAGCCCAGACTCATAGACTCCAGCACCCCTACCTTCGAGTGATCTACCTGGTGAAGAGAGGGCTGATTGGGTATATCCCGCCCTCTACTTCTCGCCAGTAGTCTACTCACCCGAGGATCTAGGTGTGTTTGGCTGTCATGAAGACACTCGCCGTCCTACCAGCTGTCCTCCTGCTCCTAGCAGGACTCCTCGCACTTTTCGAGGACAATAAAGAACAGAACACAAGCCAAACGTGCCGCCAGCTTTTCGGGCGTTGGCTATCAGCATAAGAAAATCATCATTAATGAGACAAGCTCTATCATCTATTCGCTTAACCTTTTTAGTATCTTCCAGGGACCACCCCAATACGAGGTAATCACCGTCGAAAACGCTGGACTTGACAACGGAACGTGTGACCAGCTCTTCTGGATCAACTTCAACGTGACGAATCGGAACACGTCCATACACTTCCCAGTGTTCTTGGACCAAACCCCAGGGAAGAACCACTCCATGTGTTACCGACAAGACAACGGTAACAGACCCCTAGGCAACACCACCAACTGTGACCAAACCACTGCCAACGGAGAGGGCGCACCTGTAAACACGTCCGCGCCCAGCAACAGCACCTACTGGGTGCAGGGAATGGCCTGGCTGTGTGGACAACATGCCTACTTCATACTGCCACCCGGATGGACGGGCACCTGTGCCCCAATCTTCATTTCAGACCACACCTTCAGGATGTCAGCTGTAAATAGCTCTCAGACTACAAGACGACGACGAGACGTCTCCGCAGTGCAACCACATGACCCCATCTATGGCAGTGATGTGCCAGAGGAATTTAAGCTTTGGACCACCGGACAAAAGGTCCTCCACTCACTGTTTCCATGGGTGGACACCGGAAAGAACATGTTAAGAATTGAAACTTTGGACTACCGCTTTGGACTGTTCCTGAATGCCTCGTGCAAAATCAACAATCAACAAAATGAAGAGATTGATGCCCTGCGCATAACTGTGATGCAACACCGAGTCGCACTGGACATGATTCTGGCTGAAAAAGGAGGACTCTGTATACTCTTTAACAACACATGCTGTACGTACATTCCAGATAATGTTCACTCTTCCAACATGACCGACGCCTTACGCACGCTGAAACAACTCAGGGACGCTCAGCAACAGGACTACGTCACGAACACTGAAGATTGGCTTACCTGGCTGTTAAGTGATTCCTGGAAATCTCTTTTAATAAAAGGACTGATTTTTGTAGGAGTTCTTCTACTCCTACTCTGTTGTTTTACTTCTTGTATCTTGCCATGTGTACAATCAATGATTAATAAAGTTGTTGCAGTTCATGTGCAGGCATACCTGACACTGCCCATGGACGAAGATGATGATGATCCCCCTGACACTGAAATACTGTGATACACCAATGTATGACGTGCTGATTAAAAATGCGCTGCAAGAAATCATGCACAGATAATAAACCAATGGTGTTTTAACTAGTGTGAAAGTTAAACAACAGGAGGGAAATGTGAAAAGATTTTGTTTATTCTTCAAATATGCTTTGCTTGTGATTGTGTAAACTCTGAATGACGATTCACCCTGATAAACATGAAGCCTTGCCCATGCTTGTCAAATGCCTGTGAAGACAAGTTCCTGTGTAAAGAGGAATGGAAAGCTCCACTTAAGCAGACGTTTAGTATAGTACGGACAGAATGTTTAGTAAGATATGCATTTGTCAGTTAAGCAATCTATATTCTGAGAACAGGCGGAGACTGCCTCCGTCTGCTGTGTAACCTACATGCCTATATAACCTGCAATAAAGAAGTGTACTGTGTGACTCTCTCTCTCGAGACGTTCACCCATGTACATGTGATTGATGATATTGTCTCACTGTGTCTCTGTTTTACTTTGGCAGCCTTCTATTTGGGAAATTTCCCCTGACATGCATTAACATCATCTAGCAGACCTTCTGAGGGTACTTCACGTAATCTTCGTAACCGGCTACGGGGTATCCAGGTTTCAAGCTTGGCCATGATCCTATCTTTCAGGTCAGTTCCTCTCGCACTCAACGATCCTTCTCCTATCGCACTTGGGGCTATGTACCCAATCTCGGGTGGGGGTGATGATATCTCCCCCATGACCTGGCGTCCTGACTCCTCCTTGCCGTAGCATTTATGTTGTACCTCGTCAATCTCTAGCTGTGAGAGCAGACAGAATTCATTGACCTTCAAAGTAAAAAAGGAAACACACTCACAGACACAGACTCAAAGACTGGCTTCACACAAAGACATGACTGACTTGGAAACAGAGGGACCATAGAGACAGGGATGACTAGACAGGAGACGCAGGACCAGGACAGGCACAGAGAAAACATAGGGACAGAGACTAAATGCAGAACAGGGACTGTCAAAATAAAAGATGAAACACAGGAACCAAAACCTAAGGACTAAAAATCTTAGCAGAAGACATAACCAGAATTTAACCAAAACATAAGATAATATTGATTAAAACAAAAATACTGAGTCATCAGACTCAATACCTCTATGTTCTGTTTATTCAATATAGAATTAAACCAAGCTATCAATGTTTGTTTAGTTTAATTAGTTACCTTAAAACAATTTTGTCTGCCTTTCAAACAGGCTCCAAGGGAGGAAGCAGACTGTATGAGGACACTAGTTCCCAGAATTAAAAAAAAAAAATAACTAAGTAAACCTTTTTAAGATACCTAAGTTAGGGCAACTTGGGGCACACTAAGCACAATTGTGCATGTGCAGGATACCCACAGTATGCTCACACTCTATGTGTGGGCTTCCCCTAGGGCAACACAAGCAGGAATTCAGCTAAAAGACACCTTCACTGTTAAAATACTGATGATAATTTTAAATATTTGGCAGCATACTATTACAGTACCATGCTCAAATTCAGTGAGCTTTTTAAAATGACTCATTCACTTACTCAAAAATATTTGTAAAGGCGGACTACATGGCGAGGTGCTTCTTTTTAATAAATGGGCTTTTAAAAACATGTGAAATCTTACGAATTGTGACCCGATATTTTGGTTCATGTATATGTAGTGTATCTTAATATCAAACAGTATTGTCTATGTCTTTCATTCTTTCAAGCTCTCAGAGAAAACGCAAGACAGAAAAATAAATCATGATGGGGATGAAAGATAATTATTTGAATGCAGTACAAAAGTGCCACACTGTCCAATATATTACCATTGTGGATTGAGTTTCCTTTGCATTTAACTGGTTTTGCATTCCAGGGCTGTCTCATCAGCCTTAATGAAGTTGTTGTTTTTGTCTAGTTTTTTGTTTAATTTTGGCTCCCTCTTGGGTGCAATTTTAGGACAATGTCTTTTAGATCTTCACCTACATTGATTGAGTTACGCAATAAATCTTGACATGTTCGGCTTTTAAATGTTCTTATATTGACCAAATATTATGATTCCATCACGTATCCCAGCAAACAACTACCAATGGCCTAAATGACCCATTGTTTAGCACTGTATCTTTGTTATTTCAGAAATAACAATATCAAATTTATATCCACATAAATTTAATATAATAGTATATATGATAAATATCAAGTACATCAGTTTGCCAACAACATGAAAAGACCAAAGAGTACTCTGGACATGTTTGTATAGTAAATCTTGTTATCCAATGCCTGATTTTATTTTTATTTTTTTCGTTTATATTACTAGAGGCCATTTCCACCATAAATGCATTCAGAAAAAGTGTAAAGAGATACATAAAATTCACCACAATGCAGGGGAATGCCACAAATCCCACAAAAACAAGTAAACAACAAAAAAACAAGCAAAAAATATATTTGGTGTTGATATTAACTTGCTGGATCAAACATTCAAAGCTCCAATCTTGCTTTATCTAAAATGCCATTTCTTTGTGTTTGGCTGTGTCACTTCCTCATTTTATGATAGATGCTGAGATAAGAACCTGTATATATTATCTGTGCTTTCCCTTCAAAGTTTGTAGCTACAGGCTGATACTAAGAAAGAAGAAGCGGTCGTTCTGCATCCCCTCTGCCACACATTTTCTGAAGTTTTATAACATTGCTGTATCATCTGTATCACCATGAAGATGTTTCCTGTGTGTGTGTTTGTTTGTGCTGTGATGATTCTGACCCATGCTGCTGGTGAGTATTTCACTGTTCAGTCTTATTTGTAAATGGTGGCAAAAGATTCAACAAGTGTCCTTTTTTTCAGTTCTCCCTGAAGGAAGGACTGCAACTAATCAAACAGGTCAGTCAGCATACGGCAACATTTTTGCAAAAATGTGCCCCTTAAGTTTTTGCCTAATTATATATATCATCTGCAGTTACATAACATGATTTGAAATTTAGGTCCTCTTTATTTTCTATTTACATGCAGCCAAATGCCTGAATGATTTAACATCAAAACATGTTTTTTCTATGTCACTTTATTGGGTTAATAAGAAAGAAAGATATACATGAATAAATAAAAAACTTACAAGGAAAAAATACATTTTTAAGATTTAGATTAGTGTCATACATTAAGGAGAAAAACAAACAAAAGAGGGGCAAAAAAAAGAAAAAAACTGTGTAAACTAAATAGTTTAAATTACTGGAGTTCACCTTTCAAGGTTAAACTGAAAAGAAATTTACACATTTGAACTCTTGTGATCACAAACTACAAGATAAATGATTTAGTCTAGTTGTTCTCTGCTTGGCTTTGAGGCCAGTGTGAATGGCACAGTGGAACGCCAAACCACTCCTGAACATTTAAATTTACAATGATGGACTACAAATAAAATAAAATAAAGGCAACTAATGTCTATCTTAAAATGGCACAAGGAAATCATTCCCTTGCTACACACAATTTAGAGCTCCTACATTCTTATGACAATACATTTTCACACGTTTTTTCTTGTTAACTTTTCATTGTTTCATGTAACTTGGTATTTGTTTTCTCTAATAAAAACATACAAATAACAACAAAAAAAGCAGCTTAATGTTATTTAATCAGCAGTGTGTTGTGAAATCTTACTTTTTATACACCTCAGCACTGTAATTATGTGGTGTGCCACTTTCTGGTTGAGCAAACACTTTGACTTTGGAATAATCAGTTGACAATTGCAACTGACTTGTTTAGGAGCATCTATAAGGGAAGAGATTCAATGAGCTGGCTAGTTGCAAAGGTGGCATCCTATTACTGTATCATGCCTGACTTCAGTGAGCTCGTAAGTGTGACCCTTCTTTTTACAAATGGTTGTAAAGCAGACTGCAGCAATGCTGATACAGGTATGGACAAACATTCAAACATGCAGTTTGTATTTAAAAGACACTGAGCTGAGTTGAAAACAGTTGAGGTCATGGTAGTTTAGAGAAGTTGACAAAAGAATGCAACTGGACTTCTTTAAGTCTGCGAAGACATTTCACCTGTCATCCAAGAGGCTTCTTCAGTTCAGCTGGACTTCTTCACAAACCTAAAGGCGTCTACAGTTCAGTTCTTTTTTGATACTCTCTAAACAATTAGTTTTATTATTGTATTGGTAATTTCGATCTCTCGTGGAAAAGTGTACTTTTTTCCCCCAGTCAAAAGGCACCTGGTCAAGAGGTCCTCGGATTGTCCTGGTGGTTGGACTATGTTGCGTGGTCGCTGCTTCCTCTACGTTCCAAGGCGCTTCACATGGGCTATAGCAGAGGTAAGTTTATTCCATTTGTATTGTCGTCAAAACACTTGCTTAATCCATATCCTTTTACTGTAACTGAGTCCAGATGTTGCTCCCTGTTTTCCATCTCCATTGAAGAGAAACTGCTTGTCCATGGGGGCCAACCTTGCATCTGTACACAGCAGCACAGAGTACCATATGATTCAGCACCTTATAGTGATTGCCAGTCATGACTACCAAGAAACTTGGATTGGAGGAAGTGATGCACAGGAGGTATTTTGTTGAGCCTTATACTGTTTCTATTTATTTATCTGTCAATGACTCTGAACTAGACCCTCCCTGCTATGTTAAATGAATATATGTAAAGCCTACAACAGGGAGAGTACTTACAATGAAACAGACAATGATAATAGATTAAATCAGAAACACCATGAAAGACACCTGACCTGGTGGTAGAAGATGTAGAGAATGCAGAAACAGGCTAAAGAAGCTTTAATAGTGTATCTGTGACATTTAACAAATGAATGTTTAAGAGGATATGATGTGGGCTTGCATTAATGTTAGCTCATCAGCTGAGACAGTGGGTAGGCTTGACTATTTGGTGTGAATAAAATCGGTGCTATGCACAATTTCTCTCTTCTAGGAGAAGGCTTGGTTTTGGTCTGATGGAACGGCTTTTCGCTATTCAAACTGGTGCCGAGGAGAGCCGAATAATTACAGGCACAACCAGCAGTGTCTGCAAATTAATCATAGCGGTAAACCAGAACACAGTATTTCACATGATTAATAAATGTGTGAATTATTTTAAATGATAACAAGTAAAAGTCAAAAGGATTGTTTCAGGTTTTGATTTGTGTAGAATTTTACTGATTTCTGCTTTTGGATCTCACAGGTTCCAAGTGCTGGGATGATGTAGGGTGTCAGGTACATCGACCTTCTGTTTGTGTTAAGAAAATGTGAAATTTCTGTCAAAATACACACTGTTAGGTGTGCAATGACTTTTGTTTTTCATTCTTCATTTGGCTTTACATTTTTTTAATCTTTTGTCTCTAGCATAAAAATTTTGCAACAAAATAAAAAGTCTGTCATGAATAGTGGCACTCCCAACCCTAGTTCTAAACCCTAGCCTAAATAATCAACTGTGGAAAAGTAGTTTTTCCGTAAAAAGTATTGCTCATCTTTGCACATCTTTTCTCTGTAAACTCTTCCTTCTTTGCAATAATAAAACTCTCAAGCATTGCTGTGTGTTGCCTCACTTGTGTTTTAGAAATGTGTGTGTGTCTGTGTGTGTGTACAAAAGAACTTGGATTGGAGGAACTGATGCACATGAGGTGTGGTTAAAAATGTTTGAATTAAATATAAAATTAATATAGGGCTGCAGTGGTCCTGCATTAACTGCAGTAACTTATATTTGGTGGTATGAATCAGAGACATACCTGTGCTTCCATGTGCATATGTGGAAAGCCACAGATGGAGAAAACAGAGCCCCATACAGAAAAGAAGAGGCATTGGTGACAGCAGATATGACATTGATTAAAAACATGCAAGAAATTGTTGGGGCTGGAGGTTGGTTGGGGGGTTTTGATGCACAGGAGGTACTTTAATCATGCAAAATAACTATTACCCCCTCCACTATTCAAACTAGTGTTCAGGGGAGACGAATCATCACCACTAACAGCACTACAAATCTACAATCTATCTACAGTCTACAAATTAATTGTGGAGGTAAATCAGAATACAATATTTGAGTGTTAAATGTCTGAATGGTTTAAAAGATAAAACAATGAAAGCCAACAACTAGGTTTTCTGCTTTGAACCTTAGAGATTTCAAATGCCAGTGTTGAACTGCCTAAAGGCTCTTCATATCTTTTGTCTGTGAAATTAATTCCTCTACCAGAGGCCTGGGAGCTATATCTTTCTGACCTTTTGCAAAATAAAAATGTTTCAAGCAAGTTTCTCCATGATTGTGTTTTTATGTGAATATTATTTTCCTTTATCTCCTTCTATACTATTATAATATTCAGTACATTGACCCATTAAGAAAGCACCTATACTATAGAGACAACCAGACTGACTAGCATTAACTGCTCTTCAGGACATTCTGATAAGCTATTCAAACTTCTAGATTTGCCCATTAATGATAAAGTGATACCTTTATTCACAGACAAACTCAGTTGCTCCATGTGCTGCATATGTCTGCAGTATTTCTTTATGTTGCTCCAACAATAGGGTTCTCTCTTTGACCTAGTGGTACCTTGAAGGAACCAGTTACCAAGGGTAACTGGTTCCTTCAAACAAAATATTATAGCTGTCATTCTAAAAGTTCTGTATCATCAATTCGCAGACAGTATTAGTATCATTTTGCAGAAGTAACACTCTTCAAAACTGAAGCTGATGGTCTTTCACAAGAATTGTTGTTTAATCTTTAACACGTTTTTTATTTAATGCTAGCAGTGTGAAAAAACATTCTATGCCTAATCATTACTGAACTTTGCCATTTAGTGACAAAATGGCTCACAAAACAGCAGAAGTTATGTTCTATCTGACCAAACAACATGCAAAAACATTTCTTTAAAAGATAAATATTTAAGCAGTTTTGTTAAGCATAAAGCATGATGGCAGCTATTTTGAGGTCTTAACGCAAAATCATTTTGTGAATTTACACTTAAAAATCCCTTACACTGAAAAAAGAACTGAAAAAAACACTGAGGTCTTGATACAATGTAAAAGCAGACAAATGTAAAAATTACTCGAGATAGGTTTGGGAAAATGGGGACGTTTTCTCTTCCGAAAAAAGAATCACAGAACTGTACTACAGCAGGGATTGACAGTTGGCTTCCTGAATTACCATTGTTCATTACATCATTATTTTTTAGTACACAGTGCAAGGGATTGTGGTAATTGGAGGGTGCAGACTAACACTAATACTAATACTGAATTCACACATTCTGCATCACATAAACGGTCAGGATTAGGCAATCCTGAGAATCAGAGAACAAAGTTGCCCAGTGCCCGAGTATGAAAAATCGGTGATATGGTGTCCAAACGTTTTTGCACAGGGTGAGAATATTTGCATGCACATATTAGTAAATGAGGGACATTGTTCTGGAAGCCTTATGGTTTACTAAGATTAAAGTTTTCAAACCTAGGCTTTGCTTCCGTGTTTTTTTTAGAGGATTTGTAATGGCAACTCTTCCAAACAAGCCATACTTGTTCAGTCTTTTTATAGGTGTACTGTCATGTGCTTCACCATTTTATATGTTAAACTAGGCTTGTAGGTGTAGCTTGTGGGTTTTTGCAGTTTCTCTGAGCATTGCACTATCTGTATTGATGCCATGTATAGAGAACTCAAAGTAGCATAATCAGGTGTGGGAACTTGGAGCGGTCACCACTGACACAGACAGAGGAGGAAAGAGAGAGCAGAAGACGGAGTGAGAAAGAGAGCAAAGAAAGTGAAGGCCTCTTGGCAGGTCAGGCTTACCTATCCTATCACCAAAAAAAAAAAAAAAGAAAGAAATCAATAAAAGAAATTCAGGTGGCTTAACATCCTCACTAAAATGAAGAGAGAACGTATTTCCACCCCTATGGTTATCAGGATTGCTGTGTAAAATTATTTGCAATAAGTGAAAAGTTGCTAATCTTGCTCTTCTAGGCAGAAAAAAGCACCACACTGCCCTCTCTATGTGAAAGGACAGTCTGTTTGAAAGTCTAAAAGAAGGTGGAGCTCAACCAGTCGAGTCAAACCCCAGTTCAGAGGAGGTGGCCTCAGTCTTCATCCAATGGTCTGCTGCGATATAGAGCTTACATATAGAAGACACATAACAGAAGGAACAGCACCACCCTCATGTGGTGAGAAACTAAAATTATATTCACACGCTCAATACAAATTATGACCTAGTAACAGTAACAAACTGAATACGGGGGCTCCCCATCTGTGCTGCTCATAAAAGTGAAGATGGTCTCCAGGGCTGGTCCAGGCTCTTTTCAAGGCGTAAACTGTGGTATAAAAAAAGATGATAATTTTTTTTTCTCAATCACCTTTTTGAACGAACTTACAAATCTTTACAAATACAAATACATTTGGAATTTTTGCAGTTAGTATTAAAATAATTCAATCCAAGCTGTAACTTGCTTGGTGCATCCCAATAACCAAGCTATGTTATGCTATGTTTAAATGATCGCTTTCCCTATTGTAATGATTGTCGGTACATATAACTAACAGAACCGCTTAATAAAAAAAACTTTTTTTGATGATCAGGTGAATCTGTGGTAATTTTTCAATTCTATTGATTTAAAGCACAACGTAAGTCATCTCAGGGCAATTAGCTGGATAAAGACCTTAGTACTGTGACAGTGATTCTCTTTGATCTAGATGGATCAGGTACCTCAGTAGGACAGACTTCAGGGCCCATCTATCTCCATTAGCTGGTGTCTTCTGAGTGGAGAAAGCTGTGAGGTATGCTCAGAAATAAACACTAACCAGGTTGCTCAGGAACTACCTTTGATTATGTTTTAAATGGATATAAAGTTACTAAAATAAAGCGTTACAGCCATGATACCTTTCAGTTCAGTCTTGGGAAAATCTGTACATAACACAACATGTGAGTAATACAAATGTAACAAATGTAACACAAAAAATTTATGGTGGCTTAACTTTCTCACTAAAATGAAGAAAAAAAGTTTTCCACACCTACAGTTATATAGATTGCTGCACACAAAAAAAATTGCAATATGTATAAAGGTTCTAATCTGGCTCTTGTAGGCACAACAACACTTGTTAGCACAGCACTGCTCCCTCTGTGTGACAGCACACACTGTTTGATAGTCTGTAAGAAAGTGGAGCTCAACCAGTCTAGTCAATTCCCAGTTGAGAGGAGGTGCCTTCAGTCTTCATCCAATGGCCTGCAGCGAGCTAGAGCTTACGTAATAGAAAACACAAAACAGGAGAAACAGCACCCCCCTCATGCAGGAAGGAACTAAAATGATATTCACAGACTGAGGACAAGTTATGATCTATGTAGCTGCAGTGTGGTCACAAATAATGTGATGTTCACATTTAGTACAACAGTAACAAATTCAGATATTTCAAAAGGGAACAGCCAACATTTCAAATACATTTCAGTTGATTTGAGAGACTGAACGCTAACACAAAAGAACATCAGCACCCAGTTTACCTTCTTTCTACCATTCATTATTTGTGAGAGCATTATTAATACCTATTATTGCAGGCAAATAATAACAATATTAATAACAAAATGAAGCAATATCAAAAAAATTCTTGATTATACTAAAGAAAAAAACAAACAAAATTGTATAAGACAACATGGAAAACCCCTGGTAGGTTTTATTGTTTATAATGTTCAAATTTTCTTCCTGCTATATGATGGTTGATTGATCATCTGCAGTGTTGAATTACACTGATTAAACTTATGAGCAGTGTAACCCCAATACATAATCATACAGAAAAGATTGCTTTGGCTGCTAAACTCATATGAGCCATAAGAAAACTGATGTTGTAAACTGGAGCTATATAAATAAAACTCAACTGATCTTAAAATCAAATAGAATTATGGTAACCTTTCGATGACTCAGTAGCTAGCCAGAGAGAGACAGACTATATACACTCCTCAAAAAAGTAAAGAATACTTGCATGCAAGAGCACCTGGCTGCAGCCACTGGGGAGCGCCATATTGCGACCTCCACAGTAACCAGAAACACGTGACCTCTACAGTAACCGGAAACACGTGACCTCTACAGGAACAGGAAACATGTGACTTCAGTTAAATCGACTTTGACAGTGAAAACTAAATTGTGTTTTTGTTACTATTGATGCTGCTTAGAAATAAACATGGTTCTAAGTGTTTTTTAACACTCTGGGTTTGTTAAAAAAAAAATCACCATGCCTTTAGCTTGTTCATGGCCAAAAGTGTCCATGTGTTGTGTTCTACGTTTCGATTGCTGTAGACCATTGTCAATCAATCTAGTGCCGTGTCTCCTGTACAGCAGCCGTGCCGGTACCAGTCCGTGAGTCGTTTGGTATCGGGCCGCGAGAGTTGAGGCTCGGGTGTGAAATGTATGGTTTTAGGGTTTTTATCGTTAAGTTGGTTTCCCTGGGTCTTTTCCCGTGTTGTAGTTGTGTGTCTTATTTTGAAAGAACTATTTACACGTTACCATAGTGACCAGAGAGCATTAAGAAGCAGAGAGGAGGATGTTACTCTCAATGTTGTTGGCGCATTTCAGGAGGACGCTGCTAATAAAGTTACACAATTACACAGTGAATTCGCATTTGTTATTATATTATTTTTTTGTATTTATCCACGACACCTTAAAGGCCGCTCTGTGAAAATATTGTCTGACATTAAACTGGTCCGTGGTGCAAAAAAGGTTGTGGACCGCTGCTGTACAGTACATAGTGCGTTTAGTTTGTCGAATTTACATAAATCTTCGATCACTAGCAGTGTAACTCTGAAGTGCTGTACTGTATGTTTGTAAGTTTTCTCCCCAACAAACACAACAATGCCGACGAAACGTTTTGCACCGCCAAAGGCACCTTTTGGTTTCATTCTATAATACTGGACTTATGTTTCTACGAAGGTTTGAACTTTAAGAGTGTTTAAACAAAAGAGAAAATGTTCGTGCCTGTCTGAGAAAAGTGTATAAAGCATGTAGTGAGGGGTTTTACAGTCGTAAAACATCTATAATAATTGTAAAAAATAAAGCTGGCTACTTCGCGGATTTCACCTACCACAGGTTATTTTTAGAACATAACTCCCGTGATAAACGAGGGACCACTGTATTATTAACAGTAGATTCCGGAACATCTAATTGATTAACATAAACACTGATTATTATGCACTGTTATTTTTGTTCAAGGAGAGCAAAAAATATAAAACTCTCTCTCAGCTTGTTCGTTGCCATACACCCTTTGTGTGTGTTCACAAAATCCTATAAAATGTATATTTATTAAAACATTTATCTACTTTTACCCACTTGACTCTTTAAATTAGCACCAGTCCTTTTCATCAAAAAAAACAAAATTTTATGTATATTCTTTTTTTACTCTTTAAATGCCAGATAGCTTATATATTACCAGTAACTTTTCAGATAAAAAGGTGATAAAGTCCAAATGTTTTCATGAAAAACTTCCTATTAATTTTTTTTTTGGCATCTGAGCATCTGTGTCATTTTTTTGGTCCATTGCAGTGTAGTAAGCCATCAAATGCCCCTATTTGAAACTAAGAATATTACATGAAATGGGTTGTTTGGCCAAAATGGGTAAATGATGTAATTTGGTAAAAAAAAAAAAAAAAGAAAAAGAAAAAAAGAAACAACAACCATAATTTTTATGTGTTGAGTTTAGAATGAAAGCAATTTTACCTAAATTGCATGATTTAGCACTATCAATAACAAGGAATTTAAAAATGTCATAATGGGTTTCAAGTGGCCAAAAGCTGAAAAACATCTAAACCCTTTCATTCCATTTGCATTAACACAGCAAAAATGGTCAAAAAAAAGAAGAAGTGAAGTGGCCACAAATGGCCAGAATAGAGCCCAGAGGGTTAATGCGACAAATGTATAAAAATATTATTGATTACAGGGTAATACATTAATGTTAATAGCAACTGTAAGCTTTTTATTTTGAAGTTACAAGTATAAACAATACTGTTACATTTACACTTTAAATTTTTACTATAAGTATGGACATGGAAACAAGTGAACAACATTTTGTAGTAAGTTTAACTGGAATTCTGTACACTGGAAAACAACCCAACAACACATTAAAAACACAAACAAACAGCCAGTGCCTTCATCTGTCCATTAAATGTCAAACATTGCATTGACTCGTAGTCCCTGCTCGTCAGCACATGCTTTTAAAAAGAGCTCCATGTCCTCTGCAAACTGAAAAACAAAGAGGAAGAAGTTTCTCTACACAAAAACACAGCAGATGACAGGCCAGGCAAACATCTATTGATCTGTTTGAATGCCTCCTCATCATGTGAGCCTTGAAGTTTTTTTTTTTTAAGAACACTAAGACCACAGTGAGGGCATTTCCTTTTCATAGACTTTCCATAAGCCGCAGTTTCATTTAGCACAGAGGGAAGAGCACATGAATGTTCTACCGAAGATTCAGAAAATGGTTTACATACTGGAGACAAGACATCGAGAGGGAGGTGTGGCTCCTCGGAGAGTTCAGTGGGGAGCAGTCCTGAATGCTGACATGACAATAAATGCCTTGCCATATCCCCACGCCGTATGATTGTCATGTTACAGACAGGGCAGTGAAAGTGTCCTGTCGTCCTACATGGCAGCCTGCACCAGCATGTCATTTTGTCTGTAAGAGAGAAAAAAAACCCCACATGTAATTTAAATGTAGTTGTATAGAATGCAATCAGTTTATCTAACAATCAGATTGCACATATTAACAAAAACATCCAAGCCATCCTCAATAATGAAAGCAAAACGGTATGGATCACAAGAGCTGTCAAGAAATGTGGTGAACAGGAAAAAAAAAATATTTAATGAAAACACACTTTGTTTTCTTCCTGATGAATGCATTTAACTGTACAATGTGAAAAGCAACTTTTAAGTCAACAAAGAGACTGCAGAAGTGCTGAAAAGAAGTGCATATTTATAACTTTAACTATGAGGTATATTAGATACCAACATACCTTTGAAAGGCAAAGCATTTTTAATGTGTCCATTTATATGCTCCTCAATCTTTGCCCTGACAGTAGGGCTGACAGTGGGGCACAGAGGGCAGTGAAAAGGTCTTCTGCAACATGTTGTGCATTCCTGCAATTCTGGCTTGGAGGCAGAATTCCAAATTGATATGTGCATCTAAAACAGAGAGAAAAACAGATAAACAACATATACACATTTAAGTTCAGGTTTTAGCAGAAATAACACGTTACAGTTAGCATGTAAGAGATTTGGGGAGAAAATTCTTTGTTTGAAACTGACCTCTAAATGCTAACCAGAGGTGTCAAAAGTACACACATTCCTTACTAAAGTTTAGATACCGCGGGGCTATGACCGTTGTTGTAACGCTAACAAAGTGCCCATATAATCAGTGTAAGCAAACTAAATGATTCCTAGAATTATGAAATTATTAACGGCAAATTTATGAAAGACTCTGGCCGTTTATCAATGCCCAAGTACGCGAGTACGCATCGCGTGCTTTCGGTGAGTACGCACCGCCGAACGCACGGGAGCACGCACCCGCCGAGAACGCGAGCACGGACTGCGTTGGCCGTTTCTCAATTCTCGGCACGCGAGCACGGACTCGTGATTTGTACAGTCGGAACACCAGCGCACGTGATGATGTCACAGGTCCGGAGTTTTACTGCCGTCCCCTCTTAATGTAACTGTGGTAACATGTTATGAAGCTTACCTTTAATCACAGCCAAACCGGTTTACTCAGGAACAAATAACACACTGAAATAAACCAAACATTAACATTTAGAAGTGATCTAAGTGACTTATATATCCTTTTTAACCTCAGTAGTGAAACCTCTATTAATAAAAATAGTGTACATGTACATACGTGTACATACCTTAATAAAAACAAGCAGGTGAGATGTTAGAACGCTTTTATTTCTATTCTAGTGGACACTCAATACTATAGACAACTGCTGGGGTTTCTTTAACCTCAGTAGTGAGAAGACCATGAGCGGGGGGCGATGTGCCGAGTCCGCTGTTGAGTTTTGGACGCAATGCATTCTGGGATATATAGCTGTCCCAAGTCTACACCGATGCATGCTCGATAAAATGGGCGGATCGAGAACACATCCGGGACTTTTTCGCGTTCTCGGCGTGATGCGTACTTCGAATTGGAACAGTACTTGGTCTCCGACTGATGACGTATCACGAGTACACGAGAACGCAAGTACGCACAAGTACGCATATTGATAAACGCCCTCTGTCTCAACCTTTACGATCCACTTGCAAGGTTTCCACTGTATCCATGCAGGAAACGTATTTCCGCCTACTGTGGAGGTCACGTGTTTCCGGTTACTGTGGAGGTCGCAATATGGTGCTCCCCAGTGGCTGCAGCCAGACCCTTCTCGTTGCATGAGGTGATACCTGGTCACTTCCGAAGTTGCGCAGGTAGTCCAATGTAACCCACATAAAATGAGGGTACCACTTTAAGAAGCTATAGATATGAGGAAAGATGGACAGCCTGCCCAACCAGTCAGAATACACAGGTCCCAGTATGTGTTGACCAATGGAAAAGCAGCCTGCAGCTGTGTGTCCCACCCACCTGCTCTGTGTTGCTGCTATGTGTGGGTGTAGTCGCGTGCTGGCAGGTGAAAAGAGCGACTGAAGTTTTTGAGTTGGAAAAAGTATTAGATATAAGTTTGTAACCAATTGTGCTGCACATAAGTTCGCTGGTTATCAGCTATCTTCCATGTTAAAAGTAGTCGCAGTGAGTAAACAGGCGAATGCTGCAGTTTTCTGGGAACTTTAAAAGGTACCGCGTGGAGCTAAACTGTTAGCCTTCATTAGCTCTAGTTGTTATCAACTGCCTGAAAGTTCATCTCAATCTGCTTCCAGAAGTAAGGTAACACTTAAAGTGCAACTTATGTTTATTTTTATTCACGTTGAGACGTTGTATTACAGTCATTAAAGAGTAAAACAACATGCCCAGTTACATTATTTAGAGCCCCGCATTTTCCGACCGAGAGACACCATACCATTGTCTTCGGCCGTGATGCACTGAGATCGGTGAGCATATGTTGTATGTCTCAGTTTTAGTCTGTTTTGCAGAAAATGACTTTATCTGAATTGTTTGATTAATAATTGTCGCATATGCAATAACTTTACTTAGCTTGGTTCTAAGTTGTAATGTTTTCATATTATATTTGAAAAAGTGTTTTGCAATGTACAAAAAAGAATATTGACAATACATTGCAGTAATGCATAGTTGTGTAAGAGAGATGTTTTATTTTGCAAATTTGAGTATTTTAATTGAAAATTGATGTCGAATATGATGTCAACAAAATTCTAAGTTGTGAATTATAGTTAGAACAGCATAATTAATATTTGAATAGCTCTTCTGACCCTGTTTGTTGACAGGCCAGGTTTTATTTTGTATGCTGAATTGTTCCTGAGGTGGATTCCTCCGGTGAAATAGATGGCGAGCCTTCCCATTTGGACTTAAAGAAACTGAGATTCGCTTCTTTTCCACTTGATGATCTGCTGCACCTTGCGGTGTGGTAGGACTGTATCACTCACACTTTCACACACAGCTGGTTATACATAAGACCACTGACTGACATTCTCTCACCCGTATTTTCTTTCACACCCTGGGAATTTTTTGGACTGTACCCCTTGAACGTTTTTTATTTGGGACTTTGAATAATAAGCTGTTGTGTAGAACATTGTCCACATGTGAAAGGAGTGTGAGCTTTTCATTTGAATGTACATTGGATTTGTGTAATCTGTTTCTATAAAAGTTAAAGAGTCAGGTTACTCGGGTGCACCCAGCATTGAAGCCCAGCATTGAAAACCAAAAGTAACACTTGGCCAAGTCATTATCTTAGTAGTTTATGTGTTTTACTTTTCTTTCATTTTTTGTAAGTTTCCTTTCTACCATTGTAAAGTGCCTTTAACCTGTACTTGTCAAACTTATGGTTTATTTCACTAAAGCCAGCTGATCCTTTGAGTTACATTCCTGTCTCTGTGTCTCATTTAAACACACCCCAGGGCTCCTAAAGTCGAACCTATTGGCCCATTGATATATTCTTTTCATCGATTGCCCTTACTGTGTTACAGCGAGAGCTCTGGCGAGCCAGCCAGGAGCATGGTTGTGTGTGTTTAAGTGTTAGACAATTTGTGTGTGGTGTTTAAAAGTGCTTAATCTGAGCTACAACATCTAGAGAAAAAATGGATGTTGTAGAATGTCAGAATTCCCAATTCTGTAGTTGTTAGTGGGCTTACAGGATCAGAGACTGATGAGGAAGTGTCCACTTTTCTCCAAAGATATGGTTCCATCAACCGTTGCTTTCGTCTAGACGACCCTGAGTCAGATTACCATAAGCACATGATCATCAAGTTTACACATGAGACTGCCATGCACACATTGGAGCCACTGTTACCTCTGCAGCTTCCAAGCACAACCCAAGCAGGCATTGTGTATGAGTTAAAGGCCTTAGGAAGTGTTTATACCCTTGATGCCAGAAACAAAGCCACTAAAATGTAAATGGAACAGCTCCGTGAAATTGCCAAACTGAGTGGAAATTCATTAGAAGAGATGTTGAAGGAAGAACTTAAAAATCTGGTTTCATCTGCAGGAAGTGCTATTTCCCAGTCACCTCAAACTGGTCCAGAATCCTCAACTGTACAGAGCCCATTTCCACAGAAAGACTTAACCAGCAGGGGAGATGTTTCATTTTCTGAGGACCCTCAATTAGTTGCACCTCTAGACTCCACAATTTTGACATCATCAAATAAGATAAGATAAGATAAGATAAGATAAGATAAGATGACCTTTATTAGTCCCACACGTGGGAAATTTGTTTTGTCACAGCAGGAAGTGGACAGTGCAAAAGTTCTGAAGCAAAAATTAGAATACAATAAGAATAAATACAGTACACAACTGTACAGAATAGAATAAAATAAAATACTATATACAGTAGAATAAAATAGAATAAAATGCACAATAGGATAAAAATAGAATACAAATGCTATATACAATTGAGTAAAAATACGATGCCAGAAAGGAGTATTGCACTTAGTGTTATTGCACATGTGTGGGTGTGTGTGTTTGATCAGTTAAAGTCTTTGTTGTGGAGTCTGACAGCAGTGGGGAGGAAAGACCTGCGAAATCTCTCCGTCCCACACCGTGGGTGCCGCAGCCTGCCACTGAAGGAGCTGCTCAGTGCCATCAGAGTCTCCAGCATTGGCATACAGTAAGTCCAGTGTTCTATTGTCTCTGGTTGGGCAGGTCACATACTGGGTGAAGGTGGGCAGTGTGGAGTCCAATGAGGCATGATTAAAGTCCCCTGATATTACGAGAAGGGCTCTCGGAGATTGTGTTTGCAGTCTGCTGACCACAGAGTGGAGAGAGTCACAGGCTGCATCCGCGTTGGCCGAGGGGGGGGACATACGCTGTTATCGTGATAACATGCGAGAATTCCCGGGGCAGGTAGTATGGACGCATGCTAACGGCTAACAGCTCAATGTCTCTGCTGCAGAGTTGTTCTTTCACAGTGATGTGCCCGGGATTACACCATCTGTCATTCACAAACATTGCCAGTCCCCCTCCTTTCCTCTTACCGCTGTCTCTCGTCCTGTCCGCTCGCAGCATCTGGAATCCCGGTAGTGTTACGCTCGTGTCCGGAGTTAGGGGTGTTAGCCACGACTCCGTTAGCATCATGATGCTACATTGCCGGTACTCCCTCTGTGACCAGGTTAGCGACATGAGCTCATCCATCTTATAGAGATTGAAAATGTGACGTCATTCAGGGGTAAAACCACAAAGGATGCTGGGAACTCGTGGCAAGAGGTACTAGCGCACACAGGCTTTCAATTGAAATCAGTTACACAGCGATAAAAAGAAACACAAAAACTGGCAAGAAGCTGTTGTATTATTAACTGCAATAGCCGGTCGCATGACAGCCACGGGAAGCCGACGGGTAAAGAGATCGGTTGTTATCGGATTACGTCGTTGAAGAGAAATTGTTCAAGCCATGTTTCCGAAGTAACAAAG
Organism: Oreochromis aureus; assembly: GCF_013358895.1. Classification (NCBI taxonomy): domain Eukaryota; kingdom Metazoa; phylum Chordata; class Actinopteri; order Cichliformes; family Cichlidae; genus Oreochromis; species Oreochromis aureus. The sequence continues at coordinate 50,789,659 of NC_052944.1, read as the reverse complement.
AGCCAACGGATGGCCTGGATTGCAGCCATTCGAAGACCAAATATAACGTTTCAGAACACTCCAGCTCACATGTTAGTCTGCTCCAAGCATTTCCACAAAGGTCGGTGTTTTGCAGTAGTTAATACGTCATTTTTCATAACATAATTGGTGATATAGGTTACAAGCAAGTCTGGCGCTGAATAGAAATGGTCGTGCTATGCTACTTTGTTTATTGTGCATAAATAGTGAATTGTCCTGACACAATATTGTGTTTCGCTTCTGTTATTACCATGGTACATTGACAAAAACATATACTTTTATTCACAGGATAAAACAGTTGTTTTTTATCACTAATTGCCCAGTACGATTACAGCATACAATATTATTGTCACTGCTACATTTCTGTAATGCGTACTAGAAATTATTTCCACTACTAATTAATTACCGTTGAGCTCAAAGGTCCTATTAATAAACGGTTAACGAATGTGTATTTATGAAGACGATTTGTGAGACTGGTAAACTTACCTTTGTTTGTACGATGGTCTTTCATTCTACACGGTGCATTTCAAGGTCCTGCACCCATCCGTCGGTAAACTGTACCTGGGCTTGTTGCAGTGACCTGAAGTTACTAAAAACTTCATGAGTGTATGAACCCACTCCAAGAACCGTATAATTATAAATATGAGCGTGGTGAAAGTTGGGCAGCACGCTAACGTCTTTTGTCCACTCTGTGTGCTCGTAAGGGTCTGACCCTTTCACTCCTTAGATTTTTTCCTCGTATCTTTTCTTTGACTTTTCATCAAGTCTGTCTTTGTACGGACCGGCATTGTTCTCCTTCGTTTTGTACATAACATTTTTGGGGGGCAAAGAAAAAGCAAGAAGGTACTGGAACCGGAGAATGAACGTTTTGCGGTGCTGCAAATGCTTGCATTTGATGCATTGCTTTGATTGTTTTGCCATGAGTACCCGGCATGCAATGCGTGAAAGTCACATGCAATGTTCCCTCTAATTTTTCACGTGTCTGAGCGAACACACAAACTCCCTGAGCGATCCCTTGGACCACTGTGAGCGACATCAGACGTGTGCACTGTGGTCGCGCCGGCATCTAATCCATCCAAGTTACATGGTTTATTAAAATAATCAAATTACAGCATTTACATTTATGTTAGACTACTTTTAATTAACTGATTTAGCCCATGTTATGTTTACATACACTGTTAAGATGTGAAGGGTTGCTTTATAGGGGGACTGAATATGAACATATACTCAGTTACCAGTAGGGGGCTCTGTGACTGATAGAGAGAGAAGAAGAGAGTGTTGTGATATGTACTGGATGGCTAATGACTGCTAATACACGTTCCGTGATAAACTAAGCTCTGTCTCCGTTCTTTTGTCGAATACACCACAAATTGGCGACGAGGATGAGTGTATCAGTTCCGAGTCCACCATCTTTTCTTCCACATGTGGGTGAGCCGCCGATTCCATTTACTACATGGCGGAAAATATTCGACAATTACATGCTAGTAATCAATGCTACGGGAGACGCATGGCCGGATGCTAGGAGACGCGCTGTTTTGCTACACTGCTTGGGCCCGGAGGGACAGCGGTTATTCTACACGTTACCGGAGCAAGGTGATACATATGATGACGCCATGAGTGCACTGGAGAAGCACTTTGTGCCGAAAGTGAATGTCGTGGCGTGCCGTCATACATTCAGACAGCGTATTCAACGAGCGGATGAGACCGTTTCTCAGTATGTGGTGGCTCTGAGATCGTTAGCCTCATCTTGTAACTTTGGACAAATGGAAAGTGAAATGATAAGAGATCAGTTAATCTCCAACGCTCATCTCAGCGCTGTGAAGGACAAACTGTTACTGGAGGACGATCTCACACTGGATAAGGCTCTAACTATTGCAGGCCAGGTGGAAGCTGCAGTCAAAAACGCTACTCTACTCTCTACACCCGGCTCGTTTCCGATCGCGCCTGTTCAGACAGTTGATGCGGCAAATTCTCACTCTCACCAGAAGAGAGGACCTCGCCCTGCTAAAGGCTGCACTCCAGACCAGCGCAAACAGGGAGGTTCAAAGCAGCAGCAGCGGAAGTGCTTCAGGTGTGGTTCTCACAAGCACTTAGCTAATGATAAAAACTGTCCGGCTGCGTCTTCAAAATGCAACAACTGCGGGAAAAAGGGACATTTTGCCAAGGTATGTAAGTCATCAGTCAGTGAAGTGAGAGAAGTAGTAGTTCCAGAATTGGCAGTACTGTGCGTGCAAGATGCTAAAATGGTGGCAGCTATTTATGATAAGCTTACCTGCACTGTTGACATTGAAACTGTACAAAGTGGTTCTCAAACAGTAGAGCTGATAGTGGACACTGGAGCTTCTGTGTCTATTCTGCCAGAAACTATCTACAGACAGTATTTTGCAGACTGTTCACTGGTGCGACCTAAAGTCAAACTAGTTACTTATGCTAAAGATGAGTTAGCTGTGATGGGTTGTCTGCCTGCCTCAGTTGCACTACATGCACAGAATGAAAAAGTTCCTGCTTCCTTCTACATTGTCAAAGCTGGTTCCCCACTACTAGGCCTCGACCTCATTAGAGCACTGAACGTCTGCATTGTCGGAGGCAAAGTGGACCACATTCAGGATGAAACTGTGGATGAGCCTGATTCTACTAACCGGAAGTCTGCTGTATACAATGTTGAGCCTATTCCACCAGCTCAACTTGGATGTGTTAAAGGGTTCATCCATAAAGTACAGGTAAATAACAATGTGCAGCCTGTACGTCAAAAACTGAGACGCCTGCCGTTAAGTGTACGTACAGAGGTATCAGCGGAACTCTCTCGCTTGCTCAAAGCTGGCATAATTGAAAGGATCGATGCAGCTGAGTAGATGAGTCCTCTGGTCGTGGCACGGAAGCGCAAAAGGGAGTTGAGACTGTGTGTTGACCTTCGTGAACCCAATAAGAGTATCATTGCTGACTGCCATCCTCTTCCTCATATGGAGGACCTGTTCTCTGAGTTGGCGGGTGCCACTCACTACAGCCAGATTGACCTGAGCTCAGCATACCACCAATTACCTTTGCATCCGGAGAGCCGCAAGTTGACTGCTTTCATCACTCATGAGGGACTGTTCCAGTTCACCCGTGTTCCATTTGGCCTAGCATCAGCACCGTCGGCTTTCCAGAAAATGATGCAAACTGTCCTGAAAGATCTGCCTGGTGTTCGCAACTACTTGGATGACATCATTGTCTATGGAACATCAAAGGAGGTGCATGATACACGCCTGCAAGCTGTTCTCCAACGTCTCAGAGACGTCGGCCTGCAGATTAACACTGGGAAAAGCTCCTTCTGCCAGTCACGCATTACATTCCTGGGCCATGTAATCTCAGAGGAAGGCCTACGTCCAAGCCAACATCACCTTACTGCTATTGCTGAGGCTCCTGCTCCAAAGGATATGGCTGCATTGCGCTCATTCCTGGGTTTGACATCCTGGTTCAGTAAATTTATTCCAGATTATGCTACTCTGGTAGAGCCACTGCGACAGTTGCTGAAAACAGACATGAAGGCTGAACTCCAGTGGAACGAGGCAGCACATGAGAGCTTCAGTAACCTGAAAAAACTCCTTCTGAAAAGTCCTGCACTTGCCGTCTATGACCCTGACTTACCTGCTTTTATCACCACAGACGCATCAGACTACGGGCTAGGAGCTGTGTTGACCCAGCTGCATCCAGATCAAGTGGAGCGGATTGTGGCATTCGCCTCCCGAACTCTGTCTCCTGCAGAAAGGAAGTACTCCACCACAGAAAAGGAGGCATTAGCCTGTGTCTGGGCGGTGGAAAGATGGCGTACATTTGTATGGGGCCGCAGATTCACGCTTCGTACTGACCACCAAGCTCTGACTACCCTTCTCAGCACCAAAGGTATGAACAGAGCGGGCATGAGAATCGCACGATGGTCTGCAAGGTTGATGTGTTTTCAGTACGATGTGCAGTGCCATCCTGGTGTTCAGAATGTCATGGCAGACTGCCTCTCACGGGTTCCCCTGACGTACTCCAGCACTGACATTGATGCTGAACAAGACCTTCTCCTGGAGATAGCTGAAGTTTCTCCTCTTTTGACAGCAACACCGTTGTCGGATTTTAAAGCTGAATGTGAGGACTGCCCTGACCTTTCTCAGTTACGACAGGTTATCCGCTCAGGCTGGCCTAAGGTGAAAAAGTCTCTCCCACCTGAGATGCAGCCGTATTTCCTGGTGCGACATGAACTGGCTGTGGAATCACCGCTGGTTTTCCGGGGGACACGTCTGGTGGTCCCAAGGTCCCTGCGAGAAAAGGTGATACACCTCGCACACGAAGGTCACCAGGGCATAATTCGCACAAAGCAGCGGCTCAGAGAGCTTTACTGGTGGCCATCCATGGATACTCAAGTCCATGCGATTCTGTCATCATGCTCAGTCTGTCAAGTGTGTGACAAAACGGCCAAAACTGCTCCTGCTCCCCTACAGCCGGTTCAGTTTCCAGATGGTCCCTTTCAGCATGTGGCCGTTGACATTGTTGGACCTTTTGACCGTGGGTCGCAGGACTGCAGGTTTGCTATCACACTGGTCGATTACTTCAGCAAATGGCCAGAAGTAGCCCTTGCTTCATCAGCTACTACAGACACTGTTATTAGGTTCTTGTCTTCAGTCTTTGCACGGGAGGGAAACCCTTGTGAGCTTACGACAGATAACGGACCACAATTCACTTCATCTGCCTTTGCTGATTTCCTGAAGGAAAGGGGCATCAAGCACATTAGAACAAGTGTGTACCACCCTCAAGCGAACGGGTGTGTTGAAAGATTTAACAGAGTACTGAAGGACTGTGTCCAAGCTGCACAGGTGTCCCAGAAGCCGTGGAAGCCTGCCGTAACGGAGATGCTACAGAATTACCGTGCTACAGCTCATGCGACAACTGGAGCTGCTCCGTTTCAGCTTCTCAGAGGGAGACCAATGAGAACAAAGCTAAATGTCCTGCCATTTCCCAAAGACACAGGACAGTATGACCAAATCAGGGCCAGAGTCCTTCACCAGCAGCGCAGGAGTAAACACTACACTGATGGTAAGAGGGGGGCAAAACCTCCCCAGCTTGTGGTCGGTGACAGGGTGCGGATACGTAAACCTTTCCGAGTGGGGAAGGGAGAGAGACAGTTCACTGATCCACTGTCAGTGCAGCAACAGACTGGACTGAGCACCTTCATCTTGAGTGATGGAAAGAGATGGAATGCAGCCCGTCTCTCACTCTGCCGAGCAGAGAATGCTGAGCCGTTGCAGGCTAGTAAAGAGGTTGAAAACAACACAAGAGAATCTCCTAAAAGACCTTCTGTTCCTAACAGACTGAGACAGTTACCAGCTTGGACCAAGGATTATGTAATGAAATAAGTTTACAAAAAAAAAGGGAAAATAACACGCTTGAGCTGTTGAATGTAATGTTAAGTTCTATACAGTTAGTTTTAAGGCCAAGTATAATAGATGATTGATTTACTATGATTTAATTTGTGAACTTTTCATGACTTAAAGTTGTTAAGTTACTATAGTAACCTTAACTGTACAAGTATTCACTATAAAGAACGATTCAGGCACCATGACAAAATGGGTATTTTAAGTTCACAGGTATAGTTCAAACACCCAGAAGTATAAGTGAAATAGGTTCAGCAAGCAGTATTAAAAATGCTGTCGGGTTGCAAAATCTACTACTGATAATGTTATGTGCAAATAGTAATGTTACCATACTAAGTTAACACTGAGGTAGTAGAATTCTGTGAGAATGAGGAGAGATGTTATGTTTACATACACTGTTAAGATGTGAAGGGTTGCTTTATAGGGGGACTGAATATGAACATATACTCAGTTACCAGTAGGGGGCTCTGTGACTGATAGAGAGAGAAGAAGAGAGTGTTGTGATATGTACTGGATGGCTAACGACTGCTAATACACGTTCCGTGATAAACTAAGCTCTGTCTCCGTTCTTTTGTCGAATACACCACAGCCCACTTACAATGAAAATGTAAAAAAAATCTAGTCATTGATCTGTGCAGTATGTTAACACTATTGGAAGTAAAAATAACTTGAACTCCAATTTTGAAAACACAACTTTCTTTCTTTTTTAAAAAAGCTCTGACTTGTATTATGAGTCTGTGGTCTGGGAGAGAGTCCTGTAACTCTCTGTCTGCAAAATATGCTGGGCAATTAATTATATAGTTCTTCAAAAAAGTAACTCAGTTTGGCAAACAACAAAGATTTTTGCAGCTATAAATAAACATTTCAAACTATTTACAGAACAATCAGCTGTTCTGCATCAAATCTGATGCCACACAAATCATTTGTGCCGCTCCAAAAAATAATTTCTGTCCCCTATGAGATAAAGGAGAACAACAGCCTGATACCTGCAGGCCTGACAACAAGAGATGTATCACTCCTGTAACACCTGTAACATTCAGCAGTCGCCTCATTGTTGTGACACACACAGCAAAACTACACTACACACTAACTACACAAGATTTGCGCTAAACGTCTGAAATCTCTCACATCTCAAAGCACCGCCGTCACTCCTAAAACTTCCCCCCGTTTCTTAACAACTAGATGCCACGTTACCATATCATTTTTTGATTGGTCGACATGGTACTTTTTTGGACGAATAGGAAAGGGAGAGGGGGGTGGAGTTTGTTTTTGCTCACAGGCTTTCGAGCCTTTTTTCTTTTAAAACGCCGTTTTTACCGTTTATTCCCGCAGTAAATATAAACGACAGTAACGACAGTATTCAGGAAGAAAACCAAACATTGCAGATATTTTTATCATAACTCTGGTTTTACGTGGCCTATCAACACAATTTAAAAACTGGTATAAAGTCAACACTTTTTCCGTCAATTGTTCCGTCTGTCCTGCTCACATCTCCAATGGTTGTACACGTTGTCATTAACGTGGCTTCACTCCACATCAGCCACGCCGCTTTGCCAGCTAAAAGACCGGTGTCGGCACATAAGGACGCTGTCATAGCCTGTCAACCATGTTGATTAGCTGCGTATATACGAATGTAAATCACATTATTGGCTGGACTATGGGATAAGGTGGCATCGTTCTAATACAATATGGGAGCAGCCAGTCACTTACTGACTAACACTGCAAAACAGAATTGTTAAAGTTTTAATTTTAATTTCAATTCAGGTTAATTTTTTTTGTGCGCAACACAGATTTTCTGTGCGCAGAGACCGTGCCAGCAGTGCGCAATTGTGCACGTGTGCAGCTTAGAGGGAACATTGGTCACGTGGTCTGTCAATCTCTATTGGGCAAAGATCTTACGTTTCCAATAATTACAGAAGGAAGAGATGGTCGATAACGTCTCCTTCTTGGGTGATGGCGCTCCTTCCCAGCACGACACCCCCGTCTTTTCTTCCTCAGCTCGCTGGGAATGTCGAGTCTGTCTGCCGGCAGTACCGCTGCGGGACGCAGCGCTAACAGCTGATCCCTACTGTAAACAAAGGATCCCTGCTCTGGGTCCCCAGACACGGGTGAATAAAGTAGAAAAAAACTAAGAAAAACGACCAGGACTAACACAAAACGGTAGAACATGGTTGCAGAGTCTAATTACTAATACGTTAGTTATGAAAATTACGAGAAGAAAAAAGATGAGAAAGAAAGAAACTCAGAATGAGCAGAGCTGCTGTAACAGGCTGTCACACACGGGGGGCGCCGGAAGTAAGCCTCTTACTTCTTGGACGTCGCCCGGATCAACAAGGTCCCCGTCAGGTGTTGAGGAACCAGGGCACCCTGGTTCCCCACAAAGGCATTTGTGGGGAAGAGACGAAAATAGGGTGTTTGCTGGAATACTACTACACAAGTAACCCTGGAAGAATGGGTTATATGAATAGGATGAGGGACCTATGGAATCTTCGCTACCCAACATCCACATTGACGGCAAAACAACTAGTAGCTCAGTGTTCCAACATTCGGAAGAAGGGACTGCCGAGGTACAAAACACATGGACGACAGGTCAGGGGTGAGATATCATCACCCCGACCCAAGACTGGGACAGAATCATAGCAAAACCTGGATCCTGCGTAGCCAGTTACCAAGACTACGTGAATAACCCTCAGAAGATCTGCTAGATGATGTGAATGCAGCACTACAGATGATACCTACAGCAACCATTACCGAGACTAACAACCTGATCTAGACCATGGCAGCTACAAGATGAACAGCCACAAGGAGCAAACAAATGACCTGCCTCAGTACCTCATGGAAGCTCCTGTCAGGCATCATAGCGGCTAAGATGAACAGGCACAAGGGCAAATACATGAGCAAGGCACAGAACGGGATTGGTGAGAATACCAGAGGCGCTAAACACCAGCTACTGGTAGACTGAGCAGTCGGCCAAGACTGCAAGACTAGGCTAGTAGTATATGACTTATACCTTTGTGGGGTTACGCAACACACAACGATGCTTGAGAGTTTTATTACTGCAAAGGAAGAAGAGTTTACAGAGAAAAAAAGGGCAAAGATGAGCAATACTTTTTACCAAAAAATTCACAACTACTTTTCCACAGTTGAAAATTTAGGCTAGGGTTAAGAAATAGGGTTGGGGGTGCTACTATTCATGACATATACTTTGTATTTTGTTGCAAATCTTTTATGCTAGAGACAAAACATGAAACAAATATTGTAAAGCCAAATGAAGAATGAAAAACAAAAGTCATTGCACACAAAACAGTATGTATTTTGACAGAAATTTCACATTTTCTTGACACAAACAGAAGGTCAACTTTTGCTACATGCTACATCATCCCAGCACTTGGAACCTGTGAGATCTGAAAGCAAAAATCAGCAAAATTCTACACAAATCAAAACCTGAAACAATCCTTTTGACTTCTAATTGTTATCATTTAAAATAATTTACACATTTATAATTCCTGTGAAATGTTATGTACTGGTTTACCGCTATGATTAATTTGCAGACAGTGCAGGTTGCGCCAGAAATTATTGGGCTCTCCTCGGCACCAGTTTGAATAGTGGAAAGCCATTCCATCAGTCCATAACCAGGCATTCTCCTAGATGAGAGAAATTGTGCATAGCACCGATTTTATTCAAACCAAATTGTCAAGCGTAGCCACTGTCACAACAGATAAGCTAACATTAATGCAAGCCCACATCATATCGTCTTAAACGTTCATTTGTCAAATCTCACAGATACATTATTAAAGCTGCTTTAGCCTGTTTCTGCATTCGCTACATCTTCTACCACCAGGTCAGGTGTCTTTCATGCTGTTTCTGATTTAATCTATTATCATTGTCTCTCTCATTATAAATACTCTCCCTGCTGTAGGCTTTACATATATTCATTTAAATTAGCAGGGAGGGTCTAGTTCAGTTTCATTCACACATAAATTAATAGAAACAGTGTAAGGTTAAACAAAATACCTCCTGTGCATCACTTCCTCCAATCCAAGTTTCTTGTTTGTAGTCATGACTGGCAGTCAGAATCAGAATCAGAATCAGAATCGTGTTTATTGGCCAAGTATATGTGCAGACACATACAAGGAATTTGGTTCCGGTAGATGGTGGCTCTCAAGCACAGCAATGTAAATCTCTCTCTCACACACACACACACACACACACACACACACACACACACACACACACACACACGTGTCTATATATACATTACACATGCATAGACATACATACACAAAGCTGTGTAAACCAACTATAAATAGCCAATCTAAACTTATATACATAAAATACAGAAATGAAATGAGGTGGAACTACAGAATGTACATAAGGTGCAGTTGCAGTCTGGCAGTGGGAGCAGTGTGACAGGTCAACTGTTTAGAAGGGAGATGGCGAGGGGAAAGAAACTGTTCCTGTGTCGGGTGGTCCTGGTCTGCAGGCTTCTGTACCGTCTGCCAGAGGACAGCAGATCAAAAAGTCTGTGTCCAGGGTGTGAGGGGTCTGTGATGATTTTCCCTGCAGTCATTATCAGTTGCTGAATCCCATGGTACTCTGTGATGCTGTGCACAGATGCAAGGTTGGCCCCCATGGACAAGCAGTTTCTCTTCAATGGAGATGGAAAGCGGGGAGCAAAATCTAGACTCAGTTACAGTAAAAGGATATGGATTAATCAAGTGCTGACGACAATACAAATGGAATAAATTTACCTCTGCTATAGCCCATGTCATGGGTCCTGGAACTTAGAGGAAGCAGCGACCACTCAACATAGTCCAACCTCCAGGACAATCAGAGGACCTCTTGGCCAGGTGACTTTTGACTGGGGGAAAATTATGAGTTGTACACTTTTCCACGAGAGATTGAAATTTCCACTCTGTAGACTTAATTCAGACCCAGATGTGGATTTAAAGTGACCAATACAATAATAAAACTAATTGTTTAGAGAGTATCAAAAAAGAACTAAACTGTAGACCCCTTTAGGTTTGTGAAGAAGTCCAGCTGAACTGAAGAAGCCTCTTGGATGACAGGTGAAATGTCTTCACAAACCTAAAGAAGTCCAGTTGCCTTCTTTTGTCAACTTCTCTAAACTACCATGACCTCAACTGTTTTCAACTCAACTCAGTATCTTTTAAATTCAAACTGCATGTTTGGATTTTTGTCCATATCTCTATCAGTAATGCTGCAGTGTACCTTTACAACCATTTGTAAAAGGATGGGTCAGTCTAAAGACCTCACTGAAGTCAGGCATGATACAGTAATAGGATGCCACCTTTGCAAGAACCTGGTTCATTACAGTTTTTCTCCATTGGTTTGGCTCATTTCTTGAAACAGAAATTACATTCTCAAAACTCTAAGATCATTTGGCAAAACACTCTTACAGTTTAGCACAACACTATAGCTCACCTGCAAAAGCTCATATCTCTTCCAAAACTGTTCACTCAGGCTTCAATCTAAATCCCTTTCTCATTTAAACAGTCAGTGTCTCCAAAATGGCAAAGATCCTTCTCAATAGCTTTGGCTCATTTCTCAACACAGATCGGACAGTCTCATCATTCTTGGTGCTTTTGTCAAAATAAACCTAGAATGCTGATCACAACAACATGGTCCACCTGCAAAAGCTCATATCTCCCCTAAAACAGTTCACTCGTGTCAAAACTACATTTCTTGCTAATCTGAATAGTCAGTGCCCCCAAAATTCATCGTCCCTTTGGCATTGTGTGAGTACTGCCATACAAAATGTTTAGATGTTTTGTCACTATGGCAGAGGACCAACAATATACAACAGAAAAGAGGAGCCTCCAAGGTTTGACATCACAGATTGCACTCACACTACCAAGGAAATTATAACCATTTTATATTCACACGCAAAGAAAGTTTCATACATATGTAAAAAGAAAATGTACATTACAGTAGTAAATTGTATGAACACAAAATCAAAAAACAAGGGCTTATTCAGTGGTCGCTGTACTCATTCTCCCGCTCTTGTCCACTGTCTTCACCCTCCTGATTATTTACACGCTGTTGTCCGTCTGGCCACAGATTCTCGTCCACATCACAGCGGATACTTTCTCTTGCGATGCAACAAGGGAAGAAACGGCATGCATGGCGCAACCATCCCCTGCATTGATCTCCTGTAATGTCGTCACACGCTGCGTCCATAGCATGGAGCAGGGACGGCTGATCCTGAGCATGATGCTCATACACTCTCCACCTCCAAGCAGAGAAAAACTCCTCTATCGGATTGAGGAAAGGAGAGTAAGGTGGTAGGAACCCCATGACCATCCTTGGATGCGTTGCAAACCAGCCCCTAATGAGTGGGCTATGGTGGAAATTGACATTGTCCCACACAATTACATAAATGGGTAGGTAGGTGAGGCCCTATGAGACCTCTCTCATTTTCAGGGATAAGATCGGTATAAAGGCGATCCAAGAAGATGAGGAGCTTGTGTGTGTTGTATGGGCCAAGACTGGGGATGTGAGTGGCCACACCATTTTCAGAAATGGCAGCACACATAGTTATATTGCCCCCTTGCTGACCTGGGACATCCACTGTGACCCGGTGGCCAATAAGATTATGGCCACGTCTTCGGCCCTTGGCCAGATTGAAGATTCATCCATGAACACCAGGATGTGAGGGGTCTCATGTCCTTCCAATGCCATTATTCTCTAAAATAGAGTAAAGAACATAAAATCAGTCATACAGAAGAGTCATATACTACAGTTAGACAATTACATGTTCTCCCCCACAGGTTCAATATACTACAGGCCACTATTCCAGTGGTTCTAAACTAGTGATAGGCCTATGAGGAAGTACTGCAGGGGTATATGATAGAAAGGGGAGTGGGAGATGACTCACTGAGATGTTACAGTAAAACCTACAGTATTAGATAGATTTGATTGGGAGACAACAAAATAAGGATTATAATGAGAATTGTATCATACAGTAAACCGCAGTTTTCTGTTGAAATTGTTGTAGACAGATGCAGCAAATACTGATTCTGAAATCAGGTAAAGGAGGTATTGAAACCAAATAAGTGAACTACTGCTTACTGTGATTACAGGTAAGGTTATAATGAGAGACAACCAGTAACTGACTTACATTTACATACTGGTAGCGCAGCTCCTTCACTCTGTCAGAGTTCCTCTCAAATGGTACCCTGTAGATTTGTTTCATTGTCATCTGATGCTTCATCAAAACCCGGTCTATTGCGGAGATGCTTATTGTGTTTATATTCTGGAATATATGATTGTCCTGAAGGATGGCATCACGGATCTGTCTCAATGTGATGGCATTATTTGCCATCACCATGTTACAAATCTCTCTTTCCTGTTGTTCATTGAGCAGTTTTCCTCTGCCACCCACGCGAGGTTGTCATCCACTCCTACACATAGAACAGGATACAGTAAGTTACCAGTGTAATTGTATTATTGTTTTACTCACAGTAACTTCACCACAATCCTAATGCAACATTGCACAGTGATTGGAATACTACTCTAAACTGTATGAATTATGTAATTCCATAGTTTACAGTAATTTGTTCAATATCTTTGTCATATTTAGTATCACAACATTCCACTAGTCCTCTCCACCTGCTAGTATAGACCTACTACTGTAGGCAGATGCACACAAAATCTCTACAGTAAGTTATACATTTTTTGCCTCACGCACAGTGCCCTCTCCTATACAACATATAATCCCATCATAGATTACATAGAGTACATACCTGTTTTCCCTGTGAAAGGTTTGGGTGATGGAGGAGACTGTAGAGCGAGGCACATTAGGCTGCACTCGACGACCTGCCTCTGCCATTGTGAGGCCATGGTTTATGACTTCCCCTTGTCTGTTTGCTTGGCCTTGTCTATCCATGTTCATCGGACTGGCTCTGGTCAAGCTTTATATATCCGTGTTTGGCAGCACACAATCATGGAACACACCTGTGTGGGACACTCCCCCTTCGTTAGTCTAGTTTCACCTGACTGTCAATGACTGTCATCAATTTATCAAATATTCAAAGAAATTCATATATGGTATTCATGGTATTATGTTCTTGACAATTGAACAGACAGTTGTGCATGCGAGTACTTATACAATGAAATCATGGTGACATGTTTTGGAGAGAATGATCATTAGACTGAGAATCAACTAATCAGTTTAGATCTACAGGATCTATTCATTTGGAAAATGTGCTAAATGTGGGCTAACTGTATAACTGTAGGCTACTTGTACTTAATCATTTGGAAAGATGCACTGAGACAATTGAGACATGTACTAAGGCGTTTGCCATTTGATGAAATGAATGAGAAATGCCATTCTGTTGTGAACATTTGCCAAGAGGTTTGGAGGTTTGTCCATGTTATTTTGAGAATGTAATTTCTGTTTCAAGAAATGAGCCAAACCAATGGAGAAAAACTGTAAATCTCTTTTTGCAAAAATGTTGCAGTGTGCTGACTGACCTCTTTGATTAGTTTCAGTCTCTCCAGGGAGAACTGAAAAAAAGGACACTTGTTGAATCTTTTGCCACCATTCACAAGCAGTGTTGGGACTAACGCGTTATTAAGTAACGCGTTACAGTAACTACGTTATTATTGTGGTAACGAGCACGGTAACTAGTTATTATGCCAAAACCAGGAACGCGTTACTCGTTACTGGGATTTAGATAGGCTCGTTACTCGTTACTTCGTGTGGTGGATATCGCGGAGCTTCCACAGATTCAATAACATTAGCAAGTGGTGGAAGCCAGCAGGTGGATGAAGGAAAAGGAGGCAAGAGAGAGACCCGAGCGGCCGCCGTCCGAGTGTCAGGTGAACTGAACTTCAGGTAAGAAGTTATGACCTGCAGTCTATCTGGGTCAGATATAAACCAAGTTTAGGTGGAGTTTATTTTCGGTATGCTGACATTTTCGTACTGCGTGCTAGCTAGCATGACGGAGTTTCTATACAGCTGGGTGGGTGCTATGTTACTGATGTTGAACTTTATTTTGTTCATACGGTTAATTATTAGAGTTGCCAACCGTCCCTAAAAACAGAATCGTCTGGTATTCAGAGAAAATATTACGCGTTTCGTACTGAGGTGAAAAGGAACACAGTTTGTCCCGGACTTCAGCTACAATGAAAAAGACACAAAGCTGGAGCTGCACAGCTGCCTCTTCTTCTCTCATTCTCTCCTCTCCTGTTTCTACTTCAATCACGAAACTGATCAATGATCAGCTGATCGGCTTTTCTCTCTTGTTTATTTATCGCCCACTTTGCGCCAGAAAGAGGAAACCAGCGGATGTCGCGTTAAACAACAGCAGCACGTTTAAGCTTGATCAGCTGTTGTTAGAATTCATTTAATATTAATTTCTAGTATCAGCTGATGTTTGCTGGAGCCACAGCTGTAAAGCTGCTGGTCATGATATCGGTTTGGTTATCTGGTGAGAGGAAACATGAAGATGAAACCAGGAGATGTCCTTACTGAATCATCAGAGCTGAACAGGTGATGTAGAAACAGGTTTACCTTTTAGGTGACATGAATGAGTTGAAGGAAGTTATGAACTGTTTCTGAGAGACAAATAACACCAGGATCCTTTTCTACATAGCTGACAGCTGGTAACTGTGCAGGAGTGGGTCTAGCAAAGTGTTGCCAGGGGCCAGGTAGGGCATTAACAGGGAAAGGGGGCACAAGGAAATACTTTTCCTTATTATTCTCATTTAAAATGTCTCGCTTTAAAAAATAATTATCTGAGTCTTACAACAAACAATTGATAGATTGATCCATATATACCATCAGAACAGTGTACATCACTGTCACAACAGTGTTTGTTTTCATTCAAAGGCTTTATGATTTTTCCTATAATGGTGGGCGGTCTCTAGTCAAAATGCCCGGGACGATTTTTTGTCCCAGTCCAGCTCTGTATGCAGCTCATCTGCAGTCTGGTGTTACCTACATCTTCCTATTCAGAAGGCAGAATTTCCAAGTTCTGAGTACAATCAAAAGCACCACGACTGTAGTTTTTGTGTTGGATGTAAAAAGCAGGCTAGAATCATGGCGGCGGTCAACGACGGTCCAGGCGTGGGATTTCTCTCGTGGAAATGTGCACATTATTTTTTCCTTTCTGTTGGTAGGTGGCACAGTGCACTTGTGGCAAGTAAGCTAGAAGACTGGCAGTCTTGCTGGGTATCCAGTTACGGAAGCAACACATTAACAAGAGAATTCTGAGTAAAACCAAAGTTACTTTCCCTAGTAACTAGTTACTTTGAAAGTAACGAGTAACTTGAAGTAACTGAGTTACTTTTTTAGAGAAGTAACTAGTAATGTAACTAAGTTACTAATTTAAAGTAACTTACCCAACACTGTTCACAAGTAAAACTGTACAGTGAAATACTCACAATACTCACCAGCAGCATGGGTCAGAATCATCACAGCACAACCAAACACACACACACAGGAAACATCTTCATGGTGATACAAATAATACAGCAAAGTTACAAAACATCAGAAAGTGTCTTGATGCATTCTCAATCATCCAGGAAAGTAAATCTCCAAAAGTTGAATCTGTTCATCTGGACGTAGCGTTTTGTGGGAGAAACGTTTCGTCACTCATCCAAGTGACTTCTTCAGTCTCAGCTGACTGCAGGTTTCCCCAAACCTTATAAACAGTACATTTGCATAATGACTGAAACCAGCCCACCGAAGGAACAATGGGCTGTGAGGTCAGTTCCTTAATCATAATTATGCATAATAATTATGCATAATTCGCATGGGAATTTGCATATTTTGGTATCCGTCCGAGACCAAGTAAATACGGGTCAGTATCGCCGATATCGATATCTATACTGATACTTTTCAATAAATAAGGTCGATGCATCATTTAATTGCTAAATCTCGATTAATTTTCCTGACCTTAAGTGTTTTTTGTGATGTTTCCTTTTTTATTATTAAATGGTTAAAACCCAGGACATAATTAGGACAAAGTTCATAATTAAATAGAAAATGGTTTATTATTGTGGCTGATCTGCAATGCAGCTGCAGCTGCACCGCGTCTACAATCACGCCTTGCTGGCTTAAAATCTGTGCTCTGCTTGTGTTGTTGGTGGTGATGTGTACGGCTGGCAGCGTCAAAGCTGCAGGCGTTGAATGTACTGTTACAGAAACCGTGTGATTATTGTAAGGGTGGACAGCGCGCGGGAAGGACCGGCTCAGGGTGAGCCAGAGGTTGGCGCGCATGTGGGACCTGCCAAGCTGGAGACGGAGGTGCGCAGGGGTCCTGCCATGCCCGAGGGCAGCGTGCTGTTCGGTCTGGCCTCTCTTCCAACAGAGGCCAGAATGCTGCGTGGTCCTGCGTTCCGGTCGCCTGCCCAACTGCCTGTGAGCCCACCCACTGAATGTACTGTTACAGCAACCATGTGAATATTGTAAGAATAAATGATGCCACGAAGCATGAAAATGCCATTGGGTCTGCCGTTGTGTTTTCGTTATCTTTTTTTTTTTTTAATAAAATTAAAATTCTCAATAACAAAAACAACTAGTGAAAATATAAATAATATGTAAACAACTTAACAATCCCCAAAACGTCTAAGCAGTAGCGGTTTTTGATACGGGTGACACGGGCGGTTGCCCAGTTTGATTATTTAAAGTCTCACACACAACCCGTCGAAAGGGGAGGAGCCCTGGCTGGTTCCAAATAGAGCACATTTCATTTATAATGTTGTAAATCCAAGCCCATTATGTATTCATGATTCATGAATCCTGGGTTGTGCGAAATCCCAGAAATAAACCCTTGACAAAGCGAATCTGTGAACTAAGGTGTAGGTCTATTAGGTTATGTTGTGGCGATCCTCGGGTTGGGGGATGGGTGTTCATACTGGAGTGCAAAATTAAAACCAATGGAAGATGGACAAGAAAAGTTCAAAACCATCAGGTGCTCAGTTTAGAAAAAAGAGAAAAGAAGAGGAGGCGAAACGAGCAAAAGTTACAGGTAAGCAGATGTGTCATTGGATAATGGCAGGTCATCCTGAAACAATCAGAATCAGAATACTTTATTAATCCCTAAGGAAATTATGTGGGTTACAGTTGCTCCAAGAAGGGGGGGGGCGCCGGAGGGAGTGTTCGCTCAGGGCGCCAAACAGGCTAGGACCGCCACTGCGTCTAAGTCTGACACAGGAGCTGCGAGTCCGGTGACCTGGCTGTTTCGTCTTTGCTGAAAGCACAGCATTGCAAACAAGAGCAGAACTTAAAGGAGAGAATCAATCTCACCAGGCTTGTATTGATCCGATACCAACTTAGTATCGATACAATTGATATTTGCATCAGTCCACCCACCACTAGTATTTAGTCTGTGTCTCTTTGCCTGTCGTGTGCTTCTTGTTTTATTTTGACACTCTTCTGCATTCAGTCTCTGTCCCCATGTTTTCTCTGTGCCTGTCCTGGTCCCACGTCTCCTGTCTAGTGTTGGTCTATTCATCCCTGTCTCTATGTTTCCTCTGTTTCTAAGTCAGTCATGTCTCTGTGTGAAGCCCGTGTCTTTGAGTCTGTGTCTGTAAGTTTGGTGTGTTTCCTGTTTTACTTAAACTAAGCATTATGAGGGTTCAGATTGATTTGTCTGCTTTAATCATTTAGTATTTTTCTGTAATGCTATATAAAATACATTACAAAAAGATATTGTGAGCCTTCATTTAAATTATCACGAATTTTAAAACATAATAAAAGTAAATTCACAAACATGTATGTATCCATTGTCAACACAGTTAAAAATGATGCGGTAAAGATAACACCAAAACTCCTGTGACATGTCCTCCAACTTCTTCGAAATGTTACCAAAGCTGTTGGCTAACTGATGAAACCAAGATAGTTTATCTTCAAGTCACAGACCTATATGAGTTCCTACCCCATTTTTATGTTTTGTATATTAAAAAAGAAGAAAAAACAACTTCAGTGATACCGTAATATTTTTATCTAAATACAGTGGTGCATTATACAGAGGCAAAAATACACAAAAAAGAAAGTAAAATAAATAAAATAAAAATAAAAATTTAACTGGCCTTAACTGCATACAGTATGTATTTTCCTATTTTGGAGTGATGTTTAAAAGTGGATTGTTCATATCCTACATAGAACGAGTGCAGAAACCAAGAATGTGTTTAAATGAGTACATGAAATGTGTTACATACAAGCTTGTAAGTTTGTCTCAACTTTTTTGAGAATTTTTGAGACCCACTCCTTATAACTCCTTACAGCTGTGATAGCTGACAGGTTATGGCATTGGAATTGAAATCCAATGGGGTTTCCCCTTCCAGGTTCAAATCCTGCTCACAGCGTTAGCGTCTTCCTCTGGGCAGGTAAAGTATTATTAATTTTCCCGGAGGAACCCACCCGAGGAATTAATAAAGTTTTATTTAATCTGATCTTTTATTGAAATGTTAATTTTGAACTACACCTCTCAGCCTATTTTAGCTGTCTGTCTCACAGACAAAGAGGAAGCACTAAAACTATCAAAAGAAAAGAAGAATTGTGCATTAAAACAAACAACAAACAAACAACTCAAAACGCACCTTTTTAAAACTGCTTTTGATTAATTTTTGCCTGTTTTATATTGTCTGTTTTACCTTTTATTATTTGTTATCTTATGTGCAGCAATTTGTCACTCTGTCTAGAAAGGTGCTATATAAATAAAATGTTATTATTATCATTAAAACATGATAAATGAGGGAATGCATTTGCACTGTGAAATAAATGAGAAGACGCACAAAGTTCCACAAGACTTGTAGGTAGACTTCTTTCTCTTTTTTTGCAACTAATGATTAAAAATAGAATTTGAGCAAAAGAAAAATTGTATTCTGTTTTGTTTCATTATCTTAAACCTGAGGCTGCCATTGGTATTAAACTAAAGAAAAGAAAGTTGTTTTTTAAGGGGTCCTTTCTGCCCTTTTCAAAAATACAGTGTTAGGTTAGGGTAGGGTTGTCATCAGAGGGTTAAGAAATAATAAACCAGAATTGTAGCAGTTTACTATGCTTTACAATTTACTTTGAAAATTTCCATTGCACATGCTCATTAGCTAATATATTTTGTAAAATTAAAAATGCACTTCTTTCAGTTGTACACTGAAACTCCAATCTAATTTGCTTCCAGAACTTGAAAAATATGCAAAACTATTGCATTAGAAAAACTAAGAACAATTGACTTAAGAGGACAATGTCAGGGCAAGTTATTCATTATACATGGTACATGGTACGTAGAACAACTTGATTTTTCTGATGGAGCAATAACTAAATGATTATTTTTTTGTCATCCTTAAACTTAGACATTTCTAGTACAACACTTCTTAATTCATAAATATAAATAATGTGTGTGTGTGTATATATATATCTAAAACACCCATCTCGCCCCTGCGGGCCGTTTATCCTTCAAGCTCGGGTCCTCTACCAGAGGCCTGGGAGCTTGAGGGTCCTGCGCAGTATCTTAGCTGTTCCCAGGACTGCGCTCTTCTGGACAGAGATCTCCGATGTTGTTCCCGGGATCTGCTGGAGCCACTCACCTAGCTTGGGAGTCACCGCACCTAGTGCTCCGATTACCACGGGGACCACCGTTACCTTCACCCTCCACATCCTCTCGAGCTCTTCTCTGAGCCCTTGGTATTTCTCCAGCTTCTCTGTTCCTTCTTCCTGATATTGCTGTCATTCGGAACTGCTACATCGATCACTACAGCCGTCTTCTTCTGTTTGTCTACCACCACTATGTCCGGTTGGTTAGCCACCACCATTTTGTCCGTCTGTATCTGGAAGTCCCACAGGATCTTAGCTCGGTCATTCTCCATCACCCTTGGGGGCATCTCCCATTTTGACCTCGGGACTTCCAGGTTATACTCGGCACAGATGTTCCTGTACACTATGCCGGCCACTTGGTTATGGCGTTCCATGTATGCCTTGCCTGCTAGCATCTTGCACCCTGCTGTTATGTGCTGGATTGTCTCAGGGGCATCTTTACACAGCCTGCACCTGGGGTCTTGCCTGGTGTGACAGACCCCAGCCTCTATGGATCTTGTACTCAGAGCTTGTTCTTGTGCTGACTCCTCAGGACTTGCCTGACCCTCTGCAGGTACTTGGTGGTTGCGGCTTTCCTAGTGGCCTCTTCATGGTTCCCATTCGCCTGCGGGATCCCCAGGTACTTGTAACTGTCCTCTATGTCTGCAATGTTGCCTTCTGGTAGTTCAATCCCCTCAGTTCTGACTACCTTCCCTCTCTTTGTTATCATCCGACTACACTTCTCCAGTCCGAACGACATTCCAATGTCATTGCTGTATATCCTGGTAGTGTGGATCAGTGAATCGATGTCTCGTTCACTCTTGGCATACAGCTTGATGTCATCCATGTACAGGAGGTGGCTGACAACTGCTCCGTTCCGTAGTCGGTATCCGTAGCCAGTCTTGTCAATGATCTCACTGAGGGGGTTCAGGCCTATGCAGAACAGCAGTGGGGACAGAGCATCTCCTTGGTAGATCCCGCACTTGATGGTGACTTGTGCTATGGGCTTGGAGTTGGCCTCTAGTGTTGTACACCACATCCCCATTGAGTTCCTGATGAAGGCTCTTAGGGTCCTGTTGATCTTGTACAATTCTAGGCATTCCAGTATCCAGCTGTGGGGCATTGAGTCATAGGCCTTCTTGTAATCAATCCAGGCTGTGCACAGGTTGGTCAGTCTGGTCTTGCAGTCTCGGCTGACTGTTCTGTCTACCAGTAGCTGGTGTTTTGCGCCTCTGGTATTCTTGCCAATCCCTTTCTGTGCCCCACTCATGTATTGACCCATGTGCCTGTTCATCTTAGCCGATATGATGCCTGACAGGAGCTTCCATGTAGTACTGAGGCAGGTTATTGGTTGGTAGTTGGATGGGAACGGTCCCTTCTTGGGGTCCTTGGGGATCAGGACCGTCCGACCTTCGGTTAGCCATTCCGGGTGTCTCTCGTTAACTAGCAGCTGGTTCATTTGTGCTGCCAGATGTTCGTGGAGTGCAGTCAGCTTCTTCAGCCAGTAGGAGTGAACCATGTCGGGCCCTGGTGCTGTCCAACTCTTCATACTGGAGACCCTTTCTTGGATATCTGCCACTGTGATGGTTACTGGACCCTGTTCAGGGAGGTCGCTATGGTCTGCCCTCAGATCCACTAGCCACTGAGCATTGCCATTATGGGTTGCATCCTTCTCCCATATGCTCTTCCAGTATTGCTCCGTCTCCAGCCTTGGTGGTGCTGTTCTCTTATTGTTCCCTTGCCACTGAGAGTACACCTTTGCTGATTCTGTGGAGAACAGCTGGTTTTATTCTCCTGCCTTCTATCTCTCTGGTGTACCTCCTCAAGCGGGTGGCCAAGGCTGTGAGTCATTGCTTGGCAGTTTCCAAGGCCTCAGGTATGGACAGCTTGCTGTACTTCTTAGGCACCTTCTTCATCACACCTTTTTGCAATTCCGATAGTTGGCTAACCTCCCTCCGTGCTACCTTGATGTAAGCCTCTAGCCTCCTTCTCCATGGAGAATCAGAGAAAGGGTTTTATTGCCAAATGTTGAGCAGGTTTACAACATTAGGAAATTGCTGCGGTACTTAGTGCAAACATACTGTTATACAACTCTTAAATAGACATAAAAATAAGAATTAAAAGTGCTAAGTAGATAGATATATACATGAGTGCAGGTGGTGATCAGTGCCAAACATGGAATGATGCAGTGAACACAGTGTAGGGTCATGTGTTAGTGGTGGGAACAGTTATATGGTTATTGTTCATGAGTCCAACAGCAGAGGGGAAGAAACTGTTCTTGTGGCGAGAGGTTCTGGTGCGAATGGACCGGAGCCTCCTGCCTGAGGGGAGCAGGTCAAACAGACTGTGTCCAGGGTGAGAAGGGTCACCACTGATCCGAGCTGCATGCCCAGTGTCCTGGAGGTGTACAGGTCCTGCAGAGATGGGAGTTTGCAGCCAATCACCTTCTCAGCAGAGCGCACAACACGCTGCAGTCTCAGTTTGTCCCTGATAGTGGCTCCAGCGTACCACACGGTGATGGAGGTGAGGATGGACTCGATGATTGCGGTGTAGAATTGCATCATCGTCCGTGTTGGCAGGTTGAATTTCTTCAGCTGCCTCAGGAAGTACATCCTCTGCTGGGCTTTCTTTATAGCGGAGGTGATGGTGGGCTCCCACTTCAGGTCCTGGGTGATGGTGGTACCCAGGAAGCGGAATGAGTCCACAGAGGTGATGAGGGTGTCAGTCAGGATGATGGGGGAGTGGGGCTGTGTGCTTCCTGAAGTCCACAATAATCTCCACTGTCTTCTGGGCATTCAGCACCAGGTTGTTGTGGCTGCACCAGGACACCAGACGTTCAACCTCCCTTCTGTAGGCAGACTCATCCCCGTCCGAGATGAGTCCAATAACGGTGGTGTCATCTGCAAACTTGATTAGCTTGATTGGCCATAAGGGTACTGCCCCTTATGGCCAAGCCAAGCATCTCACTGATCACTACGCTATCCAGCTGCTATATATATAAAAACTCATTTCTTATTATTAAAAATATTATTAAACAACAGAAGCCACATTATTTATATGTGTAAATTAAGAAGTGTTGTACTAGAAATATCTAAGTTTAAAGATGACAAAAAATAATTTGGATTTTCAGTTCAGAAATCAGAAAATTCAAGTTATTCTACGTACCATGTACTTGTAATGAATAACTTGCTCTAACTTAGTCATCTTAAGTAAATTGTTCATAGTTCAGGCTGCAAAATGTAGTTAAGAATTAACATTTCAATAATATAATATAAAGAGTGGTTCTCAAGTCTTTATTAAGACAAACTTACAAGGTTGTATGTAACACATTGCTTGAACTCATTTAAAAATAATAAGTTACCACAAAATATTTATTTTGTGGTAGTTTATTATATATAGTTAGTTAGTTTTTCTAATGCGATAGTTTTGCATATTTTTTTAAGTTCTTGGAACAAATTAGATTGGAATTTCAGCAAACAACTGAAAGAAGTGCATTTTTTTTTTTTTTTTGCAAAATATATTAGCTAATAAGCATGTGCAATGCAAAATTTCAAAGTAAACTGCTCTAATCCTGGTTTAGCATTTCTTAGCCCTCTAAGGATAGCCCTACCCTAAAATTGCATTTTTGGGCAGAAAGGACCCCTTAGAAAAAACAACTTTCTTTCTTTAGTTTTATACAAATGACAGCCTCAGAGGTTTAAGATAATGAAACAATGCAGAATACAATTCTTCTTTTGCTCAAATTCTATTCTTAATTATTAGTTGAAAAAAAAAAAAAGGAAATAAGTCTACCTAGAAGTCTTGTGGAACTTTGTGCAACTTCTCAGTTATTTCACAGTGCAAATGCATTTCCTCATTCAGTATGTTTGAGTGCCCAATTCTTTTGATAGTATTAGTGCTTTCTCTATGTCTATGAGACAGAGAGGTAAAATAGGCTGACAAATGTAGTTCAGAATTAACATTTCGATATAAAATTAGATTAGATAAAAAAAGATCAGATAAAACTTTATTAATCCCTCGGGTAATTCAGTAATACGTAATCTGCCCAGGATGCTAACGCTGTGAGCAAGATTTGAAACTACGCAGGGAACCCCCCCCCCCCTCCCCCTCCCCAGGGGGAGTGCCCCCCACTTTGGGAACCTCTGTGTTAAGGCCATTGAAAAGTTGCATCCTGTTTGGTGCAACTGGAAAGGTTGATAAGGAAGTATGTCTATGTATGGTATGGCTGAAAACACAGACACATGCACCCACACACACACACACACACACACACATAGAATACAGACGCTGATGTTGCTCAGATATGCCTGCTTAAGACTGTCACGTGTATTTGTAATTGCATATTCATGTATGATTGCTTGTTGTCAATAAAAGAAGCAGTGATGAGGAAGTCAGTCAAGGTTGGCTGGGTTCAAGTGAAGGGAGCAGTTCTTGACCTTGGCCGGCTTCCCTCGCGAGTATGAAGACAAAGAGCTCTGTCTTGTGTATTGTCTGTCTTGTGTATTGTCTGTCTTGTGTTTTGCCGCGCAGTTGGTTGTCTTTGTTCCAGCGCGGTTTGCCTTAATAAGCCCAACAGATGTAACTGAATTTTTTTTTTCTTTAATATACAAAACATGAAGATAGGGAAGGAACTCATATAGGTCTGTGACTTGAAGATAAACTTTCTGGGTTTCATCAGTTACCCAACAGCTTTGGTAACATTTTGAAGAAGTTGGAGCTTTTAAAACCAGCCTTCAAAAGTGAAGTTGAGACATGTCACAAGAGTTTTGGTTTTATCTTTACAGCATCATTTTTAACTGTGTTGACAATGGGTACATAAATGTTTGTGAATTTCATTTTATTATGTTTTAAAATTCCTGACAATTTAGTATGAAGCACTTGTGCACTTGAATGATCATACTGCATCTAAAGCATACTGAATATCACTGGGGAAATATTTACATTTATTATCTGTTGATTAACTTCAGTTTCAAAATGTTTACATACTGCAAAAACAGCCATGATGATCTTTGGCTTTCTTAAAAACACTAGCTGACCCTTAAGCTACATGTACAATGACTACATTTTAACATCTGGCATAAAACCACACGGCAGCTGTAAAAAGCTCTTTAATTACTCCTTTAGAGGAAGTGGAAATGAAGGCTTTTTGTATTGTACTATATGTAGCATTACAGAAAAAAAATTAAATCATTAAAGCAGACAAAGCAATCTGAACACTCATAATGCTTAGTTTATATTTTAAAATGTGTTATAAATGTTGTAGTTTTCCCATTCCCATAAAATATTATATGGACACACAGGAAAAATGTAGGAAAAGACATATCTGTATACACATGTATATATGTCTCTCTGTCTGTATTGTTGTATATTTTGCACATGTCTCTACTGAAAATGAGATCCCTTATGTATTAAGAATTTTAAAAACAACAGCAACAATAATAACATCATGGTGTGCTGTGCTGCAGGCAGGATAAGGACCCAAACGCAGGACTCAAAATGGAGGAGTGAACAAAAGAAGGCAGTTTAATTTCTGCTGTAGGTCACTCTTCATACAGGAAACCAAAACACGAGGCCAGGAACTAATACGAACTAAAATCCAAACACTAAGACACTAGGAAGCTAAGTAACTAAATTGAGAAACAGCTAAGAAACTATGAAGAGTACAGAGGGAAAAACACACAGCATAGTGAGGGTACGATAACAACCAGGGGATGACAAATGGCTAAAATACACAGCAGAATAATCAGGAGATGGGAGACAGAAGGAAATCACAGCTGGGACTAATTAGGCAGGGCGAGACAAGGAAAGCAAAACTGAATACATTGACATAAGACATGGACCTTCAAAGTAAAACAGGAAACACACCGACTGAACTTACAGACAAAGCCTCAAAGACTCAAGCTTCACAAAGAGACATGACTGACTTGGAAAGAGAAGGAACATAGGCTACGTTCACACTGCAGGCGAAAGCGCATCAAATCCGACTTTTTTGACCCTATGCGACCCATATCCGATCATGGTATGACAGTGTGAACGGCACAAATCCGATATTTTCAAAACCGATCTGGGTCACTTTCGTATGTGGTACTGAATCCGATACATATCTGATGTTTTAGAAAGCGACTGCTGTTTGAACGTGTCGCATTAAATCCGTCTTTTACGTCACTGACACAAGACAGACGCCAATTATCAGTGCCGGAGAAGCGCCCGAGAAGACATCGTGAACTCTTCCTGGCAAACCTGTGTAGATGTCAGTGAAACTGTTGGGAAGACAACGTTGGAGAAACGTGAACATTTTATTTGTACTGTATAATCTGCAGATTCTGACAGAAATCTGCAACTATCCTTTGAAGCACCGCCTCTCTAAAACTGCAATAAGGATCATTATTAGGTTATTTACATTATTATGTAAATAACAAAATAATTTAAAGCAAAAATTGGGAAACGTAAAGTCCGAAGTCTTTATATTAAGGGCCATCAGTCAAACAATATTGTTTGCTCTGGGTCTAAACAGAGCACGTTTAGACCGGTGGCGTCTGCCGGTGGCAGACGCCCTCAGACATCGGTGCATTGGTGGTTCTTTGTGTCCGGGGGTGGGCGCCCAGGTACCCACCGGCTCACTCCTTGGCGGCTGCTTATCGGGGCATGGAGCCTGGGGCTCGCTCGGGCCACTTCGGGGATGGGGTGCCCTCGGCCTCTCGGCCCGGGGCTCGGTCACTCAGGCACAGCTGGCTGCCGGGCGGAGCTCATGGGCACGTCACTGCAACCCCCTGGCTTCTGCTCCGCGGCTGCTGAGTGACCCCTCATCTGGGACTCTCCTCAGCTCTTTCTGGGATAGTGGCGGCTGCCCTCTGTTGGTCTTCCTTGGTCTCTTGTGTTCTGGGGCCTCTGGATGTCTGGAGTTTTGATCTCCTCCATACCTGCTTCATGCCCTGGAGGTCGGGGCTGTGGGCCCCCACACCCTCTAGCAGATCATTACATGAAGGAACCTTTTAAAAACAAAGCGTTCATGCTCACAGGTGTACACACGGGTGATCACACACACAAACTACACTCTTTTGAGCTCCTACCTCAAAGCACACTGTGCGCTGTCGATCTCACGTGTTGCACCATAATGTTTAATATTTAGTATTTACTGTCATATTCCCATATATCATTGTGATCTTGTTTATTACTCTTGTCTTCTTCTGCTTGCTTTCTTTTTTCTTTCTCAACAGGTGATCCAGGTGATCGATATATGTATTTTTTTGTCTGCTTATTTTGTTGGTCTTTGTTTTTTGCCCTTTTTCCCCGTCCCTCTTCTCAGCTGTTTTTCTTTCCCTCTTTCTTTCTCCCCTTTCTTTCCACCAGTCAAGTCTGTCCCGTATTCAGCAAGTGAAAATAAAATAAACAATAAAAAGTGAATCAGATGGACCATTACGGCAAGGCTGGGATGGTCCATTTGGTAAAGTAAATCCGTTGGGCATCTTTCTTTGCCTTCAGACAATAATTCTGATGGCAAAAGAGCCAAACGGGACAGGTTAAAAAAAAAAAAAAAAAAAAAAAAAGAGCACGTTGTGTGTGACGTTTTCTTTTGCGCATGCGGGCCGCTTTGAGCGTTCACACTAGAGCGCGTTTGATGTCGCATTTTATTTGTAGTGTGAACAAGCAGACAAAAAAAATTGGATTTGATAAAACAATCGGAATTGAGCATTAAGACCTGCAGTGTGAACGTAGCCATAGAGACAGGGATGACTAGACAGGAGACGTGGGACCAGGACAGAATGGTGTGAAGACTGAATGCAGAACAGTGTCAAAATAAAACAAGAATCACACGACAGAGGCACAGAGTAGATACAGAACGGAGGGAGCTGGGGAACCAAAACCTAAGAACTAGAAATCCTAGCAGAAGACAGAACCAGAATTAAACCGAAAAATAAGATAATATTAATTAAAACAAAAACACTGATTAATCAGACTCAGGACCATGACAAATAATACCTCTATGTTCAGTTTATTCAGTATAAAATTAAACCGAGGTACCAATGTTTGTTTAGTTAATGAGTTACCTTAAGGGAGGCAATTTTGTCTGCCTGTCAAACAGTCTCCAAGGAAGGAAGCAGACTGTATGAGGACACTGCAAATAGACCCACATCCCAGCACCAGCATGAAGTCTACATTGTAAAATCTAATTAGTTCCCAGAATAAAAAAAAAACAAACTAAGTAAACCTTACTTAAGATACCTAAGTGAGGGCAACTTATTCATTCTGAGTGGGGCACACTAAGCACAGAAGGACCTATACGGTGGCCATTGTGCATGTGCAGCAGACCCACAGTATGCTCACACTCTATGTGAGGGCTTCCCCTAGGGCACACACAAGCAGGAATTCAGCTAAAAGACACCTTCACTGTTAAAATACTGATGTTATTTTTTAAATATTTGGTGGCATACTATTACATACCATGCTCAAATTCAGTGAGCTCTTTAAAATGACGCATTCACTTAAAAATATTTGTAAAGGCGGACTACATGGCGAGGTGCTTCTTTTTAATAAATGGGCTTTTAAAAACATGTGAACAAACAAATTACAAATTGTGACCCAATATTTTGGTTCATGCACATGTAGTGTATCTTGATCTCAAACAATATTGTCTATGTCTTTCATGTCTGAAACCTCTCAGAGAAAACACAAGATCACAAGAACCCTTTCGTGACAAGAAATCTCGAAAGGGATGAAAGATAATTATTTGAATGCAGTATGAAAGAGCCAACAAATCTTTTTATTATCCGATGCCTGATCTGTTTTCTTTTACATTAATTCCACTATGAATGCATTCAGAAAAGGTGGAAAGAGATACATGAAAATTCACCACAATGGAGGGGAATGCCACAAATCCTATAAAAGCAAACAAACAAACAAAAAAGCCAAAAATATATGGTGTTGATCAATAACTAGCTGAATCAAACATTCAAAGCTCTGATCTTTCTTTATCTAAAATGTCATTTCTTTGTGTTTGGCTGTGTCACTTCCTCATTTTATGATAGATGCTGAGATAAGAACCTGTATATATTATCTGTGCTTTCCCTTCAAAGTTTGTAGCTACAGGCTGATACTAAGAAAGAAGAAGAGACGGTCATTCTGCATGCCCTCTGCCACACACTTTCTGAAGTTTCATAACTTTGCTGTATCATCTGTATCACCATGAAGATGTTTCCTGTGTGTGTGTTTGTTTGTGCTGTGATGATTCTGACCCATGCTGCTGGTGAGTATTGTGAGTATTTCACTGTACAGTCTTATTTGTAAATGGTGGCAAAAGATTCAATAAGTGTCCTTTTTTTCAGTTCTCCCTGAAGGAGGGACTGCAACTAATCAAACAGGTCAGTCAGCATACTGCAACAATTTTGCAAAAATGTGCCCCTTAAGTTTTTGCCTAATTATATATATCATCTGCAGTTACATAACATGATTTGAAATTTAGGTCCTCTTTATTTTCTATTTACATGCGGCCAAATGCCTGAATGATTTAACATCAAAACATGTTTTTTCTATATCACCTTATTGGGTTAATAAGAAAGAAAGATATACATGAATAAATAAAAAATGACAAGGAAAAAATACATTTTTAAGATTTAGATTAGTGTCATACATTAAGGAGAAAAACAAACAAAAGAGATGCAAATTTATGAGAAAAAAGAAAAAACCTGTGTAAACTAAATAGTGTAAATTACTGGAGTTCACTTTTCAAGCTGAAAAGAAGTTTACACATTTGAACTCTTGTGATCACAAACTACAAGATCAGTTATTTAGTCTAGTTGTTCTCTGACTTGGCTTTCAGATCAGTGTGAATGGCACAGTAAAATGCCTAACCTACCCGTCTTCCTGAACATTTAAAGTTACAATGATGGACTACAAATAAAATAAAATAAAATAAACGCATCCAATGTCTATCTTAAATTGGCATAGGGAAATGTTCCCCTTAATATTTCCTTCAATGCCATATGCTACAACTTAGAGCTCCTGCATTCTGATGACAATACATTTTTACGAATTTTTCATTGTTTCATGTAACTTGGTATTTGTTTTCTCTAAAAAAAACACAACAAAAACAAAACATTAGCTTAATGTTATTTAATCAGCACTGTGTTGTGGACTTTTTATACACCTCAGCACTGTGACTATGTGCTCTGCCACTTTGTGGTTGAGTAAACGCTTTGACTTTGGAATAATCAGTTGACACTTGCAGGTGATTTGTTTAGGAGCATCTATAAGGGAAGAGATTTAATGAGCTGGCTTCTTGCAAAAGTGGCATCCTATTACTGTATCATGCCTGACATCAGTGAGGTCTTTAGACTGACCCATCCTTTTACAAATGGTTGTAAAGGCACACTACAGCATTACTGATAGAGATATGGACAAAAATCCAAACATGCAATTTGAATTTAAAAGATACTGAGTTGAGTTGAAAACAGTTGAGGTCATGGTAGTTTAGAGAAGTTGACAAAAGAAGGCAACTGGACTTCTTTAAGTTTGTGAAGACATTTCACCTGTCATCCAAGAGGCTTCTTCAGTTCAGCTGGACTTCTTTACAAACCTAAAGGGGTCTATAGTTTTGTTCTTTTTTGATACTCTCTAAACAATTAGTTTTATCATTGTAATGGTCACTTACAATCCACATCTAGGTCTGAATTAAGTCTACTGAGTGGAAATGTCGATCTCTTGTGAAAAAACCAAAAATGTACAATTTTATTTTCCCCCAGTCAAAAGGCACCTGGCCAAGAGGTCCTCTGATTGTCCTGGAGGCTGGACTCTGTTGCGTGGTCGCTGCTTCCTCTATGTTCCAGGACCCATGACATGGGCTAAAGCAGAGGTAAGTTTATTTTATTTGTATCATCGTCCACACTTGATTCATCCATATCCTTTTACTGTAACTGAGTCCAGATGTTGCTCCCCACTTTCCATCTCCATTGAAGAGAAACTGCTTGTCCATGGGGGCCAACCTTGCATCTGTGCACAGCATCACAGAGTACCATGGGATTCAGCACCTTATAGTGATTGCCAGTCATGGCTACCAAGAAACTTGGATTGGAGGAAGTGATGCACAGGAGGTATTTTGTTTGGCCCTACACTATTTCTATTTATTTATGTGTGAATGACTTTGAACTAGACCCTCCCTGCTATGTTAAATGAATATATGTAAAGCCTACAACAGGGAGAATATTTACAATGAAACAGACAGTGATAATAGATTAAATCAGAAACAGCATGAAGAACACCTGACCTGGTGTTGGAAGATGTAGAGAATGCAGAAACAGGCCAAAGGAGCTTTAATAGTGTATCTGTGAGATTGAACAAATGAATGTTTAAGACCGTATGATATGGGCTTGCATTAATGTTAGCTCATCAGCTGAGACAGTGGGTAGGCTTGACTATTTGGTGTGAATAAAATCGGTGCTATGCGCAATTTTTCTCATCTAGGAGAAGGCTTGGTTATGGACTGATGGAACGGCTTTCCACTATTCAAACTGGTGCCGAGGAGAGCCCAATAATCTCTGGCGCAACCAGCACTGTCTGCAAATTAATCATAGCGGTAAACCAGAACACAGTATTTCACATGATTAATAAATGTGTGAATTATTTTAAATGATAACAAGTAAAAGTCAAAAGGATTGTTTCAGGTTTTGATTTGTGTAGAATTTTACTGATTTCTACTTTTGGATCTCACAGGTTCCAAGTGCTGGGATGATGTAGCATGTAGCAAAAGTCGACCTTCTGTTTGTGTCAAGAAAATGTGAAATTTCTGTCAAAATACACACTGTTTGGTGTGCAATGGCTTCTGTTTTTCATTCTTCATTTGTCTTTACTAAATATTCAACTGTGGAAAAGTAGTCTTTCCTTAAAAAGTATTGCTCATCTTTGCACATCTTTTCTCTGTAAACTCTTCTTCCTTTGCAATAATAAAACTCTCAAGCATGGTTCTGTGTTGCCTCACTTGTGATTTAGAAATGTGTGTGTGTGTGTGTGTGTGTGTGTGTGTGTGTGTGTGTGTGTGTGTGTGTGTTTGTACAAAGCAACCTGGATTGGAGGAACTGATGCACATGAGGTGTGGTTAAAAATGTTTGAGTTAGATATAAAATTAATGCAGGACTGCAGTGGTCCTGCATTAACTGCAGTAACTTATATTTGGTGGTATGAATCCATCAGAGACATACCTGTGCTTCCATGTGCATACAGGGAGTGCAGAATTATTAGGCAAATGAGTATTTTGTCCACATCATCCTCTTCATGCATGTTGTCTTACTCCAAGCTGTATAGGCTCGAAAGCCTACTACCAATTAAGCATATTAGGTGATGTGCATCTCTGTAATGAGAAGGGGTGTGGTCTAATGACATCAACACCCTATATCAGGTGTGCATAATTATTAGGCAACTTCCTTTCCTTTGGCAAAATGGGTCAAAAGAAGGACTTGACAGGCTCAGAAAAGTCAAAAATAGTGAGATATCTTGCAGAGGATGCAGCAGTCTTAAAATTGCAAAGCTTCTGAAGCGTGATCATCGAACAATCAAGCGTTTCATTCAAAATAGTCAACAGGGTCGCCGCGCAAGCGTGTGGAAAAACCAAGGCGCAAAATAACTGCCCATGAACTGAGAAAAGTCAAGCGTGCAGCTGCCAAGATGCCACTTGCCACCAGTTTGGCCATATTTCAGAGCTGCAACATCACTGGAGTGCCCAAAAGCACAAGGTGTGCAATACTCAGAGACATGGCCAAGGTAAGAAAGGCTGAAAGACGACCACCACTGAACAAGACACACAAGCTGAAACGTCAAGACTGGGCCAAGAAATATCTCAAGACTGATTTTTCTAAGGTTTTATGGACTGATGAAATGAGAGTGAGTCTTGATGGGCCAGATGGATGGGCCCGTGGCTGGATTGGTAAAGGGCAGAGAGCTCCAGTCCGACTCAGACGCCAGCAAGGTGGAGGTGGAGTACTGGTTTGGGCTGGTATCATCAAAGATGAGCTTGTGGGGCCTTTTCGGGTTGAGGATGGAGTCAAGCTCAACTCCCAGTCCTACTGCCAGTTTCTGGAAGACACCTTCTTCAAGCAGTGGTACAGGAAGAAGTCTGCATCCTTCAAGAAAAACATGATTTTCATGCAGGACAATGCTCCATCACACGCGTCCAAGTACTCCACAGCGTGGCTGGCAAGAAAGGGTATAAAAGAAGAAAAACTAATGACATGGCCTCCTTGTTCACCTGATCTGAACCCCATTGAGAACCTGTGGTCCATCATCAAATGTGAGATTTACAAGGAGGGAAAACAGTACACCTCTCTGAACAGTGTCTGGGAGGCTGTGGTTGCTGCTGCACGCAATGTTGATGGTGAACAGATCAAAACACTGACAGAATCCATGGATGGCAGGCTTTTGAGTGTCCTTGCAAAGAAAGGTGGCTATATTGGTCGCTGATTTGTTTTTGTTTTGTTTTTGAATGTCAGAAATGTATATTTGTGAATGTGGAGATGTTATATTGGTTTCACTGGTAAAAATAAATGATTGAAATGGGTATATATTTGTTTTTGTTAAGTTGCCTAATAATTATGCACAGTAATAGTCACCTGCACACACAGATATCCCCTAAAATAGCTAAAACTAAAACAAACTAAAAACTACTTCCAAAAACATTCAGCTTTGATATTAATGAGTTTTTTGGGTTCATTGAGAACATGGTTGTTGTTCAATAATAAAATTATTCCTCAAAAATACAACTTGCCTAATAATTCTGCACTCCCTGTATGTGGAAAGCCACAGATGGGGAAAACAGAGCCCCATACAGAAAAGAAGAGGCATTGGCGACAGCGGATATGACATTGATTAAAAACATGCAAGAAAGTGTTGGGGCTAGAGGTTGGTTGGGGGGTTTTGATGCACAGGAGGTAGTTTAATCATGCAAAATAACTATTACCCCCACTAATCTTAAGGAACTGAGGAAAAACTGATAGAAAATTGTTGCTCTTGTTATAAGGGAAATCGACAATTCAATTACCCAGTTTAGAATAGACCCTGTTGGTGTTCCATAAAACTCCATTTCTGGCCAATGGTATTTTCAATAGCTTTCTTTTCAACCTGATTAAAAAATAAAACTAAAAAGCACTGACCACTGATTTCTGATCTTGCATTCTTTGGTCATAACCATTTTTGACCAAGGTGATCAAACTGGTCAGAAAATGTGATGTGGGCTTCTCTTAAGGTCATCTGATCTGCTGGGACTGTAGCATGGCTTGATTTTGTGGCCTACCTGAAAAAAAGCATTGCCCTATCCTAACTTCTAGAATAATGTTGTGGTTTTGAAAAAAACAAAAAAACAATCACTGAACTGTAGTGTAGCAGGGATTGACAACTTCCTGAATTACCTTTGTTCGTTACATTGTTTAGTACATAGTGGAAGGGATTGTGGTAATTGGAGGGTGCAGACTAACACTAATACTCTGACAGTAAATTCACACATTGTGCATCACATAAGCGGTCAGGATTAGGCAATCGTGAGAATCTAAGTACAAAGTTGGCCAGTGCCCAAATATGATAAAACAGTGATTTGGTGTGGAAACGTTTTTGCATTGGGTGAGAATATTTGCATGCACATATTAGTAAATGAAGGACATTGTTCCGGAAGCCTTGTGGTTTACTAAGATTAAAGTTTTCAAACCTAGGCTTTGCTTCCGTGTATTTGATAGAGAGAAGAGGATTTGTAATGGCAACTTTTCCAAACAGGCCATACTTGTTCAGTCTTTTTATAGGTGTACTGTCATGTGCTTCACCATTTTATATGTTAAACTAGGCTTATAGATGTAGCTTGTGGGTTTTTGCAGTTTCTCTGAGCATTGCACTATCTGTACCGATTGCATGTATAGAGAACTCAAAGTAGCATAATCAGGTGTGGGAACTTGGGGCAGTGACCACTGACATACGCAGCCTCTGGAAAAGAAAGCAAACAGACCTCGAAAATACACTCATACAGACAGAGGAGGAAAGGCAGAGCAGAAGAGGGAGTGAGAAAGAGAGCAGAGGTGAAGGCCTCTTGGCAGGTCGGGCTTACCTATCACCAAAGTAAAAAAATAAAGAAATCAATAAAAAAAAATTCAGGTGACTTAACATTGTGTAACATGCTGTGTACAATTATTTGCAATATGTGCAAAGTTGCTAATCTGGCTCTTGTAGGCAGTTAAAGCACAGCACTGCTCTCTCTGTGTGAAAGAACAGTCTGTTTGATAATGTGAAAGAGGTTGGAGTTCAACCAGTCGAGTCAAACCCCAGTTCAGAGGAGGTGGCCTCAGTCTTCATCCAATGGTCTGCTGCGATATAGAGCTTACATATAGAAGACACATAACACAAGCAACAGCACCACCCTCATGTGGTGAGAAACTAAAATGATATTCACACAGTCAATACAAAGTATGACCTAGTAACAATAACAAACTAATCCCCAACACACATCCCCAAGGATGTGTGTTGAGCCCCCTTCTCTTCACTCTGCTGACCCACAACTGCAAACCATCACACAGCCCCAACCTTGTCATCAAGTTTGCTGACAACACAATTGTGGTAGGTCACATCAGCAACAACGATGAGACCTACTACAGGTGTGAAGTTAACCATCTGGCTGAGTATTCCAGCAACAAAAACCTGTCCTTAAATGTGGAGAAGACTAAGGAGATCATCATAGACGTCAGGAGAACTCACACCCAGCACACCCCACTAACCATCGATGGTGCTGCTGTGGAGAGGGTAAGCAGCACTAAGTTCTTGAGTTTGCACGTCTCAGAAGATCTTGGTCAAAAAAC
Source organism: Oreochromis aureus (assembly GCF_013358895.1). Taxonomy (NCBI): domain Eukaryota; kingdom Metazoa; phylum Chordata; class Actinopteri; order Cichliformes; family Cichlidae; genus Oreochromis; species Oreochromis aureus. The sequence goes on along the minus strand of NC_052944.1, from coordinate 50,753,885 downwards.
ACAGCATCACTGATCAGTAAAGCCCAACAGCCACTCTACTTCCTCCACAAACTGAGGAGAGCAAGATCCTCAACCCCCGTTATGAGCACTTTCTACGGATCCCCCTTTGAGAGTATCCTCACCAGCTGCATCATTGTGTGGTATGGCTCCTGCACTGTTACAAGTTACAATGGGTACTGAGACCAGCAGAGAGGATCATGGGTACTTCTTTTCCCTCCCTCCAGGACATCTCATCCTCATCCGGAAAGCCCTCTGCATTACAGATGTCTCCACTCATCCATCCAACAGCTCTCACACACAAGAACTCCAGACCTACATTCACCTCTTCCCTCTGAACCCCCCAAACATACTAACTCTGAACCACCACCATTCCCTTTTCACTGACTGCTCCACCCCCACTTGAACTTGCCCACAATCACTATGATTGTGTTGGACAATGCTGTTTATATAATTGTATAGTATTGTATTGTGTTGTAAATAAGACCTCTATTTTATTTTTATCATTATATTTTTTTAGTGTACGCTGAGGGCCATGGGAGCATTGCAATTTCAAATTCCTGTGTATGGCTGTACATATGATCTTTGACAATAAAGCAGACTGTGAACTTTAAAATTCAGATAAATTTTCACAAACACTGCACTTGGTTTGAGAGAGTAAAAGCTATCACCAAAGGATATAAGCTGTAGCCACCTAGTGAAACTTATTTTTTCTGCCATCCATTATTCATGGTAGCATCACTCCATTCATTATTGTTGACAAAAAGAGACAAAGGCAGGACAAAAAAATACAAAAAAATCGCCATCTGCATCAAATAGAACCTTGAAAATACTAAATACAACAATAAGCATAAGAAAACAGTAAAAACTCCTGTTGAATTTTGGTGGTATTTGATGAGGGTGTTAACTGAGCATCCACCTTTCTCTAACAAAACACCAGTTTCATGTGTGACTGATAGAACCAACAGAGCTTTTTTAACAGGAGTTGGTACAGTAGCACATGAAGAAGTTAGTCCGTAGCTGCTACAGTGACTTTGTAAACACTCTCATGTTACAACAAATATTATAATTATACTTCTCTCATGACAACTTACTGTCTACAACTAACTAGTTGCCCATAAAACTTAAGACGGTCTCCAGGGCTGGGACACATTCGTGACTAGATCTTTCTTTTTGAGGTGTAAACTGTGGTATGATAAAGATGATATTTTTTTTTCCTCAATCAGCTTCTAGTACATACTTACAAATGTTAACAAGTACAAATACTTTTGCCACTTTTGCAGTTGGTGGTAAAATAATTCAGTCCAAGCTGTAACTTGTTCAGTGCCTCCCAATTACCAAGCCATGTTATGCTATGTTTAACCTTCTGGGGTCCAGGGTATAATTGGCCGTTTTTACCTACTTTTGATTTTACCTCTATATTTCACCTTTAAAAACTGTTTACTTTGCCTTGTTCTGTATCTTTTTTTTTCAGCACAACCTCATGTGTCTGAATTTACACTTAGTTTTTCATTTTGACTAACTGTATTGGCACAATTGATATAAAATCAGACAAAAAACATAAAATCCGAGTAGGAAAAAAGTGATATTTTTATTGTAAAAACCACAAACATGTTTAACGAATGATTTTCAGAACTTAAAATGAAAATATAAATAGTAAACCTATGTACAATTTTTGAAACAACAAACTTATATGGAACTATTTGCCTAAAAATGCAGCCAATGCCTCAGGCATTTTTTGTCCATCTATTTACAAGATGATCAGGTGTCACAAAAAGACTTCATACAAATCATTTGTGCCATTCAAGAAAACAGTTCCTGTCCACCACAAGACACAGGGGCACACCACAGGCTTGACACTTCCAGGGTGTGTCACTCCTCCTGTTGTCCTCCTGGAGACAGCGCTTACATCTGAGTCTGCCTTTAGTGGCTTTCTGGACAGCATCTGTGTCTGTGAGAATGGGAACAGGAATGTGTTCAGCTCTCCTGCTGTGGGGAACACCTGTTTTGTCCATGCCACAAAGCTGACACACCAGCTCCACCATGAAATCTTTGTGTGCCATGGGCTGAACCTGCTTGGCACTGCACATCTCATGATGCATGATGAATGCATTTGTGGTCGCAATGTCCAAAAAATGCAGCAACATGGTCCTGTACCAGTGGGCAGTTTTTCTGTGAGTGGAATAATACTGAATGAGCTGGTCAGACAGGTCAACCCCACCCATATTTTTGTTATATGCCATGATTGGTGTGGGACAGGGGATTTCTCTCGTAACCCAGTGTCCATCTCTATCCTTCACCTTTCTCCTCACCGTCTCCCCTGAAAATGCAGGATGGATGGTGGAGCACACAGACACCTCCCGTGTGTCCATCCACTTCACAAAAACAAGTGGGCCTTCTCTGATCCATCTCACAGATCCCCTTGGACATTTTCTGTTCAGAGCATTTGTCCGGTCTTTGGGACACCCTTTTCTGTTTTCCCTGTAGGTGCCACATGCACCAAATCTCATGCTTGTCAGGTCCAGGAACAGTCTGGGACTTGTATAAAAATTGTCCATGTAAATATGGTACCCAGTGCCAAGACAGGAAGGCTGAATAAGATTCATCACCACATCATAGGCCAGCCCATGCTCACTTGCAGTTTGATTCTTGCCAGTGTATATGGTAAAGCTGATGGTGTAGCCACTTTTTGATTCAGCCAATATAAACATTTTCATCCCCCATTTAGTCGGTTTGTCTTTCATATATTGTGTCATCCCAGTTTTTGCTTTGGTTGCCACCATCCTTTCATCTACTGACAACTCCCTCCTTGGGTGGTAATAAGCCTGGCAGGCACTGAGTGTAAAGTGTAAAGTGTAAAGTGTGTTGTGTTAGTCCCCGAAGGGAAATTACTCCTCTGCATTTAACCCATTCACCCAGTGAAGCAGTGGGCAGCCACCAGTGCAGCGCCCGGGGAGCAGTGTGTAGGGGCGGTACCTTGCTCAGGGGTACCTCAGGGTAGCCGTTCAGTGGGGTCGAACCCCCGACCTTCCGATCATGGGGCAGACACTCTACCTACTGAGCTATCCCTGCCCTACTGAGGATCTCATCATATAGAGGCCTGATTCTAAAAAGCTTGTCATGGCCTGGTGTTCCCTTCTTTGCATCATTTTTTAGATCCTCCTCAGGATCACTGAGGTGGATCTTCCAAAATATGCTGCGGAACCTGTCTCTCGTCATCACTTTGGATGGAAGGGGCACAGACAAGATATGATTCTGCCTCCAGTAATCTCTGAGACTTGGAAGTGACACAAGTGACATGTAAATCAGGAGACCAAAAAACTGATAGAGATGCTCTGTCTCTACATCAGTCCATTTGTATTTTTTGCCTAAATGCTGATTTTTTGTAGCATTTTTGTTTGTGTTTGCACAAATTGTACTGACTGTGTCAGTAGCAAAAAACAATAGGAAAAGATCTTTTGGGCTTTGGGGGCAAAGTGTCTCTATCTGGACTCCTGGTGTTCTCCGTGGCTGAAACCTGCTACATTCTGGGGTAATGTCAGCATCCCCGTCTGACTTCCAGGGCTCAGAGCTGAGATGTGGCTTCGCTGCCTGAGGCAGTGGAGATCTGGACCTGGTGGGCATGTCATGCCTTCCCCGTCTCTCTGCAGACCTCCTACTAACACTCTGTGTAGATGTCAGAGGCTGCTCTTCCTCTCCTTCTCTCTTTACCTCTTCTAGAACAAAAAGTGGATCGTCCACTTCATCGTCACACTCGTCACTCTCCGGCTCAGAGTCTGGCTCCGCATTTTCTTCCAACTCAAAAAAGAGTTTCAGTGCCTGATCCACATTTAGTAGCCGTCTCATTGTTTTGATACGTGACACGTCAAACAACAACAAATAAACAACTACAGAAGACACTAACTACACACTCCAAAACCGCTAAATATCCTAAATTTCTCAAATTTTCACAACACAAAATCAATATCGCTGTCAATCGCTTGCCGCCGTAACTCCCACAATCTTCCCCTCAGCCTCAGCAACCAAATGTGGCGGGGTTGCTGTTACACCCCTGAAAACAGGGGGAAAAGAATCACGAGAGTGATTATGACTTGCGTCTCTCATGCAGACGTTTATTGCAGTGCAAATGAACAGAAATGTTTCACATTCTGTACTGCGTAATGTCACATGGTGGAAGACAAACACTAAATAATAAAACAAAATACTAAAGTGCTTACTATATATGCCAGAACAGGTTTCTTGACAAAATGGCTGACAATAGCGGCGTTTATAGCTCCTGCCGTTATCTTAATGGCCATTATACAGTACAAAACTGAGGCTCAAAACCGCCACGTATATGTGCACAAAACTCTAATATAATGCTTCTAAAGCTTACAAAACAGTGTAGGGTTACCTCTTAGATATCTTAACAGTGTACACATTGGAAATATATCAACTTTTAAACACTTTTACCTAAAAACAGGGGGAAAAGAATCACGAGAGTGATTATGACTTGCGTCTCTCATGCAGTCGTTTATTGCAGTGAGGAGAACACGCGAAAGCCCCCTAGTGGAGAATAGAGACACTACTAATCGATCCCAGAAAAGGCTCACTAGCCGATCAGTGATGTATAGATTGCAGTTCTCTTAAGTAACATGAAAGCCATTAATATAACATGAAAAATAATAAACTCTTAACCATTTTCTTACCATATTTACATTATTTTTGTCCTTATATCAACTGATATGAATTAGTATTAACTGAACAGTTTTATATGCAGTAGTCCTTCAACAGTAGTCCTTCAACCTGTCACATTGCCATATCTTTTTTTGATTGGTTGATGTGGTTAATTTTTCCACCAATAGGAAAGGGGATGCCGTGTTGTTGGGTGGGGTGTGGGTGGAGTGTGGGTGGGTGCAGATTCACTTGCAATGCGAGCGCTGTCTTTAGAAAGTCCAATGTTTATCGGCTCATCTTGCAGTAAACATGACAGCAGTGCTTGGGAAAAAGTATGCCGAATATAATTAATCATAACTCGGGTTAATCTTGGCCTGTCGACACAATTTAAAAACTGGTATGTAGTTTGAAGTTTGCACTTTCAACACAAATTGAAACGGAATCTCAGTGAGGCTCCGTCTCGCTGCTACGTCATCTTTAATCGCCGACATCATTTTGATGCACCGGCGCGTCCGTCGACCCCAGAGGGTTAAATGATCCTTTTCCCTCTTGCAATGGTTGTCTTTACATATAACTAATAGAACCGCTTAATCTAAAAACTTTAAGACGATCAGGTGAGTCTGTGGTAATTACTGAATTCTATTTATTTAAAGCACAACATAAGTCATCTCAGGGCAATTAGCTGGATAAAGACCTTAGTACTATGACAGTGATTCTCTTTGATCTACACGGGGGGGGAATACCTCAGTACAACAGACTTCAAATGTGTCTCCATCAGATGGTGTCAGCTGAGTGGAGAAAGCTGTGAGGTATGCTCATGTAACGATGTAAAAGAATGAACATGGTTTTGCTGTGGTTAAATTCCTGTTAAACTTGGGATCGCAACCATGGGTTTATTTTGAAAGATTTGATTTTGAAACTCCACAGCGGAAGTCTGCTACTGGTAAACTGGTTTTCCCTAAGCTTATCCCGTTAGTAGCAACAAAGCTTTTGCTGTGTTTGGGCAGAATCCTGTTGCTGGAAACCCATGGTTACTCATGTCCCATATTGTTGCAGAGACCCACAAAAGGGGAATAAACCACGCCTGAGCTCTACCCATCTCGAGTCCAGAGAGTTTTACTCATACAGCACCGGAGATAGAGAATGAGAGGGGTTACACTCAGAAATAAACACTAACCAGGCTGCTCAGAAACTACCTTTGATTGTGTTTTAAATTGATATAAAGTTACTAAAATAAAGCGTTACAGGCATGATACCTTTCAGTTCAGTCTAGAGAAAGTCTATACATAACACAAATGTGACTAATTCAAACGTAACACAAAAAGTGGTGGCTTAACTTTCTCACTAAAATGAAGAAAAAAAAATTCCACACCTACAGTTATCCAGATTGCTGCACAAAAATATTTGAAATATGTGAAGAGGTTCTAATCTGTCTCTTCCAGGCACAGCAACACTTGTTAGCACATCAATGCTCCCTCTGTGTGGCAGCATAGGCTTTGTCCAAATTCAGGGGCAGCATGCTTCGGAGGACCCGACCTACCCGGTCTACGTAGGGTGGGCACTTCGAAGGCTGGGTAGGCCGGAAGTGCGCGACAGCTTTAAAATGGACCCAGAAATTTAGGAATTACTTAGTTACTTTAAAAATTTCAGTGACTGAATAATTGCTGCTCATTCGTATTCGTACTGTATCATATAAAATATGTAAACTAAATCTCTTTGAAACTTATAAAAGAACATTTTCTGTTTCTATTTATTCTCTAGCATTCATTTGATCCTGTAACTTATTTGTGTGGATAGATGGGCTGAAAAAATGTCACAAAGCTGAAAACAGGGTTATTTTTGAGTTCACAAAACAGCTTAGTTACACAGATGAAGTGTATGAAATTTACGTCTTGTCACAGCGTATTAGAATATTTTAATTAAGCTTAATAATCAGAATAATGCTTTGATCTCTTAAAATAAATGAAATCATACCTTTCTACTAAAACTGTTTATGTTGTTCTCCACTTTTTCCTTAACCAGACCAGACCCTTGTACTGCAGGATTAACCTGAGTGTCCCAGTCCTGGACTGTTTTTTAACCAGGAGGATCCCAGGCCTGAATTTTGTTGATGTATTATAAATATTCTGTTTTATTGTTATTTACATTATTATCATTAAAGAAATATCCATTTCTTTAATTCCCATCTTTACCCATATCACTCATGGGAAGGGTTGCCGCTATAAAAATGATGGTCTTGCCAAAAATAAACTATTTGTTTTCAATGATCCCAAATAAGCCATCACAAGATTGGTTCAGATCTCTAGACTCATGTATTTCTAAATTCCTTTGGAAAGACAAACCCCCACGTATCAGCTTAAAAACATTACAAAGGACCAAGGATAAAGGAGGATTAGATCCGCCTAACTTTAATCACTATTTTTTAGCCAACAGGCTTCAGTTCATCTCTAGATGGTTTAAACACAGCTTCTTAGATGAGCCCTGGCTAGATGTAGAACAGGCACTATGTAATAATCTAGAAATTTCAGACCTACTATTTATCAGCTCAAACATCAAAAGACATGAATGCTTTAAAAGCATCAACATCAGCTCTTCTCTGACAGCATGGTGGGAGTTTCTAAAAATGACAGCGTCCTCATTAATCCCATGCAAAGCGTACACCTATCTGGAACAACCCTGACATATTACAAAACAATAATATGATTAATTTTCCAGAATGGAGTTGTAAAGGAATTAAATACTTAGAACATATATTAGAGGGAACAGAATTTATTCCATTTGACAGACTAGTTACTCAATATGGGATCAACAAGAAAAGACTTTTAGAATATCAACAAATTAAATCCATAGTAAAAAGAGATTTAACCTCAGTCAAGCTGAATTACAAACACCACCAAGTGCGGTACACTTTCTTACTCTTAAATCCCCAAATTATTATCTAAAATATACAGAACACTTTCTAAAATAGATGAATCAATATCCTTCCTATTGCAAAGTGGGAAGCAGATTTATCAGTAAGCTTAGACCAAAACTTCTGGTCTCAGGTATGCTTAAAAACCTTTAAATTGATTAAAAATCCCAGTCTGCAATTAATACAATACAAAATACTACATAGAGTGCACTATACAGGTCATCGGATGTTCAAGATGGGCTTTACATCTTCCAACAACTGCTCACACTGTCAAGGCAATACACCAGACAATTACATCCACGCCCTTTGGTTCTGTCCACCAGTGCAGAAGTTTTGGCGTGAGATATGTGAAGACTTATCAAAGTGTCTGAAATGTAACATTCCAGCCTCCCCTTTAGTATGCTTGCTGAGCAACTTGGATGAGGTCACTGCAGAAATAAACACAGCCCACATTGTTTTTACAGCCCTATGCATTGCCAAGAAAACGGTCCTCCTTAACTGGAAAAATAAAAATAATCTTAATTCTAATCAATATAAAACCATCTAATAGATCACATTAGTCTTGATACAGCCTCTGCCACCACATTTGATCAATCCCTTTGGGTTCCTTTGATCGGCTTCATCACCTAGTGGGGTGGGGGGTCATGGTTTGGTCCTGCCTTCGCTATTGTGGTTGATGTGGAGGTTGGGATGGGCTTAGGGCGCCAGGAGAACCCCTAGAGACGTTATCCTGGAGGCACAACCCGGGGTTGTGGTCATAACCTGGTGAGTGGCTCTGGTCGCTCTTAGAGGTGTTCTCCTCGTGGCTGCGTGCAGCGGGGCTGGGGATGGTCTGTACTGGCGGACGTGAGGTTACTGGCCTGGTAGCCTGACTGCCCCTGAGTGGATCCGGGGCAGGCGGGGGGCTTGGGGTTCGGGGTGCCGTCTCCGTGATGGGGCTCTGGCTGGGCCTTGGGGGCTTCGGTCCTCGTCGGTGTGTCGCCGAGGTTGTGGGCGGGTGGGTGCACGGGGGCTCAGCCCTGGCGCAGGGGGCCTCTGGTGCATCGACCTAACTGGGGGACTCTTCAACTGGCAGGGAGGTTGTTCCATCCTTGCAGAAGTCCACTCTGCAGGTGGGGGAGAGACACAGGAGAGGTGGAGAATAAACCTAACCTGGGTGTCTGTTGTCTTGTGTAGTCTGGAGATGATTGAATGTTGGGGTGGGTATAGTTTCCTCTGCGGTGGGGTGGGGTGGGCTTCCCCAGGTCCTGTGGGGCTTAGCGGTGCTGCTGCCATAGGCCCCGGTCTGGATGGGCCTGGGCTCCCTTGCCTTGGTGGGTACTAGAGGACGGGGGTGCCTACTGGGGTCAGCCGGGGAGCTGGCCCTAAGTAGGGGCATCTTGCCCCTCCTTCTTTCCTCCCATCCCCGGCTGCCTCCCTCTTCCCGCTCCACCACACCCACCCACACAGGTAGGGCCTTGGGGTGTGGTGTGTCACCAGGGTGCAGGGAGGCATTCCCCCTCTGTCCCCTTCTGGCCACCTGTGCCTCAATTTTATTTCACAACTTAGACATCCACATTATTCACACTCTCATAACACACACACACATATATATATATATATGTATAGGGCCTTGAGGGTGACCACGTTAACGGCGTCCAGAGGACGGTCTGTGTATTCAACCCTACCTCTGGCGCCGGTGCCCACCTCTCAATTTTAAATCCATGTAGACATTCTCGGGAGGGCGTGCTAACACCTGCTGCTCTCTGGCAGCAGCACCATGCTCCCTCCCTTGTTTTAAATGCACTTTAGAACAACACGCAGCAACACTACACATGAGCGGGAGGAGGGAGGTATGGGGTCTTCACACACCCCGTTCTCTACTAGCCATCGGGGCGGGGGGCTGGGAGGAGGTGTTGGCTGTCCGATTGGCCTCCCTGCTGCTGCGGAGCCTGGGGCGGTCTGCTTGCCTCCACCCCGGGGGAAAGGGTCACATCTCTTGGGTCTGGGTGCCGTTTCCCCCTCTGGGGGCGAGGGTACCTGGACCCAGGGCATAGAGTATGTTTGGGGAGTATGATTGTGTGTACATGTCTATGTATGTCTATCCCTACGTTGGGTGAGTGCTGAGTGTTTGTATATGTGTGCATGAGGGTGGGAAAGCATGTTTATGTCTGTGTGTGCCTGTTTGTCTGTGTCTATATATCAGGTCGGGTCTTAGACTCCACCTCCCTGGGTACTCCCAGGCCCTCCAAGTGTGGAGGCCTATCTCCCCTCACCACACTCCCTGCTGGTAACTGATGCCCTCAGGGGTTGGTGCATTGGTGGTTCTTGGTGTCCGGAGCTGGGCGCTCAGGTATGCACCAGCTCACTCCCGGTGGCTACTTGGCGGGGCCCGGTGCCTGTTGCTCGGTCAGGCCTCTTCTGGGGCAAAGGGGGCCCTCGGGCCTCCGGCCTCGGGGCCTTCAACTCGGTTCACTCTGGCACAGCTGGCTGCCGGCAGAGCCGGCGGGCACGCTGGTGCAGCCCCCTCTGGCTTCTGCTCCGTGGCTACTGGGTGACCCCCTCGTCTGGGGATCTCCTCAGCCCTTCCCAGGAAGGTGGCACGGATGCCCCTCCGGTGGTGCTCCTTGGGCTCTCGCACTCTGGGTCCTCTGGATGTCTGGAGCCTGGATCTCCTCCATGCCTGCTTCATGCCCTGGGGACGGGGCTATGGGCCTCCACACCCTCTAGCAGACTGTTACATGGGAAACCTTTTTGTATACAAGCGCGTTGATCCACACAGGTGTGCACACGGGTGTTCACTGTTCGTGAGACATAAACTACACCTTTCTTAGCTGCTACTTCAAAGCACATTGTGCGCTGTCTGTCCCTGCGTGCTGCACAACAACTTTCAATATTTAGTATTTACTGCTGTTCACACTCAGCTAGATTAACGTGATGGTGTTGTGTTTAGTATGTTGCTTTGTTTTTGTTTGGTTTTTTGCTTGTCTTCTCTTCTTTTCTCTCAACAGGTGATCCAGGAGATTTTTTTTTTTTTCTTTCTTTGTCTTTGTAAGTGCCCTTTCTCACTGTCCCTTTTCCTTCTGTTTTTCTTTTCCTTCCTCTCTTTCTTTCTCCCTTTCCTATCCCCCGTCATGTCTGTCCCATCTGTAACAACTGAAAATAAAATAAATAATAACAACAAAGTTTGATCAAATGGACCAATACGGCAATGCCATGATGATCCATTTGGCAAAAGAAATCCATTTGGTATCCTTGTTGGTCTTCAGACAACAATTCTGACGGCTTAAGAACCAAATGGGACAGACAAAAAAAAGAAAAGAAATATCCATTTAAAACTGTCCAAAGTTAGCATCATGTTCATACATGTTAAAAATACCTGTAAATAAAATGAGTTCAGTGACAATTACTGCTTGTTTTAATCAATTGATTCATAACATAAAAGTTTTGAACTAACACAACACATATAACAACTTAACAAATATATTCAAATAAATACATATCTTAATGCAAAACTCATTTTGGAACTGATCTTTCAAGAAGTGAAAACAGTCTGTCCATCCTCTCCCTGCTCTCCTCTCCTCAGCCTCTCTTTGCTGCCTCATGTCCCCTCTGATGAGGTCTAGCAGCTCATCATCCCTGTCGCTTTTCCTGTTCCTCCCTGTCGTGGGTGGCTGACCCCCATCGCTTTCGCTTTGGTCACCTACTGCTGCGCTTGGCCCTGGAGTGTCCTCAGGGAGAGAGGAAATTAGGACAGGAGGCCTAATGGAAGGCATCTGTCCTATCACCTCATCCATGAGGGCAAACCAGGGCCAAGTAGCAGCAGTGGGCTTCCCACTGACTCCCTCTCCTGAGCCTGGATACTTGCAATCCTAAAGGCAGAGGAAATCAAAAATGACAGTACACAAATAAAAACACCACAACAACTCTTAGTAATTGTACATTTATTAACTCGTGTTCTTAAGAATTATCTTCTTGATAACACACATACATACTTTGTATTTTTTTATCCCATTTCTTTGTGGCCTGCAAGGGGGTGACTTTCCCCTGCAGGCCCATCTTCTCCAGAATTGTCCTGATCACACACAACAAATAAGAAAAGAAAGGAAACCATGTCAACTTTGTTAATCCCTAAATCCAAAAGTTTTCACAGCAGAACACAAGAGGAATACCATCTGGATATCACAGGTTCTTTACAGCATGAGGGTTAATAAAACTGTACTCATATGAAGATGATGTGTAAATTGATTTAATCTTGTACCTCCATGACAGAGTGGCCAAATTCTGCACCCCAGTGAAGAGGTGATTGTTTTCTCAACCAAATCAAAATTAGGTGTACGTAAGCAGCAATACATGAAAAACCGCGGGATCCACCATACAAGCTAGTTTACGGGCAATTTTTACAAAAATTATTTTAATTAAAAAAATAACTATAAGCAAATGACCGAAGCCTAACAACACAACCACTACAAAAATTTAACTTTTGTACCACCAGATTTTCATATACTTAAATTTAAAAGTGTATTCCTCTCCCAAAATAATTCCCACTGTGTCTGGGATTTTTATGAGAAAAATTCTCCTGTATGACCCGCAATGGATATGGTGGGCCACGAAGCATACATCCGACCCATCCTTCAAATCTGGGGAAAAGGAAGACGCATTTGTCTCCACATTTGGAGGACTTTTCGAATTTGGACAGCATTCGTTGTGTTGCTGTGGCGTAATTGCCCACAAATGCGGCCATCGAAGCATGCTACCCCCGAATTTGGACACAGCCATAGTCTGTTTGATAGTCTGAAAGAAGGTGGAGTTCAACCAGTCTAGTCAAGCCCCAGTTGAGAGGAGGTGCCTTCAGTCTTCATCCAATGGCCTGCTGTGACCTAGAGCTTACGTAATAGAAAATACATAACAGGAGAAACAGCACCACCCCCATGCAGGGAGGAACTAAAATGATATTCACACACTCAGTACAAATTATGATCTATGTAGCTGCAGTGTGGTCACAAATAATGCGATGCTCACATTTAATACAACACCAACAAATTCAGATATTTCAATAGGGAAGAGCCAACATTTCAGTTCAGTTCAGTTCATTTTTATTTCAAACATATACATTCACCAACATTTCATAATATCATTCCATGCAGTTGTTTGAAAAGGAGTAGGCAGAAGTATATACTTATTTAGCCCTACCCCCTTATGTTTGCATCTTAATCATTTCCTCATCATCTAAATTTGAACAACAAAAACTTATATACAATGGTTTCAAATTAGAACATAACGTCACAAAAAATATTTTCTCATATTCAACTAAAAATATGTTTAGATCTACTGATTTGCAAAAGAAAATACACATCACCTTCACTGCTGTCTTGGGTTAATTGCATTTTCTTCATTCTTATCCTTATTTAATATTTCTTTTTTGAGTTTTATTTTAAACTGGTTTATATCACTACTGACCTTTATTTCTTCTTTTAACTCATTCCAGAATTTAACTCCCGCTATTGAAATAGACATCCTTTTCAAAGTTGTTCTTACTCTTTGTATTTTTAAATTCCACTTCCCTCTAAAATTATACCTCCCTTCTCTCTCTAAGAACCATTTACTTATTTCGATTGGGAGCATCCCTTTCCTTGCCTTATATATTATTTGCACTGTTTTAAACTTCACCAGATCCTGGAATTTTATAGCTTGCGTCTTAATAAAGAGTGCATTTGTGTGAGTCGTATACCCCTCCTGATTTTATTAATCTAATAGCCCTTTTCTGCATTATGATTATAGTCTGAATATTACTTTTATATGTATTTCCCCAAACCTCTACACAATAACTCATGTATGGTAATAGTAAAGCACAATATAACATGTACAATGTTTTCCTATCCAAAAATTGTTTTGCTTTCCCCAAGACAGCAATGCCCCGAGCTAACTTTCCCCTCACATAAGTGAAGTGTGATTTCCAACAGGCCTTATGATCAATGATCACACCAAGAAATTTTATGGTATTAAGCCTTTCTAGATATACATTGTCAATACAAATTTCAATGTTAATGTTTTTCTTATAATTTCCAAATAACATAAATTTTGTTTTATTTAAATTTAATGAAAATTTGTTTCTATCAAACCACTTCTTTAATATATTTAACTCCTGTGCGATCAATAAACATTTTCGGACCCAATACTGATCCTTGAGGTACTCCACATTCAATATCCATCAATTTAGATTTAAACTCATTTATTTGTACATATTGCTGTCGATTCATCACATAGCTTTTATCCAATCCAATACTACACCCCTAAACCCATATTCTTCCAGTTTGATTATTAGAATTTCGTGGTCAACAGTATCAAATGCTTTTTTTAGATCTAGAAAGACTCCAAGTGCATACTTCTTGTTATCCATACATTCTGTTATTTCTTCCATTAAATCCATCAATGCTAAAACTGTTGATCTATTATTTCTAAACCAATACTGGCTATTTGTCAACAATTCATGTTTATCCACAAAGCTATCAAATCTTTTTATAAATAGTTTTTCCAGTATCTTAGAAACCTGGGAGAGTACCGACACTGGTCTATAGTATGTAAAATAAAGCTTTTCACCTGATTTGTAAATGGGAATAACTTTCGCAACTTTCATTTTTTGTGAAAAAACCCCTTCCTGGAAAGACAAATTAAAAATATATTGTAGCGGTTTTACAATACCAGCAATTACTCTCTTTACTGTTACCATATCAATATCATGACAGTCAGTACTTGTTTTGTTCTTAAGTCCACTGACAATATCATATATCTCCTTCTCTTCCACCGCTCTTAAAAACATTGAATTTGCATTCCTTTCAATGTTTCCACCCGTTTCCCTTTCTATCATATCAACCTTTATTTCCGCTGCCAGTTTTGGCGCTATATTTACAAAGAATTCATTAAATCCATTTACTACTTCGTTCATTTTACTAATAGTATTTGTCCCTTCCATAAAATACCCAGGGTAGTCATTATTCCTTGGTCCATTTTTTATTATACTATTCAATACCTTCCATATCCCTTTCATGTTATCTTTATTATCTTCTAACTTTTTGATGAAATATTCTCTTTTACAAGTTCTCATTATGTTAGTTATTTTAAACACCTTGATACAGGAAGACATTTCCAGACAAACCATTAGGCCTGAGAAGCTTTTTTTACAACTGGGCCAGCTGCATCAAAGGCGACTATGGGGTGCTTCGCAGTCTTGTACATCAGCATTTGAGTTTGACTTCAGTAGTGACAGAAGAACTCATCTCATCCAATGTCCCCAATGCTTCCACTGTGAGGGAAACTATTTTGATGAGTGGAGAGACAGTATTGGGTTTTTATGAGCCACTTCTAGTTGATTTTGTCCGTGTTTGGCTTTGTACAGAGTTGTCAAAATTTGGTAGATGGCTTGGCTCTGGATCACCAAAGTCCATCAGCTTTGCTGCCTCTGATGCTCTCCACACATGGGGCTGCAGTCTGCCTTCACAAAGTTCTTTTGTTACTTGTGCCCGCAGACTCCCTGACATGGCTCTCCTAGAAAAGCAAGTGTGCATGGATTCATCAGTGTTTGCCATTACACAATTCAGCACCTGGTGACTACACTCTTTACAGAAGCCTCTGATTTTAATGAAACAAGATTTGTGGGGCACACCTTGGCTCGTTTAAAAGTAATGGTGCATGTACTTTTAACCTCTTTTTCAGATTCCCTGGTTTACTACATGAGTCCATGTACCTGGCTTCAAAATGGTGTATTCCCTTTTTTTGAAAGTATTCTTTTTATATGTGACTTTATGTGGAGTCATATGTATCCACTGTTCAAATGGGAGCTCCACATTGAAAGTGATAACAACATCTCCTTTTCAAGTGTTTTGAAAAGGAGAGCTACTTGGTTCAAAAGCATTGTCATTGTCACTGCTGTCTGTGTCAGTCACTCTCTTTTCATCACTGTAATTCAGAGAAGCCCATACATTGTGTCATCTTTTCACCAAGTTGTTTGCATAGTTTTTGCCATATGTCATCACTTGGAGTTGAAATGTTTCCATTTTTTAATGACTGCTTCTTTTGAAGCACAAATGACTTCAAATACTGCAATTTTGTCCACCACTGATTTCTTTGGCATCTGTCAAGCAAAAATTAAAAAATGCGATATATTACTGCTATAATTTGGTTATAACTGTAATTCAACATCTTTAAGTGGACATAAAATTACTTACTTTGATACACTGCTCTAAAGTAGTGAATTGAAGTGTTTATGATTGCTGTTGCTCATGGAATCTGGCTTAATGATGCAGATTTGATAATTTGATGATGTTTTCTTCAACTCTTATTTTTTTCTCTCAAAAGTAGAATGTGTATGATAGCACCCCCTGGTGATCACAAATCAAAGACAGGTCACTATGTTCCTTTTTTGGCAGAGTTGTACCAGTTTATCCTAAACAAGATCTAGTTAAAAATTCATTTGAGCCATATAAAAATGAATTTAGGGAATGTTCATAGCTCAACATCAAAATATAAATCCAGGCTCTGTTGAGATAAATCTGTGTCTGTGTCAATCTCACACGTGTCAGTCATTTAATAGCCCTATGTGACCATGGCTACAGAAGTGTGACTCTTGCAATCAGTAAAGCTTGGCCCTTTCATGTAACTTTGACAGTTACCTAAGATTCACAGTTCTACAGGCTGTTTGGAGCCTTTGAGCTCAGATTTGCTGAATCACTGAAGTACACTCCTGTGTATGTTAATTTTATACAACTTGCTCATGACAGCCCACATGCAAAAGACAGCACTTTTGTTAATATTAGTATTTGACTTAAAAGCTACAGTTCACATACTATTAGGTTAATATTTTAACAATCATCAGCATTTTAGCTTATTCCCTTCTGGTAGCACACTAGATGGAGTAATGTAATGTTATGAAACATGCACTGTAAAATCTAACTTGTTGTTTCAACTTAAAAATATCAGGTACAGGGCTGCCTTAAAATTTTAAGTTAAGTCAAGAAATAGAGTTTGTTCTTATAACACAACCAATTGTTATCTTAATGAAAAATCACATGTTGTCTAAACTTTTGTCTTAGTTTAGTTGACTGAGATTTGTTAGTCAGTTCAACTCCTTTAATTGTCATCTTTACTTGGGAAAACCCTTTCAGCTAAATTAAAATAATCTATTGTTTAAACTCTTGTCCTAGTTCAGTTGACTTGGGTTTTTTAGTTATTTCAAATACTTTAGTAGTTCTTTTAACTTAGGAATCTATTTTAGCTTAACTAACATAATCTGTTAGCTAAGTTGATTTAAGTTTATTAATTAACTGAGCTCCTTAAGGTAGCTGAGTGAACTTGTAAATCAGTTTCATTTTAATTATCAGAGTTGATTGACTGGATGTAAAGAAAATGTGTATTAAACATCTTAAGTTTTGTTTTGTTTTTAGCTTTCTAACATCCATTTCAGCAAAACTACCTGTTAGGTTTATCTTAGATCTCAGGTTTAAATATCTACATTCCTTTAAATTAATTTTCTGTTGTTTACAGAAAATATAAAAACCCACAGATTCCATTAAAGTGTATCTGATCATTTCATACAGAAAGTTTGTTTTAAGAACATGACAAGACAATTACTCATGAGCACCCAAAATTCACCATTTATTGTGCCATCTTAGTCATCTGAGAAACAGAAAAATCAGCGGTGTAGCTCATCTTTCTCACAATCCATCAAAACTCAAAGGCTGCTCCCTGTGAAACAATAAATTTGAACTTGGTCTTGAGCCCAGTTTGGGTGAAGATTAAATTCTGACCAATACTCTGGGAGCAGTAGTGATTCTTGTGAAGTAACAACATAAAGTCTGCATTAATGTAATGTATCAACGGGACACTTGCTATTTTAGAAAAGTTATTCTTTACATTTGCAAAATTTTTAAACTTCATTGTGCTCAGTCACACCTGTTAGCATAAAACGTGAAATATTAAAATAGTACAAAACCTTTGATAAGTGACAGTAAAGATCAGTTTATAACAACTAAGACATCAAACTCTTGTATTTGTCTTCGTTTACAATTGCAACAAATTCCACAGAACCAATACCTCTGAAAATGAGTGCATGCTTCTGAAACATTTGATAATATGAATATTTCAGAAACATCAGTTTGAGTCTGCTCAATTGCAAAACAAAGGAAAAACTACTGACTTGCATGAGATAAGCATCTGCAGAGTCCACCATTATATTGTTGTTCACATAAGTTTCTTAAACCATGAACTAATGAGTAATTGTCTAATCTGGAATGTAAAGTGTAGTCATTTAGTGACATACAAAAGTGAGAATGAGAACTTGCAAGAATAAAAACAAACAGTAAAATAAAACTGTCCTTAACACTAAGGCAATTGTATGCTGTGAGCATACAATTACAGTTCTGCATGGCTTTCTGCAAGAGTCTGTTTCTTAGACCATGCACTAGTGAGATGCACTGCCTTCCACCAATGTTCATTAGGATGTTCTGAATGACTTCAAAGATGTCCTTAAGTTCCTTTGGATAGTCTATGTTGAGGGCAAAAGAAGACCCATCAGCATGGAAATGGCACTTGAGACATCCCTCAGATTAGACAGGATTACTGCCGCCTCAAGGACAACCAACACATCGATGATGTCTTCTTCTTTCACCATCGCAATGCCAACTTTCATCCTCTTAGAAAACGTGTCTTCAATACCTGTCGGCTATAAAAGACAAAAAAATAAAATAAAATTACACAATTACAATTACACAATATCCCTTGTGCTTAAGAATTCATGTCTTTCCAAAGAAGAGCCATACTGATGCTTTGGATGATGGTGATTGGCTTTGGGTAACACTTATTAGTTGTTAAAGTTTTTTCAGAATGAGATATGCACCCCATGTTACAAATCCATTTCTTGCTTTAAACAAAGACCATGTTCATAAATAACTGAGCATGTCTTCAATTGCAGAATTCAAACAAAATTTTCAATTTAAATGGTAAATGGCCTGTATTTGTATAGCGCTTTACTAGTCCCCTAAGGACTCCAAAGCGCTTTACACATCCAGTCATTCACACACATGGGTGGATGACTGAAACTCAAGAGTTGACAGTTCGTCTTATAATCGGAAGGTTGCCGGTTCGAGCCCCGGCTCTGACAGTTTCAGTCGTTGTGTCCTTGGGCAAGACACTTCACCTGTTGCCTACTGGTGGTGGTCAGTGGGCCCGGTGGTGCCAGTGTCCGGCAGCCTCGCCTCTGTCAGTGCGCCCCAGGGCGGCTGTGGCTACAATGTAGCTGCCATCACCAGTGTGTGAATTTAAATCTACTTATGCTAAATATTGGCTGTGCTCTAAACCAAATCTGGCTGAGAATACATGAAATGTGCAAACTGCAGCTACACTGCAGGATCAGATTATGGCTCCATGGACAATGCTTCTTCAATCAGTTTATTGATTAAAGTTTATTTTTCCCCCTATATTAACAGCATGAAAAAAGAGCATATAGACATGGCTGAACAGGTTGCATAATTGGCACTGAATATCAACATCCACCTTTACCCAGCTGCCCAATGACTCTCGGCCAGTAACCTTTAATTGCTTACCCAGTCTACACAGTCTCTTTTCCAGGGTCCAGGACATTTCACCAAAGTATTGCCCCCCACAGCTGTAGCAGCCACTGCAGCCCCTTAAATATCCTAATATCTCTGCCATTACAGTATACAATGTGAGAAATCAAACGTAAAGCTGAAGTGAACAGTACAGCAGCGAAATGTCAAAGACCCTGGTGAAGACATGAATAAACACAAGACACTAATAATATCAATGCTAGCTTGCCAGTTAGTTTCTCTGAAACCTAGACCAAATCCAGTGTCAAAGATCTTGTAATAATACATTTGGTGAGTTATCATGTGGCATCTATTGTTTCATAGATGCCACATGTTTCATTTAAAATCCACTGTGGTGCTGTCATTATTAAATTTACTAAAAGAAACAATGCTAACCTTCACAGTCTTGAAAGTGTATGAGGGATCTTCCTTTAGAAAATGAGGTCCTCTGTCCTCTTCCTTTGTGTAGGGCTCTGGTCAAAGAAGTCAAAAAGAAAACAAAAACACTTTTTAAACAGTGTTTATGAAGCATGTAGACAGCTCCAAATTCACAGCTTTTTGATACATAATTCCTTCAATATATGATTATCATTGGAGATTTTGAATCAGGCTTATCAGGACATTCAAGTAGAATATGATATCCAACCTACCACCAATATACATAGATTCTGTAAAAGTTAACACACTAAATGTCCGGTTGTGAAATATGATCACAGACTTTACTTACCAGCTTTCTTTCAATGAGTTCATCAGTTGAACTGGATAACCTAAAACTTAAACAAAGGAGAACATTTCGCAGTTGAACACTTACATCATCATTGAAGCATCTTATGAGCCTAGTTAGCCCTCCTATGCCGCTCTTGATTTTGTACAGCTCCACGAACCTCTCCATAATGGTCAAGCACAGCAAAAAGGAACCCTTTCAGGTCAACAGATGTAAGACGGGCAAATTCTGCTTCAACCTGAGCAATAGAAGAAGAGGGGTGGAGAGTACAGGCAGAATGAAAAAAAGATTCTTTGAGACCCAAATTTAAGCAAACGGTCATCTGAGGCCCATTAGAGAAAACACAAACACACAAAAGCAAACAAACAAAAAGATGCACTTTACCTGCCGTTTAGCAAACAAGGAAGTTCAGAGAACATTAAGCTCTGTCTTGAAATCTTTTAAAGTAGAATGATTGTGAAAATGACTTATGTGATGTAAAACTTTAGTAAATGTGCGATTAAAAGAACACTGAGTAAAAGGACAAGTAACAGTTTCCTTATTCCTCAGATGTTTACCTTGATGAGCAATACTGTTTTAGTCCAACTGCCTCATTAAAGTTACACAACAGGCTTTTTACATTAAAGCCAGCAAGTCCATTACATACTCCCTTTTTAGATCTGAAATACTGTGCAGATTCTGTGTATATGTAGTGGACAGCAATTTACCCAAAAGAGTGCAAAGTTTGCAAGTCCACCTCATTTAAATGACAAAGTCAGATGTGATCATCTAGACCTGTGAAAATAAATTAATGACAAACTTGCAGTTATGGATGTTATTACAACCACAAGAACCTAAACAGTCTGCTCCATTGCTTTTGTTAATGAATCATTTGTTGGTAGCACGCCTGAATATTTAGTTTATGCCACCTGCATGTGATCATCAATAGTGCCATATTACTTCTTAAGAAGTACCCTGACACTACAATCTTTATATCATTTGTTCTACAGAGCTATTAAGTTACAATATAACAGTATGACAAAATGCACAAATTGTAACTTACCATTTGACTCCACTAACAAAAATAAATCCCCAGCATCAAGTTTGGCTTCACAGACCTAAAATAAGTAAAATAAAAATATATGTTATAATTATATTGTTTTCGCCATTTATTCATGTTTGCTAATTTTCTGACATATAAACAATGTTAGTTTTGTTACAATACAGGGAATGCAGTTTAATTAAAAGGTAAATAATGCCAAAAAAAAAAACCTTCTGCAGTATACCATGCCAAAAATCAGTGTCTCTGATGCCAATTATTTTATCACTACAGCTCTTTTAGTATGGAAACTCACACAATCTAGTCATACTGATCACAAGAGTTCAAAAATAAGTTAAAATGGTGAGCTGTTGTTAAGCATAAAGCATTTCAGAGTAACAAATAACTGCACAATAGAATTAAAGCAAAAAAAAAAAAACACACTGGAGGACTATCTGATAAAAACTAATATAATGCTGGTTTGTAGACCATATTTTGTCTCAGTCCTCAGTGCACTCTTGCAGCTTAGCATGCAGCAGTTAATAACAACTTAAGTGATTACATAGGGGTAAACAGATGACAACAAGCATCCGAGTCCTGCCAAAAAGTTCTTTTTGAACCCAGCCAGTTATTGGAAATATTGCCAAAATGAACTTCCACCAAAATACAACAGCCTGTGAACTTGAAAGAAATTTACAAGTACAGAGACAATATGAAATAAGCTTTATTAATTAGCTGAGTTAGCTTGCTAAAATCGCAACAGTGGTTGAGTGCACAACCTTAAAGCTAGCGGCACAATACTTTTGATTAGGTCAGTGCCACATTAAACCCATAAAAAAGGCCATATGTCAGTTTATTAGGTCAAGTTTGGTCATGACACACAAGCTGGACCTTGTCGGCTAAAGTTACATTAGCTAAAGCAAACATTTCGGTAAAAGAGAAAAACACACATCATGCCATAAATTCAAAACATGTTCCAACTTTTGTAGCTCTCTTTCCTTATAGTTATAACCAATGTTACTCACCTTGAAAGCATATTCCAAAGAAGACGATTAGAAAACGTCCAAGTAAAGTGAGCATGTCGTTAACCGCCAATTCCCCATGATGCACCTCGGTAGCAGTCACGTGAGGCAGTTTTGAATCCTGCTGTGCTCAACTTACCCACATTGTCAACTTCACATAAGTTGCTGATTTAGCTGGACATGAGTTTTCAAGTTAGCTTTTTTTGGTGTAATTGGGACGTTTTTAACTTATAATTCTATGTTATAACAACAACTTCAGTCATCTATCGTCAAACTGATATAGAATAATATGTTGAAATAACAAACATCTAGAATTACATTTTACAGTGTGGTAGTCAGTGATCCACAACCTCTAGCATACTGGCTTAAAACACTTTATCTAGTTATTGATTATTAATGAAAACAGCAACATACGTGAGCATTTATACTGCAACCATCAATATTTAGACACCATCTTCGATCCTCACTCTGAGACCTCGGTAACATTAAGGTCTGCCACTCCAAAGTTTAGCCAAAGTAAAATAAGAAATACTAAGTTACTGACTCCTAAATATTGTTTGTATTAAGCCTTTTGGTTCTTAGTCAACACACACGGCTAAGTTGTTAAAGGGTTAACCTGGCCGGGCTGAGAATGTTGGCATGTTGCATTCGGACCCCGCTCAAGATACAGGTAATCTGCTCTTCACAGGTGGAGGCAGTGCTAGCTATTCTATGACACTGGGTGAAAGCAGTCTGCCATTACTTCACAGACGAGTGCAATCAGGCTTGCTTATATATTTTTTTAACCTATATCTATGAACATTGATTTTAATGAAAATTAAAAATAAGAAATGTTATCTTTGCTTTTGAGTATATTAAAGTATTCGAAAATTAACATTAAAAATGTTTGAACTTTAGTTATTTAACTTTGGAACATTCCTGAGGTACACCTGAGGGGGATATCTTTGGTTGCCGGTGTTGAGGAAAACCAGCACATATCCATACATGAAAGATGCACGGTCCAGATAATTATTTTACACTTGTACTGTAGCGCTATGGAGAAAGGTGAGTACTTCAGGGACAGGTCAGGGACACTGCACTGTGCTGGCCGAAAGTAAAATGACTCCAGTGGCAGCTCCTAAAGTGTCTGCGCTGGGTGATGAAACCAAAGAGGATCAGTTAATTTTTTTTTTTCAAAGCTTCTGCTCTTTGTATTTGTTTATTTTACAAGAAATCTACAGAAAAGTAAGGTTTTTGTTTATCCAGTGTTATTAAATGCAAATGTTTTTGCTTGCAGCACAACTTCAGGAATAAAGGCAATTTTGGCCTCATCAATAGTAGATCAGTTTCCATGTTTAAAGGACTGCCATGGCACAGGATATGCAAGTATCTGCACTTCAATAGGTACACACAACAACAATTAAAAAACCTGAATACTGGTCAGTTTTTCAGTCAGTATACTGAGTGTCATTGTGATTGTAAAAATAAATATTCAGTTTGTATGTAATCAATATCCACATCTTTAAAACATGTATCCAAATTATATGTCCTGATGCATGCTCAATCATCCAGGTAAGTAAATCCCAAAAGGTTGATTCTGTTCATCTGGACTTTGCTTTTTTTAGTGGGAGAAACATTTCGTCAGTCATATGCACATCATAGATGCATAAATAACAACATTTGTTGTAAATCTAGTGAGAAGTTGGCAAAATGTGTTGTACAACTGTGTGAAACATGATACTTGATCTTGGCTTAGTCCATCTAACAATTAATTGCAAGCATTCCCAACCACAGACTGGTCTGCTTCATTGTTGTTTTGTCCTCTCTGAGCAAATGTTAAGCATAGTGTTGGAGATCACCGCTCCAGGATTACAGACAACCTGACATTAATGGAACAACTGCAAATGATTTGTTTAATCTTACTTTACTGACCTTTGTCTTTTCTTTTCTTTAAAAATTTCAGGATGCGTGGTTCAGCCCAGGCACAACTCATAGGCCAGCAACTGGATTATCTGGATGAGTGTCTACGCAAATGTCAGGAAAAGGTTTCATTCTGTCAGGAAGAAGGATTCAGCATCAAAGGAACCCCAAGAAAATCTTAATCTTGCCTGGTACTAGAAGATAGATTTCTTTCTGCTTTTTGCAGCAATCTAAGGTCTGTTGACGGCTGCTTCAAAGCATTTTTTGAAGGGCTGATTTAGCTATGATGGAAACATAAAATGTTGCTCATGAAGGTGCATGAAATGATCTTAGAGGTAGATTCCCTCTTGCCACTTTTCCAAAGTGTTGATGTATGTTAAGTACTTAAAAATTATGCAGTCACCTGTTTTTTATTTATTTATTTTTTTTATGTTAAAAGTTTTTACATGTAATTTGTTCTAAAAACAAAGCTGGCTTTACATAGCGTGTCTTCATGTGTATTAACATGTACATGTGCTGTAATCAAAGACAGATTTTAAGTAATATAATATATTATATACTTTTTGAGACAATCTGTTTTGAATCTAGCTTTTATATGTTGAATTTCATAGTAAGTGGGAGTCAATTTTTTTGGCCTTATTAGAGAGATGGAGTGAAGACTGACTGACAAAAAAGTGAGAGAGGGAGACATGCGGCAAAGGGCCATAGGTGGGACTTGAACCCGGGCAGACAGCTTTCAACCATGCAGTATACAGGGAGTGCAGAATTATTAGGCAAATGAGTATTTTGTCCACATCATCCTCTTCATGCATGTTGTCTTACTCCAAGCTGTATAGGCTCGAAAGCCTACTACCAATTAAGCATATTAGGTGATGTGCATCTCTGTAATGAGAAGGGGTGTGGTCTAATGACATCAACACCCTATATCAGGTGTGCATAATTATTAGGCAACTTCCTTTCCTTTGGCAAAATGGGTCAAAAGAAGGACTTGACAGGCTCAGAAAAGTCAAAAATAGTGAGATATCTTGCAGAGGGATGCAGCAGTCTTAAAATTGCACAGCTTCTGAAGCGTGATCATCGAACAATCAAGCGTTTCATTCAAAATAGTCAACAGGGTCGCAAGACGCGTGTAGTAAAAACCAAGGCGCAAAATAACTGCCCATGAACTGAGAAAAGTCAAGCGTGCAGCTGCCAAGATGCCACTTGCCACCAGTTTGGCCATATTTCAGAGCTGCAACATCACTGGAGTGCCCAAAAGCACAAGGTGTGCAATACTCAGAGACATGGCCAAGGTAAGAAAGGCTGAAAGACGACCACCACTGAACAAGACACACAAGCTGAAACATCAAGACTGGGCCAAGAAATATCTCAAGACTGATTTTTCTAAGGTTTTATGGACTGATGAAATGAGAGTGAGTCTTGATGGGCCAGATGGATGGGCCCGTGGCTGGATTGGTAAAGGGCAGAGAGCTCCAGTCCGACTCAGACGCCAGCAAGGTGGAGGTGGAGTACTGGTTTGGGCTGGTATCATCAAAGATGAGCTTGTGGGGCCTTTTCGGGTTGAGGATGGAGTCAAGCTCAACTCCCAGTCCTACTGCCAGTTTCTGGAAGACACCTTCTTCAAGCAGTGGTACAGGAAGAAGTCTGCATCCTTCAAGAAAAACATGATTTTCATGCAGGACAATGCTCCATCACACGCGTCCAAGTACTCCACAGCGTGGCTGGCAAGAAAGGGTATAAAAGAAGAAAAACTAATGACATGGCCTCCTTGTTCACCTGATCTGAACCCCATTGAGAACCTGTGGTCCATCATCAAATGTGAGATTTACAAGGAGGGAAAACAGTACACCTCTCTGAACAGTGTCTGGGAGGCTGTGGTTGCTGCTGCACGCAATGTTGATGGTGAACAGATCAAAACACTGATAGAATCCATGGATGGCAGGCTTTTGAGTGTCCTTGCAAAGAAAGGTGGCTATATTGGTCGCTGATTTGTTTTTGTTTTGTTTTTGAATGTCAGAAATGTATATTTGTGAATGTGGAGATGTTATATTGGTTTCACTGGTAAAAATAAATAATTGAAATGGGTATATATTTGTTTTTGTTACGTTGCCTAATAATTATGCACAGTAATAGTCACCTGCACACACAGATATCCCCTAAAATAGCTAAAACTAAAAACAAACTAAAAACTACTTCCAAAAACATTCAGCTTTGATATTAATGAGTTTTTTGGGTTCATTGAGAACATGGTTGTTGTTCAATAATAAAATTATTCCTCAAAAATACAACTTGCCTAATAATTCTGCACTCCCTGTATAAATTTTCAATTCAATTCATCCATCCATTCGCTTCCGCTTATCCTTTTCAGGGTCGCGGGGGGCGCTGGAGCCTATCCCAGCTGTCATAGGGCGAGAGGCGGGGTACGCCCTGGACAGGTCGCCAGTCTGTCGCAAGGCTAACACACAGGGACAGACAACCATTCTCACTCACATTCACTCGGACATTTACACCTCATATATATATATATATACAAATATATATTATTAGGGGTGCAACGATACACAAAATTCACGGTTCGGTTCGGTTCGATACTTTGGTGTCACGGTTCGATATTTTTTCGATACAAAAAAATTTCATGCTTTTTTAAGTTGTCATTTATTAAAATTATAAATATATATTTTAACTCAAAAGTACAGTTTTTAAATTTAATGTTGCTGACACAACAAAGTAATAAAAAAAAAAAATCTATCTGATCGAGAAATCCCTCATCTTTGGAAAAGAGAGTTTATTAAAGAGAAATGGCTCTTTCCAAAATAAAAGCTATACTATACGCTTCTTCTGGGGTATATTCTCAGCAGCATATTAAACATATCAGGTCCCCATAAGGAGAATCATGTGCTAACGGCTGTCTAAATGACTCGGGTAAAGTTTGTAACATGCATGCTTGTTGTTTTTGTCTGCTTCCACTTGTCTTTGCACTAGGATGATGTCGGCGTAAATGTGCAGTCATATTCGTTGTGTTCCCACTAGAGCTGTCAGCGTTAATCTGAAATGACGTTAACGCCAAAACACAGCAAATCTCCCTTAACGAGCTACCGCAGATCGACCCGTGCGTGGGGCTGGACGGCGTCAACACGTTAACGCGCTAACTGCTAACGCAGTAGTTCCCACCCATGTAATTGAGCATTGCGTGGCGCATCCGATATACTGTTTTACTTTTGTCCATGAGGCGCTTACCTTCAGGGTCATACTTCACATGAAGACCAAAATAGTTCCAAAGGCCAGATCTGAATGCGGGTGGGGGAGGTGCAATTTGCCATGTTGCAACGAGCTTAGCTTCTGTCTTGCTAGCTTGCGCTGCGCTCAGTGGATCTGAGCTCGACAGTGCAGCCTAGGTGCAGTAGACGAACACAGATCCACTGAGCTCTCAACACAGACAGCATCGTCAGAAGAAAAGTTGATAAAATAAATTAAAAATGTTGTATTGTTCGATACACATGCGTACCAAACCGAAAGCACTGTATCGAACGGTTCAATACTGATACGAATATCGTTGCATCCCTAATATATATATATATATATATATATCACACCAGATCACAACAACATCTGCCTTAAGAGCCTTTATATTGTAATGTACAGGCTTTTTGATTCATGCTGTATGTAAGAAGAAGAATTTTAAATTTGGCGCTGGATTAAACAGGGAGCCAATGAAGACAAGCTAACAGAGGAAAAAAATGCTCTCTCTTTCCACTCCCAGTCTCTACTTTCAGTTCAACATTTTGGATCAATTGAAGGCTTTTCATGGAGCTTATAGAGCAGCCTGATAATAATGAATTACAGTAATCTAGTCTAGAAGCAATAAACGCACAAACAAGTTTTTTAGCATTACTCTGAGACAGGATATTCCTAATTTTAGAGATACTTGGCAAATGGAAGAAATCACTCCTACATATTTGTTTGATATGCACATTCAAGGAAATATCCTCAAAAATCACTCCTGCAGTTTAACTAATTGGTATGTATCATCTGTCTTCATGGATAGATAAAGTTGGGTGTCATCTGCATAGCAGTGAAAATGTATGCTGTAATACCTACAGCATGCTCTAATAGGATATGATTGTCTATGCAGTATCAAAAACTGCAAGTTCTAGCATAAGCACAGAGATGAATCCATGAGAAGATCATCTGTAAAAGTCACTGAAGCTGTTTCTTGATGAAATCTGAATCTCATTTTGAATTCGGTTTTTAAATAGTGAGTGAGAATACAGCATCCCTCTTTAAGGAGTAAAAGATAAAAAAAATTGATAAACTTCTCTGCCATCATACCTGTAAACAGTTATGTAAGATATTCTGCTCTGAATAGTTAATGTAGTGCAGATACTACTCTGGAAAAAGATTAACACAAACATTTACATGCAATTTTACTGGTAAAATATATCAATCCAAAATTGCACTTTTAAACTAAATAAATAGTAGTGTTTCATACTCGTTAATTAAGACTGAAACACAATTGATCAAGTGTAATCCCCCAAAACAAGCAGTGTTTTGAGTTTGTTATAAACTTCTGATTTGTTTTTGTCTTTGAAATTTTGAGATGTCTGCTGCCATGACCTAGTCCCCTGTGTTAGGTTTTCTTGGTCCCTGTGTTCTTCAGATAACCTATTGTCGGGGGAAAATTCCCAAATAGAAGGCTGCCAAGTAAAACAGAGACACAGTGAGACAATATAATCAATCACATGTACATGGGTGAACGTCTCTCTTGGAGAGTCACACAGTACTCTTCTTTATTGCAGGTTATATAGGCATGTAGGTTACACAGCAGATGGAGGCAGTCTCCGCCTGTTCTCAGAATATAGATTGCTTAACTGACAAATGCATATCTTACTAAACATTCTGTCCGTACTATATTAAACGTCTGCTTAAGTGGCACTTTCTGTTCCTCTTTACACAGGAACTTGTCTTCACAGGCATTTGATAAGCATAGGCAAGGCTTCATGTTTATCAGAGTGAATCGTCATTCAGAATTTACACAATCACAAGCAAAGCATATTTGAATAATAAACAAAATCTTTTCACATTTCCCTCCTGTTGTTTAACTTTCACACTAGTTAAAACACCATTGGTTTATTATCTGTGCATGATTTCTTGCAGCGCATTTTTAATCAGCACGTCATACATTGGTGAATCACAGTATTTCAGTGTCAGGGGGATCATCATCATCTTCGTCCATGGGCAGTGTCAGGTATGCCTGCACATGAACTGCAACAACTTTATTAATCATTGATTGTACACATGGCAAGATACAAGAAGTAAAACAACAGAGTAGGAGTAGAAGAACTCCTACAAAAACCAGTCCTTTTATTAAAAGAGATTTCCAGGAACCACTCAACAGCCAGGTAAGCCAATCTTTAGTGTTCGTGACGTAGTCCTGTTGCTGAGCGTCCCTGAGTTGTTTCAGCGTGCGTAAGGCGTCGGTCATGTTGGAAGAGTGAGAGTGTTGCATCACAGTTATGCGCAGGGCATCAATCTCTTCATTTTGTTGATTGTTGATTTTGCACGAGGCATTCAGGAACAGTCCAAAGCGGTAATCCAAAGTTTCAATTCTTAACATGTTCTTTCCGGTGTCCACCCATGGAAACAGTGAGTGGAGGACCTTTTGTCCGGTGGTCCAAAGCTTAAATTCCTCTGGCACATCACTGCCATAGATGGGGTCATGTGGTTGCACTGCGGAGACGTCTCGTCGTCGTCTTGTAGTCTGAGAGCTATTTACAGCTGACATCTTGAAGGTGTGGTCTGAAATGAAGATTGGGGCACAGGTGCCCGTCCATCCGGGTGGCAGTATGAAGTAGGCACGTTGTCCACACAGCCAGGCCATTCCCTGCACCCAGTAGGTGCCGTTGCTGGGCGCGGACGTGTTTACAGGTGCGCCCTCTCCGTTGGCAGCGGTTTGGTTACAGTTGGTGGTGTTGCCTAGGGGTCTGTTACCGTTGTCTTGTCGGGAGCACATGGAGTGGTTCTTCCCTGGGGTTTGGTCCAAGAACACTGGGAAGTGTATAGACGTGTTCCGATTCGTCACGTTGAAGTTGATCCAGAAGAGCTGGTCACACGTTCCGTTGTCAAGTCCAGCGTTTTCGACGGTGATTACCTCGTATTGGGGTGGTCCCTGGAAGATACTAAAAGGGTTAAGCGAATAGATGATATAGCTTGTCTCATTAATGATGATTTTCTTATGTTGATAGCCAATGCCCGTGAAGCTGGCAGCGCACTTGGCTTGTGTTTTATTCATGTAGTTTCCATAAAAGGTGGGATGTGTCGAGGTGCATGGCATGTGGGAGCAGACGTAACATGCGGTGTTATTAGGCTCTCCCTTAGTTCTGTCATGTACGTAGCGGTACCATGCGTTATTCATCCATGGGTGAATGTGGTCTTGTGTCATGTCACGGAGGTGTGAGTTGTCATGCGTCCATCTCGTCCGTAGATGGTGCTGTTCGTCTTCTGTACCATCCTCTAGAAACATGAGGAGTCCTGCTGAGAGTAGGAGGACAGCCACGAGGACAACAAGCGTCTTCATGGCGACCAAACACACCTAGGTCCTCAGGTGAGTAGACTACTGGCAAGAAGAAGAGGGCGGGATATACCCAATCAGCCCTCCCTTCACCAGTCAGATCACCTGAGGGTAGGGGTGCCGGCGTCTATGAGTCTGGGCTGTCACTCACTTTCTTGCAGTGGCTTTGGTGAATCCAAGATGGTCTTTCTGCTATCTTACAGGCGGTTGGCGTGGTGACGAGCACTTGGTAGGGTCCTTCCCAACGGGGCGAGCTCCAATTCTTTCTGTGGAGAACTCGGATCAGGACCCAGTCGCCTGGTTTCAACCTGCAAGATACTGGAGAGTTGTTTAGAACAATCTCTTTATTTTCAAGTAATTTCAAGTTGTGAGTTTCTGAGAACTTTGTGTCAGTCTCATCCACAGTTTTACCAGGCCTATACACTCAGGCCATGGTCTCCCTGTTTCTTCCATGCATTTTCTCAGTCTCTGTTTTATTTCCTAGTGCTTCAGAGACCTTACTGATTACTTCATTAACAAAATGTGTCCCATTGTCTGATCTTATCAGAGTGGGGATGCCATATATTGAAATAAAATGGTTGCACAAACATTTTGCTACTGGCATCTGCTTTTTTACTGGATAGATTTCTGGCCATTTTGAGATCACGTCTATGATCACTAGAGCGTATTCTGAGCCTTGGCATTCATTTAGCTCAATAAAACCCATGTGGATTGTATGAAAAGGATGAGGTGGTGTGGGAAAATGACCTCTTTTTGGTCTGAGATTCCCTTGTGCATTGTGTTTTTTTGGCAAATCATGCATGTTCTGACAAATTCTTTTGCTGAAGTTTCGAAATTTAGAGTGTAAAAGTGTTTTGGAGATTATATCTCCTATCCCTCCTGTTGACGCATGGAGAGTAACTCCATGTGTCACTAAACTGCTGTTTTGTGTAGAGATTTTGGAAGTATTGGTTTTCCTTCACAAATCATCAAGTCATCTCTTAGTTGCGCTCCGCATTTCAGCCATTTCTTTTGCTCAGCTATGGGAGCTGCTTTTTGTTCATCCTTTGTTAGTAAAATTGTTTCCCTTTGTAATTTCATAGTCATTCTTCTGATGTGCTGCACACTTGCAAATTGCTAAATGGCGCATCACATGAGGAGTTTCCTCCCATGTAAATTACTTGTGTTGCATCAATCAAGCAGAAAGCATCTCACAATTTATTGTATTACCAACTAAATTTATTGTCTGGTCACTGCTTGGTCATACCAGACTCTCTGTGTCTTTATTTTTCCTTCTCTGTTTTCACAAACGTTTCACCTATTGTCCTGCAAGCTGGAGAGTTAAATGTCCGTAGTGGGTAAATTCAGCAGTTGATAACAAAACTATTAAGTTTTTCCTGTTTTAACACCAATGTGAGATATAGAGGCGCACATATAGTGTGTGCTCTAGTGTAAGCTGCTCTTCATTACATGTATGTGTGTTAGTATGCTTGCATGCAGGGCCTCTGGGCCTGTCTCACCCAAAAGGGCATTTTCTTAACAGTTGCCTTTCACTCGCGTGTGTTAAGAAAGGCAAATGTGCTTGTAGCAGTTGTGAGATTATTATGCTGTCATATATTACATTATACCTGTAATCAAAATGAGTGAATCATGATACTGCTGTAGGCCACATCATACTTCTTGTGTAATCAGTATGTAGTTTTAGTTTGCATCACACTTCTTAGTTAAAAGAATTTGAAAATCATTAGATTTATTAGATAGGTTTGTATTATCCTATACTGCTGATTCACTGTGAGTGAGTTACACTGTTTCATGACATTTCATACTGCCGAGTTGTGAAGAGAATATTGTATTCAGAGAGTAGGGGCCTCTCTCTCTTTTTTTTCTTTGTGATAGTAAAGAGAACAGAGCACATGCCACGGGAGCGTCACCCCCACCCTTGGTGGAAGCAGAAAAACAGGGAGCCAAGGTCATAACTCAGGCTCACTAAGAGTCAGAAAGAATGTGAATACTTAGTTTTGTGGCTGTGGCGCATTCTGTATAGCTTCTTTTCTTTGTTTAGTAGCTTTCTGCCTTCACCTGAAGGTGTGCCCTAAGCATGTGACTTCAGGTCTCCATAATTGGAGTTTATTTAAAGATAAATAAGATGATTTCATATATTGCTCGCAGATCATGCACTAGACGATATGTTGCAGTATTAGCCTGCTTCAACACTTAAACAAAACATCACTCTTTGTTTTATTATTATTATTATTATTATTATTATTATTATTATTATTATTATTATTATCCTGTCTCAAAACAGAAAATGAAATTGTAGTTGTTCTTGGCTGAGAAACACAAAACCTCTCTTTTTTTTTCTTTTTTTTTTTCTTCAAAACAAGAACCTAAGTTTTAATTTCTCAGCCTTGTCACATAAAACAAAACAGACAACCCAGCTCTCAGCTGGCTCTGGACTTATCATCATCAAGGACACATGGTGAGAGCCACTTCAGAAGTTACAGTACTCATCACTCAAGCAACATTTCAAAAAACAAAAGAACAAAAAACAAAACTCAGCACACTGCACAGAGAACAACAACAAGACATAACTGAAGATGTTGTTCTTGTTTGTTCTCCTTGAATTTTAGAATAAAGTTATTACATCTGCATTAGTAAATCATATGCCTAATCATTATGTGCCACTGTGATCCACAAGTATGATCACAGATTTATTCATTTTTCAAACCAACAAAACAAAAAACAAAGACAAAAAAACAAATTGCCGATGGCATGAAGGCTTTACACACATGAGTCAGGACACAAAAAGAAAAGAAAAAGCTGCTGCCAGAAACAGAGCAGAAGTGTGAGGAAAAAACTGAGCTCACAGACAGCTGCATGTGTGACCTTTAATATGCAGCTTCTGCTCTAAAAAACAAATAAAAATGTGTAACTTGCTCATCAGCTTGGTAGTGTCCACATATTTAATTCATTTTATTCAGCTTCTCAAACCTGTAGCTTTAGCTGTTGTATACAGGGTTTGGCTTATTAGTTGTTAGTATAGGTTTGCTCTTCATCTTAACAAAGTCTCATCTAAGATGACAGGTTTACAAGCAGGTCAAGTGTCTCTATGCACTTGATTAGTTTAGTTATTTCCTTATTTTCTTCATCTCCTATATCATTGTACTGAGTTTGAGCAAACCTTAAGCTTGAATCAGACTACTTTTAACAATCTTCCACCTCACATCATAACTGACTGAGGTGCCTCTTCCTATTAATAGTATGTCATTATTAATGTTATCATTGTATTGTTTTTCCTTTTTTATAACAGCAACAGTATATTACAATACACTACTTTACTACTAATATACAATAGTATATTAGTTTATATTTTATTATGTATCCATCACGGGTCTGTGTGAACCTGCAGCTTCACACCTTCCCAAGCTGGAGACATTTTTCTTGGCTGAACAATGACACAGCCTTAATACACCTTATGCATCTCTCTTTTTTATTTGATATATTTTGTGTGGATTATCTGGTTTCATGCATTCTATTCATTCAGCTTGGTTGTCTTCCCAATTTTGTTTCATTGCTTTAATTTAAGTTAATCTTAATTTAACCTTTTGTTTATTCCACTTCATTCCTCTTTCCATGCTTTAAAATATTAAAACTCTTGTGTACGCTTTGTTTTCTTTTTAGCTTCCTTTTCAGTATTTATTTCTGCTTGGAGGGTTTCTTATAATTTAGTTAATGCATTTTCCTCCCACGTGGGACATTTAGTTTTCTTTGGATTTCTCCATCTATATGCACTAATTTGTCCGGCGCCTGGACATTTTTCTTTTCTAGCCACTGCTCGTCAGCAGTGAGTTTTGTTGCTTTATTTCCCATTTTCTTATTTGTTTTATATGTTTATTTCTACTTATTTTATTTATTTCTTTATGTATTTAGCGCTTAGTAATACACACACACACCTGCGGCGCTTTCACTGGCACGAGAACAGAGAGAGGTGGCTGACACGCCCTTCTACTTTTGAGCTATTCTCAAAAGCGGTGTCGACTTTATGTGATAAAACACGACCTTCCTCTCAGTTCACCAGTACTTCAGCGACCAACAGTAAACAAATCAGTGGAATAGTTCAGCCTCCTTATTGTGCTGTAGAAATCAACTTATTCCACCAAAAAATAGACAATAAAAGACAGACAGTTTCAACGCGCGTTCACGCTACCAGCTTCCTTAAAGCGAGCGTAGTGCTTCCAGTCACTGTGGGCGAGCTTATAGGCCTATTTTTACCCTTTCGGGGAGCTACCAATCATTCTAGACGAGCTCAATATTTATTTTACTGCTTCCAACCCTCTTAGGGCGAGCTGACTACCAGTCCTCAAGACGAGCTTTAATGCTTCCAGTCTCTCTTGGACGAGTCTATTTTCTTTTAGTTTCGTTTTCGTTTTTGCGCAAACCTTTATTATCTCAAAGTAGTCTGTCTTACCTTGGCGCTGGTTTCTTCAGATGCACCTGATCAGCCCCCGACGGTGCGGACCGCTTGTAAAACGTTGACCAAGACCCGAATTCACGCTCTTGGGTTTTATCACACACCTAGTGCGTGAGCTGCCGGCAGACTTCAACGTGGGCTTCTCGCACCGACGGGACCTGGTGAGGCGCCTTCTGTGAGAGCTGCTTTAAATAGGCTGTCTCATCCGGCTTCGAAGGACCAAGAAATGTCGGGGGAAAATTCCCAAATAGAAGGCTGCCAAGTAAAACAGAGACACAGTGAGACAATATAATCAATCACATGTACATGGGGTGAACGTCTCTCTTGGAGAGTCACACAGTACTCTTCTTTATTGCAGGTTATATAGGCATGTAGGTTACACAGCAGACGGAGGCAGTCTCCGCCTGTTCTCAGAATATAGATTGCTTAACTGACAAATGCATATCTTACTAAACATTCTGTCCGTACTATATTAAACGTCTGCTTTAAGTGGCACTTTCCGTTCCTCTTTACACAGGAACTTGTCTTCACAGGCATTTGATAAGCATAGGCAAGGCTTCATGTTTATCAGAGTGAATCGTCATTCAGAGTTTACACAATCACAAGCAAAGCATATTTGAATAATAAACAAAATCTTTTCACACCTATGCCTTCAGATTGTTTTAAGTCTATAGTCTGCCTTTGAGTCTGCATTGGGGTTCTAGCTCTTCATTACTATAAGATAAAGGATGTTGCAGTAAATACATATGTCTAACTTGACGAAAAGTGTTAAAAGTTTTGCCAACATGGTTATTTCTTCAAGTCATCTCAGGGCGTATAGTTCGATAAAGTAATTTGTAATTTGATAGTGACATACTCAATGATTGTCTTTGATCAGCACATTGTGACCCCGGCAGAACACGTTGTCATGGCAGGGTACACCGGTGTTTTTTTTTTAAAAAACAGGACCCAAAAGCAGATGCTGACAGAGGAGTTGTGGTAGAACAAAAAACAAGCCTGTCTTGGCTGATGTCAGCCGTAGACATGAAAACTAATAAACACTATGAAACAACTATGAGAAACTATGAATAAACTGTGACCACTATGAAACACTATGACATACTGCGGTGAGGTTAACAGATGACCTGACAATGATGCACAGAAAATAGAGGATTCAAATACACACAGGAGGTTATCAGAGGAAGTGGGAACACATGGGGAAACAGCTGACTGACATCAACATAATGACAGGACAGAGGAAGTGAAACTAAATACAATGAACAAAGAACACAAGACTCTTTCAAAATAAAAAAGGAAAACATGCAAATGTAAAATGACAACAGAAGCTTGACAGACCTAAATTACAAACAAAAGAGAAGCAAAGATGCCAAATAACTCAAAATCGCTGGGTCAGAGACCCAGCCTCGTGACACACATCTGGGTGCCTTTCAGCGTCCACCAGGTGGTGTTACGAGAGTGGAGAAAGCTGTAG
This sequence comes from Oreochromis aureus, assembly GCF_013358895.1. Classification (NCBI taxonomy): domain Eukaryota; kingdom Metazoa; phylum Chordata; class Actinopteri; order Cichliformes; family Cichlidae; genus Oreochromis; species Oreochromis aureus. Next base: position 50,717,590 of record NC_052944.1, on the reverse strand, counting down.
GGCACAGGTGTCGAACTCCAGGCCTCAAGGGCCAGTGTCCTGCAGGTTTTAGATGTGTCCTTGATCCAACACAGCTGATTTAAATGCCTAAATTACCTCCTCAACTGTCTTGCAGTTCTCCAGAGACCTGGTAATGAACTTGTCATGTGATTCAGGTGTGTTGACCCAAGGTGTCATCTAAAACCTGCAGGGCACCGGCCCTCGAGGCCTGGAGTTTGACATCCCTAAGGTAATCTCAGGTTGCTCAGGAACTACATCTGATTATGTTTATCCAGGTACAAATGTATTTAAAAAATACAGTTACAGTAAAACTGTTTTATTATCATATCACACCCTTTTCTTATGAAATATCCTTATTCAGTATCCTGTGAGACTGATGGTGCCAACAAAGTTGTTCTTGAATGGGAGATGGAAGCACATGAAGACATGATTCCCTAGCTAGCTCATACAGTTGTCACAGTCTGGCTGTAGCAGACTGGAGTGACGAGGCAGGCCCAAACACAGACACGCAAAGAGACAAAACTTGACCTAACAGAAGGTGAGCTGTTTATTTATGGCTGGCAAAAAACTGCAAACAAAGGGCAAGGGCAAAACTGAAACCTAAACTAGGTGAACTAAAATACAACGTGATAGACCCTAACATGAACGCAGATAATCCAGGGCATGAATAGCTGAGATGTGGAACATGGAAACCTAGAAGCATGGCATGGAAAACAACAGACAACCTGACCACAAATGACTGGAAACACACAGACTAAATGAACACAAGAGGTAATCAGGGGAAGTGGAAACACATGGGAAAACAGCTGATACAAATGAACATAACAACGTCACAGGGGAAGAGTAAAACTAAACACACTGACCATAGAACACCAGACCTCTTCAAAATAAAACAGGAAACATAATGAGACTCAGACATGACAACATGAACTTGACAACATAAGACACGCAGACATGAAACACATGAAGGGCAAGGGAGACTTAAACATAGAGAAAACAAGGGAAATCTAAGAACCAATGGCAACAACCTAGTCATGACAGGAAAGAACTTATTTTAACCTAAGGAAATAAATATAAGCCATAAACATATATTAACACTCAAAACACTGGGCCAAATGGCTCAGGATTGTGATAACAGTGCATTTGAAAACATTTTCATATTACAGTTAATACAGGAAGTACATTTCTCCCAAACATCTTGAGGTGACAGTTGTGTTGAATTGGTGCGCATAAATAAAACTGAAATGAACTGAAAATTGAATCAAATTATCAGTCTCTCGTGTAGATGTGTTTAACTCCTGCCTCTCTGTGGTCACTATGAATAACACATAAATGACTGTGCAGAATGTCTTCGGAGTTTTGCAAAGAAAAAAACATCTACAGATCAAATCGAAATTGTCTAAGTTTTGCCAGAAGAGTCTTTGCTTTAGTGAATTCACTTAGGACAACAGCATCTGGTTCACAAAATTTAGGAAAACAAAACAAAAAAAACAAAAAAAGATACATGTGGACCTCTTACTACTGCAGTTTCACATCAGTGTAAGAAACCAATTCAATATTCTTTTTCTCGTCATACCTTTGTGATCATTACTAAAATGTCATTGAAATGTTTCTCCTGTAAAGCATCCACGGGACACAGGTGTGGGGACAGCAATACTTTTATTAATACTGTGGTTTTAGGTTCACTGGGACACAGTCACTCCCGCTCTCTGCGGTCACGTCCGCTCTTCCGCCTCCGACTGTCACTGCGAACATATAAAGAGTGACAATCACCTTCACTTCTCAGCACACCTGTTCATCCCGCCCCTGCGCCGCCCCGGGAGCTCACTGCGTCACCCCTCCTCTGCAGCTGGCCAGAGACCACACCCATGCCACAGTCATCAACTTCAACATTTTTTTCTTTCATTAGCTTTAATGTCGTCCTCTCTCTCTTTCCATCAAACACGTTAGTCAATACAGATATCAAACGTGTTTTTTTCAAATGAAAAAAACAACACTAATTTTACACTTACCAAATTTATTCATACCATTTTCATTCAGTCAGTGAATAAGATTGTCTCAGTGGCTGACATCACATTGTATTTTACTCTCAGCACACAGCAGTTTGTGCTTTAAGGCAGTATATTTTTTTTTAATGACACAGTAAAGGTTTATTTGTTCAGTGCTTGTGCTTTGCACCTCTTTGTTGACCAACAGTCAATATTATGAACTTAAATATAGCCATGAAATTCAAGTTGGGTGGAGAAAATTATACAAGGTTGATAAACACTGGGGCAGTGAGGCATGTATATGATCATTGGTCTTCACTCTGGAAGTCAGAAGCTACAGGTTGACGCTTAAAAGAGGAGACGATATTCTATGACAGGTGTGTTACACATATGCTGAGGATCTTCCATTCTTTCTTTATTGAACTGCCAGTTACTTATTTCATGTGTTTCTTACAGAGACACAAAATATCATCATGAAGGTGCTGACTCCGGCTGCACTGCGCTGTGCAATGATGGCTCTGACCACTGCTGCTGGCGAGTATAAAAGTATCTTAGTAGTATCATACTGAATGTTGTCTATGTAAATCAGCTATATAAAAGTGTCCAAATAATAAAGTCTATTTTTAAATTGATGGGTTTTTTTCTTTGTTTGTTTTTTAAAGAAATTTAAAGGAAGAAAATTACACATTTTCACATCAAAATCTGTTAAAAACTAAAACTAGTGCCAATAAAGCTGGGCTGGGAGGTCAGTTCCTTCATCATAATTATGCAAATTCTCATGACCATTGATCAAAGACCACTGACCAATGACCATGAGTACCATTCACAGAGAGTTGGGGAATGGCTGCAATCACAGCATTATAAGATGGTGACAGATGTACCCTTAGGCCCCCTCCTCGATTCAGAGATGGTCTTTCCCTTTTCACGTAAATGGCCTCCTTGACTCCGCGCTCAAACCAGCATTCCTCCCTGTCCAGGATGTGTACATCCTCATCCTTGAAAGAGTGTCCACTGGCCTGTAGGTGTAAATAAACTGCAGAGTCCTGGCCTGATGAGGTTGCTCTTCTGTGTTGTGCCATCCGCTTCGCCAGAGGTTGTTTGGTTTCCCCGATGTATAAATCCTGGCAATCCTCCTGGCACTTAACAGCGTACACTATGTTACTCTGTTTGTGTGGGGGGACCCGATCCTTGGGGTGAACCAATTTTTGGCGCAGCATGTTTTGGGGTTTGAAAGCCACAGAGACCCGGTGTTTAGAAAAAATGCGTCTCAACTGCTCCGATACTCCTGACACATATGGGATCACTACAGGTTTTCGCTTAGTCACTGGTTGTCCTTCTCTCCTGGATCGGCTGGAGCTTTCTTTTGGCGCCTTCCCAGCTTTGACAAAAGTCCAGCTGGGATAACCACATTTACTCAGGGCCTTCTTGATGTGCTGTTCTTCTGCTTCCCTGGCCGCTGTGTCTGTGGGGATGGTGATAGGTTTGTAGCTTGAACCTATTTGCTGGAACGTTGAAGACAATGTAATTACACAGCAAGCAAGACACGAGTAGGCAACGTTCTTTATGTTTCCGTGCATGGGAGAGAACCGGACAGGTGCCGTTCCTTCGCTTGACCCCAGTTGCTCTCGTCCGCTCTCCCGTAACACTGCTCTTTTATTGTGGTTACATGAATATGCATAGGTTCATTAACATCTAACATCTTACATAGGTATACATGAGAACAAAGAATACCTTGTGTGTGTGTGTGTGTGTGTGTGTGTGTGTGGTCAAGATGTGACCCCGTGAAGACTCCCCAAAGCTGGTGCCAGGAGTGTAGCGGTCCATCTAAACAAAAGGTTCTTATGCTTAACCAGATACAGAGTAGGTTTCCTCCTATACCATAAATCAGTAAGAGCAGATATAACCTTTCTCCTGACCTTAAGTTGTGTGTGCATGCCAGAGTGCTCTGGAAGGCACACAGAATCTCCACAGGCTACTAGGGATCACCTCTACCAATCTACAACTAATTATAAAACTCTAAGCATATATGAGTAGATATTTCTATGGCAATCACAATACAAATCCAACAGATGGTTTTCGCTCTGTGTTGTAGCGTCCTGATAACACCCAGTTTATGCTCCAGTGGATGATGAGAGTCAAACCTTAGATACTGATCCGTATGTGTAGGTTTACGGTACACGTCAGCCTTTAGATGTCCCCCATTACTGATGGAAATCTCACAGTCTAAGAAGGCTAACCTGCCACATTTCATATCCTCCCTGGTGAATTTGATGTGTCGGTCCACCGAGTTAATGTGATCCGTGAATTGTGGTACATCCTGAGATTTGATTTTCACCCAGGTGTCATCCACATATCTGAACCAATGGCTTGGTGGTGATCCAGGGTAGGATAGCAAAGCCCTCCTTTCCACTTCTTCCATGTACAAATTGGTCATGATGGGTGAAACTGGGGAGCCCATGGCCAGTGTTGGGAAGGTTACTTTTAAAATGTATTCCATTACAGAATACTGAATACATGCCCCAAAATGTATTCTGTAACGTATTCCGTTACGTTACTCAATGAGAGTAACGTATTCTGAATACTTTGGATTACTTAATATATTATCATGTTGTTTACAACTACGTGAATGTACTATTGCTGTGATTTATTATTGTTACTGAAGGTCCGCGGCTCCGAACCGTAGTAAAGGGACCTCTGGCTAATACGGTGGGTCCGTGTCGGGCTGGTAGCCGAAAACTAGCTTTACTTTGTTGTCTGGGTCAACTTTGCTTGCCAGAGACAGAGAGACGCGTTGAAAGGCTGCTCCAACGGAACTTATTTTTTCCGGAGGAAAACACGAACACAGTGTACAGTCCAGTCTTAATAGCTTACTTACAACTGGGCTCGTCAGGCACTCTTCTTGGCTGCGGTGGTTATTATTATATTTACATGCTTCCAGCTCCCGTTTTTGCTCCGTGACAGCTCGGACTTTTCCTTTCTCTCCCTCCCTCGCTCACAGACACATAACGTGTATGGCAGTCCATTCTCGCTGCAGCACGGACTACACTGCCCATGAGGCTACATTCTTTAGGGCCATGCCTGTAGCATTCTGCCTTTTAGCTTAGCACAACAACAACAACAAAAGAGCGCTCTCTCACCCAGGAAACACGCAGAGAGAGCGCGTCACCCTGTAACCATGGCAACCGTAACGCTGCCGCCTGGATCAAAAGAACACAGCTGTCAAACAAACCCAAACAGTCCTGACCCGCGATAATATGAAACAGGGAAGTACCGCCGTGTAATCCATTTATTTCAACAAAGTAACTGTATTCTGAATACCACCTTTTTAAACGGTAACTGTAACGGAATACAGTTACTCATATTTTGTATTCTAAATACGTAACGGCGGTACATGTATTCCGTTACTCCCCAACACTGCCCATGGCACACCCGTTTCTGCCTGTAGAACTGACCCTTGTGTGTGAAATAGGTGGAATGAAGACACAGTTCCAAAACCAAACACACTTGGTCGATGCTGAGAGTGGTCCTGTCGCTGAGGTTGGTGTCATCTTGTAGTCTCTTATGGACTACCTCCAACACTTCCGTTATTTTTGGAGATTTACTTACCTGGATGATTGAGCATGCATCAAGACATTGAAATAAAAAAAAAATTATTTTTATTTTATTTGAATGTTTGTTAGGGTGTAATCCTGGAGGTTGTTTTGATTCTTTGCCAGCTGGCCTGTCTGTTTGTCCACTGTAGAGAAAATGTGTGTCCATGAATGCAAACCTTGCATCTGTACACAGCCTGGAGGAGTACCAGCTGCTTCAGAGGGTGATATTTGATGCCACTAAAGTAAGTGAACCAGTGAACCAATATGGATTGGCAGGTATATTAGTTTTCACTGTACAAAAAAAAAAAGAAAAAAAAGAAATCTTCCCATTAATATTTACTTTTAGGACATTGTTTGGATATATATATATATATATATTTATGATCTGGGAGTAAAAATCTATTTGTTGTAATATTCTGTTTTCAAGGAGGGTTACTGGTTTTGGATCGATGGAACACGTTTCCAATACCCAAACTGGTTTCAGAAGGAGCCTAACAACTACAGGGACAATGAGCAATGCATGGAGATGATTTTTTCAGGTACATTTTGAAATAAATTTCTTCTGTCCTCAGCTGAATGTCTCTATCTGGCTTATGCAGAGAGCTAAATATTAAATGGCTTCAGTGAACATTAAGGAGACTGCGTCGCATTCTTCAGAGCTTTACTTATTTGAGCCATTTGTAAATACTTTCATTCTTTTGTAAAACTGTAATGACAGTAACAGAGTAAGGTGTATTTAGTCTCCATACAAATACACAAATGTTACATTCAATATTGTTGCCATGTGTAAACAACCAATACAAAATCTCAACATCAACAATAAATGAACATAGCATGTCAAGTAATGCAGCAAAAACGTACGCTGGTATGTTTAATATTAGCAGGCTAAACAAAGTCCTGCGAGCTAGCTTTCACCAGTAATCAAACTGGTATCAAACTCCATAAACACACAAGAAGGTCATCACTGAAAAGGTACTAATAAGTGAGATAAATCAATCATTTCGCCACACAAGAGCAACAGTTGCAGGACTTGTCAGAGACACGGAGAAATGGACCTTCACTGTGGAGTTCTGGCAGAAAAACCCCTGCTTGTGCTCTTAAATGGCACTCCCCACTAGATGGCAGGCTTTGCCGTGAGAAGAACAGGAATAAACATATACATTGAAACGTTGATCCCATTACTTAGAGAATAAATGACTATGACCCATCATATAACAACGTATAAAAACCATCATCAGAAATAACCTGAGGGACAGAATAAAATTCTTAAAAATATTGCTAGTATTCTGAAAGAAAACAATATAAAATTAAAATGGTAAAAGTTGCAGCATAATGATGCATAACTAAAACTTGCCAAGGAGTGTTGTCCATATTTCTTTTATGGACTGCATTTCTCACCCTAGTATGAATTATACATGTGTCTCCAAACCTAGGGCTGGGTATCGTCACTGATTTCTAGAATCGATTTGTTTCCGATTCACAAGGTCCCGAATCGATTCGATCCACGATTCGATTCAATTAAATTCGATTTGAATCTGGGAAATTTTGACAGTCAGAAATATTATAATTCAGATCAGTGCATTTACATATTTTTGTATCTATAAAAAGGAAGCTGACACACGCAAGACTTTATCAAAGGTGAACCTAAAATCTTGGTATCTGCACTTGTTCTATGTAGTATTTGAACAATCCATTTTAAACATCACTCCTAAATAGGAAAATACATATGCAGTTAAGTCCAATTATATTTTTTGGACAATGACACATTTTTATTTTATTTATTTTACTTTCTTTTTTGTGTATTTTTGCCTCTGTATAATGCAACACTGTATTTAGATAAAACCATTACGATGTCACTGAAGTTGTTTTTTTCTTCTTCTTCAATATACAAAACATAAAAATAGGGTAGGAACTCATATAGGTCTGTGACTTGAAGATAAACTATCTTGGTTTCATCAGTTAGCCAACAGCTTTGGTGACGTCTCAAAGAAGTTGGAGCTTTTAAAACCACCCTTCAAAGCTGAAGTTGAGACATGTCACAAGAGTTTTGGTTTTATCTTTACGGCATCATTTTTAACTATGTTGACAATGGGTACGCACATGTTTGCGAATTTAGTTTTATTATGTTTTAAAATTCATGATAATTTAGTATGAAGCACTTTTGCACCTCAATTTTCACACTGAATCCAAACCATACTGAACATCACTGGGGAAATTTTTGCTCAAGCCCATAGCACAAGTCAACATCAAGTGCAGGATCTGCCAAGGAGATGCTGTGTCCCCACTGCTGTTATGCATAGGCCTGAACCCCCTCAGTGAGATCAATAACAAGACTGGCTACAGATACCGATTAGGGAATAGAGCAGTTGTCAGCCACCCCCTATACATGGATGACATCAAGCTGTATGCCAAGAGTGAACGAGACATTGATTCACTGATCCACACCACGAGGATATGAAGCAATGACATCGGAATGTCGTTCGGACTGGAGAAATGTAATCGGATGATAACGAAGAGAGTAAAGATAGTCAGAACTGAGGGTATCGAACTACCAGAAGACAACATTGCAGACATAGAGGACAACTACAAGTACCTGGGGAACCCACAGGCAAATGGGAACCATGAAGAGGCTGCTAGGAAAGCTGCATCCACCAAGTGCCTGCAGAGAGTCAGGCAAGTCCTGGGGAGTCAGCTGAATGGTAAGAACAAGATTCGGGCTATCAACACCTATGCCCGTGATCAGGTACTCTGCTAGGATAATAAGCTTGACAAAAGAGGAGATAGAAGCCACTGACATCAAGACAAGGAAGCTCCTTACCATGCATGGAGGGTTTCACTAATGGTGGTGGCTAACCAACCGGACACAGTGGTGGTAGACAAAAGGACAAAGACGGCTTTAGTGATATGTGTAGCGGTTCCGAATGACAGCAACAGCAGGAAGAAGAAACATGAGAATTTTGAGAAATACCAAGGGCTCAGAGAAGAGCTGGAGAAGATGTGGAGGGTGAAGGTAAAAGTTATCCCAATGGTAATAGGAGCACTAGGTGCTGTGACTCCCAAGCTAGGCGAGTGGCTCCAGCAGATCCCAGGAATAACATCAAAGATCTCTGTCCATGTAACCCGTTCAAGCGTTATGCCTGTTGTTGTTGCGTTGTGTTCTGGCGTGAAAGTAAGAGGCAGGAGACAGTACTGGATCTTTGGCTCTTTACTGTACATCTGCAACACAGAAATATGGATCTGATCTGTGTGTGTCACGCGCCTGCCAGTACACCTCTCCTCCAGCCATGCTGAAAGGAGCTGTGACTGCAGCATCATTAATACTACAGTAATATAATAAATCAAATACATCAAATTGTTTTAAAACATTAACTTAAGCTCTCAAAAACAAAAAGCACAAAATAAATAATATGTCACTGAAAAATCATCAGAACCAACTTATAAGAACAATAAACAAAATAATTCAAAAACAAATAAACAGTCAGATAAATACAATTCAATAACCAGGACCCAATATTCTAGTGTTTATAATTCAAACATTATACTTCAGTACAATCATATTAATAACCGCCATCCAACAGGCAATACAACACTGTACTTATAAAAACAATAAATGAAAGACTGCATCTCCAAAACATAAGAATATTACGGTGGCCCCTAGAGACAGAGCACTTGCAAACTCCAAAACACTTGCAAACTCCAAAGCACTTGCAAACTCCGGTGGCCCCTAGAGACAAAGCACTTGCAAACTCCAAAACACTTGCAAACTCCAAAACACTTGCAAACTCCAAAGCACTTGCAAACTCCAAAGCACTTGCAAACTCCAAAACACTTGCAAACTCCAAAACACATGCAAACTCCAAAACACTTGCAAAATCCAAAACACTTGCAAACTCCAAAACACATGCAAACTCCAAAACACTTGCAAAATCCAAAACACTTGCAAACTCCAAAACACATGCAAACTCCAAAACACTTGCAAAATCCAAAACACTTGCAAACTCCAAAACACTTGCAAACTCCAAAACACTTGCAAAATCCAAAACACTTGCAAACTCCAAAACACATGCAAACTCCAAAACACTTGCAAACTCCAAAACACAACGGAAGTGCTCCAGGACGCTAGGGGCAGTGTTGAGCTTTTGTTACCTAGTAACTACACAAGCCAGGAAGTACCAATGACCGGATTTGGGCTGTCTGCAGCTTTAAAGGCCGCATTTTAAGGCCGATTACGTCACAGCGACACGACGAAGGCTGTCCCAATTCAAAGGCTGCTCGAAATGCGGCCCTCAAATGCGTCCTTAATTTCCCTGAATTTTAAGGATGGGTCGGTGTAGCCTTCATGGCCCAACATATCCCAGATGTCATAGCGCGGCGGTGGTGTGGATAATTTTGCCGAAAAAAACGGCGGAAGTGGAGCGGCCGAAGAGTAAACTTTCAAAAGTAAGTACTGAATATCATGTCACTTATTTATGCGCAAATGTTTTTATAATGAAGAACATTAAAACATTACTGTTGGCCACATGTCGGGAAAGTTATGTGACATTAGCGATGTTTGTACTGACTTGGTTTTAAAGCCTTTACTTCAAAATATACGCCGTTCAATAGTTGACATTAATCTTACAGAGAATGTGATGATTTTATGGATAATTAAAGTCAGTCATATATCCACAAACACAACAAGCTGAAAGTCAGTGATGCTGCTCGGTTTGCAGTCCTGAATATGACGGCACAAGCAGGATTCACTGCACTGTTAATGTTAGCTATGTTATATTGCTGCCTCTGTTCGGTGGTGTCGAGCCAAACGGACTTTAACGTGTGTTTGAACGAGCTGACGGTTCACTTGTTAAGCTGAAAGAAAGATGCTTTAATCACAGGAGTCACACATGTGTCCACTGTACCATCTGGGAACTCTTCTTGTTTAGCACTCGTAATAACACAAACACTAAATCCTCCTTCTCTTGTGCTGTTTTGTAGCAGTGTGTACACCTGAGACTGTCACCTGTCTGTCTGTCCTGCACTCTCTCTCTGTTTCTTTCTCTCTGATTGTGGAATAAAAGTATGAACATGTATTTATAAGTTACACTTGTGTTTGAATCCTGCAGCTTATCGCACATTTGATTTCCATGTGTGACGACTGCAAGTGTCCAGAGTGAGGACAGACTGAGGGACCCACTGCTGCACATCATCTGTGAGGCTTTGCACCCCTGATGATCCACCAGGACAAACTCAGCAGTGTGTGAGGAAGAGGAGGAGGAAGAGCCAGCAGCAGCTGACAGATGGAAAGAATAGACAGACTGTTCCCTGTTTGTGAAGGACTGCTAGGAAAGTTTAACATAACTAATTGTCTGTCCTGAATCAGTCTTATTAGGTAATGTTCAAATAATGTTATCATTCCAGTGTTTTCAGTGTGGGAGAAAGTACTCAGGGCCTTCAAGTTACACACTATGAAAGGCAGCAACAAGTTTAATATCCAGAAACCTAAAGTATGTATCAGCAGCAGAATGGAGCTAAAATAAATGTTTGTTTCAGTTCTATGAAGCTTTGAGTATTTTGGATTAGTAGCACTCCTGTGTTTGTTGCATCATATTGCTGTAATTGTTTATATGCTTTATATATTCTGAGGTAAGTTGATCTATAGTGTTACATCATATTTTATAAGGATGTTATGTGTTTGTTTACGTTCTGCCCAGTTTGACCCATTTAGCAGAAGTCAGCCTGTTTAAGGCTCTGATATCTATTCTGTATGACTTAAAGCAGTTATGACATGGTCTGATTTTCTCACCCAATAAAGGAATATTTAATATATCAGTCTACTCTTCATTCTATCAGAAACAGTTATCACAGCTCGTACATTTTGTTTTGCTTGTAACATTTTTTATAAATATATGTAAGCAATGAGCCAAATTTAGTAATGCCAACATACTGAAGGAACAACATTTGTCTCTTATATATGATACACCTATATATGCACTGTGAAAGATACTTGTCTTTGAGTGAAGATTTAAGGTGATTAGACATATAAATAACTGCAACTTGAATCTTTACTGAAGCTCAGTATTTGACACAGAGTTCATGTTCACTGCTGTAATAACTAATAATGATTAATATAATAACTATAATATTGGCCATATTATATTTACATTACCAAAGTGATATGACTTTAGTCTCATGAACAACATTAGCTAAATGTTATTTGCTAACTTATCTTAAATGACTGTTCAGTACAGAAATGAAGCCCAGAAATCATGTTTTACAGTCCTGTGGTCTCAGCCTCAGATACTTATTAAATCACACAAAGCTCTTGTAGAAACAAACAAACAAATGAACAAAATATGTTCTCCTTCATTTCTGTCAAACAAAGTTGTATGACACGTTTCCAGCGGTTAGTATCATGGTTGCTAGGCAACCGTCCCATACAGACAAACTTGCCGTTTATTTTGCAAATCGAGCTCAACACTGCCCCTAGCGTCCTGGAGCACTTCCGTTGTGATTTGGAATTTGCATGTGTTTTGGATTTTGCAAGTGTTTTGGAGTTTGCAAGTGTTTTGGAGTTTGCATGTGTTTTGGATTTTGCAAGTGTTTTGGAGTTTGCAAGTGTTTTGGAGTTTGCATGTGTTTTGGAGTTTGCATGTGTTTTGGATTTTGCAAGTGTTTTGGAGTTTGCAAATGTTTTGGAGTTTGCAAGTGTTTTGGAGTTTGCATGTGTTTTGGAGTTTGCATGTGTTTTGGAGTTTGCAAGTGTTTTGGAGTTTGCAAGTGTTTTGGAGTTTGCAAGTGCTTTGGATTTTGCAAGTGTTTTGGAGTTTGCAAGTGTTTTGGAGTTTGCAAGTGCTTTGGAGTTTGCAAGTGTTTTGGAGTTTGCAAGTGTTTTGGAGTTTGCATGTGTTTTGGAGTTTGCACGTGCTTTGTCTCTAGGGGCCACCGTAGAATATCTCCATACCTGCAACACAGAAATATGGATCTGATCTGTGTGTGTCACGCGCCTGCCAGTACACCTCTCCTGACAAAGGAAAAAAGAGTGCACGCTGTTAAAAGAACTGCAGCGAATACGCTCACAAGCCACTAGCAATCAGGCTAACTTAGCATGCTAGCATTTCAGCTGCGTTCTCGGCTAAAACTCATTAAAAAAAGTATATTAGCAAACTCTGCCCTCCACAAAACTTATCCCGAACGAGTCTCTTAACGACAAACAAAAACGCGGCGGTTCAGCTGTATTCACATTTCAGCTTGGGGTCTGAACAAACTTTAATTAGCAGAGAGCAATATGGCAGTGACTTACCTCCAGCCATGCTGAAAGGAGCTGTGACCGGGGCACACATGCACGCGCCTACGTCACTACGCAGCGCACAAACACACACGAACGCACACAGACTCAGATCACACAGGTAGGAGAGTGAGATGCAAAATGACATATTTAATCCAAGAAAAAAGGTGTTTTGGGTGAAATTCACAAGTATTTAACACATATGTTACATTCACCCCCCCTGAATTTCACCAAAATCACTACACATCTGAATGGTACTGCAATACCGAGAGGCACAACGATGCTCAACTACCATCACGTCCGGACAAGGCAACCCAAGGATCTTATCCCATTGTCCAGTTAAAAAACTATCCGTAAAACGGATTAAAAGAAGTTGGATAGGTTGATCAGGCCTCCAACCCTTTCAGAACACAAAGGTGCAGCCTACACCTAGGGCTGTGCGATATGACCAAAATCTCATATCCCGATATAAGAATTCTATCGTCCCGATAATGATATAAATCACAAAAATGTAACATTTTCTGTAAATTCTGTGAATCTCGAGCAGCTCGACTTGCGGGAAGTGTTTCTAGCTGCGCGTTATGTAGCTGGAGACAAGTATTTTAACCGATGCATGAAACTATACATTTTTAGACATAAGTTGTAACGGCCGCCGTTTTCTTTGTATTTATTACATGGCGTGCTGCGGGGAAAAGCCTGTTCTAACGTTTGAGTCTAAGGTTTATTTTTTAGTACCTGGCGGCTCTTTTTTACTTCTCATCCGTAAATACTCTGCATCTTTCACGTGATTCAGTTTATTTTAAAAAGTCCCAACAGGATCTTGAGCTTTATTGTGAAAGGTTTATGTGGAACATAAACAAACGGACACGCAATGGTGTTACCGTCGTTGTTGCTAACCACAACGCATAAAAACAGGCGCTTGTCCGTCTGTAGTGTGGTTATATTAAATATAAGAGAAAGAGAGAACTTTAAGAAATTAATATAGCCACTACAGTGACCATCAAAATGATGAAAAAATATTGCCGTAAACAGTTTATTTTGTGACACCACGAAACAAACGATAGCGTAAAATGAAACGATAGATGTTTTTATATCGTCATCCGATATATATCGTTATATCGAACAGCCCTACCTATACCTCATCAAACGTGGTCCCATTAAACACGCACAGTGAGTGCGTCATGATGCCTCAAGGAAATACACATTCATAATACACAAAGGGATGACCAAAAAAACAGTCTATGCTAGAGGCCGAGCCTCACGTGGTGGTAACAGGCCCCATGTAATAGGCTTCTGGACCATGTTTTCTATCAGCCATTTGACTGACTTTACCACCCGACCTGCTCTGGTAACCACTCTGCCTCGAACACTGGCACAGTCAGGGTCATGTCTTGGCAAGTTGGATGGCTGCCCAGGATACGGCTGACCAGAGGTCTGATTTATGTCTGAGCCAGAAACAGGAACAGTCTGCGGAACAACAGCGTCCCCATGACAGGCACCTGGAGCAGAATCTGTGCCAGACTGTGTCACATCAGAGGTAGCGGAACAGTCAACCGGAGTAGGAAGAGCAAGGTGCTGGGCCCGCCCAGAAGGGCTTGCTGAAGTGTGAGTCGTGCAAATCTGAGAGTCAGGTAAGGCATTGTCCACGTCCACACCATCACATGAACCATGCTGACGATCCGTGGACTGTGGGGCCTGCCCTCCTGCCACAGAATCCACATCCATCCCATGGCTCAAATCCGAAAGGACCCACAAGGAAGTCCTTGCTGCGGTAGACTCCGTCTCTAGACTGCCAGGGTCCTCCAGATCCCCACAAGCACTGAGATCCCCCCCTCACTGGAGAAAAGGTCCAGGGACTGACTTCCCAATGAATCCTGAACAGGAAGGAAACTCACGTCCAACAGAAGGTTTCTGTGTACAACCTTACTCTGGCCTGAAGAGTCACTGATCCTCTAAATGTGGGTCCTGGGATGCCTCTCCACAACAGTGTAAACCCGAGGTTCCCACTTGTCTGCAAGCTTCTTCTTGCCCCGCTCGCCTTTATTGGCATGCAGCACGCGATCCCCAACATTCAGAGACACACCCTTGATCTTCTTATTGTATTGACGAGCCTGATGCTCCTGCTCATTGCTGGTGTGCTCCTGGGCGATCTTGGCAGCCTCAGACAAGTATGACAGAAGAAGCTTGGAGTAGCTGTTAAAGTCCACCACAATGGGATCATGCAAAACAGACTTGAACATAACGTCGACCGGTAGCCGTGGGACACGGCCGAACATCAAGTAGAATGGGGCATATCCAGTAGTCTCGTGAACAGTTAGCTCTCTGTAGCGTTTGTCCAGGGCAGGGGTCAGCAACCTTTAACACCCAAAGAGCCATTTGGACGCGATTTCCACGCAAAAGAAAACACTGGGAGCCGCAAATACTTTTTGACATCTAAAATGAACATAACACTGTATATATTGTTTTTTTTACCTTTATGCTTTGTGTGAACAACTAAGGTGTGTTGCTTAAATGCATGAAATGCTACAGAGAAAATTACATTTTATGTAATTAACACATTTTGAAGCAAAATTCCGCGTAAGTATGTATTTTACCTGGTTAATATGTGTGGCGGGGCGTGGACTGCAGCGCCGCTGCAGGGGAGGCGGACGCACCTCAGCGGTACCCGCAATCATGCCTCGCCGCCTTAACGTCTGTGCCACCTATGCTGTTGTGTTGGTGTGTGTCGGGCTGCGAGCTTTAACACCGGCTGTATGCGTAAAGCAACCGTGTGTGAAAAGTGGTCAATAAAAAGATGCTGAAAAGCGTGTTCATGGAAACATAGTCGGGTCTGCCGTGATATGTTTACAATGGGACTTCCGCGCCTGAACCTCGTACACCGTCTGCTGTACGATCGGGGTTGTACGAAATCACTTTCAGCTTTACGTACGACTGTAAGCTGTCGTCTGTGAGGCGTGAACGTGTTTGTTTTTGGAGAACAGCTGCTGACATAATGTGGATCCGAAGATCCATAATTGGCCTACCTGGGGTTGAAAGTCTGGCACGGCGTTTCGGTGGGTATATCGGCTTCCGCAAGTGTGACGCTTATTTTGATCGATCAAAAACTAATAGAATATAATTTTATATTTATATTTCAATATCACAACAATCTTCCAATTTAGAACTACAAGTTAAAAAAAAGAACTAACATAAATAAAATAGACTTTAGCTAATTACTTACAAAAAATTATTTATTTCCCCGACCCACGCGGAGCCGTAGAAGGACTAAAGACCCGCATGGGGCTCCGGAGCCGCAGGTTGCCGACCCCTGGTCTAGGGTGTTGATCATTTTCCTAAATCCCTCATTTTGCACAGTGTTGATGGGAGCCATATCTTTGGTCAGGTGATAAGTAATAGCCTCCATAATTTCTTTGTGCCTGCGGGAGTTCGATGGGTATAGGGAAGCGCTGTATAAGGTTCCCGTTATTGATGTTTGGGTGGTTGACCGGGACGGATTTTCTCCTGTCACTTTCTCGTCATCCCTGACGTGTTCTCCGTTGTTTCTTTCCTGCCAATTTGAGCATCACACGGCACAGCTTCTGTATCACGTGGTATAAGGCTCCGCCCTTGTCATTTGAGCAGGAAGAGCGAGCGCTTGTTTTCATGCAGATTACGTCCCGGATCAAAATGCGGTACAATCGTCAACGTCTTTTTTTTTCTTTTTTTTTAAATCGTTGTCATTTGGAAATGAGATCGCACATAAGTATGAATCGAGATCGCGATTTTCTAACGATTAATCGTGCAGCCCTACTCTTAACCTTTGAAAAACAGCTCGGAGCCGGCACAGGGCTTCCTCTTCAGTGGGAGCAAAGACCAGGAGGTCATCCAAGTAGCAGAGCAGACTGGTGAAGTTGAGGTCACCAAAGATGTTCAGCATCATGCGCATAAATGAAGCTGGGCTATTGCAGAGCCCTTGTGGCATCCGGTTGTATTCGTACAGGCCAACAGGCGTTGTGAAAGCGGTGTACTTCTTATCCTCCTCACATATTGGAATGTTGTAAAACCCGGAAGTTAAATCCATCGTGCTGAAGAAGGCATTGCTCCCAAGCGCGGCAAGGCAATCCGCTTGGTGAGGGAGTGGGTGCGCATCCTTAAGAGTTCGCGCATTCAACCACCTGAAGTCCGTACAAATCTCGCAATCCACCGTCCTTCTTCCAGACCATGACGAGGGGGGATGCATACTCGCTGATGGATTTGCGAATAATCCCTTTCTCCTCCATGTCAGTGAGTACCTGCCTTAGTTGTTGGTAATGAGCAGGAGGCACTCTTCTGTAAGGCATGCGGAATGGGCGTTCATCAGTCAAATGGATCCGATGTACAAAGCGTTTAGCTTCGCCACAGTCAAGCGGGTGTCTAGAGAAGATGTCCTCATACTGCTCAGCTAGCTCAACAAGCTCTCTCTTTGAATGTAAGCTGGCATGGCATGCGTCAATGTCAAGATCACCCAAACCGAGGGAACACAACCTGTCATTCAAGTCAGCCTCGGTAGCGGCTGGCCCACTGAATGGTACCTGGGCCATACTCGCCATCTTGCAGGAGTCCTGCGGGAAATCAAGGTCCTCCACCACAAGGCATGATGAAACAACAGCAACCCTCGAGTTGCGTTTCAAGGTTACTGGTTTTGCGGAGAGATTGGTCATCTCCAATGGCACCCACCGATCACCCCACATGGATGTGATCACCCGGCCAACAAGAACGTCTCTCGGGCCCGACCCAGAGGTGCAAGGTTCCACGATGATCGTGCTGCCTGGAGAGACTGGCACATTGCTGGGCAGCCTGCCCCATACCAGGTGCTCACACTGTGGGAGTAGTGTCACAGCACGAGGCAGTTTCACAGTGCCAATTTTGTCAGGAACCTCCTCACCCCTCCATCTGGTGGTGCATGACATCATGTCCAAGAAGTGCTCATAGTCAAGAAGCGAGTGCTTGCTCCCCACAGACACAAGCTTCCAATAGTCATCAGAATGTTTCATAACTCGCATCAGGTACTTGAGGACATTGGAGCCAATGATGCAAATAGCTGACCTGATTGGCTACCTGCCTGGACTTTTTTTAGGGGGAGGTAACAATGTTTAAAACAATAACAATAGTAATATTTATATTTATAACAAGGTGCAATAATAATTAATGTGCAATAATAACAGTGTGCAATACACATAACACTTATTCTTCTTTTTTATTTCTAAGTTAATATACTGTGTTGTGTTGTTTGTGTTGCATTGTGATGTGTCATATCGTGTCGTGTTGTGTTATATGTAGTACCGACGTAGGACAGTTTTTCCAATTTCATTGTACCACTGTACTATGTATGACTGTGCAATGACAATAAAGAATTATCTTATCTTATCTTATCTTATCTTATCACGCTGGCCCGACACTACCAAAACTGGCATAATGCATTTCACACCGTGGACAGTAAGTGTCAGGTCATAAACACACTTTGGTGGGTCTGCTTCCCACCACAGCCAACCAGCACAACACGTTCGGCTGACTGCGGTCCACTCACAAGAGCTCCAGCCTCTCTAAGTGACTTCTCGGCCTCTTCACTCATATTGCAAGCCATGGACCCGGAATCCATCATGCCCCTCAAGTTAACCTTGTCATCCACTGCAACTTGGGTGTAGAACAATTCACTAAATGTAGGCACTACTGCTGGTCCCTGAACCACGACACGGTATCCCTCTGGCGTTGTCAAACAGGTGTTGACATAAAGAAGTTCAAGATCCGATTCAACAGGATTGAGGGTATTAGGTTCATCCCCCACACTGCCCCTCTCCAAGTGTGGGTGATTCAGTTTTCCGAAGGCCAACTCTGCCTCGCAGCAGCTCCGGCCTCCTGTCCCTCATGACGACTGTGACAGTCCTTTTTCCAATGACCAGGAGCAAAGCATGCAAGACAGAGATTCTCTCTCCTGCAGTGCATGTGAGTGGAATGACCAGTGTTGCCACAGACCTGACAACTCTTCTTAAGAAAGGGCCCGCGGTTAAAACGCTGCGAAGGTGCAGATGCCGGGGCTGCAGACTGCACATTCTGACATGCCATCACGCGATCCAAGAGGCTGATCAGAGCGCGCATGCCAGTCACATCAAAAGCTTGGGTGTTAGTCGAACCAAGCTCGCAACCAACTGACTGCTGACTAGACTGAGTGGTCACAGGACATGTTGGAGACTGCTGGAACTGAGGAGTAGGCGTAGACACCGGGCAAGAAGACACTGATGTCCCAGAGAGACAGGTTGTCGAAACATCAGAACAGGAGTGAAGCAAGCTGCTGTGGGCGAAAGCTGACAAGCAAGGTTTGAGACTGGTGCTGTAGGCTGAGACTGCAAGGCGACACTGGCCTGCACAGGCTGTGATGCCATCACTTCTTGAGGCACAATAGAGCAGTTGTGGCTAACCTCTTGCCTCTGTGAGGTGTGGAAACTGCCCTGACTGCGTGCCCTGAGTTCACGCTGGAAGCTATCAATGCGTTCTTGAACCTCAGTGGTTGTCCACTCCTCAGCTGCTTTGATGCTGAGCCTGTTCAAGAGGATGGGGTCAGGGCAATACTTGATGAACATCATCGAGACCTCACGTCCCGGATCCTCAACATTACGCCCCTGCCTACGCAAGCACTCGTCAGCAACGTCAATAGCATTGTTTAGCCTTATCCAATATTCCATCACTCCCTCATGTTGTAATGGTTTGGTGTTATAGAAGTCAGCCATAGGCATAGAAGAGTAAGTCAATACACTAAAGTGCTGTTTCAGAACGTCAAAGATCAATTCAGGAACCTGGACATGGTCAAGTGAGGGGTTGTGACGTAGGGTGACCTTCACTACATCCTTAGCCTTCCCCATCAACCTAGCCAATATGTCACGTGATCGCTGATCTGTTGGTTTGTTGCGTTTTACAAAGTACATTTCCATCATTTCCACCCATTCATGAATGGAGAATTTATCACTGCCGTCACCCCTGAAAACTGGCGGCTCCTTGACGTCTGATTGCAAGACAAGTTTCATCCCAGACAAATTTAGCTCAGGAGGTCCCTGCTCAGCCTTAGAGGCTTCAGTAGGCATACTGGTCCCCTTATCACCTTGCAGCTGGGATACAATGGACAGACCAATCTGATTGGCCAAATCTGAGATGAGTGTACTCAACTCAGCATTGGCAGCTGTCTGCGGGGTCTGAATGTCACAGGGAGGAACCTGGAGACGAGTGGAACAAAACTTGGGAGCAAATGACACACCAACTTTAGGTGTCTGAAACTCATCCCCAAGAAACCACCCTCGCCCCAAACCAACATTAGAGGAAACCTCCCCATCAGGAACACCAGTTGCCTCTGAACCAGATGCTGACTCCATAATGATGAATAAAGCACAATCACAAAAAACACAAGATTCAAAATAGCGTAACTGTACAAAAGCAAAAACTTAATGTTAATCAGGATCAGAATTGAGCAGATTAAATGTCCAAGCTCATTTAAAAAGTACCACACAAGTTAGGAAAAGCAACCAACTTGGAACAAGGGCAATTCCGAAGAGCTCCCCATTGCGATCGAGATGACGTCGATACTTGATGAATTTAAAGGGTCATGGCACCAATGTAACCCGTTCAAGGGTTACGCCTGTTGTTGTTGCATTGTGTTCTGGCGTGAAAGTAAGAGGTAGGAGACAGTACTGGATCTTTGGCTCTTTACTGTACATCTGCAACACAGAAATATGGATCTGATCTGTGTGTGTCACGCGCCTGCCAGTACACCTCTCCTCCAGCCATGCTGAAAGGAGCTGTGACTGCAGCATCATTAATACTACAATAATATAATAAATCAAATACATCAAATTGTTTTAAAACATTAACTTAAGCTCTCAAAAACCAAAAGCACAAAATAAATAATATGTCACTGAAAAATCATCAGAAACAACTTATAAGAACAATAAACAAAATAATTCAAAAACAAATAAACAGTCAGATAAATACAATTCAATAACCAGGACCCAATATTCTAGTGTTTATAATTCAAACATTATACTTCAGTACAATCATATTAATAACTGCCATCCAACAGGCAATACAACACTGTACTTATAAAAACAATAAATGAAAGACTGCATCTCCAAAACATAAGAATATCTCCATACCTGCAACACAGAAATATGGATCTGATCTGTGTGTGTCACGCGCCTGCCAGTACACCTCTCCTGACGAAGGAAAAAAGAGTGCACGCTGTTAAAAGAACTGCAGCGAATACGCTCACAAGCTGCTAGCGATCAGGCTAACTTAGCATGCTAGCATTTCAGCTGCGTTCTCGGCTAAAACTCATTAAAAAAGTATATTAGCAAACTCTGCCCTCCACAAAACTTATCCCGAACGAGTCTCTTAACGACAAACAAAAACGCGGCGGTTCAGCTGTATTCACATTTCAGCTTGGGGTCTGAACAAACTTTAATTAGCAGAGAGCAATATGGCAGTGACTTACCTCCGGCCATGCTGAAAGGAGCTGTGACCGGGGCAGCCCGGAATCCCCATTGGAGTTCAAGTCCAACACCTTACATTACCCACTTTACCCACTCAGCTATCACAGCTGTAACAAGCTCTATGGAGTGGTTCTCAAAAATTCAAGTTAAGACAAACTTACAAGCCTGTATGTAACACATTGTCTGGACTCATTCAAACAAATTCTTGGTTTCTGCACTTGTTCTATGTAGTATTTGAACAATCCATTTTAAACATCACTATAAAATAGGAAAATACATATGCAGTTAAGTCCAATTATATTTTTTGGACAATGACACTTTTTTATTTTATTTATTTTACTTTCTTTTTTGTGTATTTTTGCCTCTGTGTAATGCAACACTGTATTTAGATAAAACCATTACGATGTCACTGAAGTTGTTTTTTTTTTTCATTTTCAATATACAAAACATAAAAATAGGGTAGGAACTCATATAGGTCTGTGGCTTGAAGATAAACTATCTTGGTTTCATCAGTTAGCCAACAGCTTTGGTAACGTCTCGAAGAAGTTGGAGCTTTTAAAACCACCCTTCAAAACTGAAGTTGAGACATGTCACAAGAGTTTTGGTTTTATCTTTACGGCATCATTTTTAACTATGTTGACAATGGGTACGCACATGTTTGCGAATTTAGTTTTATTATGTTTTAAAATTCATGATAATTTAGTATGAAGCACTTTTGCACCTCAATTTTCACACTGAGTCCAAACCATACTGAACATCACTGGGGAAATTTTTGCTC
The DNA here is from genome assembly GCF_013358895.1 of Oreochromis aureus. Taxonomy (NCBI): domain Eukaryota; kingdom Metazoa; phylum Chordata; class Actinopteri; order Cichliformes; family Cichlidae; genus Oreochromis; species Oreochromis aureus. The sequence goes on along the minus strand of NC_052944.1, from coordinate 50,695,475 downwards.
AAGCTCATAGCACAAGTCAACATCAAGTACAGGATCTACCAAGGAGATGCTGTGTCCCCACTGCTGTTATGCATAGGCCTGAACCCCCTCAGTGAGATCATTAACAAGACTGGCTACAGATACCGATTAGGGAATAGAGCAGTTGTCAGCCACCCCCTATACATGGATGACATCAAGCTGTATGCCAAGAGTGAACGAGACATTGATTCACTGATCCACACCACGAGGATATGAAGCAATGACATCGGAATGTCGTTCGGACTGGAGAAATATAATCGGATGATAACGAAGAGAGTAAAGATAGTCAGAACTGAGGGTATCGAACTACCAGAAGACAACATTGCAGACATAGAGGACAGCTACAAGTACCTGGGGAACCCACAGGCAAATGGGAACCATGAAGAGGCTGCTAGGAAAGCTGCATCCACCAAGTGCCTGCAGAGAGTCAGGCAAGTCCTGGGGAGTCAGCTGAATGGTAAGAACAAGATTCGGGCTATCAACACCTACGCCCTGCCCGTGATCAGGTACTCTGCTAGGATAATAAGCTTGACAAAAGAGGAGATAGAAGCCACTGACATCAAGACAAGGAAGCTCCTTACCATGCATGGAGGGTTTCACTAATGGTGGTGGCTAACCAACCGGACATAGTGGTGGTAGACAAAAGGACAAAGACGGCTTTAGTGATATGTGTAGCGGTTCTGAATGACAGCAACAGCAGGAAGAAGAAACATGAGAATTTTGAGAAATACCAAGGGCTCAGAGAAGAGCTGGAGAAGATGTGGAGGGTGAAGGTAAAAGTTATCCCAGTGGTAATAAGAGCACTAGGTGCTGTGACTCCAAAGCTAGGCGAGTGACTCCAGCAGATCCCAGGAATAACATCAAAGATCTCTGTCCAGAAGAGTGCAGTCCTACCAACAGCTAAGATACTGCGCATGACCCTCAAACCCTCAAGCTCCCAGGCCTGTGGTAGAGGACCCAAGCTCGAAGGATAGACCGCCCCGCAGAGGTGAACGGGGAATTTTATAGATATATATGAACAACAATCACATTTTCTATTGATCCTAATCCGCATATTGTAAGACTAATGAAGTTTTAAATTTTGTAACAAGCTAATATAAACTTTTCATATTGTTTAAAATATTATTAAACAACGCCAGCATAATTATTTATATTTATAAATTAAGAAGTGTTGTACTAGAGATGTCTAAGTTTAAGGATGACAAAAATAATTTGGTATTTAAGTTACATTAAATTTGTAAGAAGCAATATTAACATTGTAAGTTACCACAAAATATGTATTTTCATGTAGCTGAAATAACATGTTTATGTCAGTGGAACTGTATCATTTAGTTATTGCTCAGTCAGAAAAATCAAGTTATAGTTTTAGTCTTAGTGCTTCCTTGATATCTGTGAGAAGGAGAGCTAAAGTAGGCTGAGAAGTGTAGTTCAGAATTAACATTTCGATAAAAAGATTAGATTAGATAAAACTTTATAAATCCCTTGGGTGGGTTTCTCTGGGAAAATCAGCAAAACTTTACCTGCCCAGAGGAAGACGCTAACACTGTGAGCAGGGTTTGAACCTGGAGGGGGAATCCCCATTGGAGTTCAAGTCCAACACCTTACCCACTCAGCCATCACAGCTGTAACAAGCTCTATGGAGTGGTTCTCAAAATTCAAGTTAAGACAAACTTACAAGCCTGTATGTAACACATTGTCTGGACTCATTCAAACAAATTCTTGGTATCTGCACTTGTTCTATGTAGTATTTGAACAATCCATTTTAAACATCACTCCAAAATAGGAAAATACATATGCAGTTAAGTCCAATTATATTTTTTGGACAATGACACATTTTTATTTTATTTATTTTACTTTCTTTTTTGTGTATTTTTGCCTCTGTATAATGTAACACTGTATTTAGATAAAACCATTACGATGTCACTGAAGTTGTTTTTTTCGTCTTCTTCAATATACAAAACATAAAAATAGGGTAGGAACTCATATAGGTCTGTGACTTGAAGATAAACTATCTTGGTTTCATCAGTTAGCCAACAGCTTTGGTAACGTCTCGAAGAAGTTGGAGGTTTTACCAGCTTATAACTTTTAGCTTTTAACCACCCTTCAAAACTGAAGTTGAGATATGTCACAAGAGTTTTGGTTTTATCTTTACCGCATCATGCTTAACTGTGTTGACAATGGGTACATAAATGTTTGTGAATTTAGTTTTATTATGTTTTAAATTCGTGATAATTTAGTATGAAGCCCTTGTGAACCTGAATTTTCACACTGAATCTAAACCATACTGAACATCACTGGGGAAATTTTTGCATTTATTATCTCTGTTCAATAACTTCAGTTTCAAATTTTTATTCATAAACACAAAAGGCCCTTAAGCTACATGCACAATGACTACATTGGATTGTGATTAGGTAGAGGATCATCAGGGGTCCTTTGTCCCTCTTTGGGGGGGAAACTCCCACTGGGTTTAAATCTGGGACTCCCCACCAATTGACCCTTAGAACTGAAGAAGCTTCTCGGATGAGAGGTGAAACGTCTTTAAGCAACTCAAAGAAGTCCAGACGCTTTTCTTTCCAAGCTCCTTAGACTACGATGACCTGGATGACTGAGAACCTTCACAGACAGACTAAATATTGTACCTCATCTCTTATTTATTGTTCCTTTTATTGCAGCTTACTGGTATATACACCGGCTAGCGAATGACAGCCCGCTGGCCTGAGGCACTGTTCCACAACATCCTTGATGTGTGTGCTTACAACACATATATGGTGTGGACAACCATCGACCCAACCTGGAATCAGGGGAAGAGTTTCAAGAGGAGACTTTTCTTAGCAAAGCTGGGGAAAATTTTGGTAACTCCTCTTATTCAATGGTGCCAGCACATTCCCTCAAGACACCAGCCTCTGCCAGTCTGGTTAGGAGTGTGCAAGCCCGGCCCCAGCCGCTGCTGCTCTCCACCAACAAGAACATGGGCAGAAAAGGAAGCGCTGTGAGCTCTGTTCCCCTAGAGACAACAAAACAAGCCTAAGATGCTGCAAATATGATGCCTATGTTTGCAAGGCCAAGCTCACCTGAGTGTCACATGCCACTCATGTGCATGAATACACACACAGACACACACACATACACACACACACAGGCACGGCTTCATGTTGAGTTTGGTCTTTGATTTTCAATTTATTTTTTACATTACATGGTCATTTTGTAATTCATTTTCAGTGCCTATTTGTATTTTCACTGCAGTTATTTTATGTCTAACTCTATTTATTCATCTTAAATACTACTTTGAGACATTGTTCACAGCAAAAAAAATGTTGAATAAAAAATTTGGTGGTGAAAAATGGTTTTTGTAATAATTTAAGAGCAGTTAACAAGGACTGGTCAATTTTGACCAGGAACACTAAAGTAAGGGGGGTCGAGGTTCACAAAACTGGAGGGCTAGACCAACACTAGACAGGAGACGTGGGACCAGGACAGGCACAGAGAAAACAAGGGGAAAGAGACTGAATGCAGAAAAATGTTAAAATAAAACATGAAGCACACGACAGGCAAAGAGACACAGACTAGATACAGAACAGAGGGAGCACGGGAACCAAAACCTAAGAACTAGAAATCCTAGCAGAAGACAGAACCAGAATAAAACTGAAACATAAGTTGATAATTATCAAAACAAAAACACTGAGTCATCAGACTCAGGACCATGACAAATAATACCTCTATGTTCAGTTTATTCAGTATAAAAATAAACCAAGGTATCAATATTTCTTTTGTTAATGACTATTTTGTCTGCCTTTCAAACAGGCTCCAAGGAAGGAAGCAGACTGTATGAGGACCCTGCAGATAGACCAGCATGAAGTCACTATAAAATTGATTTAGTTCCCAGAATTAAAAAAAAAACAAAATCCAAACTCTTTGCTTCAAAAGAACTAAGTAAACCTTGCTTAAGATAACTAAGTTAGGGCAAATTATTAATTCTGAGTGGGGCACACTAAGCTCAGAAGGACCTTCAGGGTGCCCATTGTGCATGTGCAAGATACAAAAGAGCCACACTGTAGTTCTGTCCAGTGTAGTACGATTATGGATTGAGTTTCATTTTCATTAAATTGCCTTTGCATTCCTGGGCTGTCTCATCAGACTTAATAGTTTTTGGGGTTTTTTTACAATGACTTTTCTGTTTTGGTTTGTTTTGGTTTGTTTGTTTTTTAATTTTGGGTCCCTTTTGGATGCAATTTTAGAACAATGTCTTAGGGATCAATAAAGTATTCTGATTCTGATTCTGATTCGATCTTCACCTACATTGGTTGAGTTAAGCAATCACTCTTGGCATGTTCCGTTCTTAAATGTTCTTATATTGACCAAATATTATGATTCCATTCCGTTGCCTAGCAAACAACTAAACATTGGCCTAAAATAACCCATTGTTTAGCACTGTATCTTTGTTATTTGAGAACATCAATACCAAATTTATATCCACATTATCTCTCTCTCTCTCTCCATATATTTATATGTATATATATATATATATATATATATATATATATATATATATATATATATCAACTACATCAGTTTGCCAACATGTTTGTATAACAAATCTTGTTATCCGATATTATCATGAGTTTTTGTTGCATTGTTACATTACTAGAGGCCATTTCCACCATGAATGGATTTAGAAAAGGTTCAAAGAGATACATAAAATTCACCACAATGCAGGGGCATGCCAGAAATCCTGCAAAACAAACAAACAAACAAACAAAACAGAAAACAAACAAGCAAAAACTTATGTGGTGGGTATAAATAACTTCATAGCTGGATCAAACATTCAAAGCTCCGATCTTACTTTATCTAAAATGTCATTTCTTTTTGTGTTTGGCTGTGTCACTTCCTCATTTTATGATAGATGCTGAGATAAGAACCTGTATATATTATCTGTGCTTTCCTTCAAAGTTTGTAGCTACAGGCTGATACTAAGAAAGAAGAAGAGACGGTCATTCTGCATCCCTCTGCACACACACTTTCTGAAGTTTCATAACTTTGCTGTATCGTCTGTATCACCATGAAGATGTTTCCTGTGTGTGTGTTTGTTTGTGCTGTGATGATTCTGACCCATGCTGCTGGTGAGTATTGTGAGTATTTCACTGTACAGTCTTATTTGTAAATAATGGCAAAAGATTTAACAGCTGTCCTTTTTTCAGTTCTTCCTGAAGGAGGGACTGCAACTAATCAAACAGGTCAGTCAGCATACTGCAACATTTTTGCAAAAATGTGCCCCTTAAGTTTTTGCCTAATTATATATCATCTGCAGTTACATAACATGATTTGAAATTTAGATTTTGAAATTTCCTCTTTATTTTCTATTTACATGCGGCCAAATGCCTGAATGATTTAACATCAAAACATGTTTTTTCTATATCACCTTATTGGGTTAATAAGAAAGAAAGATATACATGAATAAATAAAAATTACAAGGAAAAATACATTTTAAGATTTAGATTAGTGTCATAAATTAAGGAGAAAAACAAACAAAAGAGGGGCAAAAAAAAGAAAAAAAACTGTGTAAACTAAATAGTGTAAATTACTGGAGTTCACTTTTCAAGCTGAAAAGAAGTTTACACATTTGAACTCTTGTGATCACAAACTACAAGATCAGTTATTTAGTCTAGTTGTTCTCTGACTTGGCTTTCAGATCAGTGTTAATGGCACAGTAAAATGCCTAACCTACCCGTCTTCCTTGACATTTAAAGTTACAATGATGGACTACAAATAAAATAAAATAAAATAAACGCATCCAATGTCTATCTTAAATTGGCATAGGAAATGTTCCCTTAATATTTCCTTCAATGCCATATGCTACAACTTAGAGCTCCTGCATTCTGATGACAATACATTTTTACGAATTTTTCATTGTTTCATGTAACTTGGTATTTGTTTTCTCTAAAAAAAATACAACAAAACATTATCTTAATGTTATTTAATCAGCAGTGTGTTGTGGACTTTTTATACACCTCAGCACTGTGACTATGTGCTCTGCCACTTTGTGGTTGAGTAAATGCTTTGACTTTGGAATAATCAGTTGACACTTGCAGGTGATTTGTTTAGGAGCATCTATAAGGAAGAGATTTAATGAGCTGGCTTCTTGCAAAGGTGGCATCCTATTACTGTATCATGCCTGACATCAGTGAGGTCTTTAGACTGACCCATCCTTTTACAAATGGTTGTAAAGGCACACTGCAGCATTACTGATAGAGATATGGACAAAAATCCAAACATGCAGTTTGAATTTAAAAGATACTGAGTTGAGTTGAAAAGAGTTGAGGTCATGGTAGTTTCTAAACAATTAGTTTTATCATTGTAATGGTCACTTACAATCCCCATCTGGGTCTGAATTAAGTCTTCTGAGTGGAAATGTTGATCTCATGTGGAAAAACCAAAAATGTACAATTTTATTTTCCCCCAGTCAAAAGGCACCTGGCCAAGAGGTCCTCTGATTGTCCTGGAGGCTGGACTCTGTTGCGTGGTCGCTGCTTCCTCTATGTTCCAGGACCCATGACATGGGCTAAAGCAGAGGTAAGTTTATTTTATTTGTATCGTCGTCCACACTTGATTAATCCATATCCTTTTACTGTAACTGAGTCCAGATGTTGCTCCCCACTTTCCATCTCCATTGAAGAAAAACTGCTTGTCCATGGGGGCCAACCTTGCATCTGTGCACAGCATCACAGAGTACCATGTGATTCAGCACATGATAATGACTGCCACTCACGGCAACCAAGAAACCTGGATTGGAGGAAGTGATGCACAGGAGGTATTTTGCTTAGTCTTATACTATTACTATTAATTTATGTGTGAATGACTTTGAACTAGACCCTCCCTGCTATTTTAAATGAATATATGTAAAGCCTACAGCAGAGAGAGTACTTACAATGAAACAGACAATGACAATAGATTAAATCAGAAACAGCATGAAGAATACCTGAACTGGAGGTAGAAAATGCAGAGAATGCAGAAACAGTAGACTGGCCAAAGCAGCTATAATAGTGTATCTGTGAGATTTAACAAATTAATTTTTAAGAGGATATGATGTGGGCTTGCATTAATGTTAGCTCATCAGCTGGGACAGTGGCTACGCTTGACCATTTGGTGTGAATAAAATCGATGCAATGCACAATTTCCCTCATCTAGGAGAATGCCTGGTTATGGACTGATGGAACGGCTTTCCACTATTCTAACTGGTGCCCAGGAGAGCCCAATAATGCCGGGCAGAACCAGCACTGTCTGCAAATTAATCATAGCGGTAAACCAGAACACAGTATTTCACATGATTAATAAATGTCTTAATTACTTTAAATGATAACAAGTAAAAGTCAAAAGGATTGTCTCAGGTGTTGATTTGTGTAGAATTTTACTGATTTCTACTTTTGGATCTCACAGGTTCCAAGTGCTGGGATGATATAGGGTGTCAGGCACATCAACCTTCTGTTTGTGTTAAGAAAATATGAAATATCTATCAAAATACACACTGTTTGGTGTGCAATGACTTTTGTTTTTCATTCTTCATTTGGCTTTACAATTTTTGTTTCATCTTTTGTCTCTAGCATAAAAGTTTAGCAACAAAATAAAAAGTCTATGTCATGAATAGTGGCACTCCCAACCCTAGTTCTAAACCGTAGCTTAAATTTTCAACTAAATTTTCAACTGTGGAAAAGTATAAAAAGTATTGCTCATCTTTGCGCATCTTTTTTCTGTAAACTCTTCTTCCTTTGCAATAATAAAACTCTCAAGCATGGTTGTGTGTTGCATCACTTGTGTTTTAGTGATGTGTGTGTGTGTGTGTGTGTGTGTGTGTGTACAAAGCAACCTGGATTGGAGGAACTGATGCACATGAGGTGTGGTTAAAAATGTTTGAGTTAAATATAAAATTAATGCAGGACCACTGCAGTCAAATGAAGGGGCTAGAGGTTGGTTGGGGGGTTTTGATGCACAGGAGGTACTTTAATCATGCAAAATAATAGCTATTACCCTCACAAAATTTCGCCATCTTACAACGCTGTGATTGCAGCCATTCCCCAACTCTCTGTGAATGGTACTCATGGCCATTGATCAGTGTTCTTTGATCAGTGGGTTTTGGTCAGTGATTGTTGATCAATGGTCATGAGAATTTGCATAATTATGATTAAGGAACTGACCTCACAGCCCATTGTTCCTTCAGTGGGCTGGTTTCAGTCATTATGCAAATGTACTGTTTATAAGGTTTGGGGAAACCTGCAGTCAGCTGAGACTGAAGAAGTCACTTGGATGAGTGACGAAACGTTTCTCCCACAAAACGCTACGTCCAGATGAACAGATTCAACTTTTGGAAACCATCTAGGGTGTTCTGCATGACCTGGAAAACATGGCCTCTGCATGTGCACTCTTAATGGGTGGGATATATGCACTGAATCTCAGTTAACCTCGAGACTGAAAGCTTTCTTTGAAGTACTTCAGAAGCTCTTCCTTCATCTGTATGTCAGCAGACTCTTTACCAAGGTACAAATGCTCAAGAATAAACTGAATAAATAAGCCAACCCTTAATTTGGATGATGTTCTGTCACATGGACAGGAGTTTTTCAGTGGCTGAATGGGAATAAAATGGTAATTTGTTGAAAATGACAGATAAAGGAAAAACTACATTTAAGAGAAATTTAATTTTGAAAAGTTTGTAAACTACTACAATTTGAGAGATTTTACTCTTGTGGGGGCTAGTAAGAGACAATCAAAAGTATTGAGATTTAAAGGATTTAATTGAGAGATGATACTGCACCAGAAATGTTGAAGGGTGGTGTGTATATTAGCGTTCAAGGCATATTGTTATGAGGTGGAAATATGTTCATATTCTGTTTATGCTACATTGTGTGCATTGTAAAGGTAATTGCAATACATACTAAGAATAAGGGTAAGTTAGCAATGCAAGTTTTTTGCCCAAACACTGGTAAAATAAACGTTGACAGTGGCAAGTGTTAAATGGTTACTGCTGTGCTGTTGCAAAAAAACTGAAAGCTGACAAGCTGTTTTATTGTTAGACCATAATGTTGGCATGTTTTATTAAAGTTTTATTTGGGATGGTGATATAATTTTCTTTGATTGCTAATATCAGTGGCCTATTTATTATTATTATTATTATTATTATTAGTAGTAGTAGTAGTAGTAGTAGTAGTATCATTATTATTACATTAACTTTTTTAAATTGTGGCTGTTGAGGTGGACACTTCACTTTGCATTGTTAAAGGAAAACACTTCACTGGCGTTGTGTTACTGGACTGACCCTAAGCAATCATTGCAAATAGCAACTTTGCTATCCATTTTAGACACTTAAAGAAAAAACCCTCCACAGACCTTACTAGCATCACATATGCGTAACTCAAGTGTCCTCTTATCAACATGTTATGTGGTCTTCAATGTTTTTTTTCTTCTATTTCTGGCAGATACAGACATTTAATTTAAAGTCTTGATGTTGCATCTGTCTACATACTGTTAGTTACTAACCTTAATGAGCTGTTGTGTTTTATTTTGGACTGGGTTTACACAAATGCTCACTGAATGTGTTGGCAATAAAAGAAATTTAAAAAAATAAGTTGGATGTACTTAATTCATTTGTGTGGAACCTGTTAACAAAATAGATTTATGTAAAACTAATTAGTAAAGCACAAGGTGGCTGAAAATATAATATTTGAATTAATCTAACTTAAATTTAACATTTTACTGCCACAAATAAGAAATGTGTTTAAGTAACTAATGTAAACTATCTAACCTATAAATATATTATTTATGTTCATACAACATAACTTGATTTAGGTAGTCTTAAATATCTCTTGTTAATCTTAAGTAGCTTTTTAGAAATTAGATGAACTAAAGATTTTTGCTTTAAACTAACACAATGCAATTTCGTGGAACCTGTTGACAAAATAATTTTAATTAAAGTCAACGTTTCATTTTTTTGAGTGCACTGGCTCCCTGTTAAATCCAGAATTGAATTCAAAATCCTCACATACAAGGTCTTTAATAATCAGGACCCATCTTATCTTAATGACCTTGTATATATAACAACCATATCACCCTATTAGAGCACTTCGCTTTCACACTGCAGGCCTACTTTTTGTTCCTAGAGTATTTAAAAGTAGAATGGGAGGGAGAGCCTTCAGTTTTCAGGCCCCTCTTCTGTGGAACCAGCTTCTAGTTTGGATTCGGGAGACAGACACTATCTCTACTTTCAAGATTAGGCTTAAAACTTTCCTTTTTGCTAAAGCATATAGTTAGGGCTGGACCAGGTGACCCTGAATCCTCCCATAGTTATGCTGCAATAGACGTAGGCTGCCGGGGATTCACATGATGCATTGAGTTTTTCCTTTCCAGTCACCTTTCTCACTCACTATGTGTTAATAGACCTCTCTGCATATCTGTTATTAACCTCTGTCTCTCTTCCACAGCATGTCTTTATCCTGTTTTCCTTCTCTCACCCCAACCGGTCGCAGCAGATGGCCCCGCCCTCCCTGAGCCTGGTTCTGCCGGAGGTTTCTTCCTGTTAAAGGGAGTTTTCTTTCCCACTGTCACCAAAGTGCTTGCACATAGGGGTCATTTGATTGTTGGGTTTTCTCTGTATCTATTATTGTACAATCTACTGTACAATATAAAGCGCCTTGATGCGACTGTTGTTGTGATTTGGTGCTATATAAATAAAATTGAATTGAATTGAATTGAAAGTGAAATGACTTTAGTCTCATGAACAACATCCGCTAATTGTTATTTATAGCTAATCTTAAAATGACTGTTCAGTACAGAAATTCACCCAACAATCATGTTTTTACCGTCCCGTGGTCATGTAAAACCAAATAAACAAATGAGCAAAAGAATTTTCTCCTTCATTTCTGTCAAACAATGCTGTATGAAATTTGTCCAACGGTTAGTATCATGGTTGCTAGGCAACCTGGGCAGCGTAACGGGGTAGACTGTCCAATTTCTCAAGCCTCGCACTTCCGGCCTTAGCGGTCTTTGAGTACGCGGCCCGTGTAGACCGACGAGAGGAAGTGAGGGAGCACGAGGGAGAGAGCAGAGATGGGGAAACATGGATAAACATGAGGGAATAAAACACAAGGAGAAACACGGCACAAGAACTCACACTATTAAATAAACACAGACACACAGAGGGAGACACAGAGGGGAAACACACAAGGGCGAATCTAATAAACAAAAGCTAAACAGAGTAACCAAGGCACTACAGAATCAACCCTAGAATAACAACGTAGACTAACATAATACAAAATGACAAAAAACACCAGAAACTCAAAACACTGGGTCAAAAAGACCCAGTACCATGACACCTCCTCATCATGTGTTATTTTTTTGTATCTTATTGTGCGGTTGTGTGTTCTCATGCCGTCAAAAGCAGGAATTAGATGGAGGACACAGAAGCACAAAGCATCAGAGTAAAATGATTAAAGTAACAAGGTAACATTTTCATGGGATTCAGCAGATTAATGTGCAGATTAACCTAAGACAGGTGTGAATATGAAGCATTGTTAGAGATATGCTAACGACTACATTTGAGAAATTTAGCTTCAGTCTTAATCAAAACGAATGAAAGACCATTTTTTTCAAGGAGGCATTTCAGGCTGACATTTTACCAATCAAATAATCATTAAATGTTTCTGTTCAGTCTGGTTATGGAGTAACATCTGTACTAGATGAGCTATTCAAAGCATTCATTTATTACAAGATAGACTTTGGGGCGATCGTGGCTCAAGAGTTGGGAGTTCGCCTTGTAATCGGAAGATTGCCGGTCCGAGCCCGGCTCGGACAGTCTCGGTCGTTGTGTCCTTGGGCAAGACACTTCACCCGTTGCCTACTGGTGGTGGTCAGAGGGCCCGGTGGCGCCAGTGTCCGGCAGCCTCGCCTCTGTCAGTGCGCCCCAGGGTGGCTGTGGCTACAATGTAGCTTGCCATCGCCAATGTGTGTGTGAATGGGTGAATGACTGGATATGTAAAGCGCTTTGGGGTCCTTAGGGACTAGAAAGCGCTATATAAATCTGAGCCATTTACATTTACTGCAACAGAGACGGTTGTTGCTCTTTCATCTTCTACTGCAGAAAAGAGAATGGATATATTCTCAGTGAGTGTTTAAAACTGAACTCAAAGCTTACATAATGTTCTTAAGTAGCACAGATACTCACAGACCAGTTTGATTCAATGCTTAACATTTTAATGATGCATGAGAAAGAAGATGAGAAAAGAAGTTGTTGGGGTTTTTGGGGCTTTTTTAAAAGTTTTTGCTAAAAGTATTCTTTCCATTACACATTTCAATTGCTCCTTTCAAAAGAAACAATCCAGCTCTATTTTATCTCACTTGTCGCTTCATTCCTTATGCATTGTTACAGCAACCTGCCAATTCTTGTCAGAAACATTCACACCAATGGCCTACTAGAGATCATTGTGTAGGCCTCTAGAAGTACTCATTCTTTTCCTGCTTGCATATACCTGTCCTGCTGATGCATTAAGGATCTTCTACAGTAGAGGTGGGCAACTCCAGGCCTCGAGGGCCAGTGTCCTGCAGGTTTTAGATATCACACCTGATTCAAATGATTACTTCATTACCAGGCCTCTGGAGAAATTAAAGATATTTTGAGGAAGTAATTTAGCCATTTAAATCAGCTGTGCTGGATGAAGGACACATCTAAAACCTGCAGGACACCGGCTCTCAAGGCCTGGAGTTGCCCACCCATGTTCTACAGCCTGGCCAGCTCTATTAGAGTAACGGCCGGTCTCCTGGTAGCTCCTCCATGTTCTTGAGACTGTAACAGGAGACACGTCAAACTTTCTGGCAGTGCCACATATTGATGTGCCATACTGGAGGAGTTGGATTACCTGTGCAACTTTGGAAGTGACCAGTTATAATCTTGTGCAACGAGTAATGACACTGACTGAATCCAAAACAAAGCAAAACAAAAAAACAAAACCGACAAAAAATTACCAATATCCCTGAGAGTTAATTGACTGGGTTCTTTTTAAGTGTTCTTTAATTTTACTTGGTTTTTTTTTGAGGAGTGTATTATAGTCTGTCTCACTCTGGCTAGCTACTAAGGCATCAAAATGTTACAAAAGATTATAATTCCATTTGATTTTAAGTTCAGTTGGGTTTTGTTTATATAGCACCAGTTTAAAACAGCATCATGAGTTTAGCAGCCAGAGCAATCTTTTCTGTATGATTATGCATTGGGGTTACATTGCTCATAATTAGAAGTACAAGCTGAAGTTTATTTAGTGTAATTCAACACTGTGGATGATCAGTCAACCATCATATAACAGGAAGAAAATAGAGAACATAATAATCAATAAAACATTTGTAAGTTCCCACAAGAAGCTGGTTGAGAGCAAAATTATCATCTTTATCCTACATGGAGATAATTTTCACCTTTATGGGCAACTAGTTACTGGTAGACAGCAAGCTGTCATGAAAGTATAATTACTATATTTACTGTAATATGAGAATATTTTCAAAGTCAAAATATCAGCTACAGACTCACCTCCTCATGTGCTGTCAACTCCCGTTTAAAAAAACACACTATGTTGGCATATCAGTCACACATGAAACTGTATCAGTGTTTCTTTAGAGAAGGATAGAAGCTCAGTCAACACCCTGATCAAATACCAGTGAAATGTAACAGTATGTAAATTAAAAAACAAAAAACAAAAAAACAACTGTTTTTTAAAAACCGTAACTAAATGTAGTTCCTGAGCAGCCTGGTTAGTGTTTATTTATGAGAATACCTCACAGCTTTCTCCACTCAGCTGACACCATCTGATAGAGACACATAGCCCTGAGGTCTGTCCTACTGAGGTACCTGATCCGTCTAGACCAAAGAGAATCACTTTCATAGTACTAAGGTCTTTAACTAATTGCCCTCAGATGACTTGTGTTGTGCTTTAAATAAGTAGAATTCAATAATTCCCACAGACTCACCTGATCATCTTAAAGTTTTTAGATTAAGCGGTTCTGTTATTTGTATGTAACGACAATCACTACAGTAGGAAAAGCATCATTTAAACATAGCATAACATGGCTTGGTTATGAGGAGGTACCAAGCAAGTTACAGCTTGGACTGAATTATTTTACCACCAACTGAAAAAATGGCAAATGTATTTGTATTTGTAAACATTTGTAAGTTTGTACAAGATGGTGATTGAGAAAAAAATATCATCTTTATTGTACCACAGGTTACACCTTAAAAAGAAAGAAGCCACGGATGTATTCCAGCCCTGCAGACCATCTTCACCTTTATGGGCAACTAGTTAGTTGTAGATGGTAAGTTGTCATGAGAGAAGTATATTTATATTTTCTGTAATATCAGTGTTTACAAAGTCATTGTATCAGCTACAGACTCACTTCTGCATGTGCTACTGTACCAACTCCCATTAAAAAAAACTGTTGGTACTATCAGTCATACATGAAGCTGGTGTTTCTTTAGAGAAGGGTGGATGCTGAGTCAACACCCTTATCAAATACCACTGAAAGTCAACAAGGGTTGTTTACTGGTTTTCATATGCTTATTGTTGGGTTTAGCATTTTCAAGGTTCTATTTAATGCAGATGGTGATTTTTTGCTATTTTTTTGCCCTGCTTTTGTATCTCTTTTTCTGCAATAATGAATGGAGTGATGCTTCCATAAAAGAGAAAATAAGTTTCACTAGGAGGCTACAGCTTATGCCCTTTTGTTATGGCTTTTACTCTCTCAAATCAAGTGTTATGTTTGCGAAAAAATATGTGAATTTCAAAGTTCACAGTCAGCTTTATTGTCAAAGACCATATATACACTGACAGTCATACACAGGAATTTGAAATTACAATGCTCCCATGGCCCTCAGTGTACACTAAAACAATCTAAAGATAAAGAGATAAAAATAAAATAGGTGTCTTATGCTTTGCGTCTTACAACGCAATATAATACTATACAATTATATAAACGGCATTGTCCAACACAATCACAGTGATTGTGGGCAAGTTTTGTGTGCAAGTGGGGGCGGGGCAGTCAGTGAAAAGCCAATGTTGGTGGTTCAGAGTTTTGTATGTTTGGCAGGGGTTGGGGATTCAGAGGGAAGAGGTGAATGCAAGTCTGGAGTTCGTGTGAGTGAGAGCAGGAAGTGAATTCAGCATCCTGACAGCCTGATGGACGAAGCTGTCTCTCAGTCTGCTGGGGCTAGAACCATATTAATTATTTTTAATAAGCAAAAGCAATCAACTTTACGTAAAGGAACAGTAATAATCACAGTAATTATCACCTTTTCAGCAGATTTAAATGCTGAAAAGGTGACAAGGACTTATTGAGGTGCCTGTCACCATCATCAGGTTTAAATAAATAACACATTTGTGATGCAAAGTGATGCACGTTTTCTCAGAATCTCATGTTAAATTACAACAGGCAAATTGTCTTTTCACACTTCCCCCACAGGAAATAAAAAGGAACACATGTTTAAAAGATTTACAATCAGCTACATTATCAAGTGTACTAATATTACACAATGAATATGCATGCAAAATCTATGCATCAACCTCTAAAGTACATATGAAGGAAGAGTGATGAGAGTCCATTTAGTGGTTTAAAAACATTTTCACAGCCTCACTAAAGCCTACAAGTTTAAAAATGATTTAATTATTAAGCTTCAAAGCAAATCTATTCAACTTGTTGTTTGTAGAGTGCATTTATTAGAACATATATGTAGAGCTACCTTTTTACTGAGGACTGGCTTCCATCTGGTCACTCTACCATATTGGCCTGATTGGTGTAGTGCTGCAGAAATGGTTGTTCTTCTGAATTGTGCTCAACAGAGTAGTGTTGGATGCCTGTCACAGTCACCATTTGGTTCTTAGTCTACTGCAATTGCTCAGACTCGCTGGGTGGCAAACTCTGGGAAGAGTCCTAGTGGTTCCAAACTTTCTTCCATTTACGAACGATGGAATGGGACAGTAAGAACTTCCAGTGGCAGCAAACAGCGCTTTCCATCCCGGAGTGGTAGCTGAGGCAGAATCTGTGGTTCATCCTTGAATATGAGTACATTTTCAATGGGATTCACCTGGCTCTTGGTGGTCCTGAAGGCGCTGCGCTTCTCCACATCTTCCTTTGCCTGCACTCGAGCCTCCACAGTGGAGACTGAGTGCCACTCATCGATCTTTGGCTGCTTACTGTCCCGCATCTCTTTTCCTTGCTCATCCGCCTGCCTCCTTACCAATTGGCTCTTCATCTCGATGTGGCTCAGCAGCTCTGCTTCCCATCTCGGCTTGTCGAAGGCTCAGTCATTCATTCTCCCTGCTTTCTCCACCAAGAGGAGGCAAGCCTCCTCATGTCGCTGCTCTTCACATTCGGAGCAGTTTCCTATGGTCAGTAAGACAGACTTTTTTCTCCTATTCACCACAAGTCAAAGACTACTGTTCAAACCTCCACTAGCCTAGCAAACGCAAGACTGCTAATTGTGAACTTTCTGTCTATTTCCATTAAAACTGTTCCACCCTCTGAGGCTTTCATCAAGGACATTTCCGCCTGTAAATCTGATAATTTTTCTCATCCTGTGACCATCCCAGAACCTGTCCCTCTGCCTGTTCCTGCTCTCAGGGAGTCTCAGACCCTGCATTCCCCTGCACCCACTCCAGCTCCCCAGGTGAGTGTGGATAAGGCCCAGCCAGTCCCTGTCCGTGTTTCCAGAGTGGCTAGGGCTCAGTGTGTCCCAGCACCCATACCAGTTTCTCATTTGGGGGCAGCTAGTGGAGGCCGGGGACTGTGACACTCACCAGTCCCCGGCCTCCTTTCTTCCACTTAGCCACTCTCCCATATGCTCTTCCAGTATTTCTCCATCTCCAGCTGGTGGTGCTGTTCTCATATTGTGCCCCTGCCACTGAAAGTACACCTTTGATGGTTCTGTGGAGAACAGCTGGTTTATTCTCTTGCCTTCTATCTCTCTGGTGTACCTCTTCAAGCAGCTGGCCAAGGCTGTGAGTCTTTGCTTGGCAATTTCCATGGCCTCAGGTATGGACAGCTTGCTGTACTTCTTAGGCACCTTCTTCATCGCACCTTTCAGCATCTCTGACAGTTGCTACCTTGATCTTGGCCTCTAGTCACTAGGAATTGCTCTTTGTGGCTGTTCATCTTGTAGGCAGCAACATACTGACACTTCGCGTCTTCCATCCCACTTGGGACTTAGTACCCAATGTCGGGTGGGGGTGATATGATATCATCCTGCCTCATAGTGTGTCACAGCTATTTCAGCTCACTTTCATAATGTTTCATAGTAATTGTTTCATTGAATACCACTGAGTCACCTAATCCCCGTGCACTGTAGAGAAGCCATCTAGCTGATTAGCTAATAGTTTATGTTTTCCTTCTTTTGTTCACTACAGATGTGTTTCGACATCATTGTAAATAAAGTAATTGTTCACGTCACAGCTCGAAGTCTCAGTTTGAACCTGTTTTGTGTCCACTCCACGCTCTGGTGTCAGCCCATGAAAAGAACACACCAGTTTTTCCAGTTGTTTATTGCAATTCAAGTCGTTCAAGTCCAATGAATACCTTGAAATGGTACAAAGGTAAGTGGTGAACTGCCAGAGGTTTAAAAAAAAGGTAAGGTTACACAAAACTGAAAAATAATGTACATTTCAGAATTATACAAAAGGCCTTTTAAGGAAAACAAAATGTGTTAACATTTTAAAGCTAACTTACATACAAGCCCTCTGTCTGCATAAAAGCAGTGTTGGAAAACACTGTGCTACCATACGCTTGTGAGCATCAGTTGAACAGTGTTATGTCTGCAGAAAGTCATGTGTTGCTACAAAAACTGTGAGAAAAAGGCAGTTAACAATGGAAGAGAGACAGACCATCATAACACTTAAAAATGTAAGTCTTTCCTACAGAGAAATTGCAAAGAAAGTTAAGGTGTCAGTGAGTACAGTTTCCTTTACCATCAAAACGCACTCAGAAATTGGGCAAACTCTGAAAGGAAGATATCTGGCAGAGCCAAAGCCACAACTGAATCAGAGGACAAGTTTCTGAGAGTTAACAGGTTCTGTGAAAGGTGGCTCACAGGACAACAGTTCTTCAAGAAGCTCACTTCTTGTATTATTAAGAAAAAAAAAAAAAAAGCAATAATAATAATGTCATGGTGTGCTGTCCAGCAGGCAGGATAAGGACCCAAATGCAGGACTCAAAATGGAGGGGTGAATAAAAGGAGGCAGCTTTATTTCTGCTGTAGATAACTCTTCATGCAGAAAAAAAACGAAAGCCAGGATCTAGAAATACAAACTAAAATCCAAACACTAAGACACTAGGAAGTTAATGAACTAAACTGAGAAACAGAGCTAGGAAACTATGAAGAGTACAGAGGGTAAAACACACAGCCTGGTGAGGGTACGATGCAACGAATCATCACTTTCTCAAAAATATTTGTAAAGGTAGACAACATGACTGGGTGTTTCTTTTTAATCGATTGGCCTTTAAAAACGTGAAATCTTACTTGTGACCCAATATTTTGGTTGATGTACATGTAGTGTATCTTGATATCAAACAGTATTGTCTATGAGTTTCTGGGCAGAGATAAATATAACCAGATTTATGCCTTAAAATTAAAGCCGGATGTTTTACTTGCAGTGCTAGGCTACTCCCTAACCTCACTGGCACTTCGACATCCTCTTCAGAAAGCCTTACTGTTTGGTATGATTGTAGCTAAAAGACATATTCTTAGAGCTTGGAAATCACCATCTCCTCCCTTGTTTAGGGTTTGGCTATGTGACATGATTGCATATTTGTATACTGAAGAGGTTCGTTATCATCTGGCTGACAAGGACTTTCAATTTGTTGAAATCTGGGGCCCTTTCCTCAATCATATTAATGGGGATTCAAAATAATTTTTAACCCATTTGACTGCACTTTGTGTTTATGCAAAACCACACTTCTGCTGGAGCCTGATTCTTTCCTGGACTTGTTCCCCACATTTTTTTTCTTGTTTTCCTCTTTTTCTGTTGTTGGTTTTTTTCTGTTTTTTGGGGGGGGTTTTGTCTTTATTTCTGTGCTTGGATGTTATTGTTTTTCAATTTTGTTTCCTTTGTCTGGTGTGATTATGTGTCATTTTGAACTTAAAATCTTATAAATAAACATAAAAAAACATTCAAAGCTCCAATCTTACTTTATCTAAAATGCCATTTCTCTGTGTGTTTGGCTGTGTCACTTCCTCATGTTGTGACAGATGATGAAATAAGAACTTGTATATATTATCTTTGCTTTCCCTTCAAAATTTGTAGCTACAGGCTGATGCTAAGAAAGAAGAAGAAATGGTCATTCTGCATCCCCTCTGACACACATTCTGATGTTTTGTAACTTTGCTGTATCATCTGTATCACCATGAAGATGTTTCCTGTGCGTGTGTTTGTTTGTGCTGTGATGACTCTGACCCATGCTGCTGGTGAGTATTGTTAGTATTTCACTGTACAGTTTTACTTGTGAATGTGGCAAAAGATTCAACAAGTGTCCTTTTTTTTAGTTTCCCAGAAGGAGGGACTGCAACTAATCAAACAGGTCAGTCAGCATACTGCAACATTTTTGCAAAAATGTTTAAGTTTTTGTCTAATTATATATGGTAAATGGCCTGTATTTGTATAGCGCTTTACTAGTCCCTAAGGACCCCAAAGCGCTTTATACATCCAGTCATCCACCCATTCACACACTGGTGATGGCAAGCTACGTTGTAGCCACAGCCACCCTGGGCCACACTGACAGAGGCGAGGCTGCCGGACACTGGCGCCACCGGGCCCTCTGACCACCACCAGTAGGCAATGGGTGAAGTGTCTTGCCCAAGGACACAACGACCGAGACTGTCCAAGCCGGGGCTCGAACCGGCAACCTTCCGATTACAAGGCGAGCTCCCAACTCTTGAGCCACGATCGCCCTAATTATATATGTCATCTGCAGCTACACAACATGATTTGAAATTTAGGTCCCCTTTATTTTCTATTTACATTTACATTTCCTTCATCTTTGGGGGGCACTGTCACTTGGTGTTCGCTCTCTCTGCGGTAGAGTATCATTTCCTGTTCCAACACACAGTGGTGTGTTTGAGTAGTTTATCTGCATAGCAATTTAATTTAAACAGTTAGAGAACTTCTTTTTTCATAGTATAATCTTCACGTGCTTCATCCGAAGCACCTCTCTGTGTACTCACTCACTAATTATTCACTCAGTGCGTCTTTACTGTTTCGCTAGCTTAGCTCGTAGCCGACTCACTAGCAGCATGGCCTCTTCACCTGTTCCTGCACTTTCCTGCTCATTGTGTCGGATGTTTAGTGACTCCCTGGCCTCCGTTATCAGCATTGATACTTGTAATAAATGTAGCCTATTTGCAGCTCTGGAGGCCAGGGATTACTGAATTGCAGACTCGGCTTCACACCCTTGATTCACCCGTAGCTAGCCAGGCCCCTGTAGCAGGTGCAGCCGAATGTCACGTATGCCCGCTAGCTGTCCCCAGCAGACCCTGAGCAGCCAGGAAAAAGGATGTCGGTGATGGCGAGGAGGAAGCATAGTCTTAAACAAAACCTGAGAACTAGAATTACTAAAATTACTACTAAACTACTAAGAATTCTTGAAAGTGTAGTTAACAGCTAACAGATCATCTGCAGAGAAATGGTTTATTTGAAGAGTTTCAGTCAGGTTTCAGAGCCCATCACAGCACAGAAACAGCTTTATTGAAGGTTACAAATGATCTTCTTATGGCCTCTGACCAGGGGCGATTATAGGATCAGAGCTTCAGGGTGCTGAGCACACAGAGAGCGGCCCAGCCAGGCAAGATAAACTTTACTCGTCACAATGAGACTTCTTCCCTGTCTCTGTCAGTCCCTGCACCCTGGTTGGTTCTTTCTGCATCTCCCCATCGCGTTCCCTTTTCTGATCTCTCAGCGTCCCTCCCTGTTCTTCTCCTCCTTGTGTAATGAAATGAACCAAACACTAAATCATATAGATAATTAGGAAAATGTAATGAAGGTGTTCTGTTCAGAATGAAGTCTAATGATATAAGGTCATGGTTCTCAAACTGTGGTACATGTACCACCAGTGGTACGTGAGCTCCCTCTTATGATACTTGGAGGAAAGTCATAAATAGTTTTTGAAAATAAAAATACTTCAAACATGTACAATTCGATCAAAAGAAGTACAAAGAGAGCACTCTGCTTCTCTTTACAGCTCCTCACTCCACCAGGCCACTGTTTGGCACTTTCTGATGCACCAAATGTGGTGCACATACTGCTAGATGGTCCAAAAGTTGGCCTACCGATTATTGGCTAAGGTTTTAGTAGAGTTGTTAAAATATATCATCAATTTTAATCTCCCCAATCAATGGTAAATGGCCTGTATTTATACAGCGCCTTAACAGTCCCTAAGGACCCCAAAGCGCTTTACATATCCAGTCATCCACCCATTCACACACACATTCACACGCTGGTGATGGCAGGCTACATTGTAGCCACAGCCACCCTGGGGCGCACTGACAGAGGCGAGGCTGCCGAACACTGGCGCCACCGGGCCCAATCAATGTTAATGTTATGTTGGAATGTTGTTAAAGAGGGTAAAAAAAAATCTTTGTTTTGCAGATTCTGTATAGCAGCTTTAATATAGGGAGAGCACAACTTCCCGATTGTATGAGTAAAATTAGTTTTTTTTTTCTTTGTCAGTTAAACAGTTTCTGTTTTGCCTGTCACTATTCCCTGTCTGTTTTCCTACCTGGTTCTTCCTGACCTTGTACTTTCTCCTCGTGTCCCCCTCTTTCCTCTCTCCCTCTTTGGACTGACAATCATACACAAATAGATTGTATTTAATCAGATGAAAAAATTACATTAATATGAAAAAAAAAATACAATTGTAAACATACACGGCAGACCCAGTGGCATTTTGATCATTTTTATTAATACTTTGACAGTTGCTGGACCCACACAGAGCGGCAGCTCTCCCGCTGCCAGCTCAACACATAACAACCAGCACATTCGCCAAAAACTCCGAACTTTTAATCCAGTGAGGCGTGATTGCAGATGCTGCTCAGGTGGGTCAATCGCACCTGCAGCAAACCACGCCCCTCCACACACCCCTATCACCTGAATGAGGCCGGGGAACCACCCGGCCGAACCTACTCCCCCTCCCCCAGGAGCGGGAACCGGCCGCAAGCCCCTGGGCCAGCGACAGGAAGGTGTCTGTTCTGGTGGCTGCCCACCCATCCAGCGGCGTCGGTGATGAGGTGGGTCCGGGGGTCACCCCCGTATCCAATGGCAGCCCCGGAGCTGGACCGGGGGCCACCCATATGGCAAGCAGCGGCACAGCTGGCGTGGCATTGAGCCGGGGCTAACAGGCAGCTGGGCAGGCGTCCAGCACGCTGGACCCCACCACGCACCGGCCACTGGTGGAGGTGAGACCACTCTCCTCAGCCCCCCGAACTAGGCAGCTCCCCTCGCTGCACCTCCGCTCCTCCCAGTTGGAGTGGCTCCCCGCGCTGCGCCTCCGCCGCTGCCCCTCCCGGCTGGAGCGGCTCCCCGCGCTGCCTCTCCCCGCCGCTACCGGATCCTCGGCTTTTTTCCGGGGTGCAGGAAAGGGCACCGGCACCGGCCCCTGCCACAGCGCCCGTTTCACACGTGAAGGGTGGAACGGCGCTGTGGCAGGCTGCGTGCTGGCTGGTCGCACCCTTTGGCCGGAACAGGCGCCGGATCTGACCGGTTCTCCTCCACTGCCACGCTGTTGGAGCACACTGGTGGGGTTGGCGGTGGTCCGGACCAGAGCTGGGCAGCCAGGCCCTCCATCCTCTGCAAGTGGAGCTCAGTCTGGACACGCAGTTCTTCTTGCCGGCGTTGTGCTACCACTGCCTGCTCCCGCTGGGTGGCCGCCAGTTCAGCCACCATTCGGGCCAGCTCCTTGCCTTGCCGGCCTGGTCGTCGGTCTGCTGTGCCCCCCATCCTGGGTTTCGGCACCACTGTAAACAAAGTTCTCCCGCTGCCAGCTCCACATAACAACCAGCACATTCGCCAAAAACTCCAAACTTTGTAAGCCAAACTTGCTCATGTGGGTCAAGCGCACCTGCAACAGCACCGCAAACCCCGCCCTGCCACAACTATTAAGCTCACTAATAAAAAAGTCCTCTCTCAGTGTACTTTGAACCAAAAGGCAAATAACCAAACCACATGCACATCTAATAAAAGCTATAAATATTGAAACACTGAGCCAACATTATTCTTGATTGACTGATCATTTGATCTTACAATTTTACCTGAATGTGGTTCCTTTTTTTTGAAAAAAATTCCTTATATCCATTATGAACCTGGCTGTCTCTCTGTACACACACACACACACACACACACACACACACGCAAACCACACAACAGGAGTTACACAGTTAATGGGCATCCAGTCAGTTAGCTAGTTAGTACCTTGGGCACATGCACATATGACGAAATAAGGAGTTTCTCTCATTCAATTTAAAACAGGACAGTAATAACAACAGTAGGCTATGGACAATTTTAAGTTTTAGATTTTAAATAGGCTATATACATTTCAATAGGAGCAACAGGATGGTCAAGTGTCGCTGATTTTACTGCAGAGCAGGACGGATTGTAGGGTAGCAAATGTTGTAGGAAAACAAGTTTTCAACACTGTAGGTTACCTGGGTGTAATGTTTTTTAGGTAAAAAGAAACATGGTCTGACTCCTACCTAACTAAAGAGTAACTGAAGGTTAAATGCAGCTAACATGTCCTGTTTTAAGCCAGGCACTCACATCGCCACTCCGCTGCCTCTCAGCCACCATCGCTCTGGCAGAAAGGGCGCTAGAGCCAGAGTAGGGGAGAGGCGAGATGGAACAAACCATTTGAGGGGGAGATATCAATACTTTTGTTAATATTTTTGACCAAGATATGTCCTTCAATGCGCATATTGAACAAATATGTGAGACTGCTTTCATCCATTTGCACAATATCTCTAAAATTATAAATATAGGCTGGACTACTGTAATTCATTATCAGGAAGTCCTAAAAACTCCCAGAAAAGCCTTCAGCTAATCCAAAATGCTGCGGCAAGACTACTGACAGGGACTAGAAAGAGAGAGCATATTTCTCCTGTTTTGGCTTCCCTTCATTGGCTTCCTGTTAAATCCAGAATTGAATTCAAAATCCTGCTCCTCACATACAAGGTCTTAAATAATCAGGCCCCATCTTATCTTAATGACCTTGTAGTACCATATCACAATATTAGAGCACTTCGCTCTCACACTGCAGGCTTACTTGTTGTTCCTAGAGTATTTAAAAGTAGAATGGGAGGGAGAGCCTTCAGTTTTCAGGCCCCTTTTTTGTGGAACCAGCTTCTAGTTTGGATTCGGGAGACAGACACTATCTCTACTTTCAAGATTAGGCTTAAAACTTTCCTTTTTGCTAAAGCATATAGTTAGGGCTGGACCAGGTGACCCTGAATCCTCCCTTAGTTATGCTGCAATAGACGTAGGCTGCTGGGGATTCCCATGATGCATTGAGTTTTTCCTTTCCAGTCACCTTTCTCACTCACTATGTGTTAATAGACCTCTCTGCATTGAATCATATCTGTTATTAACCTCTGTCTCTCTTCCACAGCATGTCTTTCATCCTGTTTTCCTTCTCTCACCCCAACCGGTCGCAGCAGATGGCCGCCCCTCCCTGAGCCTGATTCTGCCGGAGGTTTCTTCCTGTTAAAAGGGAGTTTTTCCTTCCCACTGTCGCCAAAGTGCTTGCTCTAGGGGGGGTCATATGATTGTTGGGTTTTTCTCTGTACCTATGAAGCGCCTTGAGGCGACTTTTGTTGTGATTTAACGCTATATAAATAAACTTGAATTGAACACACACACACACACACACACACACACACATATACTTACACAACGCACAGACAAGGTATTCTCTGTATGTAAGACGTTATATGTTAATGACCCTATGCATATTCATGTAACCACAATAAAAGGAGTGCTATGGGGAACCTGGCTGAGAGTCCGACGGAGGTCCAGTGGGTGGAACGACACTTGGCTCCAGGCAGGTCTCCCTCATGCATGAGTAGCACAAGGAACTTTGCCTACTTGGTGTTCAATGCTTTTGCTGTGTAGTTAAATTGTCTCGTTCCAGCGGTGGGCCTGTGCTAGACAGACCCAACAGTTTCCAAAACCCCACAGTCAGGACATGCTATATTGTATTTAGATGGAAGCTAGCGAGCTAACTTCCTGCTAACTTCTAACTCCGTTAAATGTCATAAATTCCGTTTTCATGTATGCCTGGATGTTAAACTCAATTATTACACCTGGTAGAGCAGAACGCTGACCATTTTATTAAAGAAGAAAGACTTTAGACAGTTTTTCAACTCTCAGTAATGCCACAGTGATCGTTTGATATATGGACCTGCAGCGGAGTTTAGGCCCAGACACGGCTAGTGACGTCAGACTTAAAGACCGGATTATTTGAATCCAAAATCAAATTTTTAAAAATGCATTAGGTTAATTTTAAGTTGACAAATTTTACTAATGTAATGTCACAAAATGACATGTATTCTAGACAGACAATTGAGATTGAGACCCCTGCAATATGTAGTACATGTGGAGATATATGCAATATCTCCTACATGTTTTATCATTGTGCACACATTTTACAGTTTACAACTCAGGTTTTATTATATCATAGTATTTTAATACAGTTATGTTCGTACAGTTCTGTTTAGCCATCTGGGTTATGGTGACTGTTGCTAAATTGGATGGCCATAAGGCACACCTATATGCTTTTATTTTGGATTTCTGTGAAATCAGCAATTTGTAACACTGATGAAGCGCTAATGAATTAATACAGGCTAGGTATTGAGTGAAATATTAGGTTATTATTAATCAGAAGATTTAGGAATGCTACTGGAGCTGATGGGCAGTAATTAATTCTTCCTGGCATCGTTGTATTTTTTACTCAGTTGTATATAGCATTTGTATTCTATTTTTATCTTATTGTATATTTTATTCTATTTTATTCTGCTGTATATAGTATTTTACTTTATTCTATTCTGTACAGTTGTGTACTGTATTTATTCTTATTTTATTTTATTCTAATTTTTGCTTCATAACTTTTGCACTGTCCACTTCCTGCTGTGACAAAACAAATTTCCCACATGTGGGACTAATAAAGGTTATCTTATCTTAATAAATACACACAACACAAAATGCTTTTCCAGGTACCATGTATTTAACCAAACCCCAAAGAAAAATAACAAAAAAAGAAAAGGAAAACTTAAATAATCACTCCTGCTGCAGCTATTCAATCAATCAAAAACCCAGTGGGGGTGCACAAAGACAACTAAGCAAATTCTTCTGGCTTATGGTAAATGGCCTGTATTTATATAGCGCTTTCTAGTCCCTAAGGACCCCAAAGCGCTTTACATATCCAGACATCCACCCATTCACACACACATTCACACACTGGTGATGGCAAGCTACATAGTAGCCACAGCCACCCTGGGGCGCACTGACAGAGGCTTATGGCTTATACCAGGCAATATATATATATATATATTCTCAAAAAACAAAAAACAAAAAACAGTTCCCCATAAATAACACATGTTAACATCAAAACCACTGATCCACATTGAAGTCCATGAGTTTTATCTAAATGTCCATGAGAGATGTCCAAGCGCTATTGTCCATAAACGGGGGGAATGGTGTGTATGATTGTGGAAATCAGTGCGTTTGGAAAATGGGGACAGAGCGTCGTCTTTGATAGCTTCCTACCCAACCAGTGGAAGCCTCAATGCAGAATGAGTCCTGCTCCTAGCCGTTCATGGGCTCGCCATCCTTTTTCATACTCAAAAAGGTTCACCTGGCCTGTCACAATGCCATTCATCCAACACTTCTGGTTCATCCAACAATACCCATGACACTGTCCTGAGGTTGTCAATTGTGCTTGTATAAAACCTGCCACCTCTCCCACCTCTGTTTTGTTCTGTCTGCAAAAGTCGGTTGTTGCGTAAAATCCTTTTGAGTGTACATTTGCTGATAGTAACGCTATGTGATTCAGCTAATAACCCAAGCATTTCCTCATTTTTGAAGCCACGCTGAAAATACTCAGCAATTTGTGAATTCATGACCAGTCTCTGTAATACTGTTAGCATATCTGTAGCATTTGTAGCTGAGGGCTTCAGCTTCCGGGTAACAAGGAAATGACGTCATTCATGTAGATTACTGATTGGCAGAGCTAACTCAAAATTTTCAGTTATTTTTTTGAAATTTTGAGTAATTTTTCTCAAAATTTTGAGGTTTTTTTTCTCAAAATTTCGAGTTACTAAGTCGAAATTTCGAGAAAGGTAACTCGAAATTTCGAGTTATGGATCTTTTTTTTTTTTTTTTTTTTAGTGGCAGAAACAGGCTTCCATAGGGCGTGAGGTTCTGGGGGCACTCCGTCTCTGGGCTGGGGCCCTGGCCAAGCCTCAGGGGCTTGGGTCCTGGTTGGTGTGTTGCCGGGGTTGTGGGCGGGTGGGTGTATGGGGGCCCAGTCCTGGCGCAGGGTGCCGCCTGTGCATCGAACCACCTGGGGGGCTCTTCAACTGGTGGGGGAGGTTGTCACATCCTGCAGGAGATTTCCTCTCTTCAGGAACTCTCTCTGCAGGAGGGGGAGATACAGGAGAGGTGGAGGAAGATCTCAGCCTGGGTGTCTATTGTCTTGTGCAGTCTGGAAGATGAGTGGATGATGGGGTGGGTGCAGTTTTCTCTGTGGTGGGGTCAGGTGGACTGTCCCGGGGTCTGTGGGGCCGGGTGGCGTTGCTGCACTGGGCCCCGGTCCGGATGGGCCTGGGCCCCCCTTTCCCTGGCGGGTTGCAGAGTATGGGGGTGCCTACTGGGGTCAGCGGGGGAGCTGGCCCAGGGAGGGGTCACTTGCCCCTCCCTTCCTTCCCTCCCCATCTCCAGCTGCCTCTCTCTTCCCGCTCCACCACAATCACCCACACATGCAGGGCTTTGGGGTAGGGGTGTGTCACCAGGGTGCAGAGGAGACATCCCCCCCCTCTGTCCCCTTCTGGCTGCCTCTGCCTCAATTTTATCCCACAACTTAGACATTCACATTACTCACACTCTCATTACACATACATATAGGATCTTGGGGGTGGGCACGCTACACGGATTCCAAATTACCATCAGGGTGTACACCTCACCCCTGGCGTCGTTGCCCACCTCTCAATTTTAAATACACGTAGACATTGAGGGCTAGCAGGAGGGGCTATACGCTTACCTGCTGCTCTGGCAGGTAGCTCCATGCCCTCCTGGGTTTTAAATGCACCTTAGAACACACATACATCAACACTACATATGAGCGGGTGGAGGGAGGTTTGGAGTCTTCCTACACCCCCGTTCTCTGCGGCCTGCTGGAGCGGGGGGGCTGGGAGATGGAGTTGGCCGTCCGACTGGGGTCTTGAATGTGGGGCCTCCCTGCTGCTGCGGAGTCGGGGCAGTCTGCTTCTCCCCACCGCAGGGAAAAGGGTAACACCACTTGGGTCTGGGCGCAGTTTCCCCTCCAGGGGCAAGGGCACGTAGACCCGGGGCTTAGAGTACGCTTGGGGGGAGTGTGATTGTGTGTACAGTGTCTCTCTATGTCTGTCTCCACGTTGGGTGAGTGTTGAGTAATTGTATATGAGAGCATGAGGGTGGGAATAGATGTTTGTATCTGTGTGTGCCTGTTTGTCTGTGTCTATATGTCAGGTTGGGTATCAGACACCACCTCTCTGGGGACATCTCAGGCCCTCCAAGGTTTGAGGCCCATCTCCCCACCACTTCCCCTGCCGGTGGCAGACTCCCTCGGACATCGGTGCGTTGGTGGTTCTTTGTGTCCGGGGTGGCGCCCAGGTACCCACCGGCTCACTCCTTGGCAGCTGCTTATCGGGGCATGGAGCCTGGGGCTCGCTCGGGCCACTCGGGGATGGGGTGCCTTGGCCTCTCGGCCCGGGCTCGGTCACTCAGGCACAGCTGGTTGCCGGCGGAGCTCACGGGCACGTCACTGCAGCCCCCCCCTGGCTTCTGCTCCGCGGCTGCTGAGTGACCCCTCATCTGGGACTCTCCTCAGCTCTTTCTGGGATAGTGGCGCGGCTGCCCCTCTGTTGGTCTTCCTTGGTCTCTTGTGTTCTGGGGGCCTCTGGATGTCTGGAGTTTTGATCTCCTCCATACCTGCTTCATGCCCTGGAGGACGGGGCAGTGGCCCCCCACACCCTCTAGCAGATCATTACATGAAGGAACCTTTTAAAAACAAGCGCGTTCATGCTCACAGGTGTACACACGGGTGATCACACACACAAACTACACCCTTTTTGGCTCCTACCTCAAAGCACAGACTGCGCTGTCGATCTCACGTGCTGCACAATAATGTTTAATATTTAGTATTTACTGTCATATTCCCATATATCATTGTGATCTTGTTTATTACTCTCGTTTTCTTCTGCTTGCTTTCTTTTTTCTTTCTCAACAGGTGATCCAGGTGATCGATATATGTATTTTTTGTCTGCTTATTCTGTTGGTTTTTGTTTTTTGCCCTTTTTCCCCATCCCTCTTCTGTTTTTTGTTTTTTTTTTCTTTCCCTCTTTCTTTCTCCCCTTTCTTTCCCCCAGTCAAGTCTGTCCCGTATTCAGCAAGTGAAAATAAAATAAACAATAAAAGGTGAATCAAATGGACCATTACGGCAAGGCTGGGATGGTCCATTTGGTAAAGTAAATCCGTTGGGCATCTTTCTTCGCCTTTAGACAATAATTCTGATGGCAAAAGAACCAAACGGGACAGGTTAAAAAAGAAAAAAAGAAACAGGCTTCCATATACTTCTCTATTCCGATACAAGCCAGATTTTAGACATCAATAACCTACAACCCAGTAGCATGGCAAAATGTGCAATAGACACGCTGGTCCAATGTGTCCATTTTGCACTTTGCCTTTTGTGTTCAATGGACACGCATGCAGAAGTTGCAGTAAGCTGCAGTACCAGCAGAGGGAGACATTTTATTTCAAGCCATCTCTCTGGTGTACCTCTTCAAGCAGCTGGCCAAGGCTGTCAGCCATTGCTTGGCAGTTTCCAAGGCCTCAGGTATGGACAGCTTGCTGTACTTCTTAGGCACCTTCTTCATCGCACCTTTTTGCAACTCCGATAGTTGGCTAACCTCCCTCCGTGCTACCTTGATGTAAGCCTCTAGCCTCCTTCTCCATGGAGGGTACTGGCCCTTATGGCCAAGCCAAGCATCTCAGTGATCACTACGCTATCCAGCTGCTATATGTATGTATATATATATATGAACTCATTTCATATTATTAAAAATATTATTAGACAACAGAAGCCACATTATTTATATGTATAAATTAAGAAGTGTTGTACTAGAAATGTCTAAGTTTAAAGATGACAAAAAATTATTTGGCATTGAAGTTCAGAAATCAGAAAATTCAAGTTATTCTACGTACCATGTACTTGTAATTAATAACTTGCTCTAACTTAGTCATCTTAAGTAAATTGTACATAGTTCAGGCTGCGAAATGTAGTTAAGAATTAACATTTCAATAATATAATATAAAGAGTGGTTCTCAAGTCTTTATTAAGACAAACTTACAAGCTTGTATGTAACACATTGCTTGAACTCATTTAAAAATAATAAGTTAGCATATTTTTTTAAGTTCAATAAGTAGCTAATATGTCCTGTTTTAAGGCAGGTGCTTCCACCTCCGCTCCGCTGCGTCTCAGCCACTATCGCTCTGGCAGCAACGGAGCTAGAGCCAGAGTAGGGGAGAGCCGAGCTGGAACAAACCACTTTGGGAGGGGGGAGGGGTTATCTATACTTTTGTTGTTAAAATGTTCCATCTCAATTACGTACTGTATGCTTTTTATATTTTTAGTTATGTGTCCCACAAACAGCAAATATTGTCAAAAAAAGTAAGAAATCTTTAAATGGGCAAAAAAATCGCCCCTGGGTAGAGGACCCAAGCTCGAAGGATAGACCGCCCCTTGGTGGGTGAACGGGAATTTTATAGATATATATGAACAACAATCACATTTTATATTGATCCTAATCCGCATATTGTA
Organism: Oreochromis aureus; assembly: GCF_013358895.1. Taxonomy (NCBI): domain Eukaryota; kingdom Metazoa; phylum Chordata; class Actinopteri; order Cichliformes; family Cichlidae; genus Oreochromis; species Oreochromis aureus. The sequence continues at coordinate 50,664,341 of NC_052944.1, read as the reverse complement.
AGGCTAATGAAGTTTTAAATTTTGTAACAAGCTAATATAAACTTTTCATATTGTTTAAAATATTATTAAACAACACCAGCATAATTATTTATATTTATAAATTAAGAAGTGTTGTACTAGAGATGTCTAAGTTTAAGGATGACAAAAATAATTTGGTATTTAAGTTACATTAAATTTGTAAGAAGCAATATTAACATTGTAAGTTACCACAAAATATGTATTTTCATGTAGCTGAAATAACATGTTTATGTCAGTGGAACTGTATCATTTAGTTATTGCTCAGTCAGAAAAATCAAGTTATTCTACGTACCACGTACTTATAATGAATAACTTGCCCTAACTTTGTTCCCAGAACTTAAAAAAAAATATGCAAGACTATTTCATTAGAAAAACTAAGAACAATTTACTTAAGATGACAAATTAGATTGGAATTTCAGTGTACAACTGAAAGAAGTGTATTTTAATTTTACAAAATATATTAGCTAATGAGCATGTGCAATGGAAATTTTCAAAGTAAACTGTCAAGCATAGTAAACTGCTACAATCCTGGTTTATTATTTCTTAATCCTCTGATGACAACCCTACCCTAACACTGTATTTTTGAAAAGGGCAGAAAGGACCCCATAAAAAAGAAACTTGTGTTTCTTTACGCTACGTCCAGATGAACAGATTCAACTGTTGGAGATTTACTTTCCTGGATGATTGAGAATGCATCAAGACTTGTCTTTCTTTACTTTAATACAAATGACAGCCTCAGAGGTTTAAGATAATGAAACAATGCAGAATACAGTTCTTCTTTTGCTCAAATTCTATTTTTAACCATTAGTTGCAAAAAAAAAGAAGTCTACCTAGAAGTCTTGTGTAACTTTGTGCAACTTCTCATTTATTTCACAGTGCAAATGATTTTACTCATTCAATATGTTTCCATGCACAATTCTTCTTTTCTTTTGATGGTTTTAGTGCTTACTTTATATCTGTGAGAAGGAAAGCTAAAGTAGGCTGAGAAGTGTAGTTCAGAATTAACATTTCGATAAAAAGATTAGATTAGATAAAACTTGATTAATCCCTTGGGTGGGTTCCTCTGGGAAAATCAGCAAAACTTTACCTGCTCAGAGGAAGACGCTAACGCTGTGAGCAGGGTTTGAACCTGGAAGGGGAATCCCCATTGGAGTTCAAGTCCAACACCTTACCCACTCAGCTATCACAGCTGTAACAAGCTCTATGGAGTGGTTCTCAAAAATTCAAGTTAAGACAAACTTACAAGCCTGTATGTAACACATTGTCTGGACTCATTCAAACAAATTCTTGGTATCTGCACTTGTTCTATGTAGGATTTGAACAATCCATTTTAAACATCACTCCAAAATAGGAAAATACATATGCAGTTAAGTCCAATTATATTTTTTGGACAATGACACTTTTTAATTTTATTTATTTTACTTTCTTTTTTGTGTATTTTTGCCTCTGTATAATGCAACACTGTATTTAGATAAAACCATTACGATGTCACTGAAGTTGTTTTTTTTTTTTCATTTTCAATATACAAAACATAAAAATAGGGTAGGAACTCATATAGGTCTGTGACTTGAAGATAAACTATCTTGGTTTCATCAGTTAGCCAACAGCTTTGGTAACGTCTCGAAGAAGTTGGAGCTTTTAAAACCACCCTTCAAAGCTGAAGTTGAGACATGTCACAAGAGTTTTGGTTTTATCTTTACGGCATCATTTTTAACTATGTTGACAATGGGTACGCACATGTTTGCGAATTTAGTTTTATTATGTTTTAAAATTCCTGATAATTTAGTATGAAGCACTTTTGCACCTCAATTTTCACACTGAATCCAAACCATACTGAACATCACTGGGGAAATTTTTGTTCAAGCTCATAGCACAAGTCAACATCAAGTGCAGGATCTACCAAGGAGATGCTGTGTCCCCAGTGCTGTTATGCATAGGCCTGAACCCCCTCAGTGAGATCATTAACAAGACTGGCTACAGATACCGATTAGGGAATAGAGCAGTTGTCAGCCACCCCCTATACATGGATGACATCAAGCTGTATGCCGAGAGTGAACGAGACATTGATTCACTGATCCACACCACGAGGATATGAAGCAATGACATCGGAATGTCGTTCGGACTGGAGAAATGTAATCGGATGATAACGAAGGGAGTAAAGATAGTCAGAACTGAGGGTATCGAACTACCAGAAGACAACATTGCAGACATAGAGGACAGCTACAAGTACCTGGGGAACCCACAGGCAAATGGGAACCATGAAGAGGCTGCTAGGAAAGCTGCATCCACCAAGTGCCTGCAGAGAGTCAGGCAAGTCCTGGGGAGTCAGCTGAATGGTAAGAACAAGATTCGGGCTATCAACACCTACGCCCTGCCCGTGATCAGGTACTCTGCTAGGATAATAAGCTTGACAAAAGAGGAGATAGAAGCCACTGACATCAAGACAAGGAAGCTCCTTACCATGCATGGAGGGTTTCACTAATGGTGGTGGCTAACCAACCGGACACAATGGTGGTAGACAAAAGGACAAAGACGGCTTTAGTGATATGTGTAGCGGTTCCGAATGACAGCAACAGAAGGAAGAAGAAACACGGGAATTTTGAGAAATACCAAGGGCTCAGAGAAGAGCTGGAGAAGATGTGGAGGGTGAAGGTAAAAGTTATCCCAGTGGTAATAAGAGCACTAGGTGCTGTGACTCCCAAGCTAGGCGAGTGGCTCCAGCAGATCCCAGGAATAACATCAAAGATCTCTGTCCATGTAACCCGTTCAAGCGTTACGCCTGTTGTTGTTGCGTTGTGTTCTGGCATGAAAGTAAGAGGCAGGAGACAGTACTGGATCTTTGGCTCTTTACTGTACATCTGCAACACAGAAATATGGATCTGATCTGTGTGTGTCACGCGCCTGCCAGTACACCTCTCCTCCAGCCATGCTGAAAGGAGCTGTGACTGCAGCATCATTAATACTACAATAATATAATAAATCAAATACATCAAATTGTTTTAAAACATTAACTTAAGCTCTCAAAACCAAAAGCACAAAATAAATAATATGTCACTGAAAATCTTCAGAAACAACTTATAAGAACAATAAACAAAATAATTCAAAAACAAATAAACAGTCAGATAAATACAATTCAATAACCAGGACCCAATATTCTAGTGCTTATAATTCAAACATTATACTTCAGTACAATCATATTAATAACCGCCATCCAACAGGCAATACAACACTGTACTTATAAAACAATAAATGAAAGACTGCATCTCCAAAACATAAGAATATCTCCATACCTGCAACACAGAAATATGGATCTGATCTGTGTGTGTCGCGCCTGCCAGTACACCTCTCCTGACGAAGGAAAAAAGAGTGCACGCTGTTAAAAGAACTGCAGCGAATACGCTCACAAGCTGCTAGCGATCAGGCTAACTTAGCATGCTAGCATTTCAGCTGCGTTCTCGGCTAAAACTCATTAAAAAAAAAAAAGTATATTAGCAAACTCTGCCCTCCACAAAACTTATCCCGAGAACAGTCTCTTAACGACAAACAAAAACGCGGCGGTTCAGCTGTATTCACATTTCAGCTTGGGGTCTGAACAAACTTTAATTAGCAGAGAGCAATATGGCAGTGACTTACCTCCGGCCATGCTGAAAGGAGCTGTGACCGGGCACACATGCACGCGCCACGTCACTACGCAGCGCACACACACCTGAACGCACACAGACTCAGATCACACAGGTAGGAGAGTGAGATGCAAAACGACATATTTAATCCTAGAAAAAGGTGTTTTGGGTGAAATTCACAAGTATTTAACACATATGTTACATCCAGAAGAGTGCAGTCCTACCAACAGCTAAGGTACTGCGCATGACCCTCAAACCCTCAAGCTCCCAGGCCTGTGGTAGAGGACCCAAGCTCGAAGGATAGATATATATTTTATAGATATATATGAACAACAATCACATTTTATATTGATCCTAATCCGCATATTGTAAGGCTAATGAAGTTTTAAATTTTGTAACAAGCTAATATAAACTTTTCATATTGTTTAAAATATTATTAAACAACACCAGCATAATTATTTATATTTATAAATTAAGAAGTGTTGTACTAGAGATGTCTAAGTTTAAGGATGACAAAAATAATTTGGTATTTAAGTTACATTAAATTTGTAAGAAGCAATATTAACATTGTAAGTTACCACAAAATATGTATTTTCATGTAGCTGAAATAACATGTTTATATCAGTGGAACTGTATCATTTAGTTATTGCTCAGTCAGAAAAATCAAGTTATAGTTTTAGTCTTAGTGCTTCCTTGATATCTGTGAGAAGGAGAGCTAAAGTAGGCTGAGAAGTGTAGTTCAGAATTAACATTTCGATAAAAAGATTAGATTAGATAAAACTTGATTAATCCCTTGGGTGGGTTCCTCTGGGAAAATCAGCAAAACTTTACCTGCTCAGAGGAAGACGCTAATGCTGTGAGTAGGGTTTGAACCTGGAGGGGGAATCCCCATTGGAGTTCAAGTCCAACACCTTACCCACTCAGCCACCACAGCTGTAACAAGCTCTATGGAGTGGTTCTCAAAAATTCAAGTTAAGACAAACTTACAAGCCTGTATGTAACACATTGTCTGGACTCATTCAAACAAATTCTTGGTTTCTGCACTTGTTCTATGTAGTATTTGAACAATCCATTTTAAACATCACTCCAAAATAGGAAAATACATATGCAGTTAAGTCCAATTACATTTTTGGACAATGACACTTTTTATTTTATTTATTTTACTTTCTTTTTGTGTATTTTTGCCTCTGTATAATGCAACACTGTATTTAGATAAAACCATTACGATGTCACTGAAGTTGTTTTTTTCTTCTTCTTCAATATACAAAAGATAAAAATAGGGTAGGAACTCATATAGGTCTGTGACTTGAAGATAAACTATCTTGGTTTCATCAGTTAGCCAACAGCTTTGGTAACGTCTCGAAGAAGTTGGAGCTTTTAAAACCACCCTTCAAAGCTGAAGTTGAGACATGTCACAAGAGTTTTGGTTTTATCTTTACGGCATCATTTTTAACTATGTTGACAATGGGTACGCACATGTTTGCGAATTTAAGTTACATTAAATTTGTAAGAAGCAATATTAACATTGTAAGTTACCACAAAATATGTATTTTCATGTAGCTGAAATAACATGTTTATGTCAGTGGAACTATCATTTAGTTATTGCTTAGTCAGAAAAATCAAGTTATAGTTTTAGTCTTAGTGCTTCCTTGATATCTGTGAGAAGGAGAGCTAAAGCAGGCTGAGAAGTGTAGTTCAGAATTAACATTTCGATAAAAAGATTAGATTAGATAAAACTTTATTAATCCCTTGGGTGGGTTCCTCTGGGAAAATCAGCAAAACTTTACCTGCCCAGAGGAAGACCCTAACGCTGTGAGTAGGGTTTGAACCTGGAGGGGGAATCCCCATTGGAGTTCAAGTCCAACACCTTACCCACTCAGCTATCACAGCTGTAACAAGCTCTATGGAGTGGTTCTCAAAAATTCAAGTTAAGACAAACTTACAAGCCTGTATGTAACACATTGTCTGGACTCATTCAAACAAATTCTTGGTTTCTGCACTTGTTCTATGTAGGATTTGAACAATCCATTTTAAACATCACTCCAAAATAGGAAAATACATATGCAGTTAAGTCCAATTACATTTTTTGGACAATGACACTTTTTTATTTTATTTATTTTACTTTCTTTTTTGTGTATTTTTGCCTCTGTATAATGCAACACTGTATTTAGATAAAACCATTACGATGTCACTGAAGTTGTTTTTTTCTTCTTCTTCAATATACAAAAGATAAAAATAGGGTAGGAACTCATATAGGTCTGTGACTTGAAGATAAACTATCTTGGTTTCATCAGTTAGCCAACAGCTTTGGTAACGTCTCGAAGAAGTTGGAGCTTTTAAAACCACCCTTCAAAGCTGAAGTTGAGACATGTCACAAGAGTTTTGGTTTTATCTTTACGGCATCATTTTTAACTATGTTGACAATGGGTACGCACATGTTTCCGAATTTAGTTTTATTATCTTTTAAAATTCATGATAATTTAGTATGAAACACTTTTGCACCTGGATTTTCACACTGAATCCAAACCATACTGAACATCACTGGGGAAATTTTTGCTCAAGCCCATAGCACAAGTCAACATCAAGTGCAGGATCTACCAAGGAGATGCTGTGTCCCCACTGCTGTTATGCATAGGTCTGAACCCCCTCAGTGAGTTCAATAACAAGACTGGCTACAGATACCGATTAGGGAATAGAGCAGTTGTCAGCCACCCCCTATACATGGATGACATCAAGCTGTATGCCGAGAGTGAACGAGACATTGATTCACTGATCCACACCACGAGGATATGAAGCAATGACATCGGAATGTCGTTCGGACTGGAGAAATGTAATCGGATGATAACGAAGAGAGTAAAGATAGTCAGAACTGAGGGTATCGAACTACCAGAAGACAACATTGCAGACATAGAGGACAGCTACAAGTACCTGGGGAACCCACAGGCAAATGGGAACCATGAAGAGGCTGCTAGGAAAGCTGCATCCACCAAGTGCCTGCAGAGAGTCAGGCAAGTCCTGGGAGTCAGCTGAATGGTAAGAACAAGATTCGGGCTATCAACACCACGCCCCTGCCCGTGATCAGGTACTCTGCTAGGATAATAAGCTTGACAAAGAGGAGATAGAAGCCACTGACATCAAGACAAGGAAGCTCCTTACCATGCATGGAGGGTTTCACTAATGGTGGTGGCTAACCAACCGGACACAATGGTGGTAGACAAAAGGACAAAGACGGCTTTAGTGATATGTGTAGCGGTTCGAATGACAGCAACAGAAGGAAGAAGAAACACGGGAATTTTGAGAAATACCAAGGGCTCAGAGAAGAGCTGGAGAAGATGTGGAGGGTGAAGGTAAAAGTTATCCCAGTGGTAATAAGAGCACTAGGTGCTGTGACTCCCAAGCTAGGCGAGTGGCTCTAGCAGATCCCAGGTATAACATCAAAGATCTCTGTCCATGTAACCCGTTCAAGCGTTACGCCTGTTGTTGTTGCGTTGTGTTCTGGCATGAAAGTAAGAGGCAGGAGACAGTACTGGATCTTTGGCTCTTTACTGTACATCTGCAACACAGAAATATGGATCTGATCTGTGTGTGTCACGCGCCTGCCAGTACACCTCTCCTCCAGCCATGCTGAAAGGAGCTGTGACTGCAGCATCATTAATACTACAATAATATAATAAATCAAATACATCAAATTGTTTTAAAACATTAACTTAAGCTCTCAAAAACCAAAAGCACAAAATAAATAATATGTCACTGAAAAATCTTCAGAAACAACTTATAAGAACAATAAACAAAATAATTCAAAAACAAATAAACAGTCAGATAAATACAATTCAATAACCAGGACCCAATATTCTAGTGCTTATAATTCAAACATTATACTTCAGTACAATCATATTAATAACCGCCATCCAACAGGCAATACAACACTGTACTTATAAAAACAATAAATGAAAGACTGCATCTCCAAAACATAAGAATATCTCCATACCTGCAACACAGAAATATGGATCTGATCTGTGTGTGTCACGCGCCTGCCAGTACACCTCTCCTGACGAAGGAAAAAAGAGTGCACGCTGTTAAAAGAACTGCAGCGAATACGCTCACAAGCCGCTAGCGATCAGGCTAACTTAGCATGCTAGCATTTCAGCTGCGTTCTCGGCTAAAACTCATTAAAAAAAAAGTATATTAGCAAACTCTGCCCTCCACAAAACTTATCCCGAACGAGTCTCTTAACGACAAACAAAAACGCGGCGGTTCAGCTGTATTCACATTTCAGCTTGGGGTCTGAACAAACTTTAATTAGCAGAGAGCAATATGGCAGTGACTTACCTCCGGCCATGCTGAAAGGAGCTGTGACCGGGGCACACATGCACGCGCCTACGTCACTACGCAGCGCACACACACACGAACGCACACAGACTCAGATCACACAGGTAGGAGAGTGAGATGCAAAACGACATATTTAATCCTAGAAAAAAGGTGTTTTGGGTGAAATTCACAAGTATTTAACACATATGTTACATCCAGAAGAGTGCAGTCCTACCAACAGCTAAGGTACTGCGCATGACCCTCAAACCCTCAAGCTCCCAGGCCTGTGGTAGAGGACCCAAGCTCGAAGGATAGATATATATTTTATAGATATATATGAACAACAATCACATTTTATATTGATCCTAATCCGCATATTGTAAGGCTAATGAAGTTTTAAATTTTGTAACAAGCTAATATAAACTTTTCATATTGTTTAAAATATTATTAAACAACACCAGCATAATTATTTATGTTTATAAATTAAGAAGTGTTGTACTAGAGATGTCTAAGTTTAAGGATGACAAAAATAATTTGGTATTTAAATTACATTAAATTTGTAAGAAGCAATATTAACATTGTAAGTTACCACAAAATATGTATTTTCATGTAGCTGAAATAACATGTTTATGTCAGTGGAACTGTATCATTTAGTTATTGCTCAGTCAGAAAAATCAAGTTATAGTTTTAGTCTTAGTGCTTCCTTGATATCTGTGAGAAGGAGAGCTAAAGTAGGCTGAGAAGTGTAGTTCAGAATTAACATTTCGATAAAAAGATTAGATTAGATAAAACTTGATTAATCCCTTGGGTGGGTTCCTCTGGGAAAATCAGCAAAACTTTACCTGCCCAGAGGAAGACGCTAATGCTGTGAGTAGGGTTTGAACCTGGAGGGGAATCCCATTGGAGTTCAAGTCCAACACCTTACCCACTCAGCCATCACAGCTGTAACAAGCTCTATGGAGTGGTTCTCAAAAATTCAAGTTAAGACAAACTTACAAGCCTGTATGTAACACATTGTCTGGACTCATTCAAACAAATTCTTGGTTTCTGCACTTGTTCTATGTAGTATTTGAACAATCCATTTTAAACATCACTCCAAAATAGGAAAATACATATGCAGTTAAGTCCAATTACATTTTTTGGACAATGACACTTTTTTATTTTATTTATTTTACTTTCTTTTTTGTGTATTTTTGCCTCTGTATAATGCAACACTGTATTTAGATAAAACCATTACGATGTCACTGAAGTTGTTTTTTTCTTCTTCTTCAATATACAAAAGATAAAAATAGGGTAGGAACTCATATAGGTCTGTGACTTGAAGATAAACTATCTTGGTTTCATCAGTTAGCCAACAGCTTTGGTAACGTCTCGAAGAAGTTGGAGCTTTTAAAACCACCCTTCAAAACTGAAGTTGAGACATGTCACAAGAGTTTTGGTTTTATCTTTACGGCATCATTTTTAACTATGTTGACAATGGGTACGCACATGTTTTATAATTTAAGTTACATTAAATTTGTAAGAAGCAATATTAACATTGTAAGTTACCACAAAATATGTATTTTCATGTAGCTGAAATAACATGTTTATGTCAGTGGAACTGTATCATTTAGTTATTGCTTAGTCAGAAAAATCAAGTTATAGTTTTAGTCTTAGTGCTTCCTTGATATCTGTGAGAAGGAGAGCTAAAGTAGGCTGAGAAGTGTAGTTCAGAATTAACATTTCGATAAAAAGATTAGATTAGATAAAACTTTATTAATCCCTTGGGTGGGTTCCTCTGGGAAAATCAGCAAAACTTTACCCGCCCAGATGAAGACGCTAATGCTGTGAGTAGGGTTTGAACCTGGAGGGGGAATCCCCATTGGAGTTCAAGTCCAACACCTTACCCACTCAGCTATCACAGCTGTAACAAGCTCTATGGAGTGGTTCTCAAAAATTCAAGTTAAGACAAACTTACAAGCCTGTATGTAACACATTGTCTGGACTCATTCAAACAAATTCTTGGTTTCTGCACTTGTTCTATGTAGGATTTGAACAATCCATTTTAAATATCACTCCAAAATGGGAAAATACATATGCAGTTAAGTCCAATTATATTTTTTGGACAATGACACTTTTTTATTTTATTTATTTTACTTTCTTTTTTGTGTATTTTTGCCTCTCTATAATGCAACACTGTGTTTAGATAAAACCATTACGATGTCACTGAAGTTGTTTTTTTCTTCTTCTTCAATATACAAAACATAAAAATAGGGTAGGAACTCATATAGGTCTGTGACTTGAAGATAAACTATCTTGGTTTCATCAGTTAGCCAACAGCTTTGGTAACGTCTCGAAGAAGTTGGAGGTTTTACCAGCTTATAACTTTTACCTTTTAACCACCCTTCAAAACTGAAGTTGAGACATGTCACAAGAGTTTTGGTTTTATCTTTACCGCATCATGCTTAACTGTGTTGACAATGGGTACATAAATGTTTGTGAATTTAGTTTTATTAGGTTTTAAATTCGTGATAATTTAGTATGAAGCACTTGTGAACCTGAATTTTCACACTGAATCTAAACCATACTGAACATCACTGGGGAAATTTTTGCATTTATTATCTCTGTTCAATAACTTCAGTTTCAAATTTTTATTCATAAACACAAAAGGCCCTTAAGCTACATACACAATGACTACATTGGATTGTGATTAGGTAGAGGATCATCAGGGGGTCCTTTGTCCCTCTTTGGGGGGGAAACTCCCACTGGGTTTAAATCTGGGACTCCCCACCAATTGACCCTTAGAACTGAAGAAGCTTCTCGGATGAGAGGTGAAACGTCTTCAAGCAACTCAAAGAAGTCCAGACGCTTTTCTTTCCAAGCTCTTTAGACTACGATGACCTGGATGACTGAGAACCTTCACAGACAGACTAAATATTGTTCCTCATGTCTTATTTATTGTTCCTTTTATTGCAGCTTACTGGTATATACACCGGCTAGCGAATGACAGCCCGCTGGCCTGAGGCACTGTTCCACAACATCCTTGATGTGTGTGCTTACAACACATATATGGTGTGGACAGCCATCGACCCAACCTGGAATCAGGGAAGAGTTTCAAGAGGAGACTTTTCTTAGCAAAGCTGGGGAAAATTTTGGCAACTCCTCTTATTCAACGGTGCCAGCACATTCCCAAGACACCAGCCTCTGCCAGTCTGGTTAGGAGTGTGCAAGCCCCGGCCCCAGCCGCTGCTGCTCTCCACCAACAAGAACATGGGCAGAAAAGGAAGCGCTGTGAGCTCTGTTCCCCTAGAGACAACAAAACAAGCCTAAGATGCTGCAAATATGATGCCTATGTTTGCAAGGCCAAGCTCACCTGAGTGTCACATGCCACTCATGTGCATGAATACACACACAGACACACACACACATACACACACACACACACACACGCACGGCTTCATGTTGAGTTTGGTCTTTGATTTTCAATATATTTTTTACATTACATGGTCATTTTGTAATTCATTTTCAGTGCCTATTTGTATTTTCACTGCAGTTATTTTATGTCTAACTCTATTTATTCATCTTAAATACTACTTTGAGACATTGTTCACAGCAAAAAAAATGTTGAATAAAAAATTTGGTGGTGAAAAATGGTTTTTGTAATAATTTAAGAGCAGTTAACAAGGACCGGTCAATTTTGACCAGGAACACTAAAGTAAGGGGGGTCGAGGTGCACAAAACCGGAGGGCTAGACCAACACTAGACAGGAGACGTGGGACCAGGACAGGCACAGAGAAAACAAGGGGAAAGAGACTGAATGCAGAAAAATGTTAAAATAAAACATGAAGCACATGACAGGCAAAGAGACACAGACTAGATACAGAACAGAGGGAGCACGGGAACCAAAACCTAAGAACTAGAAATCCTAGCAGAAGACAGAACCAGAATAAAACTGAAACATAAGTTAATAACTATCAAAACAAAAACACTGAGTCATCAGACTCAGGACCATGACAAATAATACCTCTATGTTCAGTTTATTCAGTATAAAAATAGACCAAGGTATCAATATTTCTTTAGTTAATGACTATTTTGTCTGCCTTTCAAACAGGCTCCAAGGGAGGAAGCAGACTGTATGAGGACCCTGCAGATAGACCAGCATGAAGTCACTATAAAATTGATTTAGTTCCCAGAATTAAAAACAAAAAACAAAATGCAAACTCTTTGCTTCAAAAGAACTAAGTAAACCTTGCTTAAGATAACTAAGTTAGGGCAAATTATTAATTCTGAGTGGGGCACACTAAGCTCAGAAGGACCTTCAGGGTGCCCATTGTGCATGTGCAAGATACAAAAGAGCCACACTGTAGTTCTGTCCAGTGTAGTACGATTATGGATTGAGTTTCATTTTCATTAAATTGCCTTTGCATTCCTGGGCTGTCTCATCAGACTTAATAGTTTTTGGGGGGTTTTTATAATGACTTTTCTGTTTTAGTTTGTTTTGGTTTGTTTGTTTTTTAATTTTGGGTCCCTTTTGGATGCAATTTTAGAACAATGTCTTAGGGATCAATAAAGTATTCTGATTCTGATTCTGATTCGATCTTCACCTACATTGGTTGAGTTAAGCAATCACTCTTGGCATGTTCCGTTCTTAAATGTTCTTATATTGACCAACTATTATGATTCCATTCCGTTGCCTAGCAAACAACTAAACATTGGCCTAAAATAACCCATTGTTTAGCACTGTATCTTTGTTATTTCAGAACATCAATACCAAATTTATATCCACATTATCTCTCTCTCTCTCTCTCCATATATTTATATATGTATATATATATATATATATATACATATATAAATATATGTATATATATATATATATATCAACTACATCAGTTTGCCAACATGTTTGTATAACAAATCTTGTTATCCGATATTATCATGAGTTTTTGTTGCATTGTTACATTACTAGAGGCCATTTCCACCATGAATGGATTTAGAAAAGGTTCAAAGAGATACATAAAAATTCACCACAATGCAGGGGCATGCCAGAAATCCCACAAAAACAAACAAACAAACAAAACAGAAAACACACAAGCAAAAACTTATGTGGTGGGTATTAACAACTTCATAGCTGGATCAAACATTCAAAGCTCCGATCTTACTTTATCTAAAATGCCATTTCTTTGTGTTTGGCTGTGTCACTTCCTCATTTTATGATAGATGCTGAGATAAGAACCTGTATATATTATCTGTGCTTTCCTTCAAAGTTTGTAGCTACAGGCTGATACTAAGAAAGAAGAAGAGACGGTCATTCTGCATCCCTCTGCCACACACTTTCTGAAGTTTCATAACTTTGCTGTATCATCTGTATCACCATGAAGATGTTTCCTGTGTGTGTGTTTGTTTGTGCTGTGATGATTCTGACCCATGCTGCTGGTGAGTATTGTGAGTATTTCACTGTACAGTCTTATTTGTAAATGGTGGCAAAAGATTCAACAAGTGTCCTTTTTTTTCAGTTCTCCCTGAAGGAAGGACTGCAGCTAATCAAACAGGTCAGTCAGCATACTGCAACATTTTTGCAAAAATGTGCCCCTTAAGTTTTTGCCTAATTATATATATCATCTGCAGTTACATAACATGATTTGAAATTTAGGTCCTCTTTATTTTCTATTTACATGCGGCCAAATGCCTGAATGATTTAACATCAAAACATGTTTTTCTATATCACCTTATTGGGTTAATAAGAAAGAAAGATATACATGAATAAATAAAAAATGACAAGGAAAAAATACATTTTTAAGATTTAGATTAGTGTCATAAATTAAGGAGAAAAACAAACAAAAGAGGGGCAAAAAAAAGAAAAAAAACTGTGTAAACTAAATAGTGTAAATTACTGGAGTTCACTTTTCAAGCTGAAAAGAAGTTTACACATTTGAACTCTTGTGATCACAGACTACAAGATCAGTTATTTAGTCTAGTTGTTCTCTGACTTGGCTTTCAGATCAGTGTGAATGGCACAGTAAAATGCCTAACCTACCCGTCTTCCTTGACATTTAAAGTTACAATGATGGACTACAAATAAAATAAAATAAAATAAACGCATCCAATGTCTATCTTAAATTGGCATAGGGAAATGTTCCCCTTAATATTTCCTTCAATGCCATATGCTACAACTTAGAGCTCCTGCATTCTGATGACAATACATTTTTACGAATTTTTCATTGTTTCATGTAACTTGGTATTTGTTTTCTCTAAAAAAAATACAACAAAACATTATCTTAATGTTATTTAATCAGCAGTGTGTTGTGGACTTTTTATACACCTCAGCACTGTGACTATGTGCTCTGCCACTTTGTGGTTGAGTAAATGCTTTGACTTTGGAATAATCAGTTGACACTTGCAGGTGATTTGTTTAGGAGCATCTATAAGGGAAGAGATTTAATGAGCTGGCTTCTTGCAAAGGTGGCATCCTATTACTGTATCATGCCTGACATCAGTGAGGTCTTTAGACTGACCCATCCTTTTACAAATGGTTGTAAAGGCACACTGCAGCATTACTGATAGAGATATGGACAAAAATCCAAACATGCAGTTTGAATTTAAAAGATAATGAGTTGAGTTGAAAAGAGTTGAGGTCATGGTAGTTTAGAGAAGGGGTCTACAGTTTTGTTTTTTTTTCATACTCTCTAAACAATTAGTTTTATCATTGTAATGGTCACTTACAATCCCCATCTGGGTCTGAATTAAGTCTACTGAGTGGAAATGTTGATCTCATGTGGAAAAACCAAAAATGTACAATTTTATTTTCCCCCAGTCAAAAGGCACCTGGCCAAGAGGTCCTCTGATTGTCCTGGAGGCTGGACTCTGTTGCGTGGCCGCTGCTTCCTCTATGTTCCAGGACCCATGACATGGGCTAAAGCAGAGGTAAGTTTATTTTATTTGTATCGTCGTCCACACTTGATTAATCCATATCCTTTTACTGTAACTGAGTCTAGATTTTGCTCCCCACTTTCCATCTCCATTGAAGAAAAACTGCTTGTCCATGGGGGCCAACCTTGCATCTGTGCACAGCATCACAGAGTACCATGTGATTCAGCACATGATAATGACTGCCACCACGGCAACCAAGAAACCTGGATTGGAGGAAGTGATGCACAGGAGGTATTTTGCTTAGTCTTATACTATTACTATTTATTTATGTGTGAATGACTTTGAACTAGACCCTCCCTGCTATTTTAAATGAATATATGTAAAGCCTACAGCAGAGAGAGTACTTACAATGAAACAGACAATGACAATAGATTAAATCAGAAACAGCATGAAGAATACCTGAACTGGAGGTAGAAAATGCAGAGAATGCAGAAACAGTAGACTGGCCAAAGCAGCTATAATAGTGTATCTGTGAGATTTAACAAATTAATTTTTAAGAGGATATGATGTGGGCTTGCATTAATGTTAGCTCATCAGCTGGGACAGTGGCTACGCTTGACCATTTGGTGTGAATAAAATCGATGCAATGCACAATTTCCCTCATCTAGGAGAATGCCTGGTTATGGACTGATGGAACGGCTTTCCACTATTCTAACTGGTGCCCAGGAGAGCCCAATAATGCCGGGCAGAACCAGCACTGTCTGCAAATTAATCATAGCGGTAAACCAGAACACAGTATTTCACATGATTAATAAATGTCTTAATTACTTTAAATGATAACAAGTAAAAGTCAAAAGGATTGTCTCAGGTGTTGATTTGTGTAGAATTTTACTGATTTCTACTTTTGGATCTCACAGGTTCCAAGTGCTGGGATGATATAGGGTGTCATGAACATCAACCTTCTGTTTGTGTTAAGAAAATATGAAATATCTATCAAAATACACACTGTTTGGTGTGCAATGACTTTTGTTTTTCATTCTTCATTTGGCTTTACAATTTTTGTTTCATCTTTTGTCTCTAGCATAAAAGTTTAGCAACAAAATAAAAAGTCTATGTCATGAATAGTGGCACTCCCAACCCTAGTTCTAAACCGTAGCTTAAATTTTCAACTAAATTTTCAACTGTGGAAAAGTATAAAAGTATTGCTCATCTTTGCGCATCTTTTTCTGTAAACTCTTCTTCCTTTGCAATAATAAAACTCTCAAGCATGGTTGTGTGTTGCATCACTTGTGTTTTAGTGATGTGTGTGTGTGTGTGTGTGTGTGTGTGTGTGTGTGTGTGTGTGTGTGTGTACAAAGCAACCTGGATTGGAGGAACTGATGCACATGAGGTGTGGTTAAAAATGTTTGAGTTAAATATAAAATTAATGCAGGACCACTGCAGTCAAATGAAGGGGCTAGAGGTTGGTTGGGGGGGTTTTGATGCACAGGAGGTACTTTAATCATGCAAAATAATAGCTATTACCCTCACAAAATTTCGCCATCTTACAACGCTGTGATTGCAGCCATTCCCCAACTCTCTGTGAATGGTACTCATGGCCATTGATCAGTGTTCTTTGATCAGTGGGTTTTGGTCAGTGATTGTTGATCAATGGTCATGAGAATTTGCATAATTATGATTAAGGAACTGACCTCACAGCCCATTGTTCCTTCAGTGGGCTGGTTTCAGTCATTATGCAAATGTACTGTTTATAAGGTTTGGGGAAACCTGCAGTCAGCTGAGACTGAAGAAGTCACTTGGATGAGTGACGAAACGTTTCTCCCACAAAACGCTACGTCCAGATGAACAGATTCAACTTTTGGAAACCATCTAGGGTGTTCTGCATGACCTGGAAAACATGGCCTCTGCATGTGCACTCTTAATGGGTGGGATATATGCACTGAATCTCAGTTAACCTCGAGACTGAAAGCTTTCTTTGAAGTACTTCAGAAGCTCTTCCTTCATCTGTATGTCAGCAGACTCTTTACCAAGGTACAAATGCTCAAGAATAAACTGAATAAATAAGCCAACCCTTAATTTGGATGATGTTCTGTCACATGGACAGAAGTTTTTCAGTGGCTGAATGGGAATAAAATGGTAATTTGTTGAAAATGACAGATAAAGGGAAAAACTACATTTAAGAGAAATTTAATTTTGAAAAGTTTGTAAACTACTACAATTTGAGAGATTTTACTCTTGTGGGGGGGCTAGTAAGAGACAATCAAAAGTATTGAGATTTAAAGGATTTAATTGAGAGATGATACTGCACCAGAAATGTTGAAGGGTGGTGTGTATATTAGCGTTCAAGGCATATTGTTATGAGGTGGAAATATGTTCATATTCTGTTTATGCTACATTGTGTGCATTGTAAAGGTAATTGCAATACATACTAAGAATAAGGGTAAGTTAGCAATGCAAGTTTTTTGCCCAAACACTGGTAAAATAAACGTTGACAGTGGCAAGTGTTAAATGGTTACTGCTGTGCTGTTGCAAAAAAACTGAAAGCTGACAAGCTGTTTTATTGTTAGACCATAATGTTGGCATGTTTTATTAAAGTTTTATTTGGGATGGTGATATAATTTTCTTTGATTGCTAATATCAGTGGCCTATTTATTATTATTATTATTATTAGTAGTAGTAGTAGTAGTAGTAGTATTATCATTATTATTACATTAATTTTTTTAAATTGTGGCTGTTGAGGTGGACACTTCACTTTGCATTGTTAAAGGAAAACACTTCATTGGCGTTGTGTTACTGGACTGACCCTAAGCAATCATTGCAAATAGCAACTTTGCTATCCATTTTAGACACTTAAAGAAAAAACCCTCCACAGACCTTACTAGCATCACATATGCGTAACTCAAGTGTCCTCTTATCAACATGTTACGTGGTCTTCAATGTTTTTTTTCTTCTATTTCTGGCAGATACAGACATTTAATTTAAAGTCTTGATGTTGCATCTGTCTACATACTGTTAGTTACTAACCCTAATGAGCTGTTGTGTTTTATTTTGGACTGGGTTTACACAAATGCTCACTGAATGTGTTGGCAATAAAAGAAATTTAAAAAATAAGTTGGATGTACTTAATTCATTTGTGTGGAACCTGTTAACAAAATAGATTTATGTAAAACTAATTAGTAAAGCACAAGGTGGCTGAAAATATAATATTTGAATTAATCTAACTTAAATTTAACATTTTACTGCCACAAATAAGAAATGTGTTTAAGTAACTAATGTAAACTATCTAACCTATAAATATATTATTTATGTTCATACAACATAACTTGATTTAGGTAGTCTTAAATATCTCTTGTTAATCTTAAGTAGTTTTTTAGAAATTAGATGAACTAAAGATTTTTGCTTTAAACTAACACAATGCAATTTCGTGGAACCTGTTGACAAAATAATTTTAATTAAAGTCAACGTTTCATTTTTTTGAATGCACTGGCTCCCTGTTAAATCCAGAATTGAATTCAAAATCCTCACATACAAGGTCTTTAATAGTCAGGACCCATCTTATCTTAATGACCTTGTATATATAACAACCATATCACCCTATTAGAGCACTTCGCTTTCACTCTGCAGGCCTACTTGTTGTTCCTAGAGTATTTAAAAGTAGAATGGGAGGGAGAGCCTTCAGTTTTCAGGCCCCTCTTCTGTGGAACCAGCTTCCAGTTTGGATTCGGGAGACAGACACTATCTCTACTTTCAAGATTAGGCTTAAAACTTTCCTTTTTGCTAAAGCATATCGTTAGGGCTGGACCAGGTGACCCTGAATCCTCCCATAGTTATGCTGCAATAGACATAGGCTGCCGGGGATTCACATGATGCACTGAGTTTTTCCTTTCCAGTCACCTTTCTCACTCACTATGTGTTAATAGACCTCTCTGCATATCTGTTATTAACCTCTGTCTCTCTTCCACAGCATGTCTTTATCCTGTTTTCCTTCTCTCACCCCAACCGGTCGCAGCAGATGGCCCCGCCCCTCCCTGAGCCTGGTTCTGCCGGAGGTTTCTTCCTGTTAAAAGGGAGTTTTTCTTTCCCACTGTCACCAAAGTGCTTGCACATAGGGGGTCATTTGATTGTTGGGTTTTTCTCTGTATCTATTATTGTACAATCTACTGTACAATATAAAGCGCCTTGATGCGACTGTTGTTGTGATTTGGTGCTATATAAATAAAATTGAATTGAATTGAATTGAAAGTGAAATGACTTTAGTCTCATGAACAACATCCGCTAATTGTTATTTATAGCTAATCTTAAAATGACTGTTAAGTACAGAAATTCACCCAACAATCATGTTTTTACCGTCCCGTGGTCATGTAAAACCAAATAAACAAATGAGCAAACAATGCTGTATGAAATTTGTCCAACGGTTAGTATCATGGTTGCTAGGCAACCTGGGCAGCGTAACGGGGTAGACCGTCCAATTTCTCAAGCCTCGCACTTCTGGCCTTAGCGGTCTTTGAGTACGCGGCCCGTGTAGACCGACGAGAGGGAGTGAGGGAGCACGAGGGAGAGAGCAGAGATGGGGAAACATGGATAAACATGAGGGAATAAAACACAAGGAGAAACACGGCACAAGAACTCACACTATTAAATAAACACAGACACACAGAGGGAGACACAGAGGGGAAACACACAAGGGCGAATCTAATAAATAAAAGCTAAACAAAGTAACCAAGGCACTACAGAATCAACCCTAGAATAACAACGTAGACTAACATAATACAAAATGACAAAAAACACCAGAAACTCAAAACACTGGGTCAAAAAGACCCAGGACCATGACACCTCCTCATCATGTGTTATTTTTTTGTATCTTATTGTGCGGTTGTGTGTTCTCATGCCGTCAAAAGCAGGAATTAGATGGAGGACAGAAGCACAAAGCATCAGAGTAAAATGATTAAAGTAACAAGGTAACATTTTCATGGGATTCAGCAGATTAATGTGCAGATTAACCTAAGACAGGTGTGAATATGAAGCATTGTTAGAGATATGCTAACGACTACATTTGAGAAATTTAGCTTCAGTCTTAATCAAAATGAATGAAAGACCATTTTTTTCAAGGAGGCATTTCAGGCTGACATTTTACCAATCAAATAATCATTAAATGTTTCTGTTCAGTCTGGTTATGGAGTAACATCTGTACTAGATGAGCTATTCAAAGCATTCATTTATTACAAGATAGACTTTGGGGCGATCGTGGCTCAAGAGTTGGGAGTTCGCCTTGTAATCGGAAGATTGCCGGTCCGAGCCCCGGCTCGGACAGTCTCGGTCGTTGTGTCCTTGGGCAAGACACTTCACCCGTTGCCTACTGGTGGTGGTCAGAGGGCCCGGTGGCGCCAGTGTCCGGCAGCCTCGCCTCTGTCAGTGCGCCCCAGGGTGGCTGTGGCTACAACGTAGCTTGCCATCGCCAATGTGTGTGTGAATGGGTGAATGACTGGATATGTAAAGCGCTTTGGGGTCCTTAGGGACTAGAAAGCGCTATATAAATACAGGCCATTTACATTTACTGCAACAGAGACGGTTGTTGCTCTTTCATCTTCTACTGCAGAAAAGAGAATGGATATATTCTCAGTGAGTGTTTAAAAACTGAACTCAAAGCTTACATAATGTTACGAAGTAGCACAGATACTCACAGACCAGTTTGATTCAATGCTTAACATTTTAATGATGCATGAGAAAGAAGATGAGAAAGAAGTTGTTGGGGTTTTTGGGGGGCTTTTTTAAAAAGTTTTTGCTAAAAGTATTCTTTCCATTACACATTTCAATTGCTCCTTTCAAAAGAAACAATCCAGCTCTATTTTATCTCACTTGTCGCTTCATTCCTTATGCATTGTTACAGCAACCTGCCAATTCTTGTCAGAAACATTCACACCAATGGCCTACTAGAGATCATTGTGTAGGCCTCTAGAAGTACTCATTCTTTTCCTGCTTGCATATACCTGTCCTGCTGATGCATTAAGGATCTTCTACAGTAGAGGTGGGCAACTCCAGGCCTCGAGGGCCAGTGTCCTGCAGGTTTTAGATATCACACCTGATTCAAATGATTACTTCATTACCAGGCCTCTGGAGAAATTAAAGATATTTTGAGGAAGTAATTTAGCCATTTAAATCAGCTGTGCTGGATGAAGGACACATCTAAAACCTGCAGGACACCGGCTCTCAAGGCCTGGAGTTGCCCACCCATGTTCTACAGCCTGGCCAGCTCTATTAGAGTAACGGCCGGTCTCCTGGTAGCTCCTCCATGTTCTTGAGACTGTAACAGGAGACACGTCAAACTTTCTGGCAGTGCCACATATTGATGTGCCATACTGGAGGAGTTGGATTACCTGTGCAACTTTGGAAGTGACCAGTTATAATCTTGTGCAACGAGTAATGACACTGACTGAATCCAAAACAAAGCAAAACAAAAAACAAAACCGACAAAAATTACCAATATCCCTGAGAGTTAATTGACTGGGTTCTTTTAAGTGTTCTTTAATTTTACTTGTTTTTTTTTTTGAGGAGTGTATTATAGTCTGTCTCACTCTGGCTAGCTACTAAGGCATCAAAATGTTACAAAAGATTATAATTCCATTTGATTTTAAGTTCAGTTGGGTTTTGTTTATATAGCACCAGTTTAAAACAGCATCATGAGTTTAGCAGCCAGAGCAATCTTTTCTGTATGATTATGCATTGGGGTTACATTGCTCATAATTAGAAGTACAAGCTGAAGTTTATTTAGTGTAATTCAACACTGTGGATGATCAGTCAACCATCATATAACAGGAAGAAAATAGAAAACATAATAATCAATAAAACATTTGTAAGTTCCCACAAGAAGCTGGTTGAGAGCAAAATTATCATCTTTATCCTACATGGAGATAATTTTCACCTTTATGGGCAACTAGTTACTGGTAGACAGCAAGCTGTCATGAAAGTATAATTACTATATTTACTGTAATATGAGAATATTTTCAAAGTCAAAATATCAGCTACAGACTCACCTCCTCATGTGCTGTCAACTCCCGCTTAAAAAAAAACACACTATGTTGGCATATCAGTCACACATGAAACTGTATCAGTGTTTCTTTAGAGAAGGATAGAAGCTCAGTCAACACCCTGATCAAATACCAGTGAAATGTAACAGTATGTAAATTAAAAAACAAAAAACAAAAAAACAACTGTTTTTTAAAAACCGTTTGTCTTTTATTTGGTATTTTCAATATTTTTTTGATATTCCTTTTTTTTTTTTTTTTTTTTTTTTTACATTTTTCATACTTCATTTTGTTATTAATAAATATTAATAATTTTCTTCCAAATAATGAATGGTAGAAAAAAAAGTTACATTGGGTGCTGATGTCCTTTTGTGTTAGCATTCAGTCTCTCAAATCAACTGAAATGTTTTTGAAATGTTGGCTCATCCTTATTGAAACATTTAAATTTGTTACTGTTGTAATAAATGTGAGCATCACATTATTTGTGACCACACTGCAGCTACATAGATCTAAATTTGTATAAAATGTGTGAATATCATTTTAGTTTGTCCCTGCATGAGGGTGGTGCTGTTTCTCGCAGCAGGCCATTGGATAAAGACTGAAGGCACCTCCTCTCAACTTGGAATTGATTTGACTGGTTGAGCTCTACCTTCTTTCAGACTATCAAACAGACTGTGCTGTCACACAGAGGGAGCAGTGCTAACAAGTGTTGCTGTTCCTACAAGAGCCAGATTAGAATCTTTTACATATTGCAAACAATTTTATGCAGCAATCTGGATTACTGTAGGTGTGGAAAACCTTTTTATTTTCATTTCAGTGAGAATATTAAACCACCATAATTTTTTGTGTTACATTTGTCACATTTGTGTTATGTACAGATTTTCCCTAGACCGTACTGAAAGGTATCATGGCTGTAACGCTTTATTTTAGTGACTTTATAATTAAAACATAACTAAATGTAGTTCCTGAGCAGCCTGGTTAGTGTTTATTTATGAGAATACCTCACAGCTTTCTCCACTCAGCTGACACCATCTGATAGAGACACATAGCCCTGAGGTCTGTCCTACTGAGGTACCTGATCCGTCTAGACCAAAGAGAATCACTTTCATAGTACTAAGGTCTTTAACTAATTGCCCTCAGATGACTTGTGTTGTGCTTTAAATAAGTAGAATTCAATAATTCCCACAGACTCACCTGATCATCTTAAAGTTTTTAGATTAAGCGGTTCTGTTATTTATATGTACCGACAATCACTACAGTAGGAAAAGCATCATTTAAACATAGCATAACATGGCTTGGTTATGAGGAGGTACCAAGCAAGTTACAGCTTGGACTGAATTATTTTACCACCAACTGAAAAAATGGCAAATGTATTTGTATTTGTAAACATTTGTAAGTTTGTACAAGACGGTGATTGAGAAAAAATATCATCTTTATTGTACCACAGGTTACACCTTAAAAGAAAGAAGCCACGGATGTATTCCAGCCCTGCAGACCATCTTCACCTTTATGGGCAACTAGTTAGTTGTAGACGGTAAGTTGTCATGAGAGAAGTATATTTATATTTTCTGTAATATCAGTGTTTACAAAGTCATTGTATCAGCTACAGACTCACTTCTGCATGTGCTACTGTACCAACTCCCATTAAAAAAAACTGTTGGTACTATCAGTCATACATGAAGCTGGTGTTTCTTTAGAGAAGGGTGGATGCTGAGTCAACACCCTTATCAAATACCACTGAAAGTCAACAAGGGTTGTTTACTGGTTTTCATATGCTTATTGTTGGGTTTAGCATTTTCAAGGTTCTATTTAATGCAGATGGTGATTTTTGCTATTTTTTTTGCCCTGCTTTTGTATCTCTTTTTCTGCAATAATGAATGGAGTGATGCTTCCATAAAAGAGAAAATAAGTTTCACTAGGAGGCTACAGCTTATGTCCTTTTGTTATGGCTTTTACTCTCTCAAATCAAGTGTTATGTTTGCGAAAAAATATGTGAATTTCAAAGTTCACAGTCAGCTTTATTGTCAAAGACCATATATACACTGACAGTCATACACAGGAATTTGAAATTACAATGCTCCCATGGCCCTCAGTGTACACTAAAACAATCTAAAGATAAAGAGATAAAAATAAAATAGGTGTCTTATGCTTGCGTCTTACAACGCAATATAATACTATACAATTATATAAACGGCATTGTCCAACACAATCACAGTGATTGTGGGCAAGTTTGTGTGCAAGTGGGGGCGGGGCAGTCAGTGAAAAGCCAATGTTGGTGGTTCAGAGTTTTGTATGTTTGGCAGGGGTTGGGGGATTCAGAGGGAAGAGGTGAATGCAAGTCTGGAGTTCGTGTGAGTGAGAGCAGGAAGTGAATTCAGCATCCTGACAGCCTGATGGACGAAGCTGTCTCTCAGTCTGCTGGGGCTAGAACCATATTAATTATTTTTAATAAGCAAAAGCAATCAACTTTACGTAAAGGAACAGTAATAATCACAGTAATTATCACCTTTTCAGCAGATTTAAATGCTGAAAAGGTGACAAGGACTTATTGAGGGCCTGTCACCATCATCAGGTTTAAATAAATAACACATTTGTGATGCAAAGTGATGCACGTTTTCTCAGAATCTCATGTTAAATTACAACAGGCAAATTGTCTTTTCACACTTCCCCCCACAGGAAATAAAAAGGAACACATGTTTAAAAAGATTTACAATCAGCTACATTATCAAGTGTACTAATATTACACAATGAATATGCATGCAAAATCTATGCATCAACCTCTAAAGTACATATGAAGGAAGAGTGATGAGAGTCCATTTAGTGGTTTAAAAAACATTTTCACAGCCTCACTAAAGCCTACAAGTTTAAAAAATGATTTAATTATTAAGCTTCAAAGCAAATATATTCAACTTGTTGTTTGTAGAGTGCATTTATTAGAACATATATGTAGAGCTACCTTTTTACTGAGGACTGGCTTCCATCTGGTCACTCTACCATATTGGCCTGATTGGTGTAGTGCTGCAGAAATGGTTGTTCTTCTGAATTGTGCTCAACAGAGTAGTGTTGGATGCCTGTCACAGTCACCACTGGGTTCTTAGTCTACTGCAATTGCTCAGACTCGCTGGGTGGCAAACTCTGGGAAGAGTCCTAGTGGTTCCAAACTTTCTTCCATTTACGAACGATGGAATGGGACAGTAAGAACTTCCAGTGGCAGCAAACAGCGCTTTCCATCCCGGAGTGGTAGCTGAGGCAGAATCTGTGGTTCATCCTTGAATATGAGTACATTTTCAATGGGATTCACCTGGCTCTTGGTGGTCCTGAAGGCGCTGCGCTTCTCCACATCTTGCTTTGCCTGCACTCGAGCCTCCACAGTGGAGACTGAGTGCCACTCATCGATCTTTGGCTGCTTACTGTCCCGCATCTCTTTTCCTTCCTCATCCGCCTGCCTCCTTACCAATTGGCTCTTCATCTCGATGTGGCTCAGCAGCTCTGCTTCCCATCTCGGCTTGTCGAAGGCTCAGTCATTCATTCTCCCTGCTTTCTCCACCAAGAGGAGGCAAGCCTCCTCATGTCGCTGCTCTTCACATTCGGAGCAGTTTCCTATGGTCAGTAAGACAGACTTTTTTCTCCTATTCACAAGTCAAAGACTACTGTTCAAACCTCCACTAGCCTAGCAAACGCCAAGACTGCTAATTGTGAACTTTCTATTTCCATTAAAACTGTTCCACCCTCTGAGGCTTTCATCAAGGACATTTCCGCCTGTGAATCTGATAATTTTTCTCATCCTGTGACCATCCCAGAACCTGTCCCTCTGCCTGTTCCTGCTCCCAGGAGTCTCAGACCCTGCATTCCCTGCACCCACTCCAGCTCCCCAGGTGAGTGTGGATAAGGCCCAGCCAGTCCCTGTCCGTGTTTCCAGAGTGGCTGGGGCTCAGTGTGTCCCAGCACCCATACCAGTTTCTCATTTGGGGCAGCTAGGAGGCCGGGACTGTGACACTCACCAGTCCCCGGCCTCCTTTCTTCCACTTAGCCACTCTCCCATATGCTCTTCCAGTATTTCTCCATCTCCAGCTGGTGGTGCTGTTCTCATATTGTGCCCCTGCCACTGAAAGTACACCTTTGATGGTTCTGTGGAGAACAGCTGGTTTATTCTCTTGCCTTCTATCTCTCTGGTGTACCTCTTCAAGCAGCTGGCCAAGGCTGTGAGTCTTTGCTTGGCAATTTCCATGGCCTCAGGTATGGACAGCTTGCTGTACTTCTTAGGCACCTTCTTCATTGCACCTTTCAGCATCTCTGACAGTTGCTACCTTGATCTTGGCCTCTAGTCACTAGGAATTGCTCTTTGTGGCTGTTCATCTTGTAGGCAGCAACATACTGACACTTGCGTCTTCCATCCCACTTGGGACTTAGTACCCAATGTCGGTGTGGGGTAATATGATATCATCCTGCCTCATAGTGTGTCACAGCTATTTCAGCTCACTTTCATAATGTTTCATAGTAATTGTTTCATTGAATACCACTGAGTCACCTAATCCCCGTGCACTGTAGAGAAGCCATCTAGCTGATTAGCTAATAGTTTATGTTTTCCTTCTTTTGTTCACTACAGATGTGTTTCGACATCATTGTAAATAAAGTAATTGTTCACGTCACAGCTCGAAGTCTCAGTTTGAACCTGTTTTGTGTCCACTCCACGCTCTGGTGTCAGCCCATGAAAAGAACACACCAGTTTTTCCAGTTGTTTATTGCAATTCAAGTCGTTCAAGTCCAATGAATACCTTGAAATGGTACAAAGGTAAGTGGTGAACTGCCAGAGGTTTAAAAAAAAAAGGTAAGGTTACACAAAACTGAAAAATAATGTACATTTCAGAATTATACAAAAAGGCCTTTTTAAGGGAAAACAAAATGTGTTAACATTTTAAAGCTAACTTACATACAAGCCCTCTGTCTGCATAAAAGCAGTGTTGGAAAACACTGTGCTACCATACGCTTGTGAGCATCAGTTGAACAGTGTTATGTCTGCAGAAAGTCATGTGTTGCTACAAAAACTGTGAGAAAAAGGCAGTTAACAATGGAAGAGAGACAGACCATCATAACACTTAAAAATGTAAGTCTTTCCTACAGAGAAATTGCAAAGAAAGTTAAGGTGTCAGTGAGTACAGTTTCCTTTACCATCAAAACGCACTCAGAAATTGGGCAAACTCTGAAAAGAAGATATCTGGCAGAGCCAAAGCCACAACTGAATCAGAGGACAAGTTTCTGAGAGTTAACAGGTTCTGTGAAAGGTGGCTCACAGGACAACAGTTCTTCAAGAAGCTCACTTCTTGTATTAAGAATAAAAAAAAAAAAAAGCAATAATAATAATGTCATGGTGTGCTGTCCAGCAGGCAGGATAAGGACCCAAATGCAGGACTCAAAATGGAGGGGTGAATAAAAGGAGGCAGCTTTATTTCTGCTGTAGATAACTCTTCATGCAGAAAAAAAACGAAAGCCAGGAACTAGAAATACAAACTAAAATCCAAACACTAAGACACTAGGAAGTTAATGAACTAAACTGAGAAACAGAGCTAGGAAACTATGAAGAGTACAGAGGGTAAAACACACAGCCTGGTGAGGGTACAATGCAACGAATCATCACTTTCTCAAAAATATTTGTAAAGGTAGACAACATGACTGGGTGTTTCTTTTTAATCGATTGGCCTTTAAAAACGTGAAATCTTACTTGTGACCCAATATTTTGGTTGATGTACATGTAGTGTATCTTGATATCAAACAGTATTGTCTATGAGTTTCTGGGCAGAGATAAATATAACCAGATTTATGCCTTAAAATTAAAGCCGGATGTTTTACTT
The DNA here is from genome assembly GCF_013358895.1 of Oreochromis aureus. NCBI lineage: Eukaryota > Metazoa > Chordata > Actinopteri > Cichliformes > Cichlidae > Oreochromis > Oreochromis aureus. Next base: position 50,636,675 of record NC_052944.1, on the reverse strand, counting down.
GCAGTGCTAGGCTGCTCCCTAACCTCACTGGCACTTCGACATCCTCTTCAGGAAGCCTTACTGTTTGGCATGATTGTAGCTAAAAGACATATTCGTAGAGCTTGGAAATCACCATCTCCTCCCTTGTTTAGGGTTTGGCTATGTGACATGATTGCATATTTGTATACTGAAGAGGTTCGTTATCATCTGGCTGACAAGGACTTTCAATTTGTTGAAATCTGGGGCCCTTTTCTCAATCATATTAATGGGGATTCAAAATAATTTTAACCCATTTGACTGCACTTTGTGTTTATGCAAAACCACACTTCTGCTGGAGCCTGATTCTTTCCTGGACTTGTTCCCACATTTTTTTTTTCTTGTTCCTCTTTTTCTGTTGTTGGTTTTTTTCTGTTTTTTGGGGGGGGTTTTGTCTTTATTTCTGTGCTTGGATGTTATTGTTTTTCAATTTTGTTTCCTTTGTCTGGTGTGATTATGTGTCATTTTGAACTTAAAATCTTATAAATAAACACAAAAAAACATTCAAAGCTCCAATCTTACTTTATCTAAAATGCCATTTCTCTGTGTGTTTGGCTGTGTCACTTCCTCATGTTGTGACAGATGATGAAATAAGAACTTGTATATATTATCTTTGCTTTCCTTCAAAATTTGTAGCTACAGGCTGATGCTAAGAAAGAAGAAGAAATGGTCATTCTGCATCCCTCTGACACACATTCTGATGTTTTGTAACTTTGCTGTATCATCTGCATCACCATGAAGATGTTTCCTGTGCGTGTGTTTGTTTGTGCTGTGATGACTCTGACCCATGCTGCTGGTGAGTATTGTTAGTATTTCACTGTACAGTTTTACTTGTGAATGTGGCAAAAGATTCAACAAGTGTCCTTTTTTTTAGTTTCCCAGAAGGAGGGACTGCAACTAATCAAACAGGTCAGTCAGCATACTGCAACATTTTTGCAAAAATGTTTAAGTTTCTGTCTAATTATATATGGTAAATGGCTCAGATTTGTATAGCGCTTTACTAGTCCCTAAGGACCCCAAAGCGCTTTATACATCCAGTCATCCACCCATTCACACACTGGTGATGGCAAGCTACGTTGTAGCCACAGCCACCCTGGGCCACACTGACAGAGGCGAGGCTGCCGGACACTGGCGCCACCGGGCCCTCTGACCACCACCAGTAGGCAATGGGTGAAGTGTCTTGCCCAAGGACACAACGACCGAGACTGTCCAAGCCGGGCTCGAACCGCAACCTTCCGATTACAAGGCGAGCTCCCAACTCTTGAGCCACGATCGCCCTAATTATATATGTCATCTGCAGCTACACAACATGATTTGAAATTTAGGTCCCCTTTATTTTCTATTTACATTTACATTTCCTTCATCTTTGGGGGGCACTGTCACTTGGTGTTCGCTCTCTCTGCGGTAGAGTATCATTTCCTGTTCCAACACACAGTGGTGTGTTTGAGTAGTTTATCTGCATAGCAATTTAATTTAAACAGTTAGAGAACTTCTTTTTTCATAGTATAATCTTCACGTGCTTCATCCGAAGCACCCTCTCTGTGTACTCACTCACTAATTATTCACTCAGTGCGTCTTTACTGTTTCGCTAGCTTAGCTCGTAGCCGACTCACTAGCAGCATGGCCTCTTCACCTGTTCCTGCACTTTCCTGCTCATTGTGTCGGATGTTTAGTGACTCCCTGGCCTCCGTTATCAGCATTGATACTTGTAATAAATGTAGCCTATTTGCAGCTCTGGAGGCCAGGATTACTGAATTGCAGACTCGGCTTCACACCCTTGATTCACCCGTAGCTAGCCAGGCCCCTGTAGCAGGTGCAGCCGAATGTCACGTATGCCCCGCTAGCTGTCCCCCAGCAGACCCTGAGCAGCCAGGGAAAAAGGATGTCGGTGATGGCGAGGAGGAAGCATAGTCTTAAACAAAACCTGAGAACTAGAATTACTAAAAATTACTACTAAACTACTAAGAATTCTTGAAAGTGTAGTTAACAGCTAACAGATCATCTGCAGAGAAATGGTTTATTTGAAGAGTTTCAGTCAGGTTTCAGAGCCCATCACAGCACAGAAACAGCTTTATTGAAGGTTACAAATGATCTTCTTATGGCCTCTGACCAGGGGCGATTATAGGATCAGAGCTTCAGGGGTGCTGAGCACACAGAGAGCGGCCCAGCCAGGCAAGATAAACTTTACTCGTCACAATGAGACTTCTTCCCTGTCTCTGTCAGTCCCTGCACCCTGGTTGGTTCTTTCTGCATCTCCCCATCGCTACCTTTTCTGATCTCTCAGCGTCCCTCCCTGTTCTTCTCCTCCTTGTGTAATGAAATGAACCAAACACTAAATCATATAGATAATTAGGAAAATGTAATGAAGGTGTTCTGTTCAGAATGAAGTCTAATGATATAAGGTCATGGTTCTCAAACTGTGGTACATGTACCACCAGTGGTACGTGAGCTCCCTCTTATGATACTTGGAGGAAAGTCATAAATAGTTTTTGAAAATAAAAATACTTCAAACATGTACAATTCGATCAAAAGAAGTACAAAGAGAGCACTCTGCTTCTCTTTACAGCTCCTCACTCCACCAGGCCACTGTTTGGCACTTTCTGATGCACCAAATGTGGTGCACATACTGCTAGATGGTCCAAAAGTTGGCCTACCGATTATTGGCTAAGGTTTTAGTAGAGTTGTTAAAATATATCATCAATTTTAATCTCCCCAATCAATGGTAAATGGCCTGTATTTATACAGCGCCTTAACAGTCCCTAAGGACCCCAAAGCGCTTTACATATCCAGTCATCCACCCATTCACACACACATTCACACGCTGGTGATGGCAGGCTACATTGTAGCCACAGCCACCCTGGGGCGCACTGACAGAGGCGAGGCTGCCGAACACTGGCGCCACCGGGCCCAATCAATGTTAATGTTATGTTGGAATGTTGTTAAAGAGGGTAAAAAAAATCTTTGTTTTGCAGATTCTGTATAGCAGCTTTAATATAGGGAGAGCACAACTTCCCGATTGTATGAGTAAAATTAGTTTTTTTTCTTTGTCAGTTAAACAGTTTCTGTTTTGCCTGTCACTATTCCCTGTCTGTTTTCCTACCTGGTTCTTCCTGACCTTGTACTTTCTCCTCGTGTCCCCTCTTTCCTCTCTCCTCTTTGGACTGACAATCATACACAAATAGATTGTATTTAATCAGATGAAAAATTACATTAATATGAAAAAAAAAATACAATTGTAAACATACACGGCAGACCCAGTGGCATTTTGATCATTTTATTAATACTTTGACAGTTGCTGGACCCACACAGAGCGGCAGCTCTCCGCTGCCAGCTCAACACATAACAACCAGCACATTCGCCAAAAACTCCGAACTTTTAATCCAGTGAGGCGTGATTGCAGATGCTGCTCAGGTGGGTCAATCGCACCTGCAGCAAACCACGCCCTCCACACACCCCTATCACCTGAATGAGGCCGGGAACCACCCGGCCGAACCTACTCCCCTCCCCAGGAGCGGGAACCGGCCGCAAGCCCCTGGGCCAGCGACAGGAAGGTGTCTGTTCTAGTGGCTGCCCACCCATCCAGCGGCGTCGGTGATGAGGTGGGTCCGGGGGTCACCCCCGTATCCAATGGCAGCCCCGGAGCTGGACCGGGGGCCACCCATATGGCAAGCAGCGGCACAGCTGGCGTGGCATTGAGCCGGGCTAACAGGCAGCTGGGCAGGCGCCCAGCACGCTGGACCCCACCACGCACCGGCCACTGGTGGAGGTGAGACCACTCTCCTCAGCCCCGAACTAGGCAGCTCCCTCGCTGCACCTCCGCTCCTCCCAGTTGGAGTGGCTCCCGCGCTGCGCCTCCGCCGCTGCCCCTCCCGGCTGGAGCGGCTCCCCGCGCTGCCTCTCCCCGCCGCTACCGGATCCTCGGCTTTTTTCCGGGGTGCAGGAAAGGGCACCGGCCCCTGCCACAGCGCCCGTTCCTACGTGAAGGGTGGGAACGAGCGCTGTGGCAGGCTGCGTGCTGGCTGGTCGCACCCTTTGGCCGGAACAGGCGCCGGATCTGACCGGTTCTCCTCCACTGCCACGCCGTTGGAGCACACTGGTGGGGTTGGCGGTGGTCCGGACCAGAGCTGGGCAGCCAGGCCCTCCATCCTCTGCAAGTGGAGCTCAGTCTGGACACGCAGTTCTTCTTGCCGGCGTTGTGCCACTACTGCCTGCTCCCGCTGGGTGGCCGCCAGTTCAGCCACCATTCGGGCCAGCTCCTTGCCTTGCCGGCCTGGTCGTCGGTCTGCTGTGCCCCCCATCCTGGGTTTCGGCACCACTGTAAACAAAGCTCTCCCGCTGCCAGCTCCACATAACAACCAGCACATTCGCCAAAAACTCCAAACTTTGTAAGCCAAACTTGCTCATGTGGGTCAAGCGCACCTGCAACAGCACCGCAAACCCCGTCCTGCCACAACTATTAAGATCACTAATAAAAAAGTCCTCTCTCAGTGTACTTTGAACCAAAAGGCAAATAACCAAACCACATGCACATCTAATAAAAGCTATAAATATTGAAACACTGAGCCAACATTATTCTTGATTGACTGATCATTTGATCTTACAATTTTACCTGAATGTGGTTCCTTTTTTTTGAAAAAAATTCCTTATATCCATTATGAACCTGGCTGTCTCTCTGTACACACACACACACACACACACACACACACACACACACACACATATACTTACACAACGCACAGACAAGGTATTCTCTGTATGTAAGACGTTATATGTTAATGACCCTATGCATATTCATGTAACCACAATAAAAGGAGTGCTATAGGGCTTTGGAGCGTGATGTCACTGGAGGTGGGCCACGCCCCTTTCCGCCATGACAGTAGGCTAGACACAGGATACAGCTTCAGCTATGGTTCGTACGTGTTGTGTTATCAGTTGCAACGTTTGATCACACGATCGTGAAGGCAAGAACCTGGATAATGGGCTCTCTTTTCATCGTTTTTCAACCTGGAGGCAACGTGAGGGATCCCATGTATCCGATATTACTAAACAAAGACGTCAGGCTTGCATTGCAGCGGTGAGACGAGCGGATCGAGCTCTGTGCAATCCCCAGCTTTTTGTTGGTTTGGTCTCCGCATCTTCTTTCCGGTGAGTTCTAAATTAATTCATATCACTATTAAAATGCTTTTAGTGTTATTTTCAATGTGCTGAGGTCATAGATAATGAGATAAAACATGCTAATGTGTGATGCTGCAGAACCACGTCATGTCATCATGTCGACTGAGTAGCTTATGATTTAGCATTATTGCAGGCAAACCAGCATATGAAATGGATGTAACAAATCCAGACTGGGCACCAACACTGCTCATGGGCCTCTAAAACATACTAAATTGCTCTCATTGTACACTAATCCGCACATAACTTCCAGATGAATCACACACCTGTCATGTGCACTAATTTTATCTTACAGGCTTTTATGCAGCTGCAGAGTCTGAAGGTGTGCCCTGTGCAGAAGTAATCGATGAAGATCTGACAGAAGAACAACAACAAAATTACAATGTCATAGCTGTGGACAGCAGTTGTGTTGGACAAGTGGAGGTTGAGGTACCACCTGTAAATGTGGACAGTGGCGATCGGACAGACAGCATCACAGAAGCTAAAGGGCAGACGAAGCATTGTGTGTGCAATGAACAGGGCAGAGCAGAAATAAACACAACACTGCTTGATAAGATTGTTAAGGTTTGCTGTGTTTTGGTGAATATGTGCCCCAGTGTGGTTGTCAAACCAGCGCCAAATGAAACTTGCTCTTGTTGAGTATTCATAAAGCTGTTGTGTTGCATGTGTAGTTCATTGTAAATAATTGTACTTTGTGTGAAGTAGTTTCAATAAAACAGAAAAGAATAGTATACATGTTTTTTTTTTTTTTATTCTTGATCTTATCACATGTACTTAGCAAGTACATAGAAATGAAATGCAAACTATTTACATGGCAACACACAGCTGGCATCAATCTTGAACCACAAAATGAAACATTACAGGCTATTTAGAGCAGCACGTTGTTTGGTGAAGTATTTCCCAACAAGTTCAGGAAGGCACACTTTAAGAAAGAAGTCTTGTGCTTGCTTTAAACGTGGTTCCCAGAAATCCACATCAGGGAAGATGCGTATGACAGGTCTCTCTGTGTCCACACAACGAGGTCACAGTGCAGTTTCATTCAGTCGTTGTGAGTGCAGTACCTGAAACACACAAGAACCACTTTTAATAAAAGGTCTGTAATGAACCAAGGCAAATATAGATGGGTTGGCTGTACGTGCAAATCAAAAACTGTAACAAGGAAGTTGTTTAGAAAGTTATCATGTTCAAACCGACTTACCTTTGTCTTAACGACAACGTACTCGCAGCGTGGAGGCATAAAGATGGACAAATCTTGCACCCAGCCGTTCGTGAATTGGATGTGGGCCTCCAGGATTTATAATTTTAAACTGGTTTGCTGTGTATGCGCTGACTCCACAGACAAGGTATGCAAAGATCGGGATAGGACAAAGGCGGTAAGATAAAATTAGTGCACATGACAGGTGTGTGATTCATCTGGAAGTTATGTGCGGATTAGTGTACAATGAGAGCAATTTAGTATGTTTTAGAGGCCCATGAGCAGTGTTGGTGCCCAGTCTGGATTTGTTACATCCATTTCATATGCTGGTTTGCCTGCAATAATGCTAAATCATAAGCTACTCAGTCGACATGATGACATGACGTGGTTCTGCAGCATCACACATTAGCATGTTTTATCTCATTATCTATGACCTCAGCACATTGAAAATAACACTAAAAGCATTTTAATAGTGATATGAATTAATTTAGAACTCACCGGAAAGAAGATGCGGAGACCAAACCAACAACAAGCTGGGGATTGCACAGAACTCGATCCGCTCGTCTCACCGCTGCAATGCAAGCCTGACGTCTTTGTTTAGTAATATCGGATACATGGGATCCTTCACGTTGCCTCCAGGTTGAAAAACGATGAAAAGAGAGCCCATTATCCAGGTTCTTGCCTTCACGATCGTGTGATCAAACGTTGCAACTGATAACACAACACGTACGAACCATAGCTGAAGCTGTATCCTGTGTCTAGCCTACTGTCATGGCGGAAAGGGGGCGTGGCCCACCTCCAGTGACGTCAACTCCAAAGCCCTATGGGGAACCTGGCTGAGAGTCCGACGGAGGTCCAGTGGGTGGAACGACACTTGGCTCCAGGCAGGTCTCCCTCATGCATGAGTAGCATAAGGAACTTTGCCTACTTGGTGTTCAATGCTTTTGCTGTGTAGTTAAATTGTCTCGTTCCAGCGGTGGGCCTGTGCTAGACAGACCCAACAGTTTCCAAAACCCCACAGTCAGGACATGCTATATTGTATTTAGATGGAAGCTAGCGAGCTAACTTCCTGCTAACTTCTAACTCCGTTAAATGTCATAAATTCCGTTTTCATGGATGCCTGGATGTTAAACTCAATTATTACACCTGGTAGAGCAGAACGCTGACCATTTTATTAAAGAAGAAAGACTTTAGACAGTTTTTCAACTCTCAGTAATGCCACAGTGATCGTTTGATATATGGACCTGCAGCGGAGTTTAGGCCCAGACACGGCTAGTGACGTCAGACTTAAAGACCGGATTATTTGAATCCAAAATCAAATTTTTAAAAATGCATTAGGTTAATTTTAATTTGACAAATTTTACTAATGTAATGTCACAAAATGACATGTATTCTAGACAGACAATTGAGATTGAGACCCCTGCAATATGTAGTACATGTGGGAGATATATGCAATATCTCCTACATGTTTTATCATTGTGCACACATTTTACAGTTTACAACTCAGGTTTTATTATATCATAGTATTTTAATACAGTTATGTTCGTACAGTTCTGTTTAGCCATCTGGGTTATGGTGACTGTTGCTAAATTGGATGGCCATAAGGCACACCTATATGCTTTTATTTTGGATTTCTGTGAAATCAGCAATTTGTAACACTGATGAAGCGCTAATGAATTAATACAGGCTAGGTATTGAGTGAAATATTAGGTTATTATTAATCAGAAGATTTAGGAATGCTACTGGAGCTGATGGGCAGTAATTAATTCTTCCTGGCATCGTTGTATTTTTTACTCAGTTGTATATAGCATTTGTATTCTATTTTTATATTATTGTATATTTTATTCTGCTGTATATAGTATTTTACTTTATTCTATTCTGTACAGTTGTGTACTGTATTTATTCTTATTTTATTCTATTCTAATTTTTGCTTCATAACTTTTGCACTGTCCACTTCCTGCTGTGACAAAACAAATTTCCCACATGTGGGACTAATAAAGGTTATCTTATCTTAATAAATACACACAACACAAAATGCTTTTCCAGGTACCATGTATTTAACCAAACCCCAAAGAAAAATAACAAAAAAAGAAAAGGAAAACTTAAATAATCACTCCTGCTGCAGCTATTCAATCAATCAAAAACCCAGTGGGGGTGCACAAAGACAACTAAGCAAATTCTTCTGGCTTATGGCTTATACCAGGCAATATAGATTCTCAAAAAAAACAAAAAAAAACAGTTCCCCATAAATAACACATGTTAACATCAAAACCACTGATCCACACTGAAGTCCATGAGTTTTATCTAAATGTCCATGAGAGATGTCCAAGCGCTATTGTCCATAAACGGGGGGAATGGTGTGTATGATTGTGGAAATCAGTGCGTTTGGAAAATGGGGACAGAGCGTCGTCTTTGATAGCTTCCTACCCAACCAGTGGAAGCTTCAATGCAGAATGAGTCCTGCTCCTAGCCGTTCATGGGCTCGCCATCCTTTTTCACACTCAAAAAGGTCCACCTGGCCTGTCACAATGCCATTCATCCAACACTTCTGGTTCATCCAACAATACCCATGACACTGTCCTGAGGTTGTCAATTGTGCTTGTATAAAACCTGCCACCTCTCCCACCTCTGTTTTGTTCTGTCTGCAAAAGTCGGTTGTTGCGTAAAATCCTTTTGAGTGTACGTTTGCTGATAGTAACGCTATGTGATTCAGCTAATAACCCAAGCATTTCCTCATTTTTGAAGCCACGCTGAAAATACTCAGCAATTTGTGAATTCATCACCGGTCGCTGTAATACTGTTAGCATATCTGTAGCATTTGTAGCTGAGGGCTTCAGCTTCCGGGTAACAAGGAAATGACGTCATTCATGTAGATTACTGATTGGCAGAGCTAACTCAAAATTTTCAGTTATTTTTTTGAAATTTTGAGTAATTTTTCTCAAAATTTTGAGGTTTTTTTTCTCAAAATTTCGAGTTACTAAGTCGAAATTTCGAGAAAGGTAACTCGAAATTTCGAGTTATGGATCTTTTTTTTTTTTTTTTTTTTTTTGTGGCAGAAACAGGCTTCCATAGGGCGTGAGGTTCTGGGGGCACTCCGTCTCTGGGCTGGGGCCCTGGCCAAGCCTCAGGGGCTTGGGTCCTGGTTGGTGTGTTGCCGGGGTTGTGGGCGGGTGGGTGTATGGGGCCCAGTCCTGGCGCAGGGTGCCGCCTGTGCATCGAACCACCTGGGGGCTCTTCAACTGGTGGGGAGGTTGTCACATCCTGCAGGAGATTTCCTCTCTTCAGGAACTCTCTCTGCAGGAGGGGAGATACAGGAGAGGTGGAGGAAGATCTCAGCCTGGGCGTCTATTGTCTTGTGTAGTCTGGAAGATGAGTGGATGATGGGGTGGGTGCAGTTTTTCTGTGGTGGGGTCAGGTGGACTGTCCCGGGCTCTGTGGGGCCGGGTGGCGTTGCTGCACTGGGCCCGGTCCGGATGGGCCTGGGCCCCTTTCCTGGCGGGTTGCAGAGTATGGGGTGCCTACTGGGGTCAGCGGGGAGCTGGCCCCAGGAGGGGTCACTTGCCCTCCCTTCCTTCCCTCCCCATCTCCAGCTGCCTCTCTCTTCCCGCTCCACCACAATCACCCACACATGCAGGGCTTTGGGGTAGGGGTGTGTCACCAGGGTGCAGAGGAGACATCCCCCCTCTGTCCCCTTCTGGCTGCCTCTGCCTCAATTTTATCCCACAACTTAGACATTCACATTACTCACACTCTCATTACACATACATATAGGATCTTGGGGTGGGCACGCTACACGGATTCCAATTACCATCAGGGTGTACACCTCACCCCTGGCGTCGCTGCCCACCTCTCAATTTTAAATACACGTAGACATTGAGGGCTAGCAGGAGGGGCTATACGCTTACCTGCTGCTCTGGCAGGTAGCTCCATGCCCTCCTGGGTTTTAAATGCACCTTAGAACACACATACATCAACACTACATATGAGCGGGTGGAGGGAGGTTTGAGTCTTCCCACACCCCGTTCTCTGCGGCCTGCTGGAGCGGGGGCTAGGAGATGGAGTTGGCCGTCCGACTGGGGTCTGGAATGTGGGGCCTCCCTGCTGCTGCGGAGTCGGGGCAGTCTGCTTCTCCCCACCGCAGGGAAAAGGGTAACACCACCTGGGTCTGGGCGCAGTTTCCCCTCCAGGGGCAAGGGCACGTAGACCCGGGGCTTAGAGTACGCTTGGGGAGTGTGATTGTGTGTACAGTGTCTCTCTATGTCTGTCTCCACGTTGGGTGAGTGTTGAGTAATTGTATATGAGAGCATGAGGGTGGGAATAGATGTTTGTATCTGTGTGTGCCTGTTTGTCTGTGTCTATATGTCAGGTTGGGTATCAGACACCACCTCTCTGGGGACATCTCAGGCCCTCCAAGGTTTGGAGGCCCATCTCCCCACCACTTCCCTGCCGGTGGCAGACTCCCTCGGACATCGGTGCGTTGGTGGTTCTTTGTGTCCGGGTGGGCGCCCAGGTACCCACCGCTCACTCCTTGGCAGCTGCTTATCGGGGCATGGAGCCTGGGGCTCGCTCGGGCCACCGGGATGGGGTGCCCTTGGCCTCTCGGCCCGGGCTCGGTCACTCAGGCACAGCTGGTTGCCGGCGGAGCTCACGGGCACGCCACTGCAGCCCCCCTGGCTTCTGCTCCGCGGCTGCTGAGTGACCCCTCATCTGGGACTCTCCTCAGCTCTTTCTGGGATAGTGGCGCGGCTGCCCTCTGTTGGTCTTCCTTGGTCTCTTGTGTTCTGGGGGGCCTCTGGATGTCTGGAGTTTTGATCTCCTCCATACCTGCTTCATGCCCTGGAGGACGGGGCAGTGGCCCCCACACCCTCTAGCAGATCATTACATGAAGGAACCTTTTAAAAAACAAGCTGTTCATGCTCACAGGTGTACACACGGGTGATCACACACACAAACTACACCCTTTTTGGCTCCTACCTCAAAGCACAGACTGCGCTGTCGATCTCACGTGCTGCACAATAATGTTTAATATTTAGTATTTACTGTCATATTCCCATATATCATTGTGATCTTGTTTATTACTCTCGTTTTCTTCTGCTTGCTTTCTTTTTTCTTTCTCAACAGGTGATCCAGGTGATCGATATATGTATTTTTTGTCTGCTTATTCTGTTGGTTTTTGTTTTTGCCCTTTTTCCCCATCCTCTTCTGTTTTTGTTTTTTTTTTTCCTCTTTCTTTCTCCCTTTCTTTCCCCAGTCAAGTCTGTCCCGTATTCAGCAAGTGAAAATAAAATAAACAATAAAGGTGAATCAAATGGACCATTACGGCAAGGCTGGGATGGTCCATTTGGTAAAGTAAATCCGTTGGGCATCTTTCTTCGCCTTTAGACAATAATTCTGATGGCAAAAGAACCAAACGGGACAGGTTAAAAAAGAAAAAAAAGAAAAAAAGAAACAGGCTTCCATATACTTCTCTATTCCGATACAAGCCAAATTTTAGACATCAATAACCTACAACCCAGTAGCATGGCAAAATGTGCAATAGACACGCTGGTCCAATGTGTCCATTTTGCACTTTGCCTTTTGTGTTCAATGGACACGCATGCAGAAGTTGCAGTAAGCTGCAGTACCAGCAGAGGGAGACATTTTATTTCAAGCCATCTCTCTGGTGTACCTCTTCAAGCAGCTGGCCAAGGCTGTCAGCCATTGCTTGGCAGTTTCAAGGCCTCAGGTATGGACAGCTTGCTGTACTTCTTAGGCACCTTCTTCATCGCACCTTTTGCAACTCCGATAGTTGGCTAACCTCCTCCGTGCTACCTTGATGTAAGCCTCAGCCTCCTTCTCCATGGAGGGTACTGGCCCTTATGGCCAAGCCAAGCATCTCAGTGATCACTACGCTATCCAGCTGCTATATGTATGTATATATATATATAAACTCATTTCATATTATTAAAAATATTATTAGACAACAGCAGCCACATTATTTATATGTATAAATTAAGAAGTGTTGTACTAGAAATGTCTAAGTTTAAAGATGACAAAAATTATTTGGCATTTAAGTTCAGAAATCAGAAAATTCAAGTTATTCTACGTACCATGTACTTGTAATTAATAACTTGCTCTAACTTAGTCATCTTAAGTAAATTGTACATAGTTCAGGCTGCGAAATGTAGTTAAGAATTAACATTTCAATAATATAATATAAAGAGTGGTTCTCAAGTCTTTATTAAGACAAACTTACAAGCTTGTATGTAACACATTGCTTGAACTCATTTAAAAATAATAAGTTAGCATATTTTTTAAGTTCAATAAGTAGCTAATATGTCCTGTTTTAAGGCAGGTGCTTCCACCTCCGCGCTGCGCCATGCCTCAGCCACTATCGCTCTGGCAGCAACGGAGCTAGAGCCAGAGTAGGGGAGAGCCGAGCTGGAACAAACCACTTTGGGAGGGGGGAGGGGTTATCTATACTTTTGTTGTTAAAATGTTATGTCTCAATTACGTACTGTATGCTTTTTATATTTTTAGTTATGTGTCCCACAAACAGCAAATATTGTCAAAAAAAGTAAGAAATCTTTAAATGGGCAAAAATCGCCCCTGGGTAGAGGACCCAAGCTCGAAGGATAGACCGCCCCGCAGGGGTGAACGGGGAATTTTATAGATATATATGAACAACAATCACATTTTATATTGATCCTAATCCGCATATTGTAAGGCTAATGAAGTTTTAAATTTTGTAACAAGCTAATATAAACTTTTCATATTGTTTAAAATATTATTAAACAACACCAGCATAATTATTTATATTTATAAATTAAGAAGTGTTGTACTAGAGATGTCTAAGTTTAAGGATGACAAAAATAATTTGGTATTTAAGTTACATTAAATTTGTAAGAAGCAATATTAACATTGTAAGTTACCACAAAATATGTATTTTCATGTAGCTGAAATAACATGTTTATGTCAGTGGAACTGTATCATTTAGTTATTGCTCAGTCAGAAAAATCAAGTTATTCTACGTACCACGTACTTATAATGAATAACTTGCCCTAACTTTGTTCCCAGAACTTAAAAAAAATATGCAAGACTATTTCATTAGAAAAACTAAGAACAATTTACTTAAGATGACAAATTAGATTGGAATTTCAGTGTACAACTGAAAGAAGTGTATTTTTAATTTTACAAAATATATTAGCTAATGAGCATGTGCAATGGAAATTTTCAAAGTAAACTGTCAAGCATAGTAAACTGCTACAATCCTGGTTTATTATTTCTTAATCCTCTGATGACAACCCTACCCTAACACTGTATTTTTGAAAAGGGCAGAAAGGACCCCATAAAAAAGCAACTTGTGTTTCTTTACGCTACGTCCAGATGAACAGATTCAACTGTTGGAGATTTACTTTCCTGGATGATTGAGAATGCATCAAGACTTGTCTTTCTTTACTTTAATACAAATGACAGCCTCAGAGGTTTAAGATAATGAAACAATGCAGAATACAGTTCTTCTTTTGCTCAAATTCTATTTTTAACCATTAGTTGCAAAAAAAAAAGAAGTCTACCTAGAAGTCTTGTGTAACTTTGTGCAACTTCTCATTTATTTCACAGTGCAAATGATTTTACTCATTCAATATGTTTCCATGCACAATTCTTCTTTTCTTTTGATAGTTTTAGTGCTTACTTTATATCTGTGAGAAGGAAAGCTAAAGTAGGCTGAGAAGTGTAGTTCAGAATTAACATTTCGATAAAAAGATTAGATTAGATAAAACTTGATTAATCCCTTGGGTGGGTTCCTCTGGGAAAATCAGCAAAACTTTACCCGCCCAGAGGAAGACCCTAACGCTGTGAGTAGGGTTTGAACCTGGAGGGGGAATCCCCATTGGAGTTCAAGTCCAACACCTTACCCACTCAGCTATCACAGCTGTAACAAGCTCTATGGAGTGGTTCTCAAAAATTCAAGTTAAGACAAACTTACAAGCCTGTATGTAACACATTGTCTGGACTCATTCAAACAAATTCTTGGTTTCTGCACTTGTTCTATGTAGGATTTGAACAATCCATTTTAAACATCACTCCAAAATAGGAAAATACATATGCAGTTAAGTCCAATTATATTTTTTGGACAATGACACTTTTTAATTTTATTTATTTTACTTTCTTTTTTGTGTATTTTTGCCTCTGTATAATGCAACACTGTGTTTAGATAAAACCATTACGATGTCACTGAAGTTTTTTTTTTTTTTCATTTTCAATATACAAAACATAAAAATAGGGTAGGAACTCATATAGGTCTGTGACTTGAAGATAAACTATCTTGGTTTCATCAGTTAGCCAACAGCTTTGGTAACGTCTCGAAGAAGTTGGAGCTTTTAAAACCACCCTTCAAAACTGAAGTTGAGACATGTCACAAGAGTTTTGGTTTTATCTTTACGGCATCATTTTTAACTATGTTGACAATGGGTACGCACATGTTTGCGAATTTAAGTTACATTAAATTTGTAAGAAGCAATATTAACATTGTAAGTTACCACAAAATATGTATTTTCATGTAGCTGAAATAACATGTTTATGTCAGTGGAACTGTATCATTTAGTTATTGCTTAGTCAGAAAAATCAAGTTATAGTTTTAGTCTTAGTGCTTCCTTGATATCTGTGAGAAGGAGAGCTAAAGTAGGCTGAGAAGTGTAGTTCAGAATTAACATTTCGATAAAAAGATTAGATTAGATAAAACTTTATTAATCCCTTGGGTGGGTTCCTCTGGGAAAATCAGCAAAACTTTACCTGCCCAGAGGAAGACCCTAACGCTGTGAGTAGGGTTTGAACCTGGAGGGGGAATCCCCATTGAAGTTCAAGTCCAACACCTTACCCACTCAGCTATCACAGCTGTAACAAGCTCTATGGAGTGGTTCTCAAAAATTCAAGTTAAGACAAACTTACAAGCCTGTATGTAACACATTGTCTGGACTCATTCAAACAAATTCTTGGTTTCTGCA
This sequence comes from Oreochromis aureus, assembly GCF_013358895.1. Taxonomy (NCBI): domain Eukaryota; kingdom Metazoa; phylum Chordata; class Actinopteri; order Cichliformes; family Cichlidae; genus Oreochromis; species Oreochromis aureus. The sequence continues at coordinate 50,621,309 of NC_052944.1, read as the reverse complement.
CTTGTTCTATGTAGGATTTGAACAATCCATTTTAAACATCACTCCAAAATAGGAAAATACATATGCAGTTAAGTCCAATTATATTTTTTGGACAATGACACTTTTTTATTTTATTTATTTTACTTTCTTTTTTGTGTATTTTTGCCTCTGTATAATGCAACACTGTATTTAGATAAAACCATTACGATGTCACTGAAGTTGTTTTTTTCTTCTTCAATATACAAAACATAAAAATAGGGTAGGAACTCATATAGGTCTGTGACTTGAAGATAAACTATCTTGGTTTCATCAGTTAGCCAACAGCTTTGGTAACGTCTCGAAGAAGTTGGAGGTTTTACCAGCTTATAACTTTTACCTTTTAACCACCCTTCAAAACTGAAGTTGAGACATGTCACAAGAGTTTTGGTTTTATCTTTACCGCATCATGCTTAACTGTGTTGACAATGGGTACATAAATGTTTGTGAATTTAGTTTTATTAGGTTTTAAATTCGTGATAATTTAGTATGAAGCCCTTGTGAACCTGAATTTTCACACTGAATCTAAACCATACTGAACATCACTGGGGAAATTTTTGCATTTATTATCTCTGTTCAATAACTTCAGTTTCAAATTTTTATTCATAAACACAAAAGGCCCTTAAGCTACATACACAATGACTACATTGGATTGTGATTAGGTAGAGGATCATCAGGGGGTCCTTTGTCCCTCTTTGGGGGGGAAACTCCCACTGGGTTTAAAGCTGGGACTCTCGGCCATTTGACCTTAGAACTGAAGAAGCTTCTCGGATGAGAGGTGAAACGTCTTCAAGCAACTCAAAGAAGTCCAGACGCTTTTCTTTCCAAGCTCCTTAGACTACGATGACCTGGATGACTGAGAACCTTCACAGACAGACTAAATATTGTTCCTCATCTCTTATTTATTGTTCCTTTTATTGCAGCTTACTGGTATATACACCGGCTAGCGAATGACAGCCCGCTGGCCTGAGGCACTGTTCCACAACATCCTTGATGTGTGTGCTTACAACACATATATGGTGTGGACAGCCATCGACCCAACCTGGAATCAGGGGAAGAGTTTCAAGAGGAGACTTTTCTTAGCAAAGCTGGGGAAAATTTTGGCAACTCCTCTTATTCAACGGTGCCAGCACATTCCCCGCACACCAGCCTCTGCCAGTCTGGTTAGGAGTGTGCAAGCCCCGGCCCCAGCCGCTGCTGCTCTCCACCAACAAGAAAATGGGCAGAAAAGGAAGCGCTGTGAGCTCTGTTCCCCTAGAGACAACAAAACAAGCCTAAGATGCTGCAAATATGATGCCTATGTTTGCAAGGCCAAGCTCACCTGAGTGTCACATGCCACTCATGTGCATGAATACACACACAGACACACACACACACACACACACACGCACGGCTTCATGTTGAGTTTGGTCTTTGATTTTCAATTTATTTTTTACATTACATGGTCATTTTGTAATTCATTTTCAGTGCCTATTTGTATTTTCACTGCAGTTATTTTATGTCTAACTCTATTTATTCATCTTAAATACTACTTTGAGACATTGTTCACAGCAAAAAAAATGTTGAATAAAAAATTTGGTGGTGAAAAATATTTTTTGTAATAATTTAAGAGCAGTTAACAAGGACCGGTCAATTTTGACCAGGAACACTAAAGTAAGGGGGTCGAGGTGCACAAAACCGGAGGGCTAGACCAACACTAGACAGGAGACGTGGGACCAGGACAGGCACAGAGAAAACAAGGGGAAAGAGACTGAATGCAGAAAAATGTTAAAATAAAACATGAAGCACACGACAGGCAAAGAGACACAGACTAGATACAGAACAGAGGGAGCACGGGAACCAAAACCTAAGAACTAGAAATCCTAGCAGAAGACAGAACCAGAATAAAACTGAAACATAAGTTAATAACTATCAAAACAAAAACACTGAGTCATCAGACTCAGGACCATGACAAATAATACCTCTATGTTCAGTTTATTCAGTATAAAAATAAACCAAGGTATCAATATTTCTTTAGTTAATGACTATTTTGTCTGCCTTTCAAACAGGCTCCAAGGGACGAAGCAGACTGTATGAGGACCCTGCAGATAGACCAGCATGAAGTCACTATAAAATTGATTTAGTTCCCAGAATTAAAAACAAAAAACAAAATGCAAACTCTTTGCTTCAAAAGAACTAAGTAAACCTTGCTTAAGATAACTAAGTTAGGGCAAATTATTAATTCTGAGTGGGGCACACTAAGCTCAGAAGGACCTTCAGGGTGCCCATTGTGCATGTGCAAGATACAAAAGAGCCACACTGTAGTTCTGTCCAGTGTAGTACGATTATGGATTGAGTTTCATTTTCATTAAATTGCCTTTGCATTCCTGGGCTGTCTCATCAGACTTAATAGTTTTTTGGGGTTTTTTTATAATGACTTTTCTGTTTTAGTTTGTTTTGGTTTGTTTGTTTTTTAATTTTGGGTCCCTTTTGGATGCAATTTTAGAACAATGTCTTAGGGATCAATAAAGTATTCTGATTCTGATTCTGATTCGATCTTCACCTACATTGGTTGAGTTAAGCAATCACTCTTGGCATGTTCCGTTCTTAAATGTTCTTATATTGACCAAATATTATGATTCCATTCCGTTGCCTAGCAAACAACTAAACATTGGCCTAAAATAACCCATTGTTTAGCACTGTATCTTTGTTATTTGAGAACATCAATACCAAATTTATATCCACATTATCTCTCTCTCTCTCTCTCTCTCCATATATTTATATATATATATCAACTACATCAGTTTGCCAACATGTTTGTATAACAAATCTTGTTATCCGATATTATCATGAGTTTTTGTTGCATTGTTACATTACTAGAGGCCATTTCCACCATGAATGGATTTAGAAAAGGTTCAAAGAGATACATAAAAATTCACCACAATGCAGGGGCATGCCAGAAATCCCACAAAAAACAAACAAACAAACAAAAACAGAAAACAAACAAGCAAAAACTTATGTGGTGGGTATTAACAACTTCATAGCTGGATCAAACATTCAAAGCTCCGATCTTACTTTATCTAAAATGCCATTTCTTTGTGTTTGGCTGTGTCACTTCCTCATTTTATGATAGATGCTGAGATAAGAACCTGTATATATTATCTGTGCTTTCCCTTCAAAGTTTGTAGCTACAGGCTGATACTAAGAAAGAAGAAGAGACGGTCATTCTGCATCCCCTCTGCCACACACTTTCTGAAGTTTCATAACTTTGCTGTATCGTCTGTATCACCATGAAGATGTTTCCTGTGTGTGTGTTTGTTTGTGCTGTGATGATTCTGACCCATGCTGCTGGTGACTATTGTGAGTATTTCACTGTACAGTCTTATTTGTAAATGGTGGCAAAAGATTCAACAAGTGTCCTTTTTTTTCAGTTCTCCCTGAAGGAAGGACTGCAACTAATCAAACAGGTCAGTCAGCATACTGCAACATTTTTGCAAAAATGTGCCCCTTAAGTTTTTGCCTAATTATATATATCATCTGCAGTTACATAACATGATTTGAAATTTAGGTCCTCTTTATTTTCTATTTACATGCGGCCAAATGCCTGAATGATTTAACATCAAAACATGTTTTTTCTATATCACCTTATTGGGTTAATAAGAAAGAAAGATATACATGAATAAATAAAAAATGACAAGGAAAAAATACATTTTTAAGATTTAGATTAGTGTCATACATTAAGGAGAAAAACAAACAAAAGAGGGGCAAAAAAAAGAAAAAAAACTGTGTAAACTAAATAGTGTAAATTACTGGAGTTCACTTTTCAAGCTGAAAAGAAGTTTACACATTTGAACTCTTGTGATCACAAACTACAAGATCAGTTATTTAGTCTAGTTGTTCTCTGACTTGGCTTTCAGATCAGTGTTAATGACACAGTAAAATGCCTAACCTACCCGTCTTCCTTGACATTTAAAGTTACAATGATGGACTACAAATAAAATAAAATAAAATAAACGCATCCAATGTCTATCTTAAATTGGCATAGGAAATGTTCCCTTAATATTTCCTTCAATGCCATATGCTACAACTTAGAGCTCCTGCATTCTGATGACAATACATTTTTACGAATTTTTCATTGTTTCATGTAACTTGGTATTTCTTTTCTCTAAAAGAAAATACAACAAAACATTAGCTTAATGTTATTTAATCAGCAGTGTGTTGTGGACTATGTGCTCTGCCACTTTGTGGTTGAGTAAACGCTTTGACTTTGGAATAATCAGTTGACACTTGCAGGTGATTTGTTTAGGAGCATCTATAAGGGAAGAGATTTAATGAGATTTAATGAGCTGGCTTCTTGCAAAGGTGGCATCCTATTACTGTATCATGCCTGACATCAGTGAGGTCTTTAGAAAGACCCATCCTTTTACAAATGGTTGTAAAGGCACACTGCAGCATTACTGATAGAGATATGGACAAAAATCCAAACATGCAGTTTGAATTTAAAAGATAATGAGTTGAGTTGAAAAGAGTTGAGGTCATGGTAGTTTAGAGAAGGGGTCTACAGTTTTGTTTTTTTTTCATACTCTCTAAACAATTAGTTTTATCATTGTAATGGTCACTTACAATCCCCATCTGGGTCTGAATTAAGTCTACTGAGTGGAAATGTTGATCTCATGTGGAAAAACCAAAAATGTACAATTTTATTTTCCCCCAGTCAAAAGGCACCTGGCCAAGAGGTCCTCTGATTGTCCTGGAGGCTGGACTCTGTTGCGTGGTCGCTGCTTCCTCTATGTTCCAGGACCCATGACATGGGCTAAAGCAGAGGTAAGTTTATTTTATTTGTATCGTCGTCCACACTTGATTAATCCATATCCTTTTACTGTAACTGAGTCCAGATGTTGCTCCCCGCTTTCCATCTCCATTGAAGAAAAACTGCTTGTCCATGGGGGCCAACCTTGCATCTGTACACAGCATCACAGAGTACCATGGGATTCAGCACATGATAATGACTGCCACTCATGGCAACCAAGAAACCTGGATTGGAGGAAGTGATGCACAGGAGGTATTTTGCTCAGTCTTATACTATTACTATTAATTTATGTGTGAATGACTTTGAACTAGACCCTCCCTGCTATTTTAAATGAATATATGTAAAGCCTACAGCAGAGAGAGTACTTACAATGAAACAGACAATGACAATAGATTAAATCAGAAACAGCATGAAGAATACCTGAACTGGAGGTAGAAAATGCAGAGAATGCAGAAACAGTAGACTGGCCAAAGCAGCTTTAATAGTGTATCTGTGAGATTTAACAAATTAATTTTTAAGAGGATATGATGTGGGCTTGCATTAATGTTAGCTCATCTGCTGGGACAGTGGCTACGCTTGACCATTTGGTGTGAATAAAATCGATGCAATGCACAATTTCCCTCATCTAGGAGAATGCCTGGTTATGGACTGATGGAACGGCTTTCCACTATTCTAACTGGTGCCCAGGAGAGCCCAATAATTACGGGCGCAACCAGCACTGTCTGCAAATTAATCATAGCGGTAAACCAGAACACAGTATTTCACATGATTAATAAATGTCTTAATTATTTTAAATGATAACAAGTAAAAGTCAAAAGGATTGTCTCAGGTGTTGATTTGTGTAGAATTTTACTGATTTCTTCTTTTGGATCTCACAGGTTCCAAGTGCTGGGATGATAAAGGGTGTCATGAACATCGACCTTCTGTTTGTGTTAAGAAAATATGAAATATCTATCAAAATACACACTGTTTGGTGTGCAATGACTTTTGTTTTTCATTCTTCATTTGGCTTTACAATTTTTGTTTCATCTTTTGTCTCTAGCATAAAAGTTTAGCAACAAAATAAAAAATCTGTGTCATGAATAGTGGCACTCCCAACCCTAGTTCTAAACCGTAGCTTAAATTTTCAACTAAATTTTCAACTGTGGAAAAGTATAAAAAGTATTGCTCGTCTTTGCGCATCTTTTCTCTGTAAACTCTTCCTCCTTTGCAATAATAAAACTCTCAAGCATGGTTGTGTGTTGCATCACTTGTGTTTTAGTGATATGTGTGTGTGTGTGTGTGTGTGTGTGTGTGTGTGTGTGTGTGTGTGTACAAAGCAACCTGGATTGGAGGAACTGATGCACATGAGGTGTGGTTAAAAATGTTTGAGTTAAATATTAAATTAATGCAGGACCACTGCAGTCAAATGAAGACTAATTTCTGTCTGCAGTATCTTATATTTGGTGGTTTGAATCCATCTGGGTCATATCTGTGCTTCCATGTGCATATTTGGAAAGCCACAGATGGGGGAAATGGAGCTCCATGCAGAACAGAACAGGCATTGGGGACAGCAGATATGACATTGATTAACAACATGCAAGAAAGTGTTGGGGCTAGAGGTTGGTTGGGGGGGTTTGATGCACAGGAGGTAGTTTAATCATGCAAAATAGCTATTACCCTCACAAATCTTAAGGAACTGAGGAAGAACTAGAAGAAAATTGTTGCTCTCGCTCTAAGGGAAATTGACAATTCAATTACCCAGTTTAGAATAGACCCTTTGGTGTTCCATAAGAGTCCTTCTCTGGCAAAGGTTATTTTCAATAGCTTTCCTTTCAACCTGATTAAAAAATAAAACTAAAAAGCATTACCACTGATTTTTGATCTTGCATTCTTTGGTCATAACCATTTTTGACCAAGGTGATCAAACTGGTCAGAAAATGTGACGTTGGCTTTTCTTAAGGTCATCTGATCTGCTGGGACTGTAGCATGGCTTGATTTTGTGGCCTGCCTGAAAAAAAACATTGCCCTATCCTAACTTCTAGAATAATGTTTGGTTTTGGAGTGAAGGGATACCCCCTCCACTATTCAAATTAGTGTCCAGGGGAGCCGAATGATCACGACCAACAGCACTGTCTACAAATTAATTATGGAGGTAAATCAGAACACAATATTTGAGTGTTAAATGTCTGAATGGTTTAAAAGATAAAAAAATGTTTTTTTATCTTTTGGTGTTGAACTGCCTAAAGGCTCTTCATATCTTTTCTCTGTGTAATTAATTCCTCTACCAGAGGCCTGGGAGCTATATCTTTCTGACGTTTTGCCAAATTAAATGTTTCAAGCAAGTTTCTCCATGATTGTGTTTTTATGAGAATATTATTTTCCTTTATCTCCTTCTATACTATTATAATGTTCAGTACATTGACCCATTAAGAAAGCACTTATACTATAGAGACAATCAGACTGACTGGCATTAACTGCTCTTCAGGACATTCTGATAAGCTATTCAAAGTTCTAGATCTGCCAATTAACACTGTCAAATCATAATGTGATGTCTTAATTCACAGACAAACTCAGTTGCTCCATGTGCTGCATATGTCTGTGCAGCATTTCTTTATGTCGCTCCAACAATAGGGTTCTGTTTTACTCTTTGACCGACTGGTACCAATCCCTCAAACAGCAAATTAAATAGCTGTCATTCTAAAAACACTTTATTATTGTATCATCAATTCACAGACAGTCTTAGTAACATTTTGCAGAAGTAACACCCAAAGCTGTTTCACATTTTTTTTTTTTTTTTAATTCTGGCTGTCTATGTCTATGCCTAATCATTACTGAACTTTGCCATTTACTGACAAAATAGCTCACAAAACGGCAGTAGTTCTGCTCTATCCGATGAAACAATGTGCAAAACATTTCTTTAAGAGATAAAAATTTAAGCAGTTTTGTGAAGCATTAAGCATGATGGCAGCTATTTTGAGTTCATAACACAAAATCAATATTGTGAATTTACACTTAAAAATTTCTCACTTTAAAAAAAAAGAACTGAAAAAAAAACACAGTAGGGTCTTGATACAATGTAAAAGCAGACGAATTAAAATAAATAACTCAAGATAGGTTGGGGAAAATGGGGACGTTTTCTTCTGAAAAAAAAAAACAATCACTGAACTGTACTGTAGCAGGGATTGGCAACTGGCTTCGTGAATTACCTTTGTTCATTACATTGTTTAGTACATAGTGCAAGGGATTGTGGTAATTGGAGGGTGCAGACTAACACTAATACTCTGACAGTAAATTCACACATTCTGCATCACATAAGCGGTCAGGATTAGGCAATCGTGAGAATCTAAGTACAAAGTTGGCCAGTGCCCAAATATGATAAAACAGTGATATGGTGTGGAAACGTTTTTGCACAGGGTGAGAATATTTGCATGCACATATTAGTAAATGAGGGACATTGTTCCGGAAGCCTTGTGGTTTACTAAGATTAAAGTTTTCAAACCTAGGCTTTGCTTCCGTGTTTTTTATAGCGAGAAGAGGATCTGTAATGGCAACTTTTCCAAACATGGTTATCAGGATTGCTGTGTACAATTATTTGCAATATGTGCAAAGTTACTAATCTGGCTCTTGTAGCCAGATAAAGCTCAGCACTGCTCTCTGTGTGAAAGAAGAGTCTGTTTGAAAGTCTGAAAGAGGGTGGAGTTCAACCAGTCGAGTCAAACCCCAGTTCAGAGGAGGTGGCCTCAGTCTTCATCCAATGGTCTGCTGCGATATAGAGCTTACATATAGAAGACACATAACAGAAGGAACAGCACCACCCTCATGTGGTGAGAAACTAAAATGATATTCACACAGTCAATACAAAGTATGACCTAGTAACAATAACAAACTAATCCCCAACACACATCCCCAAGGATGTGTGTTGAGCCCCCTTCTCTTCACTCTGCTGACCCACAACTGCAAACCATCACACAGCCCCAACCTTGTCATCAAGTTTGCTGACGACACAATTGTGGTAGGTGACATCAGCAACAACGATGAGACCTACTACAGGTGTGAAGTTAACCATCTGGCTGAGTGTTCCAGCAACAAAAACCTGTCCTTAAATGTGGAGAAGACTAAGGAGATCATCATAGACGTCAGGAGAACTCACACCCAGCACACCCCACTAACCATCGATGGTGCTGCTGTGGAGAGGGTAAGCAGCACCAAGTTCTTGAGTTTGCACGTCTCAGAAGATCTTGGTCAAAAAACACAGCATCACTGATCAGTAAAGCCCAACAGCCACTCTACTTCCTCCACAAACTGAGGAGAGCAAGAGCCTCAACCCCCATTATGAGCACTTTCTACGGATCCCCCTTTGAGAGTATCCTCACCAGCTGCATCACTGTGGTATGGCTCCTGCGCTGTTACAAGTTACAATGGGTACTGAGACCAGCAGAGAGGATCATGGGTACTTCGCTTCCCTCCCTCCAGGACATCTCATCCTCATCCGGAAAGCCCTCTGCATTACAGATGTCTCCACTCATCCATCCAACAGCTCTCACACACAAGAACTCCAGACCTACATTCACCTCTTCCCTCTGAACCCCCCAAACATACTAACTCTGAACCACCACCATTCCCTTTTCACTGACTGCTCCACCCCCACTTGCACACGAACTTGCCCACAATCACTATGATTGTGTTGGACAATGCTGTTTATATAAATGTATAGTATTGTATTGTGTTGTAAATAAAACCTCTATTTTATTTTTATCGTTATATTTTTTTAGTGTACGCTGAGGGCCATGGGAGCATTGCAATTTCAAATTCCTGTGTATGACTGTATATATGATCTTTGACAATAAAGCAGACTGTGAACTTTGAAATTCAGATATTTTTTCACAAACACTGCACTTGATTTGAGAGAGTAAAAGCTGTCACCAAATGATATAAGCTGTAGCCACCTAGTGAAACTTATTTTTTCGGCAATCCATTATTCATGGTAGCATCACTCCATTCATTATTGTTGACAAAAATGAGACAAAGGCAGGACAAAAAAATACAAAAAAATCGGCATCTGCATCAAATAGAACCTTGAAAATACTAAATACAACAATAAGCATAAGAAAACAGTAAAAACTCCTGTTGAATTTTGGTGGTATTTGATGAGGGTGTTAACTGAGCATCCACCCTTCTCTAACGAAACACCAGTTTCATGTGTGACTGATAGAACCAACAGAGCTTTTTTTAATGGGAGTTGGTACAGTAGCACATGAAGAAGTTAGTCCGTAGCTGCTACTGTGTCTTTGTAAACACTCTCATGTTACAACAAATATTATAATTATACTTCTCTCATGACAACTTACTGTCTACAACTAACTTGGTGCGCATAAAGGAGAAGATGGTCTCCAGGGCTGGGACACATTTGTGACTACATCTTACTTTTTGAGGTGTAAACTGTGGTATGATAAAGATGATTTTTTTTTCTCAATCAGCTTCTTGTACAAACTTACAAATGTACAAATACTTTTACCATTTTTGCAGTTAGTGGTAAAATAATTCAGTCCAAGCTGTAACTTGCTCAGTGCCTCCCAATAACCAAGCCATGTTATGCTATGTTTAAATGATGCTTTTCCCTCTTGTAATGATTGTTGTTACATATAACTAACAGAACCACTTAATCTAAAAACTTTAAGATTATCAGGTGAGTCTGTGGGAATTATTGAATTCTATTGATTTAAAGCACAACGTAAGTCATCTCAGGGCAATTAGCTGGATAAAGACCTTAGTACTGTGACAGTGATTCTCTTTGATCTAGACGGGGGGAAAAAAGGTACCTCAGTACAACAGACTTCAAATGTGTCTCCATCAGATGGTGTCAGCTGAGTGGAGAAAGCTGTGAGGTATGCTCAGAAATAAACACTAACCAGGGTGCTCAGGAACTACCTTTGTTTGTGTTTTAAATTGATATAAAGTTACTAAAATAAAGCGTTACAGGCATGATACCTTTCAGTTCAGTCTAGAGAAAGTCTCTACATAACACAAATGTGAGTAATAGAAATGTGACAAATGTAACACAAAAAGTTATGGTGACTTAACTTTCCCACTAAAATGAAGAAAAATAATTACAATACATGCATTTAGGAATTAGTTACTTAGGTAGTTTAAAAATTTCAGTGACTGAATAATTGCAGCTCATTCGTATGCGTACTGTATTATATAAAATATGTAAACTAAATCTCTTTGAAACATATAGAAGAACACATTCTGTTTCTATTTATTCTCTAGCATTCATTTCATCCTGTAACTTATTTGTGTGGATAGATGGGTTGTAAAAATTTCACAAAGCTGAAAACAGGGTTATTTTTGAGTTCACAAAACAGCTTAGTTACACAGATGAAGTGTATGAAATTTAAGTCTTGTCACAGCGTATTAGAATATTTTAATTAAGCTTAATAATCAGAATAATGCTTGATCTCTTAAAATAAATGAAATCATACCTTTCTACTAAAACTGTTTATGTTGTTCTCCACCTTTCCTTAACCAGACCAGACCCTTGTACTGCAGGATTAACCTGAGTGTCCCAGTCCTGGACTGTTTTTTAACCAGGAGGATCCCAGGCCTGATTTTTGTTGATGTATTATAAATATTCTGTTTTATTGTTATTTACATTATTATCATTAAAGAAATATCCATTTAAAACTGTTCAAAGTTAGCGTTATGTTCATACATGTTAAAAATACCTGTAAATAAAATGAGTTCAGTGACAATTACTGCTTGTTTCAATCAGTTGATTCATAACATAAAAGTTTTAAACTAACACAACACATATAACAACTTAACAAATATATTCAAATAAATACATATCTTAATGCAAAACTCATTTTGGAACTGATCTTTCAAGAAGTGAAAACAGTCTGTCCATCCTCTCCCTGCTCTCCTCTCCTCAGCCTCTCTTTGCTGCTTCATGTCCCCTCTGATGAGGTCTAGCAGCTCATCATCCCTGTCTCTTTTCCTGTTCCTCCTTGTTGTGGGTGGCTGACCCTCATCGCTTTCGCTTTGGTCACCCACTGCTGTGCTTGGCCCTGGAGTGTCCTCAGGGAGAGAGGAAATTAGGACAGGAGGCTTAATGGAAGGTCTCTGTCCTATCACCTCATCCATGAGGTGATCGTTTTCTCAACCAAATCAAAATTAGCTGTACATAAGCAGCAATACATGAAAAACCGCGGGATCCACCATACAAGCTAGTTTACGGGCAATTTTTACAAAGATTATTTTAATAAAAAAAATAACCATAAGCAAATGACCGAAGCCTAACAACACAACCACTACAAAAATGTAACTTTTGTACCACCAGATTTTCCTATACTTAAATTTAAAAGTGTATTCCTCTCCTGAAATAATTCCCACTGCGTCCGGGATTTTTATGAGAAAAATTCTCTTGTATGACCCACAATAAATCCTTGGATATGGTGGGCCACGAAGCATACACCCGACCCATCCTTCAAATCTGGGGAAAAGGAAGACGCATTTGTCTCCACGTTTGGAGGACTTTTCGAATTTGGACAGCATTCGTTGTGTTGCTGTGGCGTAATTGCCCACAAATGCAGCCATCGAAGCATGCTACCCCCGAATTTGGACACAGCCATAGTCTGTTTGATAGTCTGAAATAAGGTGGAATTCATCCAGTCTAGTCAAGCCCCAGTTGAGAGGAGGTGCCTTCAGTCTTCATCCAATGGCCTGCTGTGACCTAGAGCTTGCGTAATAGAAAATATATAACAGGAGAAACAGCACCACCCCCATGCAGGGAGGAACTAAAATGATATTCACACACTCAGTACAAATTATGATCTATGTAGCTGCAGTGTGGTCACAAATAATGCGATGCTCACATTTAATACAACATCAACAAATTCAGATATTTCAATAGGGAAGAGCCAACATTTCAAAAATATTTCTGTTGGTTTGAGAGACTGAACGCTAACACAAAAGTACATCAGCACCCAGTGACCTTCTTTCTACCATTTATTATTTGTGAGAGCATTATTAATATTTATTATTGCAGACAAATAATAATATTAATAAAAAAATGAAGTAATATCAAAAAATTATTGAAAATACCAAGTAAAACACAAACAGTATAAAAAAAACTGGGAAACCCCCGTTGCATTTCACTGGTATTTGATCAGGGTTTTGACTGAGTATCTACCCTTCTCTAAAGGAACACTGATTCAGTTTCATGTGTGACTTATATGCCAACACAGTGTTTTTTTTAATGGGGGTTGATAGCACATGAGGAGGTGAGTCTGTAGCTGATACAGTGACTTTGAAAACAGTCTCATATTACAGCAAAAATAGTAATTATATTTCTCTCATGACAGCTTGCTGTCTACTACTAACTAGTTGCCCATAAACATGAAGATTGTCTCCATATAGGATAAAGATTAACATTTTGCTCTCAGTTAGCTTCTTGTGGGAACTTACAAATGTTTTATTATTTATTATGTTCTCTATTTTCTTCCTGCTATATGATGGTTGACTAGTCATCCACAGTGTTGAATTACACTCATTAAACTTCAGCTTGTACTTCTAATTATGAGCAATGTAATCCCAATACATAATCATACAGAAAAGATTGCTCTGGCTGCTAAACTCATATGACCATGAGAAAACTGATGTTGTAAACTGGAGCTACATAAATAAAACCCAACTGAACTTAAAATCAAATAGAATTATACTAACCTTCTGATTCCTTAGTAGCTAGCCAGAGTGAGACAGACTATATACACTCCTGAAAAAAAAAGCACTTAAAAAGAACATGATCAATAAACCTCTAGGATATTGATCATTTTTTTCATTTTTTGTTGTTGTTTTGCAGTTGGCTTGGGTCAGTGTCACTACTGGTTGCACGAAGTGATAATTGGTCACTTCCGAAGTTGCACAGGTAGTCCAACTCCTCCAGGATGGCACATCAATTTGTGCCACTGCCAGAAAGTTTGACTTGTCTCCTGTTACAGTCTCAAGAACGTGGAGGAGATACCAGGAGACCGGCTCTAGTAGAGCTGTCCAGGCTGTAGAAGGTCCTTAATCCATCAGCAGGACTGGTATATGCAAGCAGGAACAGAATGAGTACTTCAAGAGCCCTACAAAATGATATCTTCTAACCCAACAATCAGAAACAGAATTTATGAGGGTGGCCTGAAGGATCTAGATCCTCAAATGGGCCCTGTGCTCACTGCCCAACACTGTGGGGCCTGATTGGTATTTGCTATATGGTACAAGAATTGGCAGGTCCACCACTGCTTTTTCACAGATGAAAGCAGCTTCACCCTGAGCACATGACATGGGTCTGGAGACGGCTGTTACATCGCATGAATGGTTTGGTGGTGGGTCAATGATGAACTGGGGAGGCATATCTATGGAGGGACACACAGACCTCCAGAGGCTAGGCAGCAGCACCCTGACTGCCATAAGGTATCAAGATGAAATCCTTGGACCCACTGTCGAACCCTACGCTGGTGCAGCGGGTCCTGGTTTCCTCCTAGGAAAGTAATATGTGTTAAAAGTAAGTAGGCAATTCCTGGAAGATCAGTTAACTGATACGACTGACTGCCCCCCATGTGCACTTGGCCTAAATCTAATGGAATATTATGTGCCGTTATGTTTCACTCCATCTGACACCACAAGAACTTTAGACTGTGCAGGAGGTCAGTGATTCCCTGGTACACATGTGGGAGCAGATCGTCACAGGGCACAATCTATTGTGCATGCATACAAGAATGTTGGGGCCATAAAAACTACTGAGCGCCATTTTGAGTTGCTGCAATGAAACTTTTAGAAGATGCTCTAGACTCTGATGAAGGTCACATGCTGAAATGCGTTGGTCAAGTAATAAAGCTGTTCCTTGTACTACAAGTAGAGCTGCAGCTTCAACCTTTTCAAAATGGACTTTCCTCCTGCATCATTTTTTGACTTCAATGTTTGGGGTGTCTTTAGGTTGATTTCCTACAAACATTGTGACATCCATTATTTCCTAACATTACATAGTCCATAGATATGATTTTACCCTGTCGGGTCGCAAATTTTGAAGCCAATATGATAACCTTATCCCACCAACACTGTTGAGGTCCAGCTTTTCAAATCCAATTAAAATCAAATCACTCATAATGATTCTCTGGAAAAGAGTAAAATTCTTAGAACAGAGTTTATTACACAGTATCATATGAACAGCAGAACAGTACATTTAAATGCAGAAATAACCTATAGAAAGCAAAGCAAATGAAAAGCGAAGCAACCCAGGGGTGTAGAGCCTGAAAGCACAAACACAAACAAAAGACATACAGGAAAGAAGCAGCAGAAAGAAGAGAGAAAGAATGCATATTGGACTCATCTTATATGGGGACAGTGATCCAGGGCTGTTTACTGTATAGGCATTGAAAGGGCTGGACACACCATGGGACAGTACAGATAAACAGAGATGAATGCTGAGTTAGGGTCCTATGTGCATACTTTAGCAGTGCCGAGCTGCATGAATGCTTTGTTGGACTAGTCACAGTAGGCCATAACACTATCAAAGGTTTCTTACCGATCTTCATTGTTACATTTTCAAACAGTATTAATCAACATGTGTGTTCATACAACAAGTGGCACAACTTTTTCATTAATATAGTGGGAGCTATATATGACCTAAATATATGGGTCATGTGCTTTGAACATACAGGTTAAA
The DNA here is from genome assembly GCF_013358895.1 of Oreochromis aureus. Lineage (NCBI taxonomy): Eukaryota > Metazoa > Chordata > Actinopteri > Cichliformes > Cichlidae > Oreochromis > Oreochromis aureus. The sequence goes on along the minus strand of NC_052944.1, from coordinate 50,605,815 downwards.
TGCTTAACACAGTGACTCCACTATATAAACACTTCATTGTGAGTATGCATAGTCTATATGAGTATATATGATTACACACAATTTATGAAAGCAACTATGATTACATGTCTAGTGTATACAGATATATATGTCATAATAAAATCCACAACAACCTCCTTTGGATCTTTTGTTTTCTATAGAAATACCCCAACATCACCATGAAGCACACGGGTTTGACACTGAGACCAGTGGAGAAACAGACATGGGCACAAGACTGACTGGGAGACAGAAAGAACACCGAATGCAGAGACAAGAGTAAAAGTAGGGATAAGAGTGACTAAACATGGGGCATAGAACCTCCCGTGTTCCGTGCCCCATGATAACAGAAACCTACAGAGTGGAAATAAAAACTAAGAAGATCTAAGAAAAAAATATAAACAGTGTTGAAAGTTGAATTTGAAATCCTTTATTGTCATAAACACTATAACGAGATTAAAAGTAGCTCGGTAAAAGTGCACAGATACTCAGCACATTATAAGAAACATACAATAAAATAACCATACAAATAATATAAATACACAGTACCGGAGTGACACAGAAAGACAATTTGAGCACCAACAATTTAAACACATACATAAGTTCAAGCTAGAGTCCAAGGGTAACTTGTGTCTAGAGCTGCAGTGGTCAGTGCAGATATTTCAGTGCAAATTACTTTGTGCAAAGTTGAGTATGGTGATAGCTTTAGGGAAGAAGATATCCCTGACTCTGTTTATCCTGGCCCGTATGGATCGGAAGCGCTTGCCAGAGGACAGTAGGTTAAAAAGATGGTGGCCAGGGTGGCTAATGGGTAATGGAGGGATTACAACTATAAACCAAAATGAGGAACATAATCTTAACCACAGAATATTAAACAAACCAGAATCAGAAGTCCAAACACATTTACACTGGGCCAAAGACCCAAGACCATGACATCTTTTTGACCAGCAGTCAATATATGAAATTAAACATCCATGAAATCCAAGCTGGGTGGAGAGAATTGTGTAAGGTTGATAAAGACAGGGGTAATGAAGCATGGAATCCAAACATACTTAAGTATTTTTATTTTGTTCCTGGTATTGAAATGTAAATATGAGAAAGTGTATATAAGTGCTCATCTTGACACTGGAGGGTGAAGCTACAGGCTGACACTTGAAAGAGTAGAAGACATTCTACAGACAGGTATGTTACAAACAGGGCTGGACTGGGACAAAAAATCGGCCCGGGCATTTTGACTAGAGACTGGCCCACCAGGTATTATAGGAAAAACCATAAAGCCTTTGAATGAAAACAAACGCTGTTGTCACAGTGATGTACACTGTCCTGTTGGTATATATGTATCAGTCTAATAAACTTAAACCTTCACCATCCTCCCTATTCTGGTATTCTAAACAGTACCCGAAAGTCGACTGCTTGGTCGAGTTAACCTCCTGAACTATCTACAACACATGGTGAAAACCTGAAATTAAGACAGAGAAGACTAGAGGTGAGACATGATCATTACTGATTACTGATGACAGATTTAGATATATTTTCATAAACCATTCATTTGCCACATCAGTAAACAGCATGGCAGGGCAAAATATTTTTTCTAACATGGTAACCTTTAAAAAGTGAAAGGAGACAGAAAGACAGATGAGAAAGAAAAACGTAATTGACTTTTTGATGGCATTTTACACACAGTACTGGTACAGTATCTAGAAAATGTGGGAAAATGCTGGCATCATATACAGTACTTAGCTACTTCTGAAGAAATCATGATGGGACCCTAAAAAAATACTATGTATAATAATGGATTTCTATACATCTTACATCAGATGAAAACGTTTGTTGTAAGATTCAGAGCGATAAACAAACAAGAGAGAAAAGCCGATCAGCTGATCACTGATCAGTTTCATGATTGAAGTAGAAACAGGAGAGGGAGGGGGAGAGAATGAGAGGAGAAGAGGCAGCTGTGCAGCAAAGACACAGAATAACTCCAGCTTTGTGTCTTTTTCATTGTAGCTGAAATACGTGACAAACTGTCTTCCTTTTCACCTCAATACCAAACGCACAATATTTTCTCTGTATACAAGACGATTCTATTTTTAGGGGACGGTTGGAAACTAATAACTAACCTTATAAATAAGATAAAGCAAATTCAACATCAATAATATCATAGCACCCGCCCAGCAGTATAGAAACGAGTTATTGTAACTGACTGTAAAAAGTCAGCATAACGAAAATAAACTCCACCTAAACTTGGTTTATATCTGACCCAGATAGACTGCAGGTCATAACTTCTTACCTGAAGTTCAGTTCACCGCCTCGGGTCTCTGCTCCTCCTGCCTTTCCGTCATCCACCTGCCAGCGTGTTGCATCTGCTGGCCTCCACCACTTGCTAATGTTACTGAATCTGTAGAAGCTCTGCAATAGCCAACACCAAACAATTGAGTTATTTTTACACATCTCCCTTCATCTGGCCAATCCACCACCTTTCAGTGTTTATACCGTTACGGAAAAAAACGAAGAAAAAACCGATGACCAGTCCAGCTATGGTTACAAATATGCTGAGGATCTTCTATCCTTTCTTTACCGAACTGCCAGTCACTTTCCTTAATGTGTTTCTTACAGAGACACTAAATATCATAATGAAGCTGTTCTGTGCAATGATGGTTCTGACTACTGCTGAGGGTAAGTATAACATTATGTTACTAGTATCATACTGAATGTTGTGCATGTCAATCGGCTATATACAGCTGTCCAAAAAATACGGTCTATTTTTAAATAGACGTGTACTGAAAAATAGAAATCTAAAGGAAGAAAGTGACACATTTTCCAATTGAAATCTGTTGAAAAAGTAAAACTAGTGCCAATAAACACTAGTTAATGACCATAACTATAATTATTCCATTGAAGGGGGAATTGGGTCAGCATTATGTCACACAATATTTTTGCTTTGTCTTCAGATGAGTGTTATGTTCTCAGGAAGTCCCTGTGATTGGACTGAGTACAACAACCAATGCTACTTCTATGTTTCTACACCCTTAGCCTGGGGTGACGCTCAGGTAGTAACAGTGATCAGGACTCACCAGTAACTGTGACTGTGTTTCTTTGATACTTTGATATTTGGATAAGACCTTATACTCACCTGTTTGTTTGTTTGTTTGTTTTATAATTTTATATTGGTTTTATCAAAATCATTTTACTGTCAAAATTTGTGTAAAATGATAATAGTATGTATTCATCATTATTAATGTTATCATTTGTTTTAATATGTATCTATATTATATGACTTTACTTTTTAACAAGTAAACAATAACAATATATAAGTAAACAAAAGAAACAAACAAGCAACAAAGAAACCAAACTACAGTCTCCAGTTTCACATTCCTATAATTTATGCCATGGATATATCACCTGTCCAATTTTGCTTCAATTAAAACTTATACATATTGTAAAATATGCATCCAAGCTTTTAATAGCATGTATTATTTTTAAAAAAGTTATAAAAATAATGTTAATAAATGCAGTAAATGGTTTTAGCCACCAACATTAATAGCATAAAATAATTCTGAATGATAAATGATTATAAATGTATTAATCATTCATCATTTCAGTATCAATAATAGTTATAAAAACCTTTACTGTTTTATTGTTTGTTGAAAGGTAAAATGATTAATTAAAGTTCAGTTAATTAAAATCAATCATTTGTCAGTCAATGCAATTATTTCTTATTATGTTTTATTATTATTTGTATGTTTCCTGTGCTGTAATCCTGAAGGTTGTTTTATATCCTGTAACTCTTCTCTCTTTTTGTCTACTGTAGAAAAACTGTCAGTCTATGAGTGCAAACCTTGCATCTGTACACAGTAGGGCTGCCACAATTAGTCGACTAGTCACGATTACTTCGACTATAAAAATCGTCGACGACTAATTTAATAGTCGACGCGTCGTTTGAAGCTTTGTAAGATCCCAAAAGATGCAGGAATAAGTAGTAGGATTTAATAGTGTAATAACGGACTGAAACAGAAGATGGCAGCACCGCATGTACAAGGATGCCTGTTGCCGTTAAACCCCGAAGAAGAAGAAGCAGTGTCCGGTATCGTAGCTGTGTCCAAATTCAGGAACCGCATCCTCCTGTGCCCGCATTTGTAGGCCGATTATGTTACAGCGACACGACGAAGACTGTCCAAATTCGGAGACTCCGACAAATGCGCCCTTCATTTCCCCAGATTTGAAGGATGGGTCGGGTGTATACTTCGTGGCCAAACCTATCCCAGAATTCATAGCGCGGCCCTGCTCAGTTTCCAACAATGGTGGCAGCTAGTTAGTTTTAATATTACTGTCTTTCTGGGTCACAAAATAAATGTTTAAGATATTTTCAGGCGAGAATGTAACTGTATAAACTTCAAATATCTGCTCAGTTTATCAAAACACCACATATTTTCAAAAGCGCTCCGACATTTTCGGAGACACCTGTTACCCGCCAGCTCGATAGCTAGCCGGGGTTCAAGGCTCACTAGAGCCGGTGAAAACACCGGACTCCCGGCAAATCATTTTCAAACCCACCGCTGTCTTTTGCTACTCAGGTTAAACATAATATATAAGTCACTTAGATAACTTAAAAATGTTATTCTTTGGCTTTTTTCAGTATTTTATTTGTTCCTGAGTAAATCGGTTTGGCTGAGATTAAAGTTATACTTTTTAGACAGCTGAATAAACGTCAAGCAGACAACTGATTATCAGAAGTGTGAGATGCTCGAGAATTTACTGCAGTGTCCTGTTATATTTTAGATAGCAAGGAGGATAGCAGCTCCACCGAAACAATCTGCAAATTTCATAAAAATTTAATAAACTATCATCTTGTCTTTATTTTTAGTTAGCACATACCTTAAACACTTCAAGCTGTAAGCTAATGATAGTTATATAAGAGCAGATCAGATGCATGCTGGTGCAATAAGCTGTACGTTTTACGTCCAGTGGATGGATGATCTGATTAGTCGACTAATTGCAAAAATAATCGGTGACTAGTCTACTGTACTATCAAAATAATCATTTGTGGCAGCCCTAGTACACAGCCTTGAGGAATACCAGCTGGTAGAGAGGGTGATATTTGATGGCAGTAGAGCTAATGGACGAACATGGATTGGTGGTACTGATGGTCAACAGGTATGCCAGTCTGCCAGTTAAAAGACAAATCTATACATTGGATATGTTACTTCTTTACACTCCTAGATTTTACACTACCAGTCAAGGGTTTGGACACCTTTAATTTAATGGTTTTTCATTTTTTTCATGACTATTTACGTTGTAGATTCTCTCTAGAGGCATCAAAATTATGAGTAAGCACATATGGAATTACACAGTAAACAAAAAAGTCTGTAATAACTTAAAACATATTTTATGTTTTAGATTCTTCAAAATATCCACCCTGTTGGGTCTGCGCTTCCACAGGCCCCGCTGGTTTAGAAACTTATTCTCGTTAACGACAAGCAAGGAAACAAGACGAACAGCTTTTAGCTGTGTGTTTGTGTTTGGGGGGTGCGTTTGTGTGACCTACTGCTCACCAAAAGGATCATAAAGGCAGGAAGTTTACTAAACAACAAAACAGAACCCTCACATAGGATGTCCCTATAATAAAACACTACAGCCTCCCCCACCAACAAACTGGTTGGAGGCGTGGTCAGAGACAAAGGAATGTCTTTGATCCTGCTGCTTGAACTAAGACTTACAAATTTAAGTAACACAATGACAACATTTAACAATTTGACTCCAACACACCCTTTGCTTTGATTATTGCTTTGCACCCTCTTGGTATTCTCTCGATGAGCTCTATGAGGAAGTCATTTGAAATAGTTTTCCAAAAGTCTTAAAAAGATGCTTAGATGCTGAGCACTTGTTGACCCTCTTGCCTTCACTTTAGGTTTAGGTCAGATGACTGTGGAGGCCAGGCAAACTGTCGCAGCACTTCATCACTCTCCTTCTTTGTCAAATAGCCTTTACACAGCCTGGAGGTCTGTTTGGGGTCATTGTCCTGTTGAAAAATAAATGTTGATCCAACTAAACACAAACTGAATGGGATACATGTTGCTGCTGGATGCTGTTGTATCCATGCTGGTTCAATGTGCCTTGAATTTTGAATAAATCCTGAACAGTGTCACTAGCATAGTACTCCCAACACCATCACACCTCTCCTCTATGCTTCTTGGTGGGGACCATGCATGTAGAGACCATCCGTTCACCTTTTCTGCATCGTAAAAAGGCATGGCTAGTCAAACCAAATATCTCAACTTTGGACCAAAGCATAGATTTCCACTAGTCTAATGTCCATTCCTTGTGTTTCTTGGCCCAAACAAATCTCTTTTGCTTGTTGCCTTAGTAGTAGTTTCTTAGCAGCACACAAAAGCCCGGTTCATGCATTCTTATCTGAACAGTTGATGTAGAGATGTGTCTGCTACTGGAACTCTGTGTGGCATTTATCCAGGCTCTAATCTGAGGTGCTGTTTACTTGTGATTTCTGTGGCTGATGACTCGGATGAATTTATTGCTTGATCGTTTTTCAGATTCAAAGTTTCATTAATTTCCTGGACTGACTGATCTTCGGCTCTTAAGGTAATGATGGACTGTCATTTCTCTTTACTTCACTGATTGGTTCGTGCAATTATATGAATTCTAACAGTTGTCGAATACGGCTGTCAGCTGTGTACCAACTTGACTTCTGGACAACACAATGGTCCCAGCCCCATGAAGAAGGCAATAAATTCCACAAATTCCACACCTGTGAAGTAAAAACCATTTTTGCTGACTACATCATGAAGCTCATTGACAGAACGCCAAGGGTTTGGAGCGCTGTCAACAGGAATCCAAAAATAATACATATTTAGAGTTATTTATCATTTTTTTCTTTGCTACGTAATTCCATATATCTTGTTTCATGTATTTGATGTCCTGAGTTTGTATCTACAATGTAGCTAGTAGTGAAAATGAAGAAAAAGCATTAAATTAGAAGGTGTGTTCAAACTTTTCCCTGGTAGTCAATTTATAATGTAAAAGTGTAGTTTCTTTAAAAAGGTATTTATTATTTTTTTCACTTTTTTTCTATTCTCAAGGAGGGTTATTAGTTTTGGATCGATGGAACAATTCTCAAATATACAAACTGGTGTGAGAAGGAGCCTAACAACATGGGGGGCAAGGAGCAATGCATGGAAATGAATTTTCCAGGTATATCTATATATGTACAAAGAAAAAAAAACCCAAAAAACAAAAACAAAAACAAGAAAAACATGTCTTTCACTTTCTCATATATTTCTATATTTTTGTGTCTATGTGATGAAAGCTTTGGTTCAAGATGACTTTTGGTGTTTACAGGAGACAAATGCATGAATGATATGCCTTGCGAGCAAAGATGGGCATAGTAATCCAATTACTTTTTTCAAGTAACGAGTAATGTAAGGGATTACTATTGCAAAAACGGTAATTAGGTTACCGTTACTTTCACGTAGGAACGCTGCGTTACTGCGTTACTAAAACCGTGATTTTTTTGCGAGAATGTCTCATGACAGTGATGTAAGCGAGTGCGACATTCGTGACAGCAGCTGTGTGCAGATCAACAATGGATAATATATCGAGTGCGGGAGAGAGTATGAGCATGCAGCGTTTAAAGCGTGGAAGTACTGACCTTACTTTGAGTTTGATTCCATAAAAAGTGACAAAAACATTAGTGTCCGTTGTGCGTGGGAAGAAAACTTCTTTTTACAGTGAAAAAACCCCCCTAAACTTCCAAGCAAGCACCGAATGCGCTACGACGAAACTCACAGAGAAACTCGCGGATTCTTCCACTGACCGCTGCGGCACACCTGCACCAGGGTAAACCTCCGCCTACCCCACTCTTGCTTTACAGATGAAAATAGAGCAACAGGACCGCTATTCTTTGATTTTATTTATTTTCTGCTGTGTTTTACTTGCATCTATTTGAAAGAGTGAGTGTAAACTGTAGAAATGTTTAGCTTATTTTAGAGTTTAGACATGTAGGAATGTTTAGTTTGTTTTAGAGTTTAGAAATGTGTTAAGATAGAATGTAGAATTATGGTAGAGACACTGACACTGCCCTGGATATAAATAAAGGCCTGACTGTGTCATGAACTTAGGAGTAGATCTTAGGAGACCCTCCCAGTTGAACTGTGAAAGTAAGACAAAGAGGAGTTAATGCTGAGTGGAAATTCCCAGAGGATACCTGTGTGGGGTCTCAACATTTAACTTGATAACTGTGGTCTGGGGGAGATGGTATTTATGGCCCCTAGGAAGAGACACATACCCACAGTGTTTTAACTGATACACTCACACATCCACATGCACACTCACTCACGTGCACTCACATAGACATGCGGGTATGCGCACACTCAGGCACTCACGTGCTCGTGCACATAGACACAGACACAGAGTTTGCAGCACATTGTGGGGGATTTATGATGGGGTCGCTGCTATAAAGCTGGGTGTAACTAACAAAGAGGTGAAGATTGTTACAGAGGGACACCGGCCTCGTCTTCCCTTCTAGAAGTCCATGCTTAAATGAAGATGAATAAAGATGAATAAAGTTTTTGTAAAAATGACTACTGGGTCCGGTGCCATCTCTGGAGGCCCGAGGAATAAAAAAGAACCGGGGTAAAACTGATTTCCCAACAAAACACAAAAAAATATTTTATTTCATGTGCTGGAATGTGCAGAAAATAGGTTTAAATGTTAAACAAATTTCTTCCAGTCAGAGAATGTTGCATATAATTAAATTTTTGCTTGATGCATAAAGTTAAAATATTAAAACTAATAAAACAAGTTTTAAAAAGAGACTTTTCCATTTGATTACATTTTGTATGATAGATTATGCAGAAAAAGTAGAATTGGGCTGAAAGATCTATCGCTTTATCACCTATTCAGGTTGTAAATCGTGTTTTTAAAAAGTAACTAAGTAATTAATTACTTTTGAAAATAAGTAATCAGTAAAGTAGCGGGATTCTTTTTTGGGGAAGTAATCAGTAATTAGTTACTGATTACTTTTTTCAAGTAACTTGACTAACACTGCTTGCGAGTACCAACTCCCATCTGTCTGCATTAAGAGAAAGTGATGATTCCTGGACTGATATGAAGGCACATCATCTGAAAAAGAAACAAATCTTCTCATATATCACTCAAAATATCTGTTTTCACATCTTTACGTTTTTCTTTTGCTGTAACAATGCATAAGGAATGAAGCAAGTGACATAAAATAGAGTTGGATTGTTTCTTTTAAAAGGAGCAATTGAAATGTGTAATGGAAAGAATGCTTTTAGCAAAAACTTTCAAACAACAACAACAACAACAACAAAAAAACAACTTCTTTCTCATCTTCTGCATCAATAAAACATTAAGCATTGAATCAAACTGGTCTGTGAGTATCTGTGCCAGCATGTAACATTATGTAAGCTTTGAATTCAGTTTTTAAACACTCACTGAGAATACATCCACTTTAAGCAGTAAAAGACGAAAGATCAACAACCTTCTCTGTTGCAGTCTGTCATTTAATAAATAAATTCACCAAATAGCTCATCTAATACAGACATTACTCCAGAAAAGGACTGAACACAAACATTTAATGATTATTTGATTAGTAAAATATATCAGCCTAAAATGCCTCTCTGAAATCATGTTTCCTGTTTTATTGTGAAGGTCCCGAGTTTTCATGATCATTCTGTTCAGTCTAGCTTCTTCTATCTCATTAGGGTTATTCGTGTCAGCTGTGTTCATCATGTCTTATCACGTCCCTGTTATCCCTCTGCAAGGCCATTATGGAGACTTTAAATATGTCATAATTTACAGTACATAATATAATCAAAAGAGTCAGATAATCTGGAGAAATCTCTGTGTCCAAAGGACAAGGTGAAAAATTAATACTGGATCACCATGCTCTTTAAGCATGAACTGTTCCTGAAATTGCTGTTCAAAGAAGAAGCCACATGTAAATGTGATTGAGACATGCATCCATCTTTTTCAACAAGCTGATTTACAAAGTATAAAAGTTATAATAGCTTTTGGTCTGAAAAATATAAATTTTAAATAATTTTTGGAAAGCCTGGATGGCATATCCTTTAAGCTAAAGAAAAGAGGAACCAGCCAGCTTGCTATCAGCACTCAGTTTAGAAGCCTGGGTCTCTGATGGTATGGGGCTGCATTAGTGCCTACAAACTGGTACCTTGCACATCTAGAAAGGCACCATCAGTGCTGATAAGTATATACTGCTTTTACATCAATATATCCTCCCATCCAAAAAATTTATTTTGGGGGATGGCCTTGCATATTTGGGTAAGACAACAATAAATCTGCATCCTGCATCTTTTGCAACAGCATGGCTTAATAACACAAGAATTTCTCTTCTCTTCTCTTCTCTTCTACTCTATTTTCTAATATTTTCTCTTAAGATTTTTAATTTTTAGTTCACGTGTTTTCTGAATGACTGACTAAATAACTTTTTGTAGACAGACAAACTCAGTAGTCACACACTCTGATGCCGTGAGCTCTGACCCCCATGCTGTCTTGTTGCTGACTGCATGAGTGCCAGACTGAAAGAAAATTTACTGATCATAGGAGCTTCCTCTTCCTATGTTTCTTGTGGTGACTGAGAGAGTCAGTCTTCTTTTCTGCGAAACCCTTCTAACAGATATATATTCCTAATTATTTCATATAAGAAGCAAAAAAAAAGGTTCATTAAAAACCATTTTGAGTTGGTCTGACATGTGTGTGTGTGTGTGTGTCTGTATAACATATAGACATACAAAAGACAGAAGGTCTTTTGTACACTCACACGCACACATATGTGTGAGTGTGTGACTTAATAATTGATCAACAAATCAATATGTTGTGTGTGTGTGCTGTGGCGTGTCCAGCGGGGTGGCCTGGGGGGGCACAGGCCACCCCCCCAACCAGACTGGCCACCCCAGGTGCCACCCCGAAGCCAAAACAATAAAATCCAATGAAATATCAAATGTACGATTATGTTTTCACAGTGAAGCTCAGATATCCGAGTGTAAGTGAATGCAGCATCGGCTTCTGCGCTATGAGCATCATGTTAGCAAAGGTAGGAGAGCCAAGCACGAAAGACAGCATCACAGAAAACAGTTTTTCGGCGAAAGATTAACAGTTTAACATAGCTGGACTGGCCATCGAGCATGGTGGAGCTTCCACGGCGGCTAGCAGGTGGATGAGGGAAGGGTAGGCAGGAGGAGGAGAGACCCGAGGCAGCCGCCGGTCCGAGTGTCAGGTGAACTGAACTTCAGGTAAGAAGTTATGACCTGCAGTCTATCTGGGTCAGATATAAACCAAGTTTAGGTGGAGTTTATTTTCGTTGTGCTGACTTTTTACAGTCAGTTACAATAACTCGTACTGCGTACTAGCTAGTAGTGCTGGGCGATATGGAAAAAATATTTATCCCGATATGAATTATTTTATATCACGATAACGATATATATCACGATATACCACCTGACCTGTGGTCATCTGGACAGTATGCAGTCTGTAAACAGCGAGTGGAGAGGGTGCAGTCTTTGTTTTGAGTTACCGTAAAGCATGTCGCAAATCCGGGTGCACGTAAAGCAGCACCATGTCGCAAAACCACAAGACGGAGTTTCTTTGCGAAAAATATCATTTTTTTTATACTTTATTTTCTCTTGCATAAAGTTAAAAGTATGTATAGTGAGAAGACAACACTAATATATTTGCCACAGGCTATTTAACCCTTTAAGACCTACCATAGAACCAAGTCTGCCAGAGCTTATCTTTACATTTTACATGCTGTAGTGCCATTTGTGGGAGCATTTCAAGTTGCTATACATCAATACAACCGTTATAGCCCAAATTTTAATAATATATATGTATTAAGTCCATAGTAACTACATAAATTGCAAAAAAGTGCAATAAACTACAAAAAAATTTAAAATTGTTTGTGTTTTGTTTTTTACATATATTTCTAGTTAGAGAAATTTAAGAGGCTTATCCCTCAAAACTGTAAATACAAAAAAGTTGCACAAAATAGTTTCCAACCACGAGAAATTTATTTTGAGTGTCTTCATAGTTTTATTTTTGAGATACACTAATTTTTATATACTACAGGAAAAATGAAAATTATTATAATGCAAATTTCCAAAAAAACAGCATGTGCATCAAAATAAACTATTTCCAACAGTGTCATTTGACTTCTAAGCCTCCCAGAAACAATACAGAAAAGCATAAAGTCAAACATGACTTTTTAAAAACTACATTTTCCGCGAAAATGACGTCACTTCTGGCTTCGGACAGGTAATGGCAGACATGCAATAGTTCGCGCTGACTTATATTCCAACGTAGGAAGTGTTATGAACAGCTGATCGGATCGGCAAAGCGTGTTTCTGGAATATTGTTTTTCTTGCTGCAAGTCTGGAATATTATGTTTTTGTTGCTGGAAGTGCTTTTTATGCAATTTTTGCAAAGCTATATGTGGAAGGAAACCGTGACTTAGGACAAGCTAATGGAATAAGATGTAAGTACAACTCCTACGGTTTCATATGCAAAAAGAATTATTGCGCTACCTTACCTGGTTCCAGTTCTACAGGGATTTAAAAATAGTTAGGCAAAACGGAGTGTGCCTGCTCCGACCGGTTGTAAAGGGTTAATGATATATTTTATGTAATAATTTATAAAATTAGGGTTAGAAATGATAGAAACGATAGAAAACAAATGGCACGATAGACACTTTTCTATCGTCCACACGATATATATCGTCATATCGCCCAGCACTACTAGCTAGCATGACGGAGTTTCTATACAGCTGGGTGGGTGTTATGATGTAACTGATGTTGAACTTTATTTTATTCATAAGGTTAGTTTGTAGAGTTGCCAACGGCTCCTTAAAAAATGGAATGGTCCCTCATTCAGAGACAATATTACAGGTTTTGTATTGAGCTGAGAAGAGACGGAGTTTGTCCCGTAGTTAAGCTAGAATGAAAAAGACACAAAGCTGGAGTTATTCTGTGTCTTTACCCTGCACAGCTGCCTCTTCTTCTCTCATTCTCTCTCCCTCCCTCGCCTGTTGCTACTTCAATCATGAAACTGATCAATGATCAGCTGATCAGCTTTTCTCTCTTGTTTGTTTATCGCTCACTTTGCGCCAGAAAGAGGAAACCAGCAGATGTCGCGCTAAACAACAGCAGCACCTTTAAGCTTGATCAGCTGTTGTTAGAATTTATTTAATATTAATTTCTAGTATCAGCTGATGTTTGCTGGAGCCACAGCTGTAAAGCTGCTGGTCATGATATCGGTTTGGATATGTGGTGAGAGGGAAACATGCAGATGAAACCAGGAGATGTCCTTACTGAATCATCAGAGCTGAACAGGTGATGGAGAAACAGGTTTACCTTTTAGGTGACATGAATGAGTTGAAGGGAAGTTATGAACTGTTTCTGAGAGACAAATAACACCAGGATCCTTTTCTGAGTAGCTGACAGCTGGTAACTGTGCAGGGGCGGATCTAGCAAAGTTTTGCCAGGGGGCCAGGTAGGGCATTAACAGGGAAAGGGGGGGCACAAAGAAATACTTTTCTTATTTATTCTCATTTAAAATATCTCGCTTTTATTAAATAATTATCTGAATCTTGCGAACAAAGTTTTTATCTGATGTAAAATGTATAGAAATCATACATATACCAACAAGACTGTACATCACTGTCACAACAGCGTTTGTTTTCATTGAAAGGCTTTATGGCTTTAATACCTGGTGGGCCGGTCTCTGGTCAAAATGCCCAATTTTTTGTCCCAGTCCAGCCCTGCAGGTTAATACTGGCAGTTTCACCATGCCAGCTGACTGTATTTCATCATCAGCCAGTGTTGTTCTTTATACATCAATATTACCAAAGTTTATCATAAGGCAGCATAGAAAGTATTTACTTGCTTTCAGGTTTTATTCAAATGTTAGTCTTTTCATTTGTTTCCCCACTTTTTTCCTGTTTCAAAATCAAACACCAGTTTGTGAGAAGATTATCTGCCTATTAAAAAAAGAAGCTAAAGTTTTGCATTGGCTAATTTGCCAATTGTATGTTAAAAATGTTTGTATTTTAATATTCAAAAATGTTTGTGCCCAAAACATATGTGCCCTATATGTCAGTAAAAATACTATGCAAATATTGCTGTCCTTGAACGCTGAATAAACACTGACAAAGCACTGATTGTATCTCTTGTACTTCATCAACGCAGTATCTAAAAACTTTGCACCGTAGTGGTTAAAACCTCATTCTAATAAGAGTCAAAAGCAAATTCAGTTATTAGGTTTACAGGGTTACTGAATGATGGTTAACTGTTGGTAGAATTTTTTTTAACATTATCTGCCAATTACATCTGCCACCCTTCTCCAAATCTGTGCCCCTACCTGGCCCCCCAACAAAAATTTTCTAGACACGCCACTGCTTAGATGACCTCGAAAAACTTTTATTAACTTTTATTAATTTAAAATGACAGCAGCACAAGCAAAAACTTTTTGCAGCACAAACAAGCACAAATGTACAGCAAAACATTTGACACCACTTTTGTTGGATTTGAAGAAGGTAGGGGGGCAACGTCACTCACACAAAAAAGGTGTCAAAGTATTAGCGCAATCTATCTTTTTTTTTTATTGCCTTATTTTATTTTTGCTGTTACATTTTAAAATAAAAAAGATGTTATCTGTTTTTTGTTTTTGTTTTTGTCTGCCTTATTGTACGGTTGTGTGTGCTCATGCCATCAAAAGCAGGAAGTAGATGGAGGACACAGAAGCAAAAAGCATCAGATTAAAAAGAAAGTAATTTCAAGAGAAATTAGTGTAGTTTCAAGGGATTTAGCAGATTTAAATGTGGGTTAATCTAAGACAGACGTGAATGTGACGCATTGTCAGACTTATTCTAGGGACTACATTTGAGAAATTTTACTTCAGTCTTAAGTAAGTAAGTAAGTAAAGTTTATTTATTAAGCGCTTTTCATAGACAGGTAGTCACAAAGCGCTGCACACAGAGATTAAAATAAACAGTACAATAAATAGCAAAATGCACAATATACACAATATATAATTTAAATGTAAATTAAAAAATATAAAAATGTAAAAAGCATTGGTCAACAGAAAGCTTGTTTAAACAGTAAAGTTTTTAACTGTTTTTTAAAGGATTCCACAGAGTCAACCAAACGTAGTTGTAGAGGTAGACTGTTCCACAGCCTTGGTGCCACAGACTGAAAGGCTCTGTCCCCTTTTGTCTTCAGACGTGTTCTGGGAGCAACCAACAAACTCTGAGTCTGTGAGCGGAGACGGCGAGCAGTAGTGTATTTAATCAGGGTTTTAATAGTTTTGCAATTTTCATTAGTTTTTATTTTTATTTCGTTTTGACTTCAGATTTTCAATTTTATATTAGTTTTTATTAGTTTTTACCAATTGTTTGCTAGTTTAGTTTAGTTTTTATTTTTTGGAAAATCCTTAGTTTTAGTTTAGTTTTGATTAGTTTCAGTTATAGTTTTAGTTGTGTTTGCAATAAAGTGTAACAAAATCCCAGTTTCATCATATCAGTCATTGTCTTCTGCTTATCCTTGGGTATGTTGCTATTCCAGCTACCATACCCTGCACCCTGGACAGGTCGCCTGTCTGTCGCAGGGCTAACACGCAGAGACAGACAACTCACATTCCCACCTATGGGTTCTTTAAATAAATAAATAAATAAATTAGGGCAGATGAACAACCATTGATACCAGGCAACTATAAAATGTATATCTTGGCCCCAATGAGACTATTAACTCTTGCAGCACCGGGTGTTAAGGCAATTGACTCACACAGTTATGTAGATATCCCAGTCCTGTTGTCTCGGGATGCATCACGCTGCCTTGCCTGGTGTTAGCTTCTGTTTCTGGGGATGAGGGTTGGGCGTGCTCCCTTACCTTCTCCAGGTAAGCTAGGTTAACCTTCTTGTGTGAGCTTTTCAAGTGCACTTTAAGGTTTGTGGGATTTTTTTCCTCTTAGAAATGTCCCTCATAATTTGTCTCTTTCCAGTACAAGACACTTGCTTTATCCAAAACACAGTCATATTCAAAGTAATCCCAAATTGGAAGCTGGTGCTTTCTCCCGACTTTTCCTGACATGATTCTCATGCGTGGGACGGAGCAGCAACACAGACGACTCGACTAACGTACTGCCACCTGCTGGCATAATGAGACACAGCAAGAAAAAAACTGGAAACTAAACTTCATTTTCACCCTTGACTATTGTATGACACGCACACATCAACGAAAACTAAAACACATTTTGCTATAAATTCAGTTAATTTTAGTTAGTTTTGTGAACACTCATTACAGTTTTAGTTAGTTTTCCTTTTTTTGTTTTTATTTTTATTTCCGTTAACGAAAATGTTTTTTCACTTTAGTTTTCGTTATTTCGTTAGTTTTCATTAACGATAATAACCTTGGTCTTAATCAAAATGAATGAAAGACCATTTTTTTCAACGAGGCATTTCAGGCTGATATAGTTTACTAAACAAACAATCATCATTGTTCTTGTTCAGTCTGGTTATGGAGTAACATCTGTACTAGATGAGTTATTCAGACCATGTATTTATTACATGATTAACTGTAAAGGTTATTGATCTTTCATCTTCTACTGCTTAAAAGAGAGTGGATGTATTCTCAGTGAGTGTTTAAAAACTGAACTCAAAGCTTACATAATGTTACACGGTGCACAGACACTCACAGACCAGTTTGATTCAATGCTTTATATTTTAATGATGCAGAAAATGAGAAAGAAGTTTTTTTTTGTTTTTGTTTTTAAGTTTTTTGCTAAAAGCATTCTTTCAATCACACATTTCACTTACTCCTTTTAAAAGACACAATCACACTCTATTTTATGTCACTTGTCGCTTCATTCCTTATGCACTGTTACAGCAAAAGAAAAACATAAAGATGTGAAAACAGATAGTTTGAGTGATATATGAGAAGATTTGTTTCTGTGCCTTCATGTCAGCCCAGGAATCATCACTTTCTCTTGATGCAGACAGATGGGAATTGGTCCTGGCAATTCTGATCATTCATACACTTGTCTCCTGTAAGCACCACAAATAATCTTGAACCAAAACTTTCATCACATGGACACAAAAATATAGAAATATATGAGAAAGTGAAAAACATGGGGATTTCCTTTTGGTTTTCTGCTCTGTATTATGACAATAAGACTTGCGTATATTATGTACAATATTAACTGCTAATAATAAAAATATATATAAAATATAATATATCTGCATATATTACATATGTGTATTTTGTAAGTATTTAAAGATATACCTGAAAAATTCATTTCCATGCATTGCTCATTGCCCCCCATATTGTTAGGCTCCTTCTGACACCAGTTTGTATATTTGAGAGGTGTTCCATCAATCCAAAACCAATAACCTTCCTTGAGAATAGAAAAAAAGTGAAAAATAATAAGTAGCTTTTTAAAGAAACTACACTTTAACATTATACATATATTACCAGGGAAAAGTTTGGACACACCTTCTCATTTTTGTTTTTCTACAATGTAGATACATACTGAAGACATCAAATATATGAAACAAGGTATATGGAATTTTGTAGCAAAGGAAAAAAAAGTCAAATATCTCTAAATATGTTTTATTTTCTGATTCCTGTTGACAGCACTGCAAACCCTTGGCTTTCTCTCAATGAGCTTCATGATGTAATCACCTGAAATGGTTTTCAGTTCACAGCTGTGCCTTGTCAAGGGTCATTTGGGGAATTTCTTTCCTTCTTATTGGGTTTGGGACCATCAGTTGTGTTGTCCAGAAGTTAAGCTGGTACACAGCTGACAATTCTCTTGACAGCTTATTGAGAAAATGCCAAGTGTGTAAAGCACTAATCAAAGCATGATGCCTCTAGTGAGAATCTACAATGTAAATAGTCATGAAAAAGAAAAAAAAAAGAAAAAGAAAGACCATTAAATGAGAAGGTGTGTCCAAACTTTTCACAGGTAGTGTATAATGTGGGGGTGTAAAATAAGTAAAATATCCAGTGGAGAGATTCATCTTTTAACTGGCAGACTGGCATACCTTTTGACCATCAGAACCACCAATCCATGTTCGTCCACCGGACGATATCAGCCTCTGAATCAGCTGGTATTCCTCAAGGCTCTGTACAGATGCAAGGTTTGCACTCATGGACTGACAGTTTTTCTACAGTAGACAAAAAGAGAGAAGAGTTACCAAAGAAAATAAAACAACCTTCAGGATTACACCACAGCAAACATACAAGTAATAATATAACATACTAAGAAATAATTGCATTGATTGACAAATTATTGATTTTAATTTTCTGAACTTTAATTAATCATTTTACCTTTCAACAAACAATAATAAGTACATTTTTTACAATAGTTACCAATATTGAAATGATGAATGATTAATACATTTATAATCATTTATAATTCAGAATTATTTTATGCTGTTAATGTTGGTGGCTAAAACCATTTACTGCATTTATTAACATTATTTTTATAACTTAAAAAAAAACAATATATGCTATTATAAGCTTGGATGTAGATTTGACAGTACGTATAAGAAGTTTTTTTTAATTGAAACAAAAACTGACAGGTGATTTATCCATGGCATAAATTGTAGGAATGTGAAACTGGAGACTTTAGTTTGGTTTCTTTGTTGTTTGGTTTTTTTTGTTTTTGTTTACTTATATATTGTTATTGTTTACTTGTTAAAAAGTAAAGTCATATAATATACATACATATTAAAATAAATGATAACATTAAAAATGATCAATACATACTATTATCATTTTAGACTAATTTTAACAGTAAAATGACTTTGATACATTTTTATTAATTACCAATATAAAATTATTTTTAAAAAAACAAAACAAAAAGACGTGAATATAAGGTCTTATCCAAATATCAAAGTATCAAAGAAACACAGTCACAGTTACTGGTGAGTCCTGATCACTGTTGTTACCTGAGCATCGCCCCAGGCTAAGGGTGTAGAAACATACAAGTAGCATTGGTCGTTGTACTCAGTCCAATCACAGGGACAGGATGAGGACTTCTTGAGAACATAACACTCATCTGAGGACAAAGCAAAAATATTGTGTGACATAATGCTGACCCAATTCCCCCTTCACTGGAATTATTATAGTTATGGTCATTAACTAGTATTATATTGGCACTAGTTTTACTTTTTCAACAGATTTCAATTTCAATTTTCTTCCTTTGGATTTCTATTTTTAAAAACGTCTATTTAAAAATAGACCTTATTGTTTGGACAGCTGTATATAGCTGATTGACATGCACAACATTCAATATGATACTAGTAACATAATTTTTACTTACCCTCAGCAGCGGTCAGAGCCATCATTGCACAAAGAAGTGCAGATGCAGTCAGCAGCTTCATGATGATATTTAATGTCTCTGTAAGAAACACATTAAGGAAAGTGACTGTCAGTTCGATAAAGAAAGGATAGAAGATCCTCAGCATATTTGTAACATACCTGTCTGTAGAATGTCTTCTACTCTTTCAAGTGTCAGCCTGTAGCTTCACCCCTCCAGTGCAGAGATGAGCACTTAAATACAGTCTTATATTTACATTTCAATTCCAGGAACAAATGCACTAAAAATACTTAAGTATGTTTGGATTCCATGCTTCATTACCCCTGTCTTTACCAACCTTACACAATTCTCTCCACCCAGGTTGAATTTCATGGATGTTTAATTTCATATATTGACGGCTGGTTAACAAAGATGACATGGTCCTGGGTCTTTGGCCCACCGTAAATGTGTTTGGACTTTTGATTCTGGTTTGTTTAATATTCTGTGGTTAAGATCTTGTTCCTCGTTTTGGTTTATAGTTGTAATCCCTCTGTTTATATTTGTTTTCTTAGGTCTTCTTAGTTTTGTTTTTTTAGTCTATAGATTTCTGTTATCATGGAGCACGGAACAGGGGAGTTTCCATGCCTCATGTTTAGTCAGTCTTATCCCTACATTTACTCGTCTCTGCTTTCAGTGTTCCCATGTGTGTTTTTCCACCAGTCTCAGTGTCACACCTGTGCGCTTCATGGTGATGTTGGGGTATTTCATATAAAAAAACAAAAGGCCCAAAGTGACTGACAGATCATTATAGAACTTTGGACAGCCATAAAATATACCATGAAAGGAACACTTTGAAAACACATCAGATTTGATACGACAACGTTTCATTGCAGCAACTCAAAGAAAAGCATCATTTAAACATAGCATAACATAGCTTGGTTATCGGGAGGCACCAAGCAAGTTAAAGCTTCGATTGAATTATTCAGAAGACTTTATTTATCCCTGAGGGGCAATTAAGAGACTTACCTTGCTGACCGTACATACAATACATAAACATCACATTGGGGAGACAGATCAGGCTAGGTAGCTGGCTGGTCAGCCGCACGAACAGTGACCCGGAAGCGAACAATGGAAAATGCACAACATCAGGAAAGACAAGGAGAAAAAAGAACTCACCCTAGACTGAGCTCCAACAGGGAGATCAGTTTGAGAACAGAAAAAAAACCTCTGCGCATAGCACATGAAAAACTCTTAATACACCATAGAAACACATGACAAGCAACAGGGATGGGTGCAAGGTTAGAGACAGCCAGTGTAGGCAGCGCATCCGGGCCTGCAGCATATGCGCTGGTCCCCATTGATCCACCGTCTGCATCGGGAGGGAATGAGCCTCGAAGGCGTTTGGAAGGGAGGGGGGATGAGTGTATATCTGCATGTGTATATGTCTGTGTGTGTGTGTGTCCAGAGTTCAGCTGAGACAGTGTCCTTCACCCTGCCAGGCTAAGTAAAGAGTCTTCCAGCGAACCCAGGTGGCCTTGCGTAGGATAGGAAAACCCAGTCTATGCACAGTCTGTTATCAGGGTGTTTTTGTTCAGCTCCAGCTTTGAGACCACAACTGGCGCAGAAGTGGTATCCGCATGAAATGATGGTGGTTTTTACTTTAGTGCGAACAACTCATATGAATTTCAAAGCTGTTCTAGCAGTCCGACACTGGTCTCTCAATCTCCCGTTGGAGAGCCGTGAGCTTCTCCATGATGTTATCAATCTTGAGCTCAAAGAGCAGATTCTGAGAATCCGCGACCGCCGTGAGCATCTCCACCAACTGAAAAAATGGCAAATATATTTGTATTTGTAAACATTTGTAAGTTCGTACAAGAAGCTGATTGAGAAAAATTTTATCATCTTTATCCTACCACAGTTTACACCTTAAAAAGACAGATTTTTTCATGAATTTTTCCCAGCCTGGAGACCATCTTCACCTTCATGGGCAACTAGTTAGTTGTAGATGGGAAGTTGTCATGAGAGAAGTATAATTATAATATTTGCTGTAATATGAGAGTGTTTACAAAGTCCCTTTATCAATTACAGACTCACTTCCTCATGTGCTACTGTACCAACTCCCATTAAAAAAACACTGTTGGCAGCATCAGTGACACATAAAACTAGAGTGTTTATTTAGAGAAGGATGGATGCTCAGTCAACACCCTGATCAAATACCACTAAAATTCAACAGGGGTTTTTACTATTTTCTTATGCTTATTGTTGTTTGTAGCATTTTCAAGTTTTATTTGATTTGTCTCTTTTTTGTCTGCAATAATGAGTGGAGCGATGCTTCCATAAATAATAAATGGCAGAAAAAAGTTTCACTAGGTGGCCACAGCTTATGTCCTTTTGTGATAGCTTTCACTTTCTCAAATCAAGTGTAAGGTTTGTGAGATGCTGACTGTTCTTTATTGAAATATCTGAATTATCAGTTTTGAAAATGTTAAAGCTGCAGCTCTCCTTTTAGTATAAGGAATAGCTTTAGCTTTACTTGACCAACACATTTCAGCATGTGACCTTCATCAGTGTCAAGAGCATTTTCTCAAAGTTTCATTGCAGCAACTCAAAATGGCGCTCAGTAGCTTCTATAGCCCCAACATTCTTGTATGCATGCACAATAGATTGTGCCCTGTGAGGATCTCCTCCCACATATGCACCAGGGAATCACTGACCTCCTGGACAGTTTGAAGTCCAACCTTGTGCTGTCAGATGGAGTGAAACATAACGTCCCAGATGTGTTCCATTGGATTTAGGTCAAGTGCACGTGGGTGGGCAGTCAGTCGTATCAATTAACTGATCTTCCAGGAATTGCCTGCTTACTTTCAACACATTTTCTAGGAGCAAACCAGGATCCCCGGCACCAGCGTAGGGTCTGACACTGGGTCCAAGGATTTCATCTTGATACATAATGGCAGGCAGGGTGCTGCTGCCTAGCCTGTAGAGATCTATGTGTCCCTCCATGGATATGCCCCCCTCAGTTCATCACTGACCCACCAACAATCCACTCATGCGATGTTACAGGCATCTCCAGATCCTTTCATGTTGGTCACATGTGCTTAAGGGGAAGCTGCTCTCATTGGTTATTGGGAGGCATGTGTGAAAAGCAGTGGTGGACCTGCCAATTCATGTACTCTATAGCAAATACCAATCAGGCCCCACAGTGTTGGGGAGTGAACACAGGGCCCATTTGAGGATCTAGATCCTTTATGCCACCCTCATGAAGTCTGTTTCTGATTGTTGGGTCAGAAACATTCACACCAATGGCCTACTAGAGATCATTGTGTAGGGCTCTAGAAGTACTCATTCTGTTCCTGCTTGCAAATACCAGTCCTGCTGATGGATTAAGGACCTTTTACAGCCTGGCCAGCTCTACAAGAGTAACTACCGGTCTCCTGGAATTTGCTCCATGTTCTTGAGACTGTAGCAGGAGACACGTCAAACTTTCTGGCAGTGGTACATATTGATGTGCCATCGTGGAGAAGCTGGACTACCTGTGTAACTTCAGAAGTGACCAGGTATCACCTCATGCACCAGTAGTGGCACCAACCCAAGCCAAATGCAAAACTGCAAAACAAAACCAACAAAAACTGACCACAACAATATCCTAGAGATTTAATTGACTGGGTTCTTTTTAAGTGTACTTTTTCTTTACTTTTTTGAGGAGTGTATATAGTCTGTCTCACTCTGGCTAGCTACTGAGACATCAAAAGGTTACTATAATTCTATTTGATTTTAAGATCAGTTGAGTTTTATTTATATAGCTCCAGTTTACAACATCAGTTTTCTCAAGGCTCATATGAGTTTAGAAGCCAAAGCAATCTTTTCTGTATGATTTTGTATTGGGGTTACATTGCTCATAAATAGAAGTACAAGCTGCAGTTTATTCTGTGTAATTCAACACTGTGGATGATCAATCAACCATCATATAGCAGGAAGAAAATAGAAAACATAATAAATAATAAAACATTTGTTCCTACAAGAAGCCAACTGAGAGCCAGGTTATAATCTTTATTGTACCAGGGGTTTTCCATGTTTTCTTATACTTTTGGGGTTTTTTTCAGTATTTTTAATCATTTTTAAATATTGCTCCATCCATCCATCCATCCATCTTCATCCGCTTTATCCGAGGCCGGGTCGCGGGGGCAGTAGCTTAAGCAGGGAAGCCCAGACCTCCCTCTCCCCAGCCACCTCCTCCAGCTTATCCGGGGGAACACCAAGGCGCTCCCAGGCCAGCCGAGAGATGTAATCTCTCCAGCGTGTCCTGGGCCTGCCCCGGGGCCTCCTCCCGGTGGGACATGCCCTGAACACCTCACCCAGGAGGCGCCCAGGAGGCATCCTTGTCAGATGCCCGAACCACCTCAACTGGCTCCTTTCGATGTGGAGGAGCAGCGGCTCTACTCTGAGCCCCTCCCGGATGGCTGAA
This sequence comes from Oreochromis aureus, assembly GCF_013358895.1. Taxonomy (NCBI): domain Eukaryota; kingdom Metazoa; phylum Chordata; class Actinopteri; order Cichliformes; family Cichlidae; genus Oreochromis; species Oreochromis aureus. The sequence continues at coordinate 50,581,994 of NC_052944.1, read as the reverse complement.
CTTCTTAGCCTATCTCTAAGGGAGAGGCCAGCCACCCTTTGGAGGAAGCTCATTTCTGCCGCTTGTATCCGCGATCTTGTTCTTTCGGTCACTACCCACAGCTCGTGGCCATAGGTGAGGGTCGGGACGTAGATCGACCGGTAAATTGAGAGCTTCGCTTTTACACTCAGCTCCCTCTTCACCACGACGGACCGGTGCAGCGTCCGCATCACTGAAGCCGCAGCACCAATCCGTCTGTCGATCTCCGGCTCCCTTCTCCCATCACTCGCGAACAAGACCCCGAGATACTTGAACTCCTCCACTTGGGGCAGGAACTCATCCCCGACCCGGAGTGGGCACTCCACCCTTTTCCGGCTGAGAACCATGGCCTCAGATTTGGAGGTGCTGATCCTCATTCCCGCTGCTTCACACTCGGCTGCGAACCGTTCCAGTGCGAGCTGGAGGCCTTCACCGATGAAGCCAACAGAACCACATCATCCATAAAAAAGCAGAGATGAGATTCTGAGGCCACCAAGTGAAAGCCCTCCGCCACTTGGCTGCGCCTAGAAATCCTGTCCATAAAAATTATGAACAGAACCGGTGACAAAGGGCAGCCCTGGCGGAGCCCATCACCCACCGGAAACGAGTCCGACTTATTGCCGGCAATGCGAACCAAGCTCTTGCAACGGTTGTATAGGGATCGAATGGCCCGTAGCAATGGGCCAGACACCCCATACTCCCGCAACACCTCCCACAGGACACCCCGAGGGACACGGTCGAATGCCTTCTCAAGTCCACAAAACACATGTAGACTGGTTGGGCAAACTCCCATGCACCCTCAAGTATCCTTGAGAGGGTAAAGAGCTGGTCCAGTGTTCGCGACCAGGACGAAAACCGCATTGTTCCTCCTGTATCCGAGGTTCGACTAGCGGACGAACTCTCCTTTCCAGCACCCTGGCATAGACTTTCCCAGGGAGGCTGAGAGTGTGATCCCCTGTAGTTGGAACACACCCTCCGGTCTCTCTTCTTAAAGATGGGGACCACCACCCCGGTCTGCCAGTCCAGGGGTACTGCCCCTGATCTCCACGCAACATTGCAGAGGCATGTCAACCAAGACAGCCCCACAACGTCCAGAGCCTTCAGGAACTCGGGGCGGACCTCATCAACACCAGGGGCTCTGCCACCAAGCAGTTGTTTAACTGCCTCAGTGACCTCACCCCCGGAAATTGGCGGGTCATTCCCCTCATCCCCAGACTCTGCTTCCTCCTCGGAAGACGTGTCAGTGGGATTAAGGAGGTCCTCAAAGTATTCCTTCAGCACGTCAGCAGCGCTCCGCCAGCACTATACACAGTGCAGGTAGAGCACCGCTTTCCCCTCCTGAGACGCCTGACGGTTTGCCAGAATCTCTTCGAGGCAGTTCGAAAGTCTTTTTCCATGGCTTCTCCGAACTCCTCCCACACCCGAGTTTTTGCTTCAGCCACTGCCCGAGCCGCATTCCGCTTGGCCTGTCGAAAAAAAAAAATATTGCTCCATTTTGTTATTAATATTACACTGCAAAAACTCAAAATCTTACCAAGAGTATTTGTCTTATTTCTAGTCAAAATTATCTCATTACACTTAAAATAAGACAGAATCAGCTAAAGGGCAACATTTTCAGTAGCTAAAGGAACTTGTTTCAAGACAGTAAATCTTAAAACTAGAAAAAAACTAGACAATTTTCACTTGTTTCATTGGCAGATTTTTTTACTTAATACAAGATATTTTAGCTTGAAATAAGTGAAAAAAATCTGCCAATGAAACAAGTGAAAATTGTCTAGTTTTTTTCTAGTTTTAAGATTTACTGTCTTGAAACAAGTTCCTTTAGCTGATTATCTTATTTTAAGTGTAATGAGATGATTTTGACTAGAAATAAGACAAATACTCTTGGTAAGATTTTGAGTTTTTGCAGTGTATTATTTGCCTGCAATAATAGGTATTAATAATGCTCTCACAAATAATGAATGGTAGAAAAAAAAGTTACATTGGGTACTGATTTGGTGTTAGCTTTCAGTCTCTCAAATCAACTGAAATGTTTTTGAAATGTTGGCTCGTCCTTATTGAAACATCTGAATTTGTTACTGTTGTAAAAAATGTGAACATCACATTATTTGTGACCACACTGCAGCAGCTGCATAGATCATAATTTGTACTGAGTGTGTGAAAATCTTTTTAGTTTGTCCCTGCATGAGGGTGGTGCTGTTTCTCCTGTTTTGTGTTTTCTATTAAGTAGGCTCTAGCTCGCAGCAGGCCATTGGATGAAGACTGAAGGCACCTCCTCTCAACTGGGGATTTATTCGCTGGTTGACCTCCACATTCTTTCAGACTATCAAACAGACTGTGCTGTCACACAGAGGGAACAGTGCTTTGCTAACAAATGTTTATGTGTCAACAAGAGTCAGATTAGCAACTTTGTACACATTGCAAATTATTTTACAAAGAAATCCTGATAACCATAGGGGTGGAAATTCTTTTTCTCTTCATTGTATTGTGAGGATATTAAGCAAACTAACTTTTTTTTCTTTTTTTTTTGTCACCTATCTTTTTGGTGATAGGTGAGACAGTTGTTGGGACACTGATCAATTTGGGTTATGTAGAGATTTTCCCAAGACTGGGGCATAACATGATAATAATATGATATAATTGAGGTTTTATACTGTAGTTGTAATTTTTTTTAATGAAATTTAAACATAATCATATGTAGTTTCTGAGCAACCTGTCCAGTTTATAATTCTGAACATGCCCCAAAGCTTTCTCCACTCTCTTAATACCACCTGGTAGAGGTACATAGGCACCTGAGTCTGTTCTACTGGGTTATTTTTTTCTCCCCACTATCACAATAGGACCCTGATGATTCCTGATGATCACATCAGGAATCATTAGGGATCCTATTGTCAGGGTCTTTATCCAACTAAAAAGATGGTGGCCGGGGTGGGTAATGGAAAATGGAGGGATCACAACTATAAACCAAAATGAGGAACAGAATCTTAACCACAGATTATTAAACAAACCAGAATCAAAGGTCCAAACACATTTACACTGGGCCAAAGACCCAGGACTATGACATCTTTATTGACCAGCCGTCAATATATGAAATTAAACATCCATGAAATTCAACCTGGGTGGAGAGAATTGTGTAAGGTTGATAAAGACAGGGGTAATGAAGCATGGAATCCAAACATACTTAAGTATTTTTAGTGCATTTGTTCCTGGAATTGAAATGTAAATATAAGACTGTATATAAGTGCTCATCTCTGCACTGGAGGGGTGAAGCTACAGGCTGACACTTGAAAGAGTAGAAGACATTCTACAGACAGGTATGTTACAAATATGCTGAGGATCTTCTGTCTTTTCTTTATCGAACTGACAGTAACTTTCCTTAATGTGTTTCTTACAGAGACATTAAATATCATCATGAAGCTGCTGACTGCATCTGCACTTCTCTGTGCAATGATGGCTCTGACCGCTGCTCAGGGTAAGTATAAAAGTATTGCTAGTATCATACTGAATGTTGTGCATGTCAATTGGTCATATACAGCTGTCCAAACAATAAGGTCTATTTTTAAATAGACGTTTTTAAAAATAGAAATCCAAAGGAAGAAAATTGAAATTGAAATTTGTTGAAAAAGTAAAACTAGTGCCAATAAAACACAAGTTAATGACATAATAATAATAATTCCAGTGAAGGGGGAATTGGGTCAGCATTATGTCACACAATATGTTTGCTTTGTCTTCAGATGAGTGCTATGTTCTCAAGAAGTCCTCATCCTGTCCCCGTGATTGGACTGAGTACAACAACCAATGTTACTTCTATGTTTCTACACCCTTACCCTGGGGTGACGCTCAGGTAACAACATCAGGACTCACCAGTTACTGTGACTGTGTTTCTTTGATACTTTGATATTTGGATAAGACCTTATAATCACCTGTTTGTTTCTTTTTATAATTTTACTGTTAAAATTTGTCTAAAATGATAATAGTATGTATTGATCATTATTAATGTTATCATTTATTTTAATATGAATGTATATGTAATATGTATATTATGTGCATTTACATTTTAAATTAAACAACAACAGTATCTAAATGAACAGAAAAAACAAACAAGATAAAGAACTACAGTCTCCCAATATGCACTTCCCTACAGTTTATGCCATGGATAAATCAGCTGTCAATTTTTGCTCCACTTAAAACAAGTTCTTATATTTATTATTAAATATTCATCCAGGCTTATAATAGCAAATATTTTAAAAAATATTATGAAAATAATAATAATAAATACAGTAAATGGTTTAAGCCAACAACATCAACACCACAAAATAATTATAGATCATTTATAGATCATTTTGTAATCATTAATCATTTCAATTTTAATTTAAATTACTAAAACTTTAACTGTTTTTTTAAATTGTTTGTTAAAAGGTAAAATGATTAATTAAAGTTCAGATAATTAACATCAATAATTTTGTCAGTTCATGTAATTATTTTTTAGTATGTTTTATTATTATTTTTATGTTTGCTGTGGAGCAGTCATGAAGGTTGTTTTATAACCCTTTTTGTCTTTTTGTCTACTGTAGAAAAACTGTCAGTCCATGAGTGCAAACCTTGCATCTGTACAGAGCCTTGAGGAATACCAGCTGATTCAGAGGGTGATATCATCCGGTGGACGAACATGGATTGGTGGTTCTGATGGTCAACAGGTATGCCAGTCTGCCAGTTAAAAGAAGAATCTCTCCACTGGATATTTTACTTATTTTACACTCCTAGATTATACAATATCAGTCAAAAGTTTGGATACACCTTCTCATTTAATGGTTTTTCCTTTTTTTAATATTTACGTTGTAGATATTCACGAGAGGAATCTAAACTATGAATAAGCACATTTAGAATTATGCAGTAAACAAAAATGTGTGAAATACCTTAAAATGTGTTTTATATTTTAGATTCTTCAAAATAGCCACCCTTTGCTTTGATTACTGCTTTGCACACTCTTGGCATTCTTTTGATTAGCTTCATGAGGTAGTTACTTGAAATGGTTTTCCAACAGTCTGGAAAAGATGCTGAGAAGACCCTTTTGTCTTCATTCTGTGGTCCATCTCATCCTAAACCATCTCGATTGGGTTTAGGTCAGATGACTGTGGAGGCCAGGCCATTTGCCGCAGCACTCCATCACTGTCCTTCTGGGTCAAATAGTCTTTACACAGCCTGGAGGTGTGTTTGGGATAATTGTCTTGTTGAAAAATAAATAATAGTCCACTAAACACAAACCGAATGGGATACATGTTGCTGCTGGATGCTGTTGTATCCATGCTGGTTCAGTGTGCCTTCAGTTTTTAATAAATCCTGAACAGTGTCACCAGCACAGTACCCCCACACAATCACACCTCTCCTCCATGCTTCATGGTGGGAACAATGCATGCAGAGACCATCCGTTCACCTTTTCTGCATCGTAAAAAAAACACGGTGAGTCAAACCAAAGATCTCAATATTGGACTCATCAGACCAAAGCATAGATTTCCACTGGTCTAATGTCCATTCCTTGTGTTTCTTGGGCCAAACAAATCTCTTTTGCTTGTTGCTTTTCCTTAGTAGTGGTGTCTTAGCAGCAATTTGACCACAAAAGCCCGATTCATGTATTCTCATCTGAACAGTTGATGTAGAGATGTGTCCGCTACTGGAAGTGTGTGGCATTCATCCAGGCTCTAATCTGAGGTGCTGTTAACTTGCGATTTCTGAGGCTGATGACTCGGTTGAATTTATTGCTTGATCGTTTTTCACATTCAAAGTTTTAGCAATTTCCCGGACTGACTGACTTTAAGTTCTTAAAGTAATGATGCACTGTCGTTTCTCTTTACTTACCTGATTGGTTCGTGCAATTATATGAATTCCAACAGTTGTCGAATACGGCTTTCAGCTGTGGACCAACTTGACTTCTGGACAACACAATGGTCCCAGCCCCATGAAGAAGGCAATAAATTCCACAAATTCCACACCTGTGAAGTAAAAACCATTTTTGCTGACTACATCATGGAGCTCATTGACAGAACGCCAAGGGTTTGGAGCGCTGTCAACAGGAATCCAAAAATAAGGCATATTGAGAGTTGTACTGGCCTCATAGAACCACTTTCTACTATCCAGGAGTTAAACACCTCCACACAAAAGTCACTGACGCCAGAGTGGGTTTAGACTTTGCTTTATATGGCAGGTGTGAAACTGTAACAACAAATACAGTGAATATGAGTGTCAAATTAAAATAATTACTTGAGGAGCTGTGTGACCAAGTGCTAATGCTAACACCAAACAACTGTCTACAAACCATAAATTAGCACGCGTAATACAGCACCTAAGTAACTGCTATTAATCAACATAAAGTGCCAAACAATAATGCATACTCACAGGGAATGCCTTTTATCAGCCTTTCACAGCATAGAATCACATTAATCAGTCAATTGTCTGAGTCTTTTACACTTCCCCTGTCCGCACACACACCATGCCTTTCTCTTAAAGGGCCAGTGCACTAACCAAACAAAACGTACAAATTTGACAATAGTCAGAACAAGAGTTATCATTTTTTTCTTTGCTAAATAACTCCGTATCTTGCTTCATATATTTGATGTCTTCAGTTTGTAGCTACAAATTAGGTAGTAGTGAAAATGAAGAAAAAACATTAAATGAGAAGGTGTCCAAAATTTCACTGGTAGGAGATGTTTAATGTATAAGTGTAGTTTCTTTAAAAAGCTATTAATTATATTTCACTATTTTTTTGTTCTCAAGGAGGGTTATTGGTTTTGGATCGATGGAACACGTTTCCAATACACAAACTGGTGTAAGGACGAGCCTAACAACTGGGGGGGCAACGAGCAATGCATGGAAATGAATTTTTCAGGTATATCTTAAAAATAGTCATGAGAGACAGGAAAGTGCATGTATATATATATGATTAGCAGTTAATATTTACGAGTGTTATTGTGATAATACAGAGCACAAAACAACAAAAAAAACCCCATTTCTTTCACTCTCTCACCTTAGATGTATTTTTGTGTCCATGTCATGAAAGCTTCAGTTCAAGATGATTTTTGATGCTTACAGGAAACCAGTGTATGAATGATATGCCTTGCCAGTTCCAATACCCATCTGTCTGCATTAAGAGAAAGTGATGACTCCTGGGCTGACATGAAGGCACATCATCTGAAAAAAGAAACAAATCTTCTCATATATCACTCAAAATACATTTTCACATCTTTACTTTTTTCTTTTGCTGTAACAATGCATAAGGAATGAAGCGACAAGTGAGATAAAATAGAGCTGGATTGTTTCTTTTGAAAGGAGCAATTGAAATGTGTAATGGAAAGAATGCTTTTAGCAAAAACTTTTTAAAAAAGCACCCCAAAAATCCCAACAACTTCTTTCTCATGCATCATTAAAATGTTAAGCATTGAATCAAACTGGTCTGTGAGTATCTGTGCTACTTTGTAACATTATGTAAGCTTTGAGTTCAGTTTTTAAACACTCACTGAGAATATATCCATTCTCTTTTCTGCAGTAGAAGATGAAAGAGCAACAACCGTCTCTGTTGCAGTCTATCTTGTAATAAATGAATGCTTTGAATAGCTCATCTAGTACAGATGTTACTCCATAACCAGACTGAACAGAAACATTTAATGATTATTTGATTGGTAAAATGTCAGCCTGAAATGCCTCCTTGAAAAAAATGGTCTTTCATTCATTTTGATTAAGACTGAAGCTAAATTTCTCAAATGTAGTCCTTAGCATATCTCTAACAATGCTTCATATTCACACCTGTCTTAGGTTAATCCGCACATTAATCTGCTGAATCCCATGAAAATGTTACCTTGTTACTTTAATCATTTTACTCTGATGCTTTGTGCTTCTGTGTCCTCCATCTAATTCCTGCTTTTGACGGCATGAGAACACACAACCGCACAATAAGATACAAAAAAATAACACATGATGAGGAGGTGTCATGGTACTGGGTCTTTTTGACCCAGTGTTTTGAGTTTCTGGTGTTTTTTGTCATTTTCTATTATGTTAGTCTACGTTGTTATTCTAGGGTTGATTCTGTAGTGCCTTGGTTACTCTGTTTAGCTTTTGTTTATTAGATTCGCCCTTGTGTGTTTCCCCTCTGTGTCTCCCTCTGTGTGTCTGTGTTTATTTAATAGTGTGAGTTCTTGTGCCGTGTTTCTCCTTGTGTTTTATTCCCTCATGTTTATCCATGTTTCCCCATGTCTGCTCTCTCCCTCACTCCCTCTCGTCGGTCTACACGGGCCGCGTACTCAAAGACCGCTAAGGCCGGAAGTGCGAGGCTTGAGAAATTGGACGGTCTACCCCGTTACGCTGCCCAGGTTGCCTAGCAACCATGATACTAACCGTTGGACAAATTTCATACAGCATTGTTTGCTCATTTGTTTTTACATGACCACGGGACGGTAAAAACATGATTGTTGGGTGAATTTCTGTACTGAACAGTCATTTTAAGATTAGCTATGAATAACAATTAGCGGATGTTGTTCATGAGACTAAAGTCATCTCACTTTCAACTCAATTCAATTCATCCATCCATTCGCTTCCGCTTATCCTTTTCAGGGTCGCGGGGGGCGCTGGAGCCTATCCCAGCTGTCATAGGGCGAGAGGCGGGGTACACCCTGGAAAGGTCACCAATCTGTTGCAGGGCCAACACACAGGACAGACAACCATTCACACTCACATTCACTCGCACATTCACACCTAGTGACAATTTCGATTATCCAATTAACCTATTCCCACAAGCTGCATGTCTTTGGAACATGAACATCAATTCAATTCAATTCAATTTTATTTATATAGCGCCAAATCACAACAACAGTCGCATCAAGGCACTTTATATTGTACAGTAGATCGTACAATAATAGATACAGAGAAAAACCCAACAATCAAATGACCCCCTATGAGCAAGCACTTTGGCGACAGTGGGAAGGAAAAACTCCCTTTTAACAGGAAGAAACCTCCGGCAGAACCAGGCTCAGGGAGGGGCGGGGCCATCTGCTGCGACCGGTTGGGGTGAGAGAAGGAAAACAGGATAAAGACATGCTGTGGAAGAGAGACAGAGATTAATAACAGATATGATTCGATGCAGAGAGGTCTATTAACACATAGTGAGTGAGAAAGGTGACTGGAAAGGAAAAACTCAATGCATCATGGGAATCCCCCGGCAGCCTACGTCTATTGCAGCATAACTAAGGGAGGATTCAGGGTCACCTGGTCCAGCCCTAACTATATGCTTTAGCAAAAAGGAAAGTTTTAAGCCTAATCTTGAAAGTAGAGATAGTGTCTGTCTCCCGAATCCAAACTGGAAGCTGGTTCCACAGAAGAGGGGCCTGAAAACTGAAGGCTCTGCCTCCCATTCTACTTTTAAATACTCTAGGAACAACAAGTAGGCCTGCAGAGCGAGAGCAAAGTGCTCTAATAGGGTGATATGGTACTACAAGGTCATTAAGATAAGATGGGGCCTGATTATTTAAGACCTTGTTTGTCAGGAGCAGGATTTTGAATTCAATTCTGGATTTAACAGGAAGCCAATGAAGGGAAGCCAAAACAGGAGAAACATGCTCTCTCTTTCTAGTCCCTGTCAGGACTCTTGCTGCAGCATTTTGGATTAATTGAATGCTTTTCAGGGAGGTTTTAGGACTAATGATAATAATGATAATAATGAATTACAGCAGGGCCATGCAGAGATGTTTAGGGGCGGGTGCTCAAAGTTAAAAAGGGGCACATTGAACCAGGCTGAATAACAACAACACACATTCATCAAGAATCTGATATGAGATCGCATCATACTATATCACTGTTGTGAGGCAAAGCAAACGTAGCCTATGTTTTACCCGATGGGTACAATGTTGCTGTTGAAGAGTTGCTGCTGCTCATGTTGCTGATAGTGCTGGGGGGCAGGGCTGTGTTGATCTGAGACTGTAGACATTAAAAAGTCCATAGGAGAGATGGTAGCTGATTAAACAAGTGTCATGAGATAACAACAAAATGCAAAGATTGGTGACAGTGCTTGGAACCATAAGGCAACAAAAAACTGAGAAATAAACAAGGCTCTGCCTGTGAATCACTCTTTGCCTCTCTTCCTCCTTCCATCCCCTGTCATGGTCCTGGGCCACGTTGGCCCAGTATTCTTAGTTTTCATGTATTTTGTTCCTTATTTAGGCCATGCTTCCTGGGTTTGCTCTGTTACATTGTTTCCTTATGTGTTTTCCCCTTGTGACTCTTACCCCCTGTGTGTCCCTCTGGGTCCCTCTGTGTATCTGTGAGCCCTCGTCTCTCCTTGTGTTTTATTCCATGTTTTCCCCTGCCCGTTATGTCTGTGCTCTCCCCGTGCTCTCTCTCCTCCTGTCTGAACCTCTGTACTTCCTGTTGTACTTTGACAGTCTCCCGTCAGTGTTGTGTTCACTCCTGCCGTGTCTTGTTATGATTATCAGTGTCACCTGTGTTCCCCGTGTGCTCCCACTTCCCTCGTTAACCCTCTGTGTATTTATGTCTGTGTCTCCCTCAGTTCTGTGTCGCGTTCTCCCTCATGCTGTGTGTGATTCTCCCCGTGTCTCCTAGTGTACATTATAATTAGCTTTTCCCAGTTTAGTTTGTATGGTTTTTCTGTCCAGCAATAAAGCTGTGTTTTCAGTTCATTCCTGCCTCCGTGAGCTTGCGTTTGGGTCCTCATCCTGCCTGCACACAGCCTAACCATGACATCCCCTCATTTCATCTATCACTCTCCACTTGCTGTACATCTGAGAACAAGGCACAAACTGCTATTGCAATAAACTATTATTTAATTATCCACACTTAACAACTCTTACACTTAATCTATAATAAAATGATGACAGAAAAATGTTATAGAAGCAAAACATTCCAGTTGTGCTTATTATTATTTTTATACTGGAATACCTCTCCAACAACTGGTACATGTGTTAATGTTACCAGTGCTCTTTGTAATCCAGCTGCTGAGGGATCCACTGCCTTTATTAGCCTCACACAGCTCCTACTGTTTCCTCCTCATGTCCTTACCAGCCATGTCTGGACAATGTTATATTATGAGTAATAATTTAAAAAATCCATATACATAAAACACACACATGCACACACAGTGACATTTTAGACCTTCTTCAGAATACTGTATATACTGTGGGCACAAGTTTGCATCATGGTGCTGATCCAGAATCCTTCCCTTATTATTTATTACTAGAGCTACAATAATAAAGCAATGAGGGAAAAAAAGTAATAAATTTGAAATAATGTATTTATGATGATTCCATTTGTTTCACTATCCACTCTGTGCAGGGAGAAAGCTTATTACATTTTTAAACTGTAGAGATACAATAATTTTGCTGCTGTAAAATCAGCATTTTGTCTTATTTAAAATATAAATCTAATATAATCTGTTTCTTAATGCACGTTCTTTAAAATACAGCGTGTTATATTATAATTATAATAATCCATTATTATGTGGACATGCATATTAGATCGTTTTAAGTGAAATATAAGCCCTCCAGTGCATTGAAGGACATGTCGTGGTCAAAAATGACTCCAAGGTTCCTCACAGTGTTACTGGAGGCCAAGGTAATACCATCCAGAGTAAGAATCTGGTTAGATACCATATTTCTAAGATTTTCAGGCCCAAGTACAATAACCTCAGTTTTATCTGACTTAAGAAGCAGAAAATTAGAGGTCATATGTTACACCCTGAAAAGGGGCTGAAAAGGGGATAAGTCAATGACAACGCTCAGACACGATGCTTCTCTTTCAGCAGCTTCATTGCGAATGAGGCATCGTGGCCAGAGCTCCCCCTTCCGGCAACGGCAGACATAACGAATCAATCATGATCACTAAATCACATGGATTATTCCCCAGGCTCGACAAGTAGATCACAGATTGAATTTTACACAGGTTATAGTCACATTAAGGATTGTTATCCGGTTGAACAAAGTCATGAACTCTTTTAACTGTTTTGTGTTACATTACACCTCTTTGATGGGACTTCTTTTACCCTTGTTTATACATTTACATATTTGAAAGAAATTAAATAATACATTGAGTAACTTTTAACCATTATGAACTTGAACTAATAATCAATCTATCACACACTCCCCCACAAAATTAGATGTCGTCCCGACATCACAACTCTTATGAACTAAAAATTAACAAAATGTCACAAAATCCAGTCATTTTTAATCTTAGTTCCCTCTTTTGTACTGAGTCTTAAGTCTGTTCGTTGGTCAGTATCTTTGCATGAACAGTGGCTGACAAATTTGGAAGGAATTAGGCCACATGGTTATTGGTTGAATGTCTCTGTGTTGTATGGGCTGATACTGGTAGGGAATCTCGTTTGTACACACTGTATTGTAGCATGTTGGAGTACCCAGCTGATCATAGGTGAAAACCTTAGGGGCTCGTCTCTCCCTCCTTGGCAAACTATAGGTCCCTTCTCTGTTGCTTTCAGGCAAGCATGGGCATGGAGATTCTAGAGTTTCATCCATTACCTCTCCAACTACTTGTACATCTTCCTCTCGATGGTCTTCTTCCTGTGGCCTGTTTTTCGTTCTGTGTCTCAGGCTCCTCTGTGTACAACATGAGCCTTTCTTCACCCGGTGGTTCATTACCACCAATCTCTGGTTTCTCCTGGCCATCACCATGCTCTGTGACCCTCTCTGTACTGGGCACTTGAGTCTGTGTTACGGGCCCATAATAGTACCCCCATTCCTCCTCATCATCTTCCACTTCCTGGTTCACCTGTTCTGCGTCTTTTCCCTCACCCTTCTTTTTTTTGCTTTGGTGATACTGCTGGTGGCCTTTCCAGGGTAAGTAATCACATGGCAGCAGCAGGTTGCGGTGCATGATTCTCGACCTTCCCCTCCCTTGCTCTGGTTTCACTTCATACACGGGGAGGCCTTCTGCAACTTGACGGATGACAACATGGATGTCCTGTTCCCAGTGATTACGAAGCTTCCCGGTTCCTCCTCTAGGGGTCAGATTTCGGACAAGAACACGATCGCCAGGATATAACACAGAGCTTCTCACTTTCCCATCATAATGTTTTTTACCCCTGTCTGCTGACTTTTTTGCATTCTCCCGTACTATGTCATATGCCTCTTGCATTTCTCGTGTCCATTTCTCCATGTAGGTTCGGTGGTCTGTTGTCCCTGTCTCAGAGGTGAGACCAAACAGCAGATCAATAGGTAACCTTGGGGACCTGCCAAAAAGAAGGTAGAAAGGAGAAAACCCAGTTACCTCACTTCTGGTACAGTTATAGGCGTAGATAAGCTTGTTCAAGGACTCTTTCCAACTTGTCTTCTGCCTATCAGTCAGTGTCCTTAACATTTGTAGTAACGTCCGGTTGAACCGTTCAACTTGTCCATTCCCTTGTGGGTGATATGGGGTAGTTCGGGATCCCAATATGCCACAGTTCTTTTTCAGCTGGGCAAAGAGCTGGTTCTCAAATTCACCACCTTGGTCATGGTGTATCCGTGCTGGCAGTCCAAACTTCAAGGCGTAGTCATTAAAGATGCGATCAGCAACCGTTTTGCCAGACTTGGAGGTGGTGGCATAAGCCTGTGCAAAACGAGTAAAGTGGTCAACAATCACCAAAATATACTCGTAACCACCCTTACACTTGTCCAAGTGGAGAAAATCTATTGACACCAGTTCAAACGGCTGTGTGGTAACAATACTGGTGAGCGGTGCCCTCGCTTCTTTACATGGTATCTTTTGTTTCAGGCAAGTGCAGGTCTTTGTCACATAATGTTCAATGTCTCGTTGCATGTAAGGCCAAAAGAATCGATCTCTGATCAGTGATGTTGTTCGATCAGTGCCCTGATGACCCATCTCATCATGCAACTCTCTCAGTACAGTTTCTTTGTACTTTCCAGGCAACACAAGCTGTCTCTTGGTTGTGGTTTTTCTGCGAAGAATACCATCTTCATCAATATGAAGTCTTTCCCATTCACGCAGGAGACACTTGCTTTGGGCACTTAGTGTGTTAAGCTCATGCCTTGTTGGCTTTTCATTCCTCATTTTGCACTGCATTATTGGGCCAATATTTTCATCGTCTTGCTGTCCTTGTTTGATCTCTGTAACCGAAAATTGGTTGTGTGGTTCTTCACTCACTGATGTAAACTGGAGACAGGTGAGTATGGGGCAAACCATTGGTGAGTTGAAATCTGGAGTCTCCACAACTTGGGTTATTGCTGCCACACAATCTGAACCCACTTCCTCTGTACACCGTTCCGTCGTTTCCTCTATCTCAACAGGCATTCTTGAAAGACTATCAGCATCCACATTCTCTCTACCTGGGCGATATCGGATGGTGAAATGGAAGTCTGCAAGCTCTGCCACCCATCTACATCCAGTTGCATTTAGCTTGGCACTTGACAGGATGTAGGTGAGGGGGTTATTGTCAGTGAACACAGTGAAAGTAGGCGCATAATAAAGATAATCTCTAAATTTCTCTGTGACGGCCCACTTCAGCGCGAGAAACTCCAGTTTTCCTGAGTGGAGATGATAGTTTCGTTCAGCTGCAGTCAATGTCCGGGAGCCATAAGCAATCACACGGAGTTTATTATCCTGTAGTTGGTATAGAACTGCTCCGAGGCCTTGGGCTGAGGCATCGGTGTGGAGGATGAATGGTTTAGAAAAATCTGGAAACCCGAGGACTGGTGGCTCAACTAGGCAGTCTATTAGTCGTTCCAATATGCGCTGATGTTCTTCAGTCCACACAATTGACTTGTGTGATGGAACCCCTTTACGGTTTCTTGTGACTTGTTTTGTGTTTGTCTGATTTTGGGGTACATTGTTATCTTCTGTTGTGCCTTTCAACAAGCTATACAGTGGACCATAATACGGGAGAAGTCCCGTATGTACTGCCTATAGTAACTTAACAAGCCCAAGACAGTTCGCAGCTCTCCCACATTGCTTGGTCTCCTGTCCTTCAAGGCTCTTACTGCGTTGGTGTCAGCTGGATCAATTTTGCTACCTTCGGCTGAAACAATTCTCCCTAGATAGCGAACCTCATGTTTGAATAATTCACATTTACTAGGTTTAAGCTTGATCCCATACTTCCTCAGTAGCTGGAGCACTTTTCTGACATGACTGACATGATCATCAAATGAATGACTGTACACTAGAGTGTCATCAAGGTAGGGTACACAAATGTTGTCTCGCACCTCTTCCAGACACTCTTCCATGCAGCGTTGGAAGGCTGCAGGTGCATTCATCAGCCCGAATGGAATCCTTATCCATTCGTACAGGCCCCATGGTGTCACAAAAGCAGTTAAAGGTCGGCTGCCTTCATCCATAAAGCCCTGATGGTAGGCCTTGCCTTGGTCTAACAATGAAAACCATGAGTTGCCGCCAAGACTGTCGAGAATGTCCTGCACTCGAGGGATTGGTTGTCTGTCTGGATGAGTCTTTTGTTTAGTTCTCTGTAATCTATACAAAGACGTAAGCTGCCGTCCTTCTTTCTCACACAGACAACGGGCGAGGCATAAGATGAGTTGGATTTCTTGACCCATCCTTGTGCAATAAGGTTGTGCAGATACTCTTTCATCTCTTTGTATAGCGGCTTTGGTACCGACAGGTAAGTGCGTGCTACAGGATCCATATCCTTCAATGATATCTTCAGTTTCAACTTGTCGATACATCCAATATCATCATCTGATTTGGAAAAGGAAAAGCATTCCTCACGGAGCATCTTTTGCACCACCTCTCTTTCGGATTCACTCAGGTGAGTAAGGTCAATTGGTGGGTCCCATGAGGTGTCAGGGATTTGCTCACTCTCTGCATTCACTTGATTCACCAATAATGGGGACCACTGGTCAGATTTCTCTAAAACCGTTGCTGGGTACACAGCTTGAATTTGCTCTAAGGTGCCCACAACAGTTTTTCCTGACAGCTCAATATCATGATCAGTGGGATTTTGCACATCAAGAACAATATAGGGGGGGACCCCCCTCCTGAGTTCTACCAGTGTCTCACAAAACTCCAGGCCTTCAGCCCACTGAGGGTTTATGTCAGGCTCAAAGAGAAGTGTAGTGTCTTTCTTCAGCAGGCGGGTCTGCACCTTACAGTCAATCTGAACAGAAGTGTGTTTGGGTACAATGACTTTCTCTTTGTTGTTCTCACAACAAAATCATGTGATTGTTCAGCAGTCACTAAATCAATAAAGGTTGTGACATTTTCTCTTTTAAGGCAAGGGAAAGCCCCTCTTAATGCCTCGTGCAACTGCTCAGTTCTTGCAGCATCCATTTGCTCTATAGTACTAGTTTTCAGTATTTGCTCAATGACATTAAAGCCTAGAATGGGCTGCGAAAGACTTCCGCCTTTCATCACTAACATGGGGACTACAAGTTCTTTAGGGTTTGCTCCCTCAGCAGCTAGACCAAAAGTGACTTCAATGAAACCCTTGTAAGGGATGTTTTGACCATTAGCAGCTGAGATTTTTAAATCGTCAGGTGCATCAAGTAACTCACAAACATCTCTTAATTTCTCATGTGGTAAGTACTTCTTTTCCACTTTTCATCAACAATACACACTTGAGAGCCTGTATCCCATAAGGCTTGAGTTTGGTGGCCTTGTATATAACAGTCAACTATACACTGTTTCCCGACAAGAGCAACAAGATGGGACTGGCTGTCCACCCTTTTGGGGTGAATAACACTTGCCTTTGGGTGCGTGTGCTGATTTACCTGAGGCTGAGAGTGTTTGTTGCATTGTCTTCTGTGTCTGGGCCAGTGCTCGGCTTGGCACATCTTAGAACAATAAGTGCTTTTTTTACAAGCTGCACACCTTCTGAGTCTTTTGAGTTTCCCCGGAACACGACAGTAAGAGCAAAGCTGTTGGGACGTTACACTATTGTTGGTTACTCCCTGTCCCGTGGGGGCAACCACCGTCCGTTTAAAGGTTGATCTTTGTCTGGTCTAGTTAGTTTCGCCCTGCAACCTGCGAGGAAGTGTTCACTGCTACCACATCGATAGCAATGGTTGCAGTACTCAGTCCCACTTTGCTGGCAGCCAAAGCACTTCCTTAGGCGTGCTCGGTTTACAGCAGGATACTGACGTTGTGGTGCGAACCCCTGTTGATACTGAGCTGTATCACCTCTCCGTCCAGGTCCCACAGGAAGCCAGTAGTTGTGTGGCAGATGCTCGAGATGAGAAGAGGGAACATATTCTGGTGCTGCAAGTGAGGCAGAATACTGTGTTTGTGCCGGACTAGGCTGTTGAATTATTTCTTTGATTTGTGCAACTTCAGCACCAAGATTTTTCAATAATGCCATATCAGAACGGATTTCTTTAAGTTCATTTAGTAGGTCAGGCTGAGCTTTGCTGATGGATTCTGGTTTCAGGTTTTTCCCTTTTTTATCTGCAGGGGTGTCAGACAGAAGTGAATGCACAGTGGTTGGCCGCTGCTGGGAGAGTAACTTCTTTTTATTTTGTCTCTCTGCTTCATTTGCACAGGCAACATTGAGTTTCTCAAGGAGGAGCTCATCACTGGTTGTGGTTTCCTGTAGGTAGGGCTGGAGGTCACTTTTAATGTTATCATTTTGCAGGCCTGTCAGAACTGTATGAAGGAACATGCTCTGTACAAGCACAGGATCATATCTTAAGCCAGATTCAGCTTCTTGCGATGCAAACAGAATTTTCTGTCTTAAATCTAGGGCACGGATTAAGAAAGTTTGTGGGGTTTCTTTAATGCTTTGGACTTCTGACGTGAGTTGTTTGTAAAGTTCTGTTGCACCTCGTTCTTGGTAGTGGGACCTTAGAATCCTCCTCAGAGTAGGCAACGTAAGGTTAGTTTTGCCCTCCAGGTAGCTGCGCAATTGTAAGCCTGGTGCTATTGCCCTGATTACTGCATCAACTATTTCTATTTCAGGGACTCCTTTGCTGATGCCTTGTTCAATCTGGTGAGCTAGGCTGGAGAAAGTTAGTTTATCCTTTTGGCCGGGCTCACCAATCTGACCTGATATTTTGAATTCTCTGCCCCACGGTAATGTCAGAAAAGGTGGAGTGGTTTGTTTAGCATTATTGTCCCCCACACTCCTCGACAGTTTGGCTGGACTAGGTTGCTTTGCCTTGTTCTGTCGTGATAATGCAAGAGCCAACTGAAGCGTCTCTATTTCCTTTATCAACTGTTCTTCTTCTGAGGCCTCACCAACCTGTTCCTGCACCTCATCTGTCTGGTTAGCATCTGGGGTTTTGTGTCCCGATGTACCATTCTGAGCAGCCTGTTGCAACTCAAAAATTTTATCTTTCAAAATCAGTAGCTCTGACATACCCTCATCTTCAAGCTCACCCAGCTCCTCTCTTTCTAAGTGCTGTATTATATAGGAAATGAGAAAGGTACGACTTTTACCCGATACCTTTTCAAGTTTTGAACCAGCAATATTTAGGAAATCACAAACTTCGATCAAAATGTCTCTTGTCACTGTATACAATGTACCAGCAACTTCTAACTTCAGGTCCTCTAGCCCTGAAGACTCCATTTCAGTCTATGGTTTGTGGAAAAGATCAGTGTGATGTAAGACCTCTTTGCAGAAGACTCAGTGCAGCTTCCCTGGCACCAGCAGTTAACCTCAGGTTGCATGCAAGTCCCTCTGCATAACTGTCGAAACCAGCACACTGTATCTCCCACCGTGGTATTTGATGTGAGGGGTTGAATGATGACTGGGGCGTCTATCTGGGACAGCGGGCCCTCATCACATTCATCCCAGCGGTGCCTCCAAAATGTTACACCCTGAAAAGGGGCTGAAAAGGGGATAAGTCAATGACAACGCTCAGACACGATGCTTCTCTTTCAGCAGCTTCATTGCGAATGATTCAGAAATATAAACACACATACAAAAGTAGTAAACATCTTAATAACAATGTACAGTCTCTATTAGTTGTAAGAGAAAATATCTCAAGACTGTTTTCTTTCCTTTCCTTTAAATTACAGATTAAATTGAATGTAAGAATTCACAAAAACAGCTTATGAATCAATAAACAAACTTAGATCATTAAACTTAAATGTACAGAAAATAAACAAAATATTCATATAAAAATACTAACAGGCATTTGTCCCTTCACACAAAATAAACATGTTCTTTGTCCAGACCAAATGCAAAATGCACACAATGCTGTATGTTTCATACACAGTCTGGCACGATAATGCTTCATGCTAGCCACCAACAGAGCGCTTAGCTTAGCTAGCTGCTTATAGCTTATCCTGACAACACAGTTAACACAGATCATCTAAATATTCCTAGTATCCTCTTGGTACATTTGGAAACACGGTCAGTACAGCTCAACATACAGATTTATAAAGTTCAAAAGCAGAATCGCTCAATTATTACCTGAAAAGGGGATAAGTCAATGACAACGCTCAGACACGATGCTTCTCTTTCAGCAGCTTCATTGCGAATGAGGCATCGTGGCCAGAGCTCCCCCTTCCGGCAACGGCAGACATAACGAATCAATCATGATCACTAAATCACATGGATTATTCCCCAGGCTCGACAAGTAGATCACAGATTGAATTTTACACAGGTTATAGTCACATTAAGGATTGTTATCCGGTTGAACAAAGTCATGAACTCTTTTAACTGTTTTGTGTTACATTACACCTCTTTGATGGGACTTCTTTTACCCTTGTTTATACATTTACATATTTGAAAGAAATTAAATAATACATTGAGTAACTTTTAACCATTATGAACTTGAACTAATAATCAATCTATCACACATACAGGTCTTTATGTTTTTAAGGCATTCCTGCAGTTTAACTAATTGGTGTGTGTTACCTGGCTTCATGGATAGATAGAGCTGTGTGTCATCTGCATAGCAGTGAAAATTTATGCTATGTCTTCTAATGATGCTGCCTAAGGGAAGCATGTATAATGTAAATAGAATTGGTCCTAGCACTGAACCCTGTGGAACACCATAATTGACCTTAGTGTGTGAAGAGGACTCTCCATTTACTTGAACAAATTTGAGTCTATTAGATAGATATGATACAAACCACTGCAGTGCAGTACCTGTAATACCTACAGCATGTTCTAATCGCTCTAATAGGATATTATGATCAACAGTATCGAACGCAGCACTAAGGTCTAGCAGGACAAGCACAGAGATGAGTCCACTGTCAGAGGCCATAAGAAGATCATTTGTAACCTTCACTAAAGCTGTTTCTGTGCTGTGATGAGCTCTGAAACCTGACTGAAACTCTTCAAATAAGCCATTCCTCTGCAGATGATCTGTTAGCTGTTTGACAACTACTCTTTCAAGGATTTTTGATATAAAAGGAAGGTTGGAGATTGGCCTATAATTAGCTAAGACTGCTGGGTCTAGAGATGGCTTTTTAAGTAAAGGTGTAACTACAGCCACCTTGAAGGCCTGTGGTACATAGCCGATTATTAGAGATAGGTTGATCATATTTAAGATTGAAGCATTAATTAATGGCAGGACTTCTTTGAGCAGTTTTGTAGGAATGGGGTCTAAAAGACACGTTGATGGTTTGGAGGAATTAATTATTGAAGTTAACTCAGAAAGATCAATTGGAGAAAAAAAGTCTAACTTAACATCAATGGTACTAAAAGTAGCTGTAGATAATATTACATCTGTGGGATGATTATTGGTAATTTTTCTCTAATGATAAAAATTTTATTTGTGAAGAAGTTCATGAAGTCATTACTAGTTAACGTTAAAGGGATTGTTGGCTCAGTAGAGCTCTGACTTTTGTCAGCCTGGCTACAGTGCTGAAGAGAAACCTGGGGTTGTTCTTATTTTCTTCAATCAGTGACAAATAGTAAGATGTTCTGGCTTTGCGGAGGGCTTTCTTATAAAGCAGCAAACTATTTCTCCAGGCTAAATGACGATCCTCTAAATTTGTGACACGCCATTTCCTCTCCAGCTTACGAGTTATCTGCTTTAGGCTACGTGTTTGAGAATTATACCACGGAGTCAGGTACTTCTGATTTGAGACCTTAGTTTTCACAGGAGCTACAGTATCCAGAGTCGCATGCGTAGTGAGGAGGTAAAATTTTAACAAGATAATCGACCTCTGTTGGAGTAGTGTTCAGATAGCTGCTCTGCTCTGTGTTGGTACAGGGCATTGAAGATGATAACAGTGGGTGGATTATATTCTTAAACTTAGTTACAGCACTTTCAGGAAGACATCTGCTGTGATAAAGTCTACTCTCCACTGCTGTGTAATCAATTATTGTAAATGTAAATGTTATCAGGAAATGATCAGACAGCAGAGGGTTTTCAGGAAACACTGTTAAATGTTCAGTTTCTATGCCATATGTTAAAACAAGATCTAGAGTGTGGTTAAAGTGGTGGGTGGGTTCTTTTACATTTTGAGAGAAGCCAATTGAGTCTAATAACAGATTAAATGCAATGTTGAGGCTGTCATTTTTAGCATCTACATGGATGTTAAAATCACCCACAATAATTATTTTATCTGAGCTGAGAACTAAATCAGATAAAAAGTCTGAGAAATCAGACAGAAACTCTGTGTAAGGCCCAGGCACCAACCTCACTAAAATAAAGAGAAAAAAAAGAACTCCCACCTGTAAGCTATTAGAGGTGCATTGTAAAGGTATTTACAAAATGTGCTTAATTCTTCTGGGCATCAAAACATGGCAGTATAGGACACGGTCTGTTTGACAGGTGGAAAGAAGGTGGAGCCCAAAAGGCCGAGTCAAGTCCTAAATCAGTGGAGACATAATCAGGCTTCATGCAATTTAAGAAGGAAAACACAAAATAGGATTAACATCGCCGTCCTCATGGAAGGAGGAACACAAATGATATTCCCACAATGCAAATTATGACCAAGGTCATTTTAGTAAAGTACAAGCAAGTCCTCTGCCTCGAGAAATCTTTGACCAAAGACCCTACACAGGATAAACAATCTGGCAGTCGCTTCTAAAATATTGAATCCAGCAGAAAAAAACAAATCTGTCCCACAAAATAAGAAAGAACTTGCTGTCCACAGTTTGTCACTGTTTCACCTGTAGCTGCTGTTTATCCACAGCCATAATACCAAAAACAAATATTTCCATAGGGAACAACAAACATTTCAGAAAGTTTAGACCTGATTTGAGACACAGAAAGAAATCACAAAATGATGTCAGCTACACCCATTGCGACCTACTAATGGCACCCATTGCTTATGCAATCATAATTATTATTTAACACTGCAGACAATTATGAAAGAATTATTAAAACTGATCTTTGTCTTCATAAACACAGAAATCAGGGATCTAGGCATCACTGTCACAGGTTTCATTTAGAGAAACATGAAATAACTGATGAGGACAACACTTCAGGCTTTAAACTATCCTTTAATATCAGCTTATTAGTTTTATTTATTCAGGCTGTTGGTTGAGCACATAACCTTAGAGCAACATTGTGATTCAGTTTCATGTGTGGCTGATGATGCAAACACAGTTTGTTTCTTTAATAAGAGTTGGTGACACATGGAGAGGTGATACTTTAGCTGATACAGTGGATCTGAAAACATTCTCATATTACAGTAAATATACTAACTGCAATTGTCCCATAGAAAGCCCCATCTCGTTGTCTCAGATCTTCTTCTTCCCTTTCACTCTCCGTCCCCTCCCCCCGTCTTGTCACCATGGGGAGCAGGGCTTTCAGCTGCTCTGCTCCTCGACTCTGGAATTCCCTACCTCCTGATTTAAGAAATATCTCTTCCTTCTCTCTCTTTAAGTCCCAACTCAAAACCCACTTGTTCAAAATAGCTTATCCCACATAACCTCTCCATTTGGCTATTTTAAATTTGTTTATGTTTTATGATTGTGTAAACTCTTTGGTTTTATGTTGCTTTTTTATTCTACTGTGTACAGCGACCTTGAGTGTTTTGAAAGGCGCTTTCAAATAAAAATGTATTATTATAATAGTTTTAATGTCTAAAGGGAAGGATGTAGATTTTAAAGTTTATCACAATTTACTCTGTGAACAACCTTCAAAACCTGACAGTGTACACTTCAACCCTCAGCCTCATGCCGTCCCAAAGATCTTTACAACAGAATCACTTTTTTGAGGTTACAGAATTTACAGCTTGCAGCACAATAATGTCAGACATGATTTCACCTGTAGCTGCAGTTTCCATGTTCAATAATAAGACTCAATCAAAGATCCATCATTATCGAAGAATGACTTAAAAATACTGATAAAGCGAATAACTATAAAAACAAGCTTCAAACCACTGTTTCATTTCTCTGGTATTTATTCAGCATGTTGACTGAACATCCACCCTTTTCTAAGAAACATCCCTATTCAGTATCATGTGAGACTGATGGTGCCAAAAAACATGTTTCTTTAATGGGAGTTTACATAACATTCTCATATTACAGAACAGAGTAAATATGTTTGTCTCATGCACCTCAAGCATCTTGTGAAGTGGTGCAATATAAATGAAACTGAATTCAACTGAAAATTAAAATGAATCATTAGGACAGAAATATACAGTTAACTGTTGGTTTAAATAATAATAATGGATTGCATTTATATAGTGCTTTTCGAGACCCTTAAAGCGCTTTACAATTCCACTATTCATTCACTCATGCATTCACACACTGGTGGAGGCAAGCTACAGTTGTAGCCACAGCGGCCACATCGTGCTATCGGCCCCTCTGGCCATCACCAGTAGATGGTAGGTGAAGTGTCTTGCCCAAGGACACAACGACCGAGACTGTCCGAGCTGGGCTTGAACTGGCAACCTTCTGATGACGAGGCGAACTGCCAACTCTTGAGCCACGATAACCCTAAATGACAATAATAAAAATCATTTGATGTACAAAAAGTTTGTAAGAATCATTTTATATATTTTTCCATAGCATTACATTTGAATTTAACAGTTCAATCTTTCAAATAACGGACAAATATTTGTGAAATTATGATACATTTGTGAATGTATTTTAACAATCTAAATATGCATATGTACAGACAAATACATTTAAAAAACAAGAAAATTATGTTTTTTTACATTACAGTGATTTTATGTTATTTTACATTTGAAATGTGAAATCACAGTCTATTTATGTAAATTTAATGATATTCTAGAAAAACAGTACAAAACTGTAAAATACACAGTACAATACTTTTATATTACAATTTTTTTTACAGTGTAGGAGTAGACAGCCTTTTATTCTGATCCTAGTTTCCTCCCATTTATCTTAGTTAGGGAGGTAAGTTATTGTCATCTGGTTCAATTTGAATCCAGTCTTTGCAAACTACCCTGTGTTTAATAAGGCTGTTGTGTTTTGTTTTAATGCTTTGTATAGGTAGGTTTTATTACCGCTACTCATTTTAAAGCTCAGTTTTTAAAACCTTACGATGTAACTATAGCTCAGCCCATGCAGCAGTATATTAATGACTAACCTCGTATTGTGGATGGATTATCTGAGTTCTCCTGACTGAAGTTTGGTCCGTTTACAGCATCCTGCCATGCGAATGCATTTGTCCCTGAACTTCGGGAACTCTCACGTTAACTTTTATCGAGTGGAAAAAAATTAGTGTCCATCCTCCAGCTTCACTTTTTATATTAAGATAAGATAAGATAACTCTTTATTGTCATTGCACAGTCATACATAGTACAGTAGTACAATGAAATTGGAAAACTGTCCTACGTCGGCACTACATATAACACAACACGACACGATATGACACATCACAACGCAACACAGTATATTAACTTAGTAAATAAAAAAATAAAAAAATAAGAAGAAGTGTATGTGTCGGGGGAAATTTCCCAAATAGAAGGCTGCCAAAGTAAAACAGAGACACAGTGAGACAATATAATCAATCACATGTACATGGGTGAACGTCTCTGAGAGTCACACAGTACTCTTCTTTACTGCAGGTTATATAGGCACGTAGGTTACTCAACAGGGCGGAGGCAGTCTCCGCCTGTTCTCAGAATATAGATTGCAAATGCATATCTTGCTAAAGTCAAAGGAGTTTGCAAGGAAAAAGCGTCTGGACTTCTTTAAGTTGCTGGAAGACGTTTCACCTCTCATCCGAGAAGCTTCTTCAGTTCTAAGGTCAAATGGCCGAGAGTCCCAGATTTAAACCCAGTGGGGTATCCCCAAGGAGGGACAAGGACCCCTGGTGATCCTCTAATCACATGCGCCCAGGTGTGAAAGCGGGTGTGGGACCTAATCAGCCAGGGTTTCGGGTGAGCCCATTGTGAAACCTGGCCCCACCTTGTCATGTGAATTCCTGAGGTCAGATGGCCCAGGATGTGAGTGGGCGTTAAGGCGTCTGGGGAGGGAACTCAAAACTGGATTATAGATGGCAGACAGTTGGTGTCAGTAAACCACCGCCTCTGTTCAAAGATGGTCGCTCACAGTGGACATAGATGGCCTCTTTCACTCCTCTTTCAAACCATCTGTCCTCTCTGTCCAATATGTGAACATTGGCATCCTCGAAAGAGTGTCCTTTATCCTTAAGATGCAGATGGACTGCTGAGTCTTGTCCCGTGGAGGTGGCTCTTCTTCTATGTTGTGCCATGCGCTTGTGAAGTGGCTGTTTGGTCTCGCCAATGTAGAGGTCTGGGCATTCCTCGCTGCACTGTACAGCATACACCACGTTGTTAAGTCTGTGTTTTGGAGTTTTGTCTTTCGGGTGAACCAGTTTGTGTCTGAGTGTGTTGCTGGGTCTGAAGTACACTGGGATGTCGTGCTTGGAGAAAACTCTCCTGAGTTTCTCTGATACACCGCTACATAGGGGATGACAACGTTGTTGCGTCTGTCTTTCTTATCCTCCCTCGCTGGTGTCTGATCTTCTTTTCTGTGCCTCTTTGCTGACTTTATGAACGCCCAGTTCGGATAACCGCATGTTTTCAATTCTTCCTTTACGTGTGTGTGTTCCTTCTTTTTCCCTTCAGGCTTAGAGGGAACATGTTCTGCCCGGTGGTGTAGGGTCCTAATTACTCCAAGTTTGTGTTCCAGAGGGTGATGGGAGTCAAAGAGGAGGTACTGGTCCGTGTGTGTGGGCTTCCGGTAAACTTCAATGTTGAGGTTGCCATTCTCTTCAAGGTGCACAGCGCAGTCCAGGAAAGGCAAGCAGTTGTCCTTTGTGTCTTCCCTGGTGAACTTGATGTTTTTATCCACAGCGTTAATGTGCGCAGTGAAGGATTCCACTTCTTGTGTCTTGATTTTGACCCAGGTGTCATCTACATATCTGTACCAGTGGCTGGGTACTCTGCCTTTAAAAGAGGCAAGAGCCTTTCTTTCCACTTCCTCCATGTAAAGGTTGGCTACAATAGGTGACACGGGGGAGCCCATGGCACAGCCATGTTTTTGTCTGTAGAAGCCTTCGTTGTATTTGAAGTATGTTGTGGTGAGGCAGAGGTCTAACAGTGTGCAGATCTGATCGGGTGTGAAGTTGGTCCTGTCTTCCAAGGAGCTGTCTTCTTGTAGTCGTTTTCTGACAGTCTCCACTGCCTCCGTGGTGGGTATGCAAGTGAAGAGAGAGACTACATCAAAGGACACCATGGTTTCATCTGGATCCAGGGTAAGTTTCTGGACCTTGTCGGTGAAGTCGGTGGAGTTCTTGATGTGGTGTGGGGTGTTCCCCACGAGAGGCGCCAGGATGGTAGCAAGGTGTTTTGCAATGTTGTAAGTGGCTGAGTTTATGCTACTGACTATGGGTCTGAGTGGGACCCCTTCCTTGTGGATTTTAGGAAGTCCATAAATGCAGGGTATGGCATCCCCTGGATAAAGGCGGTGATATGTGAGGCGGTCAATGATTTTGTCCTTTTCAAGGTCTTGAAGGCAAGCTATAACTTTCTTTTTGTAGCTGCTTGTGGGGTCTCGGCTACATAGGGGATGACAACGTTGTTGCGTCTGTCTTTCTTATCCTCCCTCGCTGGTGTCTGATCTTCTTTTCTGTGCCTCTTTGCTGACTTCATCCCCTATGTAGCCGGTGTATCAGAGAAACTCAGGAGAGTTTTCTCCAAGCACGATATCCCAGTGTACTTCAGACCCAGCAACACACTCAGACACAAACTGGTTCACCCGAAAGACAAAACTCCAAAACACAGACTTAACAACGTGGTGTATGCTGTACAGTGCAGCAAGGAATGCCCAGACCTCTACATTGGCGAGACCAAACAGCCACTTCACAAGCGCATGGCACAACATAGAAGAGCCACCTCCACGGGACAAGACTCAGCAGTCCATCTGCATCTTAAGGATAAAGGTCACTCTTTCGAGGATACCAATGTTCACATTTTGGACAGAGAGGACAGATGGTTTGAAAGAGGCCATCTATGTCCACTGTGAGCGACCATCTTTGGTTTTTTTTTTTGGTTTTTTTAACCTGTCCCGTTTGGTTCTTCTGCCATCAGAATTATTGTCTAAAGGCGAAGAAAGATGCCCAACGGATTTACCTTACCAAATGGACCATCCCAGCCTTGCCGTAATGGTCCATTTGATTCACCTTTTATTGTTTATTTTATTTTCACTTGCTGAATACGGGACAGACTTGACTGGTGGAAAGAAAGGGAGAAAGAAAGAGGAAAAAAAAAAACCTGAGAAGAGGGACGGGGAAAAGGGCAAAAACAAAACCAACAGAATAAGCAGACAAAAAAATACATATATCGATCACCTGGATCACCTGTTGAGAAAGAAAAAGAAAGCAAGCAGAAGAAAACGAGAGTAATAAACAAGATCACAATGATATATGGGAATATGACAGTAAATACTAAATATTAAACATTATTGTGCAGCACGTGAGATCGACAGCGCAGTGTGTGCTTTGAGGTAGGAGCCAAAAAGGGTGTAGTTTGTGTGTGTGAGCACCCGTGTGTGCACCTGTGAGCATGGACGCGCTTGTTTTTAAAAGGTTCCTTCATGTAATGATCGGCTAGAGGTGTGGGGGCCACTGCCCCGACCTCCAGGGCATGAAGCAGGTATGGAGGAGATCAAAACTCCAGACATCCAGAGGCCCCCAGAACACAAGAGACCAAGGAAGACCAACAGAGGGGCAGCGCGCACTATCCCAGAAAGAGCTGAGGAGAGTCCCAGATGAGGGGTCACTCAGCAGCCGCGGAGCAGAAGCCGGGGGGGTGCTGCAGTGACGTGCCCGTGAGCTCCGCCGGCAGCCAGCTGTGCCTGAGTGACCGAGCCCCGGGCCGAGAG
This sequence comes from Oreochromis aureus, assembly GCF_013358895.1. Classification (NCBI taxonomy): domain Eukaryota; kingdom Metazoa; phylum Chordata; class Actinopteri; order Cichliformes; family Cichlidae; genus Oreochromis; species Oreochromis aureus. The sequence goes on along the minus strand of NC_052944.1, from coordinate 50,553,790 downwards.
GCCAAGGGCACCACACCCCCGAAGTGGCCCGAGCGAGCCCCAGGCTCCATGCCCCGATAAGCAGCCACCAAGGAGTGAGCCGGTGGGTACCTGGGCGCCCACCCCGGACACAAAGAACCACCAACGCACCGATGTCTGAGGGCGTCTGCCACCGGCAGGGAAGTGGTGGGGGAGATGGGCCTCCAAACCTTGGAGGGCCTGAGATGTCCCCAGAGAGGTGGGGTCTGATACCCAACCTGACATATAGACACAGACAAACAGGCACACACAGATACAAACATCTATTCCCACCCTCATGCTCTCATATACAATTACTCAACACTCACCCAACGTGGAGACAGACATAGAGAGACACTGTACACACAATCACACTCCCCAAGCGTACTCTAAGCCCGGGTCTAGGTACCCTTGCCCCTGGGGAAACTGCGCCCAGACCCAGATGGTGTTACCCTTTTCCCTGCGGGTGGGAGAAGCAGGCTGCCCGACTCCGCAGCAGCAGGGAGGCCCCACATTCCAGACCCCAGTCGGACGGCCAACTCCTCCTCCTAGCCCCCCGCTCCAGCAGGCCACAGAGAACGGGGTGTGGGAAGACTCAAACCTCCCTCCACCCGCTCATATGTAGTGTTGATGTATGTGTGTTCTAAGGTGCATTTAAAACCCAGGAGGGCATGGAGCTACCTGCCAGAGCAGCAGGTAAGCGTATAGCCCCTCCTGCTAGCCCTCAATGTCTACGTGTATTTAAAATTGAGAAGTGGGCAACGACGCCAGGGGTGAAGTGTACACCCTGATGGTAATTTGGAATCCGTGTAGCGTGCCCACCCCAAGATCCTATATGTATGTGTAATGAGAGTGTGAGTAATGTGAATGTCTAAGTTGTGGGATAAAATTGAGGCAGAGGCAGCCAGAAGGGGACAGAGGGGGGGGGATGTCTCCTCTGCACCCTGGTGACACACCCCTACCCCAAGGCCCTGCATGTGTGGGTGATTGTGGTGGAGCGGGAAGAGGGAGGCAGCTGGAGATGGGGAGGGAAGGAAGGGAGGGCAGTGACCCCTCCCTGGGGCCAGCTCCCCGCTGACCCCAGTAGGCACCCCCATACTCTGCAACCCGCCAGGAAAGGGGGCCCAGGCCCATCCGGACCGGGGCCCAGTGTAGCAACGCCGCCCTGCCCCACAGAGCCCGGGACAGTCCACCTGACCCCACCACAGAGAAAACTGCACCCACCCCATCATCCACTCATCTTCCAGACTACACAAGACAATAGGCGCCCAGGCTGAGATCTTCCTCCACCTCTCCTGTATCTCCCCTCCTGCAGAGAGAGTTCCTGAAGAGAGGAAATCTCCTGCAGGATTTGACAACCTCCCCACCAGTTGAAGAGCCCCCAGGTGGTTCGATGCACAGGCGGCACCCTGCGCCAGGACTGGGCCCCATACACCCACCCGCCCACAACCCGGCAACACACCAACCAGGACCCAAGCCCCTGAGGCTTGGCCAGGGCCCCAGCCCAGAGACGGAGTGCCCCAGAACCTCACGCCCATCCCGGACCCACCCAGGGCAGCCAGGCTACCAGGTCAGTAACCCACGTCCGTCAGCACAGACCCTCCCTAGCCCCGCTGCACGCAGCCACGAGGAAACCGTCACCTAAGAGCCAACAGAGCCCCTAATTGGCCATGACCGCTACCCGGGTTGAGCCCCCCAAGGAAGATGCTCCCGGGGAACCCCCCGATGCCCTAAGCCTGTCCCTACCCCCACACCAATCACAACAGTGAAGGTGGGACCAAACTAAGACCCCCACCCCACTAGGTGATGGAGCTGATCAAAGGAGCCCAGAGCAATTGATCTGATGTGGTGGCAGAGGCTGTATCAAGACTAATGTAATCTAATAGATAATTTCTATATTGGTTAGAATTAAGATTATTTTTATTTTTCCAGTTCATGAGGACTGTTTTCTTGGCTATGCATAGGGCAGTGAAAACCATATGGGCTATATTCTTTTCTGTAGTGACATTATCTAAGCTGCCCAACAAACATACTAAAGGGGAAGTTGGAATGTTACATTTCAGACACTTTGATAAGTCTTCACATATCTCGCGCCAAAACTTCTGAACTGGTGGACAGAACCAAAGAGCGTGGATATAATTGTCCAGTGAATTGGTTTGGCAGTGTGAGCAGTTGTTGGTAGACCTAAAGCCCATCTTGAACATCCGATGGCCTGTATAGTGCACTCTATGTAGTATTTTGTATTGAATTAATTGAAGACTGGGATTTCTAATTAGATGAAAGGTTTTTAAGCAAATCTGAGACCAGAAGTTTTGGTCAAAGTTAACTGATAAATCCGCTTCCCATTTTGCAATAGGAAGTGATATTGATTCGTCTGTTTTAGAAAGCATTCTGTATATTTTGGATAGTAATTTGGGGGTTTTAAGAGTAAGAAATTGAACCACACTTGGTGGCGTTTGTAGTTCAACTTGACCCGGTTTAAATCTCTTTTTATTATGGATTTAATTTGTTGATATTCTAAAATCTTTTCTTGTTGATCCCATATTGTGTAACTAGTCTGTCAAATGAAATAAATTCTGTTCCTTCTAGTATATGTTCTAAATATTTGATTCCTTTACTACTCCAATCTGAAAAGTTTACCATCTTTGAACAGAGGCGGTGGTTTACGACACCAACTGTCTGGCATCTATAATCCAGTTTTGAGTTCCCTCCCCAGACGCCTTAACGCCCACTCACATCCTGGGCCATCTGACCTCAGGAATTCACATGACAAGGTGGGGCCAGGTTTCACAATGGGCTCACCCGAAACCCTGGCTGATTAGGTCCCACACCCGCTTTCACACCTGGGCGCATGTGATTAGAGGATCACCAGGGGGTCCTTTGTCCCTCCTTGGGAGGATACTCCCACTGGGTTTAAATCTGGGACTCTCGGCCATTTGACCTTAGAACTGAAGAAGCTTCTCGGATGAGAGGTGAAACGTCTTCCAGCAACTTAAAGAAGTCCAGACGCTTTTTCTTTGCAAACTCCTTTGACTACGATGACCTGGATGACTGAGAACCTTCACAGACATATCTTGCTAAAGAATATAGATTGCTTAACAGACAAATGCATATCTTGCTAAAACGTTCTGTTCATACTTAGACTAAACATCTGCTTAAGTGGAACTTTCAGTTCCTCTTTACACAGGAACTTGTCTTCACATGCATATGATAAGCATAGGCAAGGCTTCATGTTTATCAGGGTGAATCGTCATTCAGAGTTTACACAATCACAAGCAAAGCATATTTGAATAATAAACAAAATCTTTTCACAGTATGTGTATGTGTATTGCACACTGTTATTATTATGCTAACAATAGTTGTGTCGCTAGCGATCACGTAGAATATTGTTATATACCAGCTAGCCAAACTTCAGTAACCCTACAAATGTCAGTGCTGTTTACTTTCCTGTCTTCATTTATGTCAGAAGTGATAGCAGAGCTCTACCTTTTAATTTGTCTCAGAAATCTCTTACCCACAGTTGAGACAGCACTAACAACACCTCATATTGCCATAGGGAACAGACCATTTCAAAAATGTTAACCTACCTTTAATTTGAGAAACTGAAAACTATCACAAAGTGACATCACCTGTAGCATTCCAGTGTATTTTCTGTCATCCGTTATTTGTGGGATAATCGTTATTATTTAATACTGCAGACAACCATTTAATCAGAATTAGTAAATATGCATATCAGAGATGTGGTGATGCATAACCATCAAATATTATATGTACAAAAGCATAAAATAATTAAAGACATTAAGTTTAAGAAAACAGACTTCAAACCATTGAATTTCATTTGCTATTTGTTGAGCATGTTGACTGAGCATCCAGCTTTCCCTGAAGCAACAACCTGATTCAGTTTCATGTAGGGCTGATGGTGTAAACACAATGTGTTTTTTTAATGGGAGTTGATAGCACATGGAGAGGTGTGTGGTGATACAGTTGCTATATTTCTTTCAAGACAACTTAAAGTCCTAACCTACGTCTGTTTTGACTCTGAGTCAACAGACATATGCCAAGTGTTTGTTTGTGGTTTTGAGATGTATATCTAAGAGTGAATATAAGTGCAGGACTGAGACTTGTTTAGCACATCCACTCTGGAAGACTGAGGCTATAGTCTGACACTGACAAGAGAAGATATCCTACAACAGGTGTGATATAAGCTTCCTGATCATATTTCATACTTTCTTTTATTAACTGCTGGTCACTTTGGGCCTTCTGTTTCCTGCAGATACTAAAGATCACCATGATGAAGCTGATGACTGTTTCTGCACTTCTGTGTGCAATGGCGACGGTGACCACTGCTGCTGGTGAATATTATTGTATATTTCTTTTATCATACTGTAAAGGCAGGGAACGACACAGATGCAATAATTTTGACTTCTTAGTGCTCTGATTTATTTGAGATAATATTTAGTATGTCTGGTTAACCTGAACTGAAAATTTAAATTCTAAACCGCAATAAATGCTTCTAGAGTTTCTATCTTTGTCATCAACCATGAAAAAACAACTTTCCTACATATGATATAATGTCTATTTTTCTTTTTTCAGAATTACTTGGAGGCAGTATCTGTAATACATATTTGCTCATACAAAGAACATTTTAAATATATAGTTTAAACACCACATAATATTATCATGTTAATCTGCAAAGTCTGTGGTAAATACAATGATGTTAAAGGCTTATTTTATCGAATTAAACCAAAAATATGCAATAATTGTTTTCATTTTTTTTAAATTCAGATTCTAATTATGAATATTGTAAGCAGTACTAGTGTCGATGAAACCAGTTAATCACATACAATGACTCAATTCAACATCATGCTGTTTGTCAATAGGAGAATGGTATCTTGTCAAGAAGTCCCCATCTTGTCCCTGTGGTTGGACTGAGTACGACCAGTGCTTCATCTACGTTGCTAAGCCCATGAGCTGGGCTCAGGCTGAGGTAATATCAGTGATTATCATCAACCAGTTATTCTGAAAATGTTTTCTCTGATACTTAGGTTATTCAGTATCATCTTCAGTATCAACAACTGCTTTAAATTGATGTTTCACAACAACAATACTTACATTCTGATGACATGTGCACACAAAACAATTTATCCATCCATCTACATTTATTTTCTGCTGCTTATTGTTGCTGTGGTGGGGACAGTAGACCAAACAGAAAAGTTTAAGAAGTTTAAGACGTCCCTCTCCTCTCCCCATCTTCAAGCTCATCAAGGGTCAGCCAAGAGATGTAATCTGCATGATCCAGCATGTCCTCGGTTTGTCCCAGAGACTCCTAGGAAATGGCTGGAACAACTGACCCAGGAGGTACCCAAGAGATATCCACTTCATCTGGCTGAACTCTTGACTGAACTCTTCACCTTGTAATTAAGGGAGAGAACAAATGCTCTTTGGAGAAATCTAATGTTGGCTGCTTGTAGTCTCATTCTTTTGGTCACTATCCAGAGCTCGTGGCCATAGGTCAGAGTAGAAATGTAATACTGAATAACCCTTTGCGTTTACGTTTAATAAACAGTATATATATATATATATATATATATATATATATATATATATATATATATATATATATATATATATATATATATAACTCAATTGTAATTAAAAAATGGTGAACCATTTATTAATTCTGGTTAGTATAAAATGCAAAATTGATTTATGTGTTTACTAATGTAAAAATATATATATATATATTTTGGGCAATTCTCCTGTCTCTTCACTGTAGATAAACTGTCAGTCCATGAATGCAAACCTTGCATCTGTGCACAGCCTTGAGGAGTACCAGCTGATTCAGAGGCTGATATCTGATGCCACTCAGCAGGATGGAAATGCTTGGATTGGAGCTTCGGATGCAATAAAGGTATGCTGCTCATAACACAAAGTCTGAAAGTTATTTACCAGGAAATTAAGAAAAACAAGAATAAAAAAGTAGACAGAGTAGACAAAAGACGAAAGAAAACTCAAAATACTATGCAGGATGTATCAATGTGCCTTATTTAGAAAGCATAATGTATTATTTTGTGTTTCCCAGGAAAAGTTTTGGTTTTGGAGTGACGGGACACCTCTCAAATACACAAACTGGTGTGCTGGACAGCCTGATAATTATGAGGGCAATCAGAACTGTGCATATGTAAATTTCTCAGGTAAATAACTGTGTGGTCATGATAAAATGATCATGTGTTTACTTTGCACTAACTAGGTTTTTGCTGCTTACAGACAAAAAGTGCTGGGATGACGGTGGCTGTGAATATGTTATTCCATCTGTCTGCGCCAAGAAAATCTGATGAAAGCACAAATACAAATGCGTGTGTCGAAAAAAACAACACACTGGTTCAGAAGCACTGTGTCGAGGCTTGCTTCGTTTGGCAAAAGTCACATGACCAGTGACGTCCGAAGCTTCATTACGCACGTAACTGCTTCAGTACCTGCAGTGGCGGTCCTAGCCTGTTTGGCGCCCCGGGCGAACACTCCCTCTGGCGCCCCCCCCACACTCACACAAAACATATTAAGGATTGTACATTAACATGAAACTGTTGTCGAAATTCACCAGAGAAACACACACACACACACACACACACACACACACACACACGAAGAGAGAGAGAGTATGCATAGTATGCAAACGGCTACCAAACAGCCATCATAATTTGTCATACAATGAGAACAGGACAAATCAACAATTGACAATCGTCAATTAATATTAAAATCTGTAATATAATGTATTGTTTGGAGCTTAGTCTGTTACTGTTAATATTTTTACCATTTCTTCTTGGAGCACCCACATAATTTCCTTAGGGATTAATAAAGTATTCTGATTCTGATTCTGATTGTTTCAGGATGACCTGCCATTATCCAATCACACATCTGCTTACCTGTATCTTTTGCTCGTTTCTCCTCCTCTTCTTTTCTATTTTTTCCAAACTGAGCACCTGATGGCTTTGAACTTTTCTTCTCCATCTTCCATTGGTTTTAATTTTGCACTCCAGTATGAACACAAATCCCCCAACCTGAGGATCACCACAACATAACCTAACAGACCTACACCTTAGTTCACAGATTAACTTTGTCTAAGGTGTATTTCTGGGATTTCGCACAACCCAGGATTCAAAACATGAATACATAATGGGCTTGGATTTACAACATTATGAATGAAATGTGCTCTATTTGGAAGCAGCCGGCCCCCCTCCCCTTTCGACGGGTTGTGTGTGAGACTTTAAATCATCAAACTGTAAATTATAAATTTTAAATTGTTATTGATCCCGTTACCCCGAGTCCTAAAGTGTATATTTATTTTCTTACTCTTCTTATATTTATTGTTTGTTTACTTGCACTGCTGTAACTGGAGCCTCGTCGTCTCGTCTCTCTATATACTAGACTGTGGCTACGTCCACACATACACGGGTATTTTTGAAAACGGAGATTTTCCGTTTTCGTTTAAAAAAATAATCCCGTCCACACGTAAACGCAGAAATGAAGGAAAACGCTGCTAGGAACATGCCAAAGCAACAGGTGGCGATATATTCCTAACCGTGTAGAAATGTTGGCCAATCAGAAGTCTAGAAGCCTCGGTGGGAAATAGTAAACAAAGATGGGGCATAGAAGCAGAACCGAGTCGTGTGTGGAGGCACAGTAACTGTGTGTGTATATGTAAGCATTTAAACACTGCAGAGAGTACAATTAACAGTAACAGTATTGTAGAAATTCATTTCACCGAAACAATAACGTGGCGCACAGTGTGACGTCAAAAAAGGCGCACACCTTTGACGCTGCGTTTTCCCCGTTTTTCTCGTCCACACGTAAATGCAAAAACGGAGTTTTAGAAAATATCCACCCTGGCAGGCGTTTTTAAAAATCTCCGTTTTCAGTGACCAAAAACGCCGTTTACGTGTGGACATAGCCTGTATGTAGCGGAGATGACAATAAAGTTTACTTTGACTTCAGCAGCGAGCAGGCGCACTGAGGGCTCTCGCGCTCACTTTTCGTGTATAGAATTTCGAAAAAACATCGGTGCGAATTATAAGTCTGTATCATAATGTCTGGTGTTTTCGTGTTTGTTATTTTTTTTTATTTTGTTTTATTTTGCGAGTTGATTATTAGATGCTGCTCCAGCCAGAGAATCCCCCGCCGCCCCGCCCTCTCCTCCCTGTGCCGCAAGCAGCAGGCGCACCTCGCAAACAGAGGGCGCCCTTACTCCCAGCAAATGGGCGATAGAAAACCTATCGGTGCCTATGCCATTCCCAATATGCGCTGGCATGACGTCGGGGCAGCATGAGTACGAGCAATTTTTTTTTTTTTTTTGCCGATGCCCGTGATACCGCCCCCCACCACGATGCCGCCCCGGGTAACCGCCCGTGTCGCCCGTGTCAAAAACCGCTACTGAGTACCTGATTCAAATGGATATAAGGAAGTGAATCATTCACGGGATTTGTGGAGTGTGTTGATGGTGACAGATGGCGAAGTACCTGGAGGCAGGACCTCACAGCAGAGGCATGCGCCATAATGTGTTGTATGTTATTATATGTATTTTGCATCTATTTTATTTACCAACATCAAGGAGTCATAAGCAAAGAAAGGCCACACCATGGTGCATATTTACATAAGGAAAGTTTATTGATCAAAATGTTTTTTTTTTGTTTTTTTTTTTTTTTAATTTGTTCATTTCAGGCACAACAATAAAGTTGAACATAAAGTGCACAAAAAAGCAAATAAGCATTACAATTTTTTCAGCCCCCCCAATCGAGGAAAAAAAAAATAACAATTACATGTTCAAAGCAACGCAACTTTGGCCCAATATCAGAGAGAACTCCACTCTGGAGTGAGCAGTGAGAATTAAGCAGTCCGTTTTATTTTGCAGATTCAAGCTGCTCTTCATAATTTTCGCCTCCAGGGCCCTGTTTCAGAAAGCCGGTTTAGAAAACTCAGAGTTAAAAATGATACTCAGGGTTGAGTAACCCCGAACTGTCCAACTCGGAATATTCGGTTTCAGAAAGGCTGATAACAATTAGTTCAATCAACGCGGAGTTGCTTTAACCCCAAGTTAAGCAAGCGCATAAAGCCCTGATTAGTGGAGCACAGATTAAGCGAGTCACCATGGAGACGGAGGGAAAGAAGGCGCGGCCAATGTATTTTACAGCGCTTGAGGCCGAAATTCTGATGGCAGCATATGCCGATAACATGCAAATTTTGCGGAAAAAAAGTAACACAGCCTCAGCTGCAAAAGAAAGGGAGCATGCATGGCCGACAGAGTCAATGCGTGAGTGTTAATTTAAAAATTGATCTAGGGATTTCCACCCATTTAACATGTTATTTTATTATATTTCATTTTATTTTATACATTTTATTTTGTGATGTGATGTGAGCGCATGTGCAACCCAACAGGCCCCAAACGTTCCTGGCAGCAAGTAAAATGAAATATAAAAATGTAGAGGAAGAGGGTCCAGCCACTTCTCCAACAAACCTTTCCTCAGTAAGATGTTCAGCACTGATTTACAACCAACCTAAGTAGGCATGTACTATGAATGTCAATGCTATTTTCTGTGTTTCAATAGCTCCCTGTAAAGCAGCTGTACAAGACCTGTTTGATCAAGAAAATAAAAAAAATGCTTTTTGGAAATGGAACACTTCAAGCAGCAGAATGGAATGTGAGTGTCATCTATACAGCCAATCACGCCTGGGAACCCTGAAAATAAATGTAAAATCTAAGTAGTAGTTCAAGTATCACCACATCATGAATTAAGTTTTGTTCATCCTGATACCTGCAATTTTGTGGAATCCTCTTTGATAAATCTTGTGGGTCTATGACCGGGAACACCACAAGCGAGTACAGGAGACGTTTCAGTGCAACTGTAACATTCCTGACTGCCCGACAGACGGTAGCCTTGGAAACGTGCTCAGCGTCACCAATATTATACAGAAAGCTCCCGTTTGCAAAATAACGAAGTGCAATACAAATAATATGTACAGAACTGAGAGAATGTCCGCGATGTGTCACATGAGCAATATAAGGCCTGAGGATGTTATTCAAATAAATTATAGATTGTGCTGAAAACGGTAACGTTCACACAGAAAATCATCAGGAAATGATAAAATGTCCAAACGCGCTCTAATCACTCTCTCCCGGTGGACAGCTCTGCGGAGAATTTGGGCTTCAACATCTACTGGCTCTTCAAGTAAGGGGCACGCCATGTCTGACACTTCCTACAGTCAGGTTTCCGACAAAGAGGCGGAGAAGTTCAGGGTTAGTTGAAGTAAACCTGCTAGGGGGCAGGTTAGCTTCACGGAGTGTGTCGTCATAGTAACTCACTCAGAATTAATCTAAACTCGCTTTGTGAAACCGAAAACCCAGAGTTTTCGTTAACTCAGGGTATACTTACTCAGAGTTTGCACTAAACCGGCTTTCTGAAACAGGGCCCAGACCGGAGAGGACTGTGTTGAAAAGCTTCGAGTAATGAACCGTTTCTCAATACAAGCTTCAGCGCTTCAGAAGGCTTCATTTGGCCATCACTAACACAGACTGACACCCACTATATATACACACACAAGGTAATCAGGTAATGGCACACAGGAGAGGAGCACAGCTGATCCTAATTCACAAGATGACAGGAAGACACAAGCTGACACAGTGATAACAGACACAGACCTTCAAAGTAAAACAGGAAATTCACAAAGACAAACTCAGTGACACTAACAGAGCAAAGGAGGGAGAACACTAAAGCGCTACACACAAGAAACAAACCCTAAGCACTAATACAAAATAAGAATTAACACAAAAAATAAGATGAATCCAAAATGAAACACAAAACGCTGGTTAAATGGGTAAATGACCCAGGATCATGACAGTACACCCCCCCATGGTTTTAAATTAACCATGTGACAATGACCTTGTTTTTACTCTTAGTTGTGGGCATCATTTGTGTCTGTGTGTGATTGTCAGATGACCTAAGGTCTGCTGTGTTGTAGCATTTAGCTTTGCTGTGGTCAACACATATGTTAACAGATTATTATCTGTATACACTGTGAAGGAAGGTACATAATACAGATACTCTGCTAATCTTTCACAAATTGCCCATTTCATTTCCAGAAACTAACTTTCCAGAATGAATGTTAGTTTCTAGAGCAGCTGGGTGTTCTTGAACCATAACAAATGACAGCCAGTTTACCTTGTTGTCTCTGGTTCAATACCGCTTCAGTTCTTTTTGGGAGGCATCGCAGTGCAAAACAAATGGTTTTTCAAAATCAGGATAGCCCAAGAGTGGTGGACTTAGCAGATTGTCAATAAGATGGCATAGCACTGCCTGATGTTGGTCTGTCACTGTGATTGGCTGGCTTGAGGGAATTTGGTCTGATTTCTTCTTGTGCATGCTTCCACTTGATCCTTTGTCTTTGTCTTTTGGGCAGACTGTAAAGTGGCCTGGGAGTGTGTGAGACGTTTGGTATATATGGACGGTAGTAGAACAAGGAAAACCAGCATTTTTCTCAAATCTCCCACCGTCTCAGACTTGCAAGTTTTCAGTGCTTAAACGGGTGCTAACTCAGTGTGATCCATGCAGTAGCCATCTTTAGACACAATCCTTCCCAGAAATGTCACTTTGTCTTTGTATTGGAATTTCTTTTACTGATGTATTGGTCACTTGGTTTTAATATGTATGTTTCACGCTTTGTTGGATACAGTTAGATGGTGGGGCCTGGTGATTGTATCTTGGGAAGTGGAGGAACATTCAGCTTTAACTTTATTGCAGGCAGGCTGACCCCAGAGTGGGGCAGGATTCCACTGGTAGTGAAGTCTTTTGTTTACCATGTCTTTGAGAATGGGGGAAGTGGCAGAGTGGCAAAGAGCTGGGTTGACCCTGTAAAGAGGTGATTAGGGTAAACTCTTTCCTTGGAGGAAATCATAGGTGAAACAACAGCTGTGTAATACATTTTGTTCTCTTGACTGTATTTAAACCCAGGGCTGTGCAGGGATGGGGAGAGAGAGACTGCTGTCAGTGCTGCGATGGCCTCTCTTTCACTCAAGCTTGGATTTTATTCAAATATGTTAGCTACTCCTCATTGTATCTCTGCAGGCTTTGCTAATTAAATGTCCATAACATCTTTAAACACCTCACACTTATTTGGAGTCAGGTTCACACCATGTGCTTGATAGTAGTACAGAACCTCCCTAATATTATGCAGATGGTACTCAGATTATTTGCTGTGGACATAATTGTTATCCACATATGGCTGAGATATTTTATCGGCACTCCTCCATACTGCACTGGAACTCTGCTGGAGGTGAGTAAAAGCCAAAGGTGTAATAAAGGCTGTGAGTGATCTGCTACTCTCTTCCAGAAAACTAATGCTACCCTAGAAAAACTAATCTAATGATACGTCCAACACTGAGAAGAAGTGCACTCCCATGCAGTCGCACACAGACTGTGGTTGATGAGTGTGGGGACCATGATTTCTGAATTCATCCTCTTCTTCAGCAGGCTTGGGTAATGAGCTGTATGTGCATCTTACTAGAGTTGTGTCACTTCACATAAACATTCCTCCGCCTCAACTTTCTGTGATTTTAGTGTAGTTTTATTGTTTGACTGAGTTTGTTTCTTTGTATTGTTACGTCCCCACGTAGAGGTCTAGGGGTGTGTGTGGGGACTGGTAACAAATGGGTCCAGAACCGAATGAAAGGAAACCATACAGACTGTTCAGTATATATTATAGCTTTATTTCAAATGATCTTTACTGAAAGAGCCGGCAACACCACCAATATTTTTCCAATAACACTAGAAAAAGAAAAATGTCGCAACAACCAAACAAAAATCTCCACACCACGAGGAGGCACTTCTGGGGGCCCACAAGCCCACTCTGTCACTAGCAGCAGCAAGCTTCACTGCTGTTGAGGCCCACAAACCCACACCACTCACATGAAGGCTACTCTTCCTACTGCTCCTACAACTCCACACCACAGGCAGGACAATCACATAATAGGACCTCTTTCGCCACCTTCACACACAACTTGGGGACACCAGAGAAAACCGCTCTCCCACATCCAATTCATCCCCAGCTTATATGACCTCAGAGAGGTGATTGCTGACTGGGCCCAGGTGGTAAACAAGGCCAATGAACAGCAGCTGTGTCCTGGGGAGAGAGAAGAGAGAGACAGAGGGGTGGAGCAAGAGAGGAGGAGGCGGTACAAGGGCAGTTTCAGGAGGCCCTGCTAGGGCCGTAACAGTATTGTGCCTGTTTAGGAAGCATTAAGTCATACAAACAGTTGCGTTAATGGGCTTTATATTGTAAGGTAAAGACTCTTTACCTTAAAAGTAAAATGAGGGAATTTCTAATCATATTTTTCTCACATGTAATTTTCAGTAATGACCTGAATTAAATATGTTTTTTTTCTACAATTTTACTAATTTGACCAGATTTTTAATCATAACATTTGGCCAATAAAGTACAGTGGAGTATAGAGTACCACGAGCTACATTTATTGATGTGATGGACATTATTTCTTATATTCTATTTGCCTGCTATTGTGGTTGAACCTGTCTGCAGCCACAGCAAAGACAGGAGGACACCAACCATGAAACATGAAATCATTTATCAGCTTAATTCTTAAAGAAACAATAAAGTTAATCAAACTTTAGCATGTAATGGCTTTAAACACTTGTGTGTTATTCTATATCCCTTCAAGCCAATGAAAGAGTGCCATTTATATAACTTTGGTTCTGCTTTGTGTTATGTATGACGTATGTGTTAATGGTCACACATGTCAGTTCTGCATTTCTCTGCATTTTTTTCACCAAGCATGGTGTGATCTTATCTCACAGTAAATGAAGAATGACGAATGTGTTAAACACATGGACTATTTTTTCAGTGACTTCTCTCTCAGAAAGGCTTCTCTTACGTTTATCCTTTTCAGTTCAGCTCATACTTCAGTCCACCTTCAATCTAGGGTCTGTGGTTCCCCTGGAGTCTGTCATTGGTATGCTCTTTGTGTTAAAACATTTGATGTGTTTCTGAAAATTAAAAAGGTCCTCTGATAATTTTACACATCACCACAAATGTCCCATCCCCATTTAAAGGGTTAAATGCTATGTCAGGGTTTTATGGCAGATTTTGAGCATGTACCTTTTTGTACAATAGGTGTTGACTCATTTTTGAGTCAAACTTCTATTAAAAGTCAGATTGTAGAACATATTCAGTAAATATCTGGGAACAGTTGTTGATACAAAGCTTAATTTTACTTTAATTTAATTTTAGGCTGTGTGCATAATGTCATGGACCGGCTGTGTGGCAGGCAGGAAGTGGACCCAAACGCAGACTCACAGGAAAACAGGACTGAACTCAAAATACAGCTTTATTGCTGACAGTAGATAATAGCGATACAAAATAACATGAAACTAAACTGGGAAGTACTAAGGTAACTGACTTACGAGGAAACACACGGAGGGGCACACAGTCATGAGGGAGAACGCGACACAGAACTGAGGGAGAGGCAGACATAAATACACAGAGGGTTAACGAGGGAAGTGGGAGCACACGGGGAAACACAGGTGACACTGATAATCATAACAAGACACAACAGGAGTGAACGCAACACTGACGGGAGACTGTCAAAGTAAAACAGGAAGTGCACAGAGGTTCAGACAGGAGGAGAGAGAGCACGGGGAGAGCACAGACATAACGGGCTGGGTAAAACATGGAATAAAACACAAGGAGAGATGAGGGCTCACAGATACACAGAGGGCACACAGGGGGTAGGAGTCACAAGGGGAAAAACATAAGGAAACAACGTAACAGAGCAACTCAGGAAGCATGGCCTAAATAAGGAACAAAATACATGAAAACTAAGAATACTGGGCCAACGTGGCCCAGGACCATGACACATAAAGGGCCACCGGGGATTCCCATGTTTGTTTCCACAGTGATTAAACCATGATGATTCTCTTTTATTGTATTTTAATGAATCTGTTTCATGTTTTTTTTTAATCTTTATGGTTTGGATATCTGTAAAGAACAGAAGTTTAGTCAAATTGTTAACTGGTCTACTTGGCTGACACAGCTGAACCAAGCACCCCTCGAAACGAGTCGGTTACAGCAGTTGGCAGGTCGATGTTTCTTGATGATTTATACCCTTTGCGAAGTACATTTCTGGTCCCACAACGTAAAACAACAAGGTGTAAAATAGCTTTGTTGTGGCAGCAACCTACTTTAATGCAGTCATTGGTTGCACATGCAGAAGTAAAATGATGAAATTGCAGCACTTTTAGTTGTCAAAAAGAGGAAGGAAGCAGCAGGTTAAACTGAGAAGTTTGTGTCTCGACCACAGTGAGATCACAAAGCAGAAATTCTCCACTCCAATAACATTTTAGGCATTTACAGTAACTGTGCACACTAACTACAGTGGACAGCACCATCAGCTACACATCAGATCAATATGATGGACATCATTTCCTGTATATATCATTTACCTGCTGATGTGTTTGAACTTGTCTGCAGCCACAGCAGAGAGGAGGACACCAGCCATGAGACTGAAAGGAGCACAAGCTGCAATCATCTGTCTGCTCACTTTGTCAGGTATTTTATATTTACATTTTCATATTTTACAGATAACTGACTTTTAGAATTAGAATTAGAATTAGAATTCAACTTTATTGTCATTGCACATGTCACAGGTACAGGGCAACGAAATGCAGTTTGCATCCATCCAGAAAGTGCTTTAGTCGTGATATAGATATATTACAATATAATTTAGCAATAATAGAGATGTGTAAGTATATTACAGAAATGGGTCTATTATGGTATGTTCTAATGTACACAGTGTGAAGTATGTTATGAATATTCTATAACTATAAGTATGTACAGGCTGTAATGAGTACAAGCTATGTACAGGCTATGAACAGGATATAAATATGAAATAAAGACTATACAGAAATCTGAGATATACAGTTATACAGAATGTGAACTATGTAAGTTATAAACAGTTGTGGGATTAAAAATTATCGTATGTACAGAATGATTATCTACACAGAACTATACAGTAGTGGTAAAGTGCTAGTGGTTGTGGGTGTGTGTATGTTCAGTCCATGAGTTTAACGTGGGTCAGATGTCAGGAGGCAGAGTTCAGGAGTCTGACAGCTGTGGGGAAGAAGCTGTTCCGGTACCTTGTGGTCTTAGTCCGGAGGCTCCTGTAGCGCCTCCCAGAGGGCAGGAGGGTGAAGAGTCTATGTGATGGGTGACTGGGGTCTCTGATGATTTTCCCAGCCCTTTTCAGACACTGCTTCCTGTAGATGTCCTTTATGGCAGGAAGTGGTGCTCCGGCGATGCGCTGGGCAGTTTTCACGACCCTCTGAAACGCCTTCCGGTCCGAGGCAGAGCAGTTCCTTTTGATTACTTTTGATTAACTATAAGAAAATCCACAGAGATATGGCACATTTGCAGTTGATGGCTTTCTAAACATTTTAAACTCCAGCTCTGTTTATGCAAGAGTTGAAGAGAAGATAGTTTGAAGCTTCTGTTAAACTTTCCTCTGCCTCCATTTTGTCACATTAGCAAGAAAACACACAGACACAACACAAAGAAACAAACCGAGTTAAACAATGAAGCTCCGTTAGAAACACAAAGGTCCAAATGTTATTTGTCATTTTAATGACATTGATATACAATAAACCACCTGAACAAAAGTCTGTAAAACATTTTTATTATCAGCATTGTCACAGTTCCTGTCCGGCTGTATTCTTCATTTGTATTTTGTTGTTATATCAAACTTAAAGATTTTTATTTTTCCAAACACTTGACCAAATGAGTCTCAGATTCACATTTTCAATAAGTTTCAATTAAAGAAAGTAGTAATACAGAGCAGGTATCCTCAGTTACACAATAAGTACTTCAAATGTATACAAGTAGAAGTCCATCCATCCATCTTCATCCGCTTTATCCGAGGCCGGGTCGCGGGGGCAGCAGCCTAAGCAGGGAAGCCCAGACCTCCCTCTCCCCAGCCACCTCCTCCATCTTATCCGGGGGAACACCAAGGCGTTCCCAGGCCAGCCGAGAGATGTAATCTCTCCAGCGTGTCCTGGGCCTGCCCCGGGGCCTCCTCCCGGTGGGACATGCCCGGAACACCTCACCCAGGAGGCGCCCAGGAGGCATCCTTGTCAGATGCCCGAACCACCTCAACTGGCTCCTTTCGATGTGGAGGAACAGCGGCTCTACTCTGAGCCCCTCCCGGATGGCAGAACTTCTCACCCTATCTCTAAGGGAGAGGCCAGCCACCCTTCGGAGGAAGCTCATTTCTGCCGCTTGTATCCGCGATCTCGTTCTTTCGGTCACTACCCACAGCTCGTGGCCATAGGTGAGGTAGGGACGAGATCGACCAGTAAATTGAGAGCTTCGCTTTTACACTCAGCTCCCTCTTCACCACGACGGACCGGTGCAGCGTCCGCATCACTGCAGCCACAGCACCAATCCGTCTGTCGATCTACGGTTCCCTTCTCCCATCACTCGCGAACAAGACCCCGAGATACTTGAACTCCTCCACTTGGGGCAGGAACTCATCCCTGACCCGGAGTGGGCACTCCACCCTTTTCCGGCTGAGAACCATGGCCTCAGATTTGGAGGTGCTGATCCTCATTCCCGCTGCTTCACACTCGGCTGCGAACCGTTCCAGTGCGAGCTGGAGGCCTCCACCCGATGAAGCCAACAGAACCACATCATCCGCAAAAAGCAGAGATGAGATTCTGAGGCCACCGAAGTGAAAGCCCTCCGCCACTTGGCTGCGCCTAGAAATCCTGTCCATAAAAATTATGAACAGAACCGGTGACAAAGGGCAGCCCTGGCAGAGCCCATCACCCACTGGAAACGAGTCCGACTTATTGCCGGCAATGCGAACCAAGCTCTTGCAACGGTTGTATAGGGATCGAATGGCCCGTAGCAATGGGCCAGACACCCCATACTCCAGCAACACCTCCCACAGGACACCCCGAGGGACACAGTCGAATGCCTTCTCCAAGTCCACAAAACACATGTAGACTGGTTGGGCAAACTCCCATGCACCCTCAAGTATCCTTGAGAGGATAAAGAGCTGGTCCAGTGTTCCGCGACCAGGACGAAAACCGCATTGTTCCTCCTGTATCCGAGGTTCGACTAGCGGACGAACTCTCCTTTCCAGCACCCTGGCATAGACTTTCCCAGGGAGGCTGAGGAGTGTGATCCCCCTGTAGTTGGAACACACCCTCCGGTCTCCCTTCTTAAAGATGGGGACCACCACCCTGGTCTGCCAGTCCAGGGGTACTGCCCCTGATCTCCACGCAACATTGCAGAGGCGTGTCAACCAAGACAGTCCCACAACGTCCAGAGCCTTCAGGAACTCGGGGCGGACCTCATCAACACCAGGGGCTCTGCCACCAAGCAGTTGTTTAACTGCCTCAGTGACCTCGCCCCCGGAAATTGGCGGGTCATTCCTCTCATCCCCAGACTCTGATTCCTCCTCGGAAGACGTGTCAGTGGGATTAAGGAGGTCCTCGAAGTATTCCTTCCACCGCCTGACAATTTTCTCAGTTGACGTCAGCAGCGCTTCGCCAACACTATACACAGTGCAGGTAGAGCACCGCTTTCCCCTCCTGAGACGCCTGACGGTTTGCCAGAATCTCTTCGAGGCAGTCCGAAAGTCTTTTTCCGTGGCTTCTCCAAACTCCTCCCACACCTGAGTTTTTGCTTCAGCCACTGCCCGAGCCGCATTCCGCTTGGCCTGTCGATACCTGTCGGCTGCCTCCGGAGTCCCACAGGGTAACCAAGCCCTTCTACAAGTAGAAGTTTACAGTGCAATCATGCTGCGACCGCTTGGTCTTGTTTTTATTATCACCCGACCCAGCTGTGACCTGCTTTCCGTTAGTTTCAGCGTCAGTTTCTTTATCAAGTGTATTTCTTTCTGTTTGACAAGTCTTTCTTCAAGTACATTATAAATAACTGAGCAATATTGTGTCATAGTCCTGGATCGGTGAACCAGTGTTTTGAGTTTTGTGCTTTTGTTTTCTTAGGATGGTCGTGTTTCAGGTTTCAGTTTGTGCTTCTAGCTCTTCTGTTCTCCTTGGTTTGAGATTTCTACTGCTTAGCTTTTGGTCCCTGTACCCCCATGTTCTGTGTTGGTTTACTTCTGTTCAGTGTCTAGTCTGGGTCTGTGTGTCTGCCGTGTACTTCCTGTTTTACTTTGACAGTCTCTCGTCAGTGTGCGTCATCTTGTGTTTGGTCTTTCCCCGTCTCATTATTATTATTATTATTAGTGTCAGCTGTGTTCCCTGTGTGCTCCTCCTTGTTAGCTTTCTGTGTATTTATGTCACAGTCTCCCTCAGTTCCATGTCATGTCATCCCTGGTTGTGTGGAATTCTCCGTGTGTTTCCTGAGTGGTCAGCTAACTAGCTTTTCCCACGTTAGGTTTGTATTGTTTATTTCCCCAGTCTGTAAATAAAGCCATTGTTTGAGTTACGTCCCGTTTCCGAGTCTGCATCTGGGTCTTTTCCTGCCTGCACACAGCTGCTCCCTGACATGTTGTAAGAAACTTTCCCATCAGCTGAAAATCCATCAGCACACATCAGTTTCGCTTTTCTCATTTATTTCTGTCACATCTCTTTTCTCACAAAAAACTTTTCTCTTCAGTTCAGCTTCCTCGTGGTTCACAGGTTAAATTCCTTCGCTGCACTTTCAGAGTGTGTGTCCTCCTGCCTCAGCTCACATACAGGTTAACTGTAGAGAGCGTGGACACACCTTTAAAAGCATAAGAATTCATTGTTTTGTTTCTGATGTGCTCTGTGTTACAGCATTTCAGGGTCAGGATGGTTGGTCAGTGACTTACACCTCTACTCAGATTTGTGCCTTAAAAGGATCAACAGTGGACATACGCTGCACCTACACGTACCCATCCAGAGTAAATGGGAACGTGACTGTAGTTGAAAAAGCTTTATGGTTTACTAAAACGAAGGGTGATGAACATGTGGATGTGAGGACAGAGGCAGAGTTTGCAGGTCGTGTTCAGTATCACTGTGATAACAAAGACTGCACTCTGAGAATCACAGACCTGAGAGAGAGCGACTCAGCTGAGTACAAGTTCAGATTTGTGACAAACCAGCCAGGAGGGAAATATACTGCATCACCTGGAGTCACTCTGTCTGTCACAGGTCAGATTTTTATATTTAAATGTATAACATGTTTTCAAAATGAAAGATTTTGCTTGTACTTTGAGACACTACAAGCTATGAATGTTGTGTATATTTTATATTTTGCTGTGTATAATTTTTAGTTCTCCAGGTACAAGTGATAAAAACTTGGCCAACCTTGTATCCTACATGGAAGAAGGTGACGTGTCAGAGCAGTTGTCATCTACCTGATCCTCATTCATATGTCTGGTACCAGAACGAAGTGAATATTGACAGAAAGGAGTCTTCTTTTGAAAAATACTTTGGTTATACAGACAGCATTTCCTGTGCTGTAAAAGGATATGAGAAGCTTCCCTCTCCTTTAGCGTGTGAGTTTACTTCAGTCTTACACTAACATAAAGCTGCTGCTGCAGTCTTTTTATTAATGATCGTTAATTTCTGTTTCTAATACAAAAGATGTTGCTGCACCTTCATGTTTATTTTAAATCTCAGTAAAGTCAATATATCAACAGTAAGTCCCAACTGCCTCCTGCTCTGTGGTGCTGCAGTCAAATCTTCCTCTAACAAATCTGTTTCATATATTTCAGGTGTTGATGATCAAACCTGTAACAGAGTGTCTTACACCAGCAGAAGCATCTGTGCCCTCAAAGGTTCATCAGTGGACATTTCTTGCATCTACAGTCATACACATCCTGCTGTGTCCAAATTCTGGTTCAGTCCTGAACGTAGTCATCAGCAGCAGCATCGCTCACACCCCGAGGACCTCAGAAAAGACTCCCACTATGCAGGTCGTGTTGAGGTCATTGAAACAGAGAGAGGACGCTCCACTCTGAGAATCAGAGACCTGACAGAGAGGGATTCAGCCGAGTATCACTTTAAATTCAAAACACAAAGCTTTGAATGGAAGAGCAGTTTACCTGGAACAACTCTGACTGTAACAGGTACTGATGAACACACAATGTTAGCAGGTTTAATTAAGTGGAAACAAAAGTGATTGTTTTGTGAGCTCAGATATCAAATGTAGAGTTACATATCCACACATAAAGTCTCTCTCTACATGATGTCACTGCTGTGCTGTCATATTCAGCTCTGCAGGTGAAGGTGAGCAGAATAATATCAGTCCATCAGACTCAGACTGAGGCAGAGCTGAAGTGTGAAAGCAGCTGCAGTCCAGCTGGTCGTCTTTCTTACGTCTGGTTCAAGAACGGAGAGAAAAACACGACACAGCAAACTTCTGCTTATACAGACTACTTTAATCCTGGAGACAACATCTCCTGTGCTTTCTCAGGATACGAGGATTATTGCTCTCCATCAGTGTGTGAGTCTATTTCACTGTGTCACCAACAATATATCACAGCTCCAAGCCAGCTACAGTTTATCATGCTGTAATGTTACATGAGTTTAAACGCCAACTTTAACAAAGAAATCTTTTATCTGCAGATCCTTTAAAGCTTCCCTCTGTGTCAGTGAGTCCCTCTGGTGAGATAGTGGAGGGCAGTTCAGTCACTCTGACCTGTCGAACAGATGCTGATCCAGCAGCTAAGAACACTTTGTACAAAGGCATCCAAATCTTGCCTCTAACACCAGAAGGTATTTATCATTTCACCTCCATCAGCTCTGAGGACAGAGGAATCTATGAGTGCGAGACTGAGGATCAGCTCTCTGTGTCTTTGTTCATAGATGTCCAGTGTAAGTAAACAGATCAGTGATCAGGTTGGATAACAGTTTCCTGTAATGTTTTCATTCTTGGTGGAAATTTTCTCACACTGAATGTAATTTTATTTTCTCGGTTTCCTCCAGATGCTCCAAAGCTTCCCTCTGTGTCAGTCAGTCCCTCTGGTGAGTTAGTGGAGGGCAGTTCAGTGACTCTGACCTGTAGCAGTGATGCTAACTCAGCAGCTAACTACACCTGGTACAAGGAGAATGATAACTCAGCAAAAGCATCTGGACAGAACTTCATCATCACTGCCTTCAGACCTGAACACAGTGGGAGTTATTACTGTGAAGCCCAGAACACAAGAGGATGTCGCAGCTCCACCTCCCATCATCTCACTGTTGTGACAGGTGCTCTTTCTACATTCACAAGTCTGTTTATTGCAACATGTTTCACTGAGCCATTACTAAAAAAACAGTTACAAAGAACATAAGATTCCTCTCCAGGTTTTCAATAACAAAGCATATGCTCTCTCTCTCTCTCTCTCTCTCTCTCTCTCTCTCTCTCTCAATCACATCAATTTCTATCTTTATTTTTAGGGAAATCAATAATTATACAGAATATTATCAGGTTAACTTTGGTGGTCCTGATGCTGATTCCTCTGCTTCTTGTGATTTTGTGGATGAGGTAAAATAAAACATTGCTCTGTTGCAGAAGTGGTCTTTGACTTTCTGATTTAATAGTTTTACATTTAAAATGTGATTATTTGTTATTAGGAAGAAGAAACCTTTGAGCTCTACAGCTGAATCAAATGAACTTATGGAGACAATGGAGGTGAGAGTGAGATAGAGACAGGGTCAGAATTGAACTGATGTTGATGAAACATCTTGTCTAATCTCTTACTCTGTTTAATATACTATCATTATCCATGTTATTGTAAATATTTTAGTAGTTTATTACAAATGGATTTTTAGTAGAAAAGTTAATTTCTGTAAAAACATTTGACCACATTTTAAAAAGAAATCTAATTTTATCCATGACAATCTGCTTTGAGTTTGCTGGATGGAAACATCAGACCAACCTTCAAGCAAAAGTTCACCATCTAATTTTTGAGAAGATCTAATCAGAGACTCTGTTACTTTGTACAGATGCAGTCAAACCAAAGACAGGACTCAGCTGATGGAAACAGAAAGTAAAAACAGCACAGTGGAGAGTGATGCTGATGCAATGCAGATTTATATTTTTACTTTCAGCTCCAGTTATATAAAGCTTGTTTGTCAGCAGCACAACGTTAGACTAGAATTACAGCTTATTTTTGCTCTTCTGTTACCTGTTCAGATTATGTGTAGTACAGAAGTCCTTATCCAAGGTGTATTTTTAGATTCATTAGTTTGTAAAAGTTAACAAAAAGATGCTGATCCAGAAGAAAATATTTTACAGCACTTGCGGCCTGTTTTTTGTTAACAAAAGAGAAAAACCTGCAGCTACAACAGCTCTGTATATTGAAGGTCAGTTCAGGTTGATGCTTGTCCTTGCAACACATTATTACAAAGGTAGAACACATCATAAAGCAAAAATAACTGATCATGAACTCAGACATTGCTGGATTTGATATAAAAATAAATGCCAAGATTATAAACTCTGGCAGTTATCAGCAGCCGGATAGATTTACAAGCACAATCCCAAGACCTGACACAGCATGCTATATGTGACCTACATTGAAGCGGTCATTGGATGCATATGCAAGGATAAAAATAATGATGAGCTTGACCTCATAATGATCTTTACCAGCACCAAACAATTTAGCTAGAGTCTACCTTTATGTAGTACACTGTGTCAAGGAGCCGACACACTCACAAGCAGCGATTCAGGACAAGAGTCCATTTATTCACCTTCACGGTGTCAGGGTTCTGGGTCTTGGACCCAGCTTTTGAGTTACAGCAATACCTCACGTGTCTGAATTTAAAGGGATTTTTTTTCATTTTAAAATGCTCTATTAGCACAATGAATCTAAACAAAAAACATAAAATCTCAGTAGGAAGAAAACAAAAATCAGTGATGTGATGACAGTGGGTGCAAACATACAAGTACTACAGGTGAAGGTTGACAAGCTCATGATTAATTTAATTTGTGAAGGTCATTTTCTGTGGTTGAAAAACCTTCTTTTAGATAACTTTCATTGACACTGAATCCACAATGAAAAGTAATTTGCAGTACAGTACAGTAGATTGTACAATAATAGATATAGAGAAAACCCCAACAATCATATGACCCCCTATGAGCAAGCACTTTGGCGACAGTGGGAAGGAAAAACTCCCTTTTAACAGGAAGGAACCTGGCTCAGGGTTCAGCCATTGTTTTCCATTTGTCTTTTACTTCATAGTTTAGAAACAAAAAACTTTTCACTATGAATTTTTCACAGACATTCCTGATAGCATCCTCCCCTTCTCTTGTATGATCCCTGTGATTCTTTCCAGAGCTATGTATGTTGACTTCCAATGAGTTTAATTGGGCCGGATAAGTTGGAAGATTCATTCACTTTCCACAATTTCTCCTGCCATGTAAGACCGACCCAGCTTATTCCAGATTGCCTGGCATTTCTAAAGGTGGCTTGTGATAGCCATTTGTATGCATCATGCATCTCTTGCAGCATCTGTTGTGGCAACTAAATTTAATAGGTGGCATGGATACCTTTGATGTGGAGGAAGCTGATAATCAAGACTGGCATCTTGCTCCAGAATGATGAATGTCTGGGTAGTCCCTTTTGGTCTCTTCAGAAGTCTTGATCCAACTCTGATGCCGCTTTCTCAGGCTGACGTTGTTCACCAAACACAAGGAATGCTTTTAAATAGTTTGACCCACTGTCTGGTGTAGTTCTTACGACTTCCCACCTTATTCTGTATTGACAATGAATGTCATCAAGGGCACCAGCTAGGACATCAAAGGTGTGGGACCCTTTCAACCCCTGGCAAGCAAGGCCAGCTGTCAGTATTTTATTTATTTATTTTTTGCACTGTGTTTTGTAGAGACACAATAATTCCATCAAGGCGAGTTAAAATGTATCCCAACAATAAACCTTGGGTGACTAAATCTGTGAAGTCCAGCATACAGAAAAGGAATCATATCTTTAAACATGGTATACCTTCTGACCTCCACATAGCCAGTAAGGAGCTGAAAATTGAAAGTCTGACGGAAATAAAAAGACTTGGAGAGCAAAATAGCTGCAAATAAGCTGGTTCGAGTCCAGTATCAGAAAAACAGCAAGCCTTTGGGACCCAAAGAATAGCAGCAGTGTCACTCTGCATGGCTTCCATTAACACTCGGAGTTACCTGATGCTAAGTAAGAGTCTGGCCTTCCACTCCATAATAAATAAGTCTTAAGGACCCGATAACATACATTTATAGTCATTTACTTAAACCTTGCACTCAAAAACAGAAAGTTTATGTAGCACTAAATCACAGCAGCTGCCTGAAGATATTGTTCAGCAAAGACTCTACAATAAAATAACTTATACACACAAAATCATTTCTCTTACACCTCTGTTAAAGCTCACATTGTGAAGTATGTTGAATGTTATAAATATCTTAGAACAGATGTTGATTCAAAGCTTTATTATGATGCATTTAAGCTGTGTGCAAAAAGGGGCACCAGCAATACTGATGTTTGTTTCTCATTTCCACAGTGATTAAACCATGATGATTCTCCTTTGTCATGGTTTTGTTGAATCTGTTTTTCTTTTTCTTTGGTGTTGTGTTTTGGACATCTGTAAGAAACAGAAACTTAGTCAAACTGTTAAGTGGTCTAATTGGCTAAATGGTGAATCACCAGCTGAACCAAGCACCCCTGCAAACAAGTCGGGTACAGCAACGGCAGGTCGATGTTTCTTGAAGATTCACATCCTTTGTAAAATAGCCAGCCATTATTTTTAGCCATTTTTTTTTTCTTTTCTTTTAGTGAGTCTTTATTTTTCAGTATCTTGTGCTGTGGGCAGTGTCGGAATTGATATTTTTTGTATTGTCATTTATGCTTAGAAATATATAATCATTTGTATGCCGATAAAGTATCTTATCCTTATTAGGTCTGATAAGGGTCTGTGTGCACTTGTGCACCATGAGATGAGCGGAAGCAGCCTTAACGTTATAATTTCCATTATAGCTGTAGAAACCAGACTGTCTTGTTCGTTATCTCCAAGTGTAAGACTTCACACCTTTAAATGTCCTACTGCAAGTTCATGTTTTTATATTTCAGCAAGACGTTTACTTCTGCTTTTCTGCATACCTCATACACACAGTTTAAGTTCACTGAAAGGTTGTATGTCTATGTATGGTATAACTGGAAACACACACACACACACACACACACACAGAATATAGACACTGATGTTGCTTAAGAATGTCACGTATTTGTAATGGCATATTCATGAATGATTGCTTGACAATAAAAAGTGCTGTAGCGAAGGAATCAGTTGAAGTTGGCTAAGGACAGGTGAAGGCCTGGGCTGGCTTCCCTTGTGAGCCACAAAGACAAAAAACTCTGTCTTATCTTGTTTTGTCGCGCAGTTTGTTGGTCTTATGTTCCACTGGCCTAGATTAACCCTAAAGTTGTCTGATGTGGCTGCATATATGTATATATATATACATACACATATATATATATATATATATATATATATATATATATATATATATATATATATATATACACATATATATATATATATATATGTATATATATATTTGGGGTGCAACAATACACAAAATTCACAGTTCGGTTCGATACTTTGGTGTCAGGGTTCGATATTTTTTCGATAAAAAAAAATGTTCATACCTTTTTAATTTGTCATTTATTAAAATTATAAATATAAATTTTAACTCAAAAGTACAGTTTTTAAATTAATGTTGCTGAAACAACAAAATAATTAAAAAAATAAATCTATCTGATCGAGAAATCACTCATCTTTGGAAAAGAGAGTTTATTACAGAGAAATGGCTCTTTCCGAAATAAAAGCTATACTATGCGCTTCTTCTGGGGTATATTCTCAGCAGCATATTAAACATACCAGGTCCCCATAAGGCGAATCATGTGCTAACGGCTGTCTAAATGACTCGGGATCGCCCCGTGCGTGAGGCTGGACGGCGTCACCACGTTAACAAGCTAACTGCGCTAACGCACTAGTTCCCACAAATTGAGCATTGCGTGGCACATCCGACATACTGTTTTACTTTTGCCCATGACGCGCTTACCATCAGGGTGATGCTTCACATGAAAACCAAGATAGGTCCAAACGCCAGATCTGAATGAGAGTGGGGGAGGTTCAATTTCGGGTAGGATTGAGGCAGTTGCCATGTTGCAATGAGCTTAGCGTCTGTATCGCTAGCTTGCTCTGCGTTCAGTGGATCTGCGCTCGACAGTGCAGCCTAGGCGGAGTAGTCAAACGCAGATCCACTGAGCGCTCAACACAGACAGCATCGTCAGAAGAAAAGTTGATAAAATAAATTTAAAAAATTGTATCGTTCGATACATATGCGTACCAAGCCAAAAAGACTGCATCGAACCTAAACTTCACGTGTACCCTATGGGGTTTTATTATTTTCACATATGTGTAATAATAGTGTGTGTGAGGTGGTATATTTGTCTTGGCTGTGCAGACCACTTCAGTTTGTCTTTGGCTGTTTATTCTTGTCACTGGTTGCACATGCAGAAGTAAAATGATGAAATTGCAGCAGTTTTAGTTGTCAAAAAGAGGAAGGAAGCAGCAGGTTAAACTGAGAAGTTTGTGTCTCGAAAAGAGTGAGATGACAAAGAAAAAATTCTGCACTCTGATAACGTTTTAGGCATTTACAGTAACTGTGCACACTAACT
Source organism: Oreochromis aureus (assembly GCF_013358895.1). Lineage (NCBI taxonomy): Eukaryota > Metazoa > Chordata > Actinopteri > Cichliformes > Cichlidae > Oreochromis > Oreochromis aureus. Next base: position 50,526,099 of record NC_052944.1, on the reverse strand, counting down.
ATAGTGGAGAGCGCCATCAGCTACACATCAGATCAATATGATGGACATCATTTCCTGTATATATCATTTACCTGCAGATGTGTTTGAACTTGTCTGCAGCCACAGCAGAGAGGAGGACACCAGCCATGAGACTGAAAGGAGCACAAGCTGCAATCATCTGTCTTCTCACTTTGTCAGGTATTTTATATTTACATTTTCATATTTTACAGATAACTGACTTTTGATCAACTATAAGAAAATACACAGAAATATGGAACATTTGCAGTTGATGGCTTTCTAAACATTTTAAACTCCAGCTCTGTTTATGGAAGAGTTGAAGAGAAGATAGTTTCTGTTAAACTTTCCTCTGCCTCCATTTTGTCACATTAGCAAGAAAACACAGAGACACAACACAAAGAAACAAACTGAGTTAAACAGTGAAGCTACACTAAAATCACACAAAGGTCCAAGTTTCATTTTTTTGCCGTTGATATACAATAAACCACCTGAACAAGAGTCTGTAAAATATTTTTTAAAATATTTTGAACAGTACAATGTCTCGACCTCTCTTATAGCGGGCTTGTATCCTCAGTTACACAATGAGTACTTTAATTGTATTGAGTTTACAACTGTGAATGCAGTCACGCTGAGACCGCTTGGTCTTGTTCTTATTATCACCCGACCCAGCTGTAACCTGGTTGCAGTTAGTTTCAGCATCAGTTTGTTTTTTAAGAGCACTTTTCCTGTTTGACAATTCTTCCTGCAAGTGCATCATAAATAACTGCTCACATGCAGACAAAGGTTGAGCAATGTTTTAAGAAACTTTCCCATCAACTGGAAATTTATTTCTGTCACATCTCTTTTCTCACAAAGACTTCTCTTATTTTTTCCTGTCTTCAGTTCAGCCTCCTCGTGGTTCACAGGTTAAATTCCTTCGCTGCACCTTCAGAGTGTGTGTCCTCCTGCCTCAGCTCACATACAGATTAACTGTAGAGAGCGTGGACACACCTTTAAAAGCAGCAGAATTCATTGTTTTGTTTCTGATGTGCTCTGTGTTACAGCAGTACAGCGTCAGGATGGTTGGTCAGTGACTTACACCTCTACTCAGATTTGTGCCTTAAAAGGATCAACAGTGGACATACGCTGCACCTACACGTACCCATCCAGAGTAAATGGGAACGTGACTGTAGTTGAAAAAGCTGTATGGTTTACTAAAATGAAGGATGATGAACATGTGGATGTGAGGACAGAGGCAGAGTTTGCAGGTCGTGTTCAGTATCACTGTGATAACAAAGACTGCACTCTGAGAATCACAGACCTGAGAGAGAGCGACTCAGCTGAGTACACGTTCAGATTTGTGACAAACCAGCCAGGAGGGAAATATAGTGGATCACCTGGAGTCACTCTGTCTGTCACAGGTCAGATTGTTATGTAAAAATTTGTAACATAATTTCGAAATGAAAAGTTTTGCTTGAACTTTGAGACACTACAAGCTATGAATGTTGTGTATATTTTATATTTTGCTGTGTTTAATTTTTAGTTCTCCAGGTACAAGTGATAAAAACTTGGCCAAGAACATATCCTACATGGAAGAAGGTGATGTGTCAGAGCAGTTGTCGTCTACCTGATCCTCATTCATATGTCTGGTACCAGAACGAAGTGAATACTGACAGAAAGGAGTCTTCTTTTGAAAAATACTTTGATTATACAGACAGCATTTCCTGTGCTGTAAAAGGATACGAGAAGCTTCCCTCTCCTTCAGTGTGTGAGTTTACTTCAGTCTTACACTGACATAAAGCTGCTGCAGTCTTTTTATTAATGATCATTAATTTCTGTTTCTAATACAAAAGATGTTGCTGCACCTTCATGTTTATTTTAAATCTCAGTAAAGCCAATATATCAACAATAAGTCCCAACTGCCTCCTGCTCTGTGGTGCTGCAGTCAAATCTTCCTCTAACAAATCTGTTTCATATATTTCAGGTGTTGATGATCAAACCTGTAACAGAGTGTCTTACACCAGCAGAAGCATCTGTGCCCTCAAAGGTTCATCAGTGAACATTTCTTGCATCTACAGTCATACACATCCTGCTGTGTCCAAATTCTGGTTCAGTCCTGAACGTAGTCATCAGCAGCAGCATCGCTCACACCCAGAGGACCTCAGAAAAGACTCCCACTATGCAGGTCGTGTTGAGGTCATTGAAACAGAGAGAGGACGCTCCACTCTGAGAATCAGAGACCTGACAGAGAGGGATTCAGCCGAGTATCACTTTATATTCAAAACACAAAGCTTTGAATGGAAGAGCAGTTTACCTGGAACAACTCTGACTGTAACAGGTACTGATGAACACACAATGTTAGCAGGTTTAATTAAGTGGAAACAAAAGTGATTGTTTTGTGAGCCCTGATATCAAATGTAGAGTTACATATCCACACATAAAGCCTCTCTCTGCATGATGTCACTGCTGTGCTGTCATATTCAGCTCTGCAGGTGAAGGTGAGCAGAATAATATCAGTCCATCAGACTCAGACTGAGGCAGAGCTGAAGTGTGAAAGCAGCTGCAGTCCAGCTGGTCGTCTTTCTTACGTCTGGTTCAAGAACGGACAGAAAAACACGACACAGCAAACGTCTGCTTATACAGACTACTTTAATCCTGGAGACAACATCTCCTGTGCTTTCTCAGGATACGAGGATTATCGCTCTCCATCAGTGTGTGAGTCTATTTCACTCTGTCACCAACAATATATCACAGCTCCAAACCAGCTACAGTTTATCATGCTGTAATGTTACATGAGTTTAAAAGCCAACTTTAGCAAAGAAATCTTTTATCTGCAGATCCTTCAAAGCTTCCCTCTGTGTCAGTGAGTCCCTCTGGTGAGATAGTGGAGGGCAGTTCAGTCACTCTGACCTGTCGAACAGATGCTGATCCAGCAGCCAATAACACCTTGTACAAAGGCAAACAAACCTTGCCTCTAACACCAGAAGGTATTTATCATTTCACCTCCATCAGCTCTGAGGACAGAGGAATCTACGACTGCAAGACTGAGGATCAGCTCTCTGTGTCTTTGTTCATAGATGTCCAGTGTAAGTAAACATCAGCAGATCAGTGATCAGGTTGGATAACAGTTTCCTGTAATGTTTTCTTGGTGGAAATTTTCTCACACTGAATGTAAGTTTTTTTTTCTCGGTTTCCTCCAGATGCTCCAAAGTTTCCCTCTGTGTCAGTCAGTCCCTCTGGTGAGTTAGTGGAGGGCAGTTCAGTGACTCTGACCTGTAGCAGTGATGCTAACCCAGCAGCTAACTACACCTGGTACAAGGAGGATGATAACTCAGCAAAAACATCTGGACAGAACTTCATCATCACTGACTTCAGACCTGAACACAGTGGGAGTTATTACTGTGAAGCCCAGAACACAAGAGGACGTCGCAGCTCCACCTCCCATCCTCTCACTGTTGTGACAGGTGCTCTTTCTACATTCACAAGTCTGTTTATTTCAACATTTTTCACTGATGCATTACTAAAAAAGAAGTTACAAAGAAAATAAGATTCCTCTCCAGGTTTTCTAAAACAAAGTGTATGCTCTCTCTCTCTCTCTCTCTCTCTCTCTCTCTCTCTCTCAATCACATCAAATTTTTATCTCCATTTTTAGGGAAATCAATAATTATACAGAATATTATCAGGTTGACTTTGGTGGTCCTGATGCTGATTCCTCTGCTGCTTGTGATTTTGTGGATGAGGTAAAATAAAACATTGCTCTGTTGCAGAAGTGGTCTTTGACTTTCTGATTTAATAGTTTTACATTTAAAATGTGATTATTTGTTATTAGGAAGAAGAAACCTTTGAGCTCTACAGCTGAATCAAATGAACTTATGGAGACAATGGAGGTGAGAGTGAGATAGAGACAGGGTCAGAATTGAACTGATGTTGTTGAAACATCTTGTCTAATCTCTTACTCTGTTTAATATACTATCATTAGCCATGCAATTGTAAATATTTTAGTAGTTTATAACAAATGAGTCCTTAATAGAAAAATTAATTTCTGTAACAACATTTTACCACATTTTAAAAATAAATCTGATTGTATCCATGACAATCTGCTTTGAGTTTGCTGGATGGAAACATCAGGCCAACCTTCAAGCAAAAGTTCATCATCTAATTTGTGAGAAGATCTAATCAGAGACTCTGTTACTTTGTATAGATCCAGTCAATCTACAGACAGGACTCAGCTGATGGAAACAGAAAGTAAAAAACAGCACAGTGGAGAGTGATGCTGATGCAATACAGATTTATATTTTTACTTTCAGCTCCAGTTATTTAAAGTTTATTTGTCAGCAGTAGAATGTTAGACGAGAATTACAGCTTATTTTGCTCTTCTGTTACCTGTTCAGATTATGTGTAGTACAGAAGTTCTTATCCAAGGTGTATTTTTAGATTCATTTGTTTGTAAAAGTTAAAGATGCAGTAAAAACTTCTTTCCCAACAAAAAGATGCTGATCTAGAAGAAAATAATTTCCAGCAGTTGTGGCTTGTTTTTTGTTAACAGAAGAGAAAAACCTGCAGCTACAACAGCTCTGTATATCGAAGATCAGATCCCTGTGAATGCTACAGAGGTCATCACTATGCAACAAGTTTTGTTTTTCAACTTGAAATAAACTCTATTCGTTTTTTCAGAATTGTTTCATGTACTTCTTTCAGAGGTTGATGCTTGTCATTGCAACCCACTTTTACAAAGGTTGAACACACCATAAAGCTAAAATAACTGATCATGAATTCGGACATCGCTGGATTTGGACCCAGCTTTTGAGTTTATTGGGTATTTCTAAATGTTTTTGTTTTATTTTGATTCAAGTTTCATTAGTCAGTCCTGAATGTCTCCCATCGTGTTCGTTGTGAATTTCAGCTTCTTCCCTCTGGACGGAGGTTTCTAATGCCAGGCTGTCTGACAAAGCATTATAAAAACAGTTTGGTTTTTTTCCCCTGCGGCTACGTTTGTGTGTTTGTGTGTTGTTGTTGTTTTTCTGAGGGGATGCCAAATGTTAATTTGCATTTTTTTTTCTGTAAAGCAAATTAGCCTACTGGTATAAATAAAGTAACCTTGAACCTTAACCCTTTGGGGTCCAGGGTATAATTGGCTGTTTTTCACTACTTTAATTCATTTTCTGTGGTTGAACAACCTCCTTTTAATGAAGTTTTATTGACACTGAATCCTCAATGCAAAGTCATTTCCAGACACACTCTCAGGACCAGAATAGAGGGAGCTGCCAATCAGATGAAAAAAACTTTGATGTTGCACCTGAGTAAAGTCAGCCATGTTCCCACCATTACAGATTGTTGGACAGCGCACCAGCAAAGTTTCATAGGGGTCACAGCTCATTGGATAGACGAGGAAACCTTGGAGAAGAGATCTGCTGCCCTTGCTTGCCACACCTTTGATGTCCTAGCTGGTACCCTTGATGACATTCATTGTCAATACAGTATACGGGGGGAAGTGGTAAGAACTACAACAGACAGTGGCTCAAACTTTATAATAGCATTCATTGTGTTTGGTAAACAAAGTCGGCCTGAGAAAGCGGCATCAGAGTCGGATCAAGACTCTTCTGAAGAGACCAAAGTGGACTACCTAGACACATTCACCATCCTGGAGCAAGATGAAGGTCTTGAGTATCAGCTTCCTCCACATCAAAGGTGTGCATGGCACCTATTAAATTTAGTTGCCACAACAGATGATGCAAGAGATGCATGATGCATACAAACGCCTGTCACAAGCAGCCTTCAGAAATGCCAGGCAATCTGGAATAAGTCGGGTCGGTCCTAGATGGCAGCAGAAATTGTGGAAAGTGAATGAATTTACAACTCATCCGGCCAGATCAAACTCAGTGGAACTCAACATACATAGCTCTGGAGAGAATCACACGGATCATACAAGAGAAGGGGGAGGATGCTATCAGGAATGTCTGTGAAAAATTCATAGTGAAAAGTTTTTTGTTTCTAAACTATGACGTCAATGACAAATGGAAAACAGTACCTGAAGCCACCTCAGTTATTTAGTATTATAAACTTTTTTGAATTTTTACAATTCATATCCATACTTGGCTCTACATTCCACATCTAAGCCTGAAGGTAATTTGCTAGAAATTGTTTTGCTTTATCTCATACAGGCCGAGTCCAGTTAAAATTGCTTTCCTGGCTGAGTGCTGCACTGTGATGTAGCCTGTGGTGAAGGCTTTAAACATCCTTCAGTCTGAGACTAATACGCACATGGGGTACCTTCCAGTGATCTTTGAGCTAAAAGCTAAACTCAGCAGACTGGAGACCTCCACCAAGATATGTCTCCCACTCATCAGAGCCATTCAGGATGGTGTCTAGAAGCGCTTTGGTGGGATGATGGAAGACCCTGAACTGATTGCAGCTGCAATCCTCATTGCAGTTCAAGACCACCTGGACTGAGAGGCCTGATGTCATAGAAGCAGGTCAGATTTCATATTTTAATATCATGTGCCGTAATCAGTTGTTTCGTATGAATTTCCTGTCCTTAATAATTAATTAACTAAAGTGCAATAATATGTATCTTTCTACGCAAACTCTAGTTTTTATAATTTAGGCATTATTATAAACTGCTGTTGCCTCATTTATCCAAACTTAATTGTCAAGAATATTCAATATGTGTTATGTATTTGTCATTCAACAGGTCTGATGTATGTGAGACAACACCTTGACCAGATGGCAGAGGCTAGGGTGAAGTAAGTCAAGCAACATTCATCAGAGGAAGAAGACTTCTTCTTTTCAATGAAGTCCAAAAGGCCACAATTTATAGGGGAGCTGGATGGGTACCTTGCCTGTGTCTCAGACAAGATGGATCTGCTCAACTCATTTCCACACATCAAATAACTTTCTCTCAAACTCAACACTGGCCTGCCTCTCTCAGCTGCCTGTGAGCATCTCTTTAGCTGTGCTGGACAACTGTTCACTGCAAAGAGTAACACTCTAGGATGGACACAAAGGAACTGTAATCTAAAGGTAAGGCAGGGCCAATTTTAAAATTGGGATATTTATGGATGTCCCCATGTACACACTTCACCTCCAGTCACTCTGCCTCCAACAAGCCAGGGTTTGATGAATCAGGGTTTGCATACAGCCCAAATCCACCAGAACCTGGCGTGTACCCACTTGGCACTTTACCGGTATGCAGTTAGTCTCTCCTGGACCGGGGGAGGGCATTGGAGGGCTGGCGATGCAGAACACCTTTCCCAACTCTTTTAATGGGCAGTCCAGGAGGAGGAGCCCCAGTCGCCCACACCTCCACACTGGGGAGAGCCCCAGCCGATCCAGGAGCGCTTTCCTGATGTCCGGAAAGGACACCCTCGCCGTCGCGGGCAGACTGAGAGATGCTACCTTGCTACCTGGGCTTCCCCAGACAGCAGCGGGAGCAGGCGGAGAGCCCATTCTTCCGTCAGCAACCGAGAAGCCTCTGGGGTGGACTGGAACACCTCAAGGAAAGCTTAGGGGTCATTCCCACCATTGTGTAGTATTTCACTGATTTCTGCTTTTGGATCTCACAGATTCCAAGTGCTGGGATGATGTAGCATGTCAGGAACGTCGACCTTCTGTCTGTGTGCAGGAAATGTGAAATATCTGTCAAAATACACTGTTTGGTGTGCAGTGGCTTTTTTTTCTTTACTTATTCTTCATTTGGCTTTACAATATTTGTTTCATCTTTTGTCTTTAGCATAAAAGTTTTGCAACAAAATAAAAAGTCTGTTATGAATCATGGCAATCCCAACACTAGTTCTAAACCTTAGCCTAAATTTTCAACCGTGGAAAAACCGCTGTGAAGTTTTCGGTAAAAAGTATTGCTCGTCTTTTCTCTGTAAACTCTGGATGTGAGTGTTGCATTACTAGTGATTTTGGGATGTGTCTGTGTGTCTGTGTGTGTGTACGTATATATATATATATATGTATTAGTGCTGTCAAAATTAATGCGTTAACGCAAATTAATCCACCATCACAGTCAACGGAACAGAAGACTGACATAAAGTATCTTGCACATTGTGCAAGAAGGAATTTTCTTTTCACCGAAGCACTTCCAGCTTAAAATATCACATTGACGCGTAGCATACGTTAGTTGGGGATGCTGCTAGGAGTTTGGCTAACGCGTCACCCAGCTTGCGACAAACCACTCACGGAGCATCGGGGGCTCAGTAATTCTACCTCAGAAATAATGACTGACACAATTGTCAAGTGGATTGAAACAAACTGCAGGCCTATTGATATCACTGAGAACAAGTGCTTTAAATAGCGTTGGTTCCTCATTTCGAGGACTTGAAGTGCCTCTCCAAGAGTGAAAGAGATAAAATGGATGACGGTTTACAGAGATTTTTGTTAACATGAATGTTCAAGATGTTCAATAAATCGTTAAGTGCGCATATTTTCCCTTTTTTCTCAAGTCTGTTTGCTCATGCAAAATGAAATGTGATTAATATAGAATAAAAATGAGTGATTTGTATTCATTCAATTTAAATCATTTTAAATATAAAGGTAAAAAAAAAAATGTAATTCCAACCAGGCTATTGATCACGGAATTGCGATTAATCGCGATTAATTACAGAAAATTGTGCGATTAATTAGTTTTTTTTTAAAAAATCCATTTAATCAATTTTTTTACTACATTTACATGTTGTAGCTACCGACTTGCATGACCATTCTTTATAAACCCTAGAAATAGCTGGGTGGAAAAGTCCAAGCTCATCAGTAGTTTCTGGAATGCTCTGACCAGCCCACCTTACACCAACAACTATCACATGTTCAACGAAACACCCATTTTCTGATGCATTGTTTAAAGATCAGCATGTTGTTTTGATTATGTCTACATGGCTAAATGTACAGAGTTTCTGCCATGTAACTGATTGTTAGGTATTTATGTTAATGCACAGCTGGAGAGGTGTTCAACTCTATTCCTCCTCTTGCCCTCATATTGTTTCCATTGTTGGCATCCACGTAGAACATTTGAGTTGTTAACAACTGAGGTCAGTACTGTAGTTGAATCTAACTCCTGCCTTTCAAAATATTTACTGATTCAATGAAATCACATTGCAGAGGATGGATTTGGCTTACAAAATTCACTTGTTTTCACAATTCAGAAAAACAGAAACGACATTAAGGGTTCAGGACTGTCCGGCCTTCAGTTAGCCATTCTGCGTGTCTCTCTTTGTCTAGCAGCTGGTCCATTTGTACAGCCATATGCTCATGGAGTGTGTGCACCATGTTGGGGTCTGGAGCTGTCCAACTCATCATATTGGAGACCCTTTCTTGAACGTCTGCTACTGTGATGGTTACTGTACCCTGCTCAGAGAGGTTGCTGTGGTCTGCTCTTAGATCCACTAGCTACTGAGCATTGCTGTTATGGCCTGCATTCCATATGCTCTTCCAGCATTGCTCCGTCTCCCGCCTTGGCAGTGCTTCCCCTGCCACTGAGAGTACACATGGATGGTTCTGTGGAGAACAGCTTGTTTCTTCTCCCGCTTATTGCTCAGGTAAACCTCTTCAAGTGGCTGGCCAAGGCTCTGAGTCTTTGCTTGTCAGTTTCTTCACCTTCTTCATCGCACCTTCTGCAGCTGCGATAGTTTCACTCTCTGGTACAACTCACAAATGTGTACTTAAATATAAAAACTGGAGAGAAAATTGCATTACATTTAAAAAAAAAAAAAAAAAACCCTGTATTCCACCATGCCAAAAAAACATTACTATTCATCACTGATAGAGGGAAAACAGGAACAACCCTAGGTTTCTTTTCAGCTTTGGCCAAGATTGAAATTTGACATGTTCATTCCAGAGCTCTCTAATCAGTCACAGTGTTTTATTGGGGTGTCATGACCAAATGCTTAGGGATATGCTATAGCTAAATGACACTGGTTCAATTGTTCAACAACTCAGTCCAACTAATTCATTAGCTGTGAATAATGACACAAACAATAAATCTGTCGTGTGTATAAGGATGTTCTTCACTAAGAGACGAATTAAGAATTTAGATTTAATTTTGCCATTTGTTCAAAAGCATACATAGCTAGGAACATATTGAAGTCAATTCAATTCATGTTTTTACTGCCTATCTTATAGAATAGTTTTAGATGCTTAAACTCATTATTATTGTATAATCAATGAGTCAACATCCTTAGTAACACTTTGGGGGAAGCAACAGCTTTTAAGAACACTATTCAAAACAAAAGCTGATACTTTGTTTCACAACAGTTATCATTTAATCACTAACACATCTTTTTAAAGTGTTGTTGCTGTGAGTATAAATGTTTGTAATAATGTCTAATCATTGTCGAACTCTACCATTTTCTGATAAAACAGCTGGCAAAACAGCAGTAACCCTACTCTACAAAACTCTAGTAATCTCTTGCAATCTTTTAAAGTATTTGCAAAAATTATGCATGTATGATAAAGAGTGAAAAAAAAAAGTTGAAGCTGAAGCCTCACATCAAAAATTCATTTAGTCATTCCTTTAAAGGAAGTGGAAATGAAGCACCACTTGTCAGAGTATTGCAGTCTGTATTGTATTGTGTTGTATTGCAAAATTATACAGCAGCATAGTAAATGAAACATTTATTGTTAACTGTTAACTGTTAATTTCATATATATATATATATATGTATGTATGTATGTATGTATATTTATATATATGTATGTATATATATACTATATGTATGTATACTATATACTATATATAACTCAGATTTCTGTAAAGTTATTTATTTCATATTCTGTATAGTTTTTCATATTTATATCATGTTCATATCCTGTACATAGCTTGTACTCACTACAGCCTGTACATACCTATAGTTATAGAATATTCACAACATACTTCATACCGTGTACATTATAACATACCATAATAGACCCATTTCTGTAATATACTTACATATCTATATTATTGCTAATATATATTGTAATATATATATCACTAAAGCACTTCTGGATGGATGCAAACTGCATTTCGTTGCCCTGTACCTGTGACATGTGCAATGACAATAAAGTTGAATTCTATTCTATTCTATTCTATTCTATATATACATATATGTATATATATATATATACACGTTGAACCCCACTCGTGATAGGGATTGGGGATTGCAATTATTTCCCATGAATGAGGAATTCCCAGTAAGCACAGGTCATAAGCTCGCGTTGATTAAGTCCCTGCCAAAGGGCAGGGATTACATATATATATATATATATATATATATATATATATATATATATGTATATTTATATGTAAAACTGAACTTTCATTTATTAAATATACATACAAGGGTGCACATAAGTGGTCCGCGGGTCAAAATCACTGTCAAAATAAAAGACACACACCACATAAGAAGTAAGCACATTTGCGTACATATAAAAGAGAGAGTGGGATTTTCACTGCATATTCTGCACCACATCTCTATACATTCATCATTTGTTTGAAGCCAGCTCACCTCCTGCAACCAGTTTTCCGAGAATACGTGCTTCTTTTTGCGGTTCGGACTCATTCTGACATTTCTTTGGAGGTGGAGGAACGCCAAAGTAATTGCTTAAAGGAGCTTGTTTCTTCGACATCTCTTTGTGCACCCCTGTATATATATATATATATATATATATATATATATATATATATATATATATTTAAAAACACCCAGCACGCCCGGCGGGCGGTTTATCCTTCAAGCTCGGGTCCTCTACCAGAGGCCTGGGAGCTTGAGGGTCCTCTTGCAGTATCTTAGCTGTTCCCAGGACTGCGCTCTTCTGGACAGAGATCTCCGATGTTGTTCCCGGGATCTGCTGGAGCCACTCGCCTAGCTTGGGAGTCACCGCACCTAGTGCTGCGATTACCACGGGGACCACCGTTACCTTCACCCTCCACATCCTCTCGAGCTCTTCTCTGAGCCCTTGGTATTTCTCCAGCTTCTCGTGTTCCTTCTTCCTGATATTGCTGTCATTCGGAACCGCTACATCGATCACTACGGCCGTCTTCTTCTGTTTGTCTACCACCACTATATCCGGTTGGTTAGCCACCACCATTTTGTCCGTCTGTATCTGGAAGTCCCACAGGATCTTAGCTCGGTCATTCTCCACCACTCTTGGGGGCATCTCCCATTTTGACCTCGGGACTTCCAGGTTATACTCAGCACAGATGTTCCTGTACACTATGCCGGCCACTTGGTTATGGCGTTCCATGTATGCCTTGCCTGCTAGCATCTTGCACCCTGCTGTTATGTGCTGGATTGTCTCTGGGGCATCTTTACACAGTCTGCACCTGGGGTCTTGCCTGGTGTGATAGACCCCAGCCTCTATGGATCTTGTGCCCCGAGCTTGTTCCTGTGCTGCCATGATTAGTGCCTCTGTGCTGTCTTTCAGTCCAGCTTTGTCCAGCCACTGGTAGGATTTCTGGATATCAGCCACCTCCTCTATCTGCCGGTGGTACATACTGTGCAGGGGCCTGTCCTGTCCTGTCCGTCTACCTCCTCTTTCTTGGGTTTCTGCTGCCTGAGGTATTCACTGAGCACTCGGTCAGTTGGGGCCATCTTCCCAATGTATTCTTGGATGTTCGTTGTCTCATCCTGGACCGTGGTGCTTACACTCACCAGTCTCCGGCCCCCTTCCTTCCGCTTAGCGTAAAGCCTCAGGGTGCTGGACTTGGGGTGAAACCCTCCATGCATGGTCAGGAGCTTTCTTGTCTTGATGTCAGTGGCTTCTAGCTCCTCCTTTGGCCAGCCTATTACCCCAGCAGGGTACCTGATCACGGGCAGGGCGTAGGTGTTGATGGCCCGGATCTTGTTCTTACCGTTCAGCTGACTCCTCAGGACTTGCCTGACCCTTTGCAGGTATTTGGTGGTTGCAGCCATTCTAGTGGCCTCTTCATGGTTCCCATTCGCCTGCGGGATCCCCAGGTACTTGTAACTGTCCTCTATGTCTGCAATGTTGCCTTCTGGTAGTTCAATCCCCTCAGTTCTGACTACCTTCCCTCTCTTTGTTACCATCCGACTACACTTCTCCAGGCCGAACGACATTCCAATGTCATTGCTGTATAGCCTGGTAGTGTGGATCAGTGAATCGATGTCTCGTTCACTCTTGGCATACAGCTTGATGTCATCCATGTACAGGAGGTGGCTGACAACTGCTCCGTTCCGTAGTCGGTATCCGTAGCCAGTCTTGTTAATGATCTCACTGGGGGTTCAGGCCTATGCAGAACAGCAGTGGGGACAGAGCATCTCCTTGGTAGATCCCGCACTTGATGGTGACTTGTGCTATGGGCTTGGAGTTGGCCTCTAGTGTTGTACGCCACATCCCCATTGAGTTCCTGATGAAGGCTCTTAGGGTCCTGTTGATCTTGTACAATTCTAGGCATTCCAGTATCCGGCTGTGGGGCATTGAGTCATAGGCCTTCTTGTAATCAATCCAGGCAGTGCACAGGTTGGTCAGTCTGGTCTTGCAGTCTCGACTGACTGTTCTGTCTACCAGTAGCTGGTGTTTTGCGCCTCTGGTATTCTTGCCAATCCCTTTCTGTGCCCCGCTCATGTATTGACCCATGTGCCTGTTCATCTTAGCCGATATGATGCCTGACAGGAGCTTCCATGTAGTACTGAGGCAGGTAATTGGTCGGTAGTTGGATGGGACCGGTCCTTCTTGGGGTCCTTGGGGATCAGGACCGTCCGACCTTCGGTTAGCCATTCCGGTGTCTCTCGTTAACTAGCAGCTGGTTCATTTGTGCTGCCAGACGCCGTGGAGTGCAGTCAGCTTCTTCAGCCAGTAGGCGTGAACCATGTCGGGGCCTGGTGCTGTCCAACTCTTCATACTGGAGACCCTTTCTTGGATATCTGCCACTGTGATGGTTACTGGACCCTGTTCAGGGAGGTCGCTATGGTCTGCCCTGAGATCCACTAGCCACTGAGCATTGCCGTTATGGGTTGCGTCCTTCTCTGGAAAACTGCCAAGCAATGACTCACAGCCTTGGCCAGCCGCTTGAAGAGCTACACTAGAGAGATCAAAGGCAGGAGGATAAACCAGCTGTTCTCCACAGAACCAGCCAAGGTGTACTCTCAGTGGCAGGGGAACAATATGAAATCAGCACCACCAAGGCGGGAGACGGAGCAATACAGGAAGAGCATATGGAAGAAGGACGTAACCCATAACGGCAATACTCAGTGGCTAGTGGATCTGAGGGCAGACCACAGCAAGCCCCCTGAAAACTGCTGTTCACAAACGCTGTCCATCTAATCTGACTGAGCTGGAGCTGTTTTGCAAAGAAGAATGGGCAAGAATTTCAGTCTCTAGATGTGCAAAGCTGGTAGAGACATACCCTAAAAGACTGGCAGCTGTAATTGCAGCAAAAGGTGGTTCTACAAAGTATTGACTCAGGGGCTGAATAATTACACACACCCCACTTTGCAGTTATTAATTTGTAAAAAAAATTTGCAGTCATGTATGATTTTGGTTCCACTTCTCACGTGTACACCACTTTGTATTGGTCTTTCACGTGGAATTTCAATAAAATTGATTCATGTTTGTGGCTGTAATGTGACAAAATGTAGAAAAGTTCAAGGGGGCCGAATACTTTTGCAAGCCACTGTAACTGCAGGGTGTAAGATGCTAGCAGGCACACATGGAACGCCATAACCAAGTGGCCGGCATAGTATACAGAAACATCTGTGCTGAGTACGGCCCAGAAGTCCCAAGGTCAAAATGGGAGACGCCCCCTAGGGTGGTGGTGGGACTTCCAGATACAGACGGACAAAATGGTGATGACTAACCCACTGGACATAGTGGTGGGAGACAAACAGAAGAAGACGGCTGTAGTGATCGATGTAGCGGTTCCGAATGACAGCAACATCAGGAAGAAGTAACACGAGAAGCTCGAGAAATACCAAGGGCTCAGAGAAGAGCTCGAGAAAATGTGGAGGGTGAAGGTAACGGTGGTCCCCGTGGTAATCGCAGCACTAGGTGCGGTGACTCCCAAACTAGGCGAGTGGCTCTAGCAGATCCCGGGAACAACATCGGACATCTCTGTCCAAAAGAACGGAGTCCTAGGAACAGCTAAGATACTGTGCAGGACCCTCAAGCTCCCAGGCCTCTGGTAGAGGACCCGAGCTTGAAGGATAAACCGCCCGCAGGGGCGAGATGGGAATTTATTTTTTTTATGTATCACCCAATCAACCTTCTGTGTATATATAGAAGGTGTCTCCCTTTCTCCTTTGTCAGATTGCCTGTGGTTCCAGATTTTTGAGTGGTTACTGTTTGTCAAGTTTTTTTGGATTCTATAGCAGTGTCTCCATTTTGGATTTTCATGGACAATTAATTTATAATTTATACATGAGTTTAGACTCCCTTCAACACCCCTAAAAATAACTATAGTAATAGTTGTAATAATAATTATGGATTTTTGTATTATTTTCTGAGATAATCTTTTAATATAATATTTACCAACTCATTTACTGCAGACAAGATTGAAAACTGTCCAGTGTTCTTGATATCTTAATCCCAAAAGGTTGATTCTGTTCTTCTTGACGAAATTTCATTTGGCTGAACAAGTACAGTGGAGTGCACAATACCATCAGCTACATGTGAGCTCGTCAGTGTATTTATTGATGTGATGGACATTATTTCTGAAAGGAGAATTTCACTGATGCTGCAGATGGATTTCATTTATCAGCTTAATTCTAAAGGAAACAATAAAGTTAAGCAAACCTTTACATGTGACGGCTTTAAAATGTTGTGTTTTGTTCAGGTCCAGGTAAAAATTTAATGTTGAATACAGACATTTAACAAGTTGAAAAAACAAGTCATTGCAGGAACATTTTGTTGTCAAAATACTTTTATCACAGTTCAGTATTTCACACTTTAGTTCTGCATTTCTCTGCATTTTTCACACTAACCATGCAGTTATCCGATCTCACAGTAAATGAAGAATGACAAATGTGTTAAACGGAGGGACTATTTCTCCAATGACTTCTCCTTTCTCAGAAAGGCTTCTTTTAGATCTTTCTCTACAGTTCAGCTACCTCATACATCAGTCCACCTTCAGTCCAGAGTGTGTGGTTCCCGTGGAGTCTGTCACTGGTATGCTCTTTGTGTGAATACATTCGATGTGTTTTTGAAAATGAAAAGCTTTTCTGATAATTTTACACATGACCACCAATGTCCCATCCCCATACTATTTATTATATGGAAAATAACAGTTTTTGTGAGTTTTTGCAATAAATAAAGAATTATTCAACTGTTTAAACTGGCATTTAAAGGGTTAGAATAATTTAATGTTTGATTATTTTGAAAAGGGCTATAAGTGATTCAGCGATTTTTAAAAAGGGAGAAAACATATTGCAATATGAGGTTTTCATGGCAGAATTTGTGCGTATACATTCTTGTACACAAAGGTGTTGAAAGGATGCACAATGCATCAGCAGAGTATGGATGACATGTAAGAGCAAAAGACACTATATTTTAAAATTTGACTAAAAAGAAGATTTCTTGCAATAATCCACACCAAGAGACAGCCAAAATGATCCCCCCCCCCAAAAAAAAGTTGAAAAAAAGGACAAAAATGCTCCAGGAGGGCACGATGATTAAAGAGACTTGTGGGATTCAGCTTTGGATTAGAATCTTCCTCAAAGATATTTGGCATGCAGACTGGAGAGCTCACCTTCTGATTAGCTGATGACCTGCTCTGCCACCTGAGCTACAGCCACCCGGCCAGCTGTCTGTTTTTTTTTTTTGGGGGGGGGGGTTGCACTGTGTTTTGCAGAGACATGATAATTCCTTCAAAGCGAGTTAAAATGTATCCTAACAATAAACCTTGGGCGACTAAATCTGTGACATCCAGCATAAAGAAAAGGAACCGTGTCTTTAAACATGGTACACCTTCTGACCTCCACATAGCCAGTAAGGAGCTGAAAATGTAAATTTAAAGTCTGACGGAAATATAAAGCAGACTTGGAGAGCAAAATGGCTGCAAATAAGCTGGTTTCAGCCGAGTCCAGTATTAGAGTCCAGTATTAGAGCAGCAAGCCTTTGGGACCCGAAGAATAGCAGCTGTGTCACTCTGCATTGCTTCCATTAAGACTGTGAGTTAACTGATGCTCTTAACTGTTTTTGCAATTGTTATAACACTTGAAATGTTAGTAATGATATTAAGTAGCTAGAGTGTAGTCTCCAGCATAGATCTCATTTTAACATCAGCAGGGGAATGTGGAAAAGGCCTTCCACTCCATACAAGTAAATAAGTCTGAAGAACCTGATAACATACATTTATGGTCATTTACTCAAACCTTGCACTCAACAACAGGAAATTCAGTTCAATTAAATTCATGTTAAGTTCATGTAGCACTAAATCACAACAGTTGCCTCAAGATATTGTAAGGCAATGACACTACAATAAAATAACTTATACACACAAAATCATTTCTCTTAAACTTCTGTTAAAGCTCAGATTGTGACATATGTTGAATGCTGTAAATATCTGGGAACAGTTGTTGGTTCAAAGCTTTATTCTGATGTAATTTGAAGCTGTGTGCAAAAAGGGGCACCAGCAACATTCATGTTTGTTTCTCATTCCCACAGTGATTAAACCATGATGATTTTCTTTTGTCATGCTTTTGTTGAATCTGTTTTTCTTTTTCTTTAGTGTTTTGTTTTGGATATCTGTAACAAACAGAAACTTAGTCAAATTGTTAAGTGGTCTATTTGGCTAACTGGTGGCTCACCAGCTGAACCAAGCACTGCTGCAAACGAGTCAGTTACAGAAGTGGCAGGTCGATGTTTCTTCTTTTTTTCTTTTTTTAGTAAGTCTTTGTTTTTCAGTATTTTGTACTATGGGCAATAGTTGTCTGTTGTGGCTGTATTGAGAGTGTGCAAGTAAGGATGGATGAAGCACAACTGCAGAAGAAATCTACCTACAATAAATAAAGGAACCTGAACGTCACGTTTACCCTATGGGGTTTCATTATTCTCACATATGTGTTGTTATTTTACTTTATGTAAATGACTTGCCCAATGCATGCAAAAATGTGGACACGATTATGTATGCTGATGATATGGTAATTTTTACACAACCCAAAACTGCTGATGATGCAGCCCATCGGCTTTTATTGGCTTTACAGGGTTTACAAAAATGACTGAATGACTCTTGCCTGTGCCTTAATGTTAAAAAGACCCTATCAGTGTTTTTTAGTTAACCTAAAACAACTATGGCTGCAGTAAAAGTTTGCTTGGGTGCACAAAAACGAATTAATGTTGAGGAATTTAAGTATTTGGGAGTGCTAGACTCAAAATTATCCTTTAAAAAACATGTTAAAAAACCAGTGAAGTGTAAATGTTGATATACAGAACTTTAGACATAGCGATTACATTCCTGCACTCTATGATACTGGCTCATATTGAGTACTGTGTTACAAGTTGGTCCTATATGAGCTTTGCTGCTATTGGGCCAATCGAAGTATGCTGCAAACAAGCATTGAAAAATATTAGATAAGAAACCTTTTTCATATCACCATTGTCAACTTTTAGGTAAATACAAGTTTCTAAATTTTACTAATTTCAAATTATTTAAATCTGCCTGTCTAATATACAAAGTTATACATGGTCTGGTGCCTCCACCAGTGAGTGACTTAATTAAGTAAAAGTCTAGCAGCATTGCCGGGTCTCGACTGACTTGAGCCACTGTTAGAGGTGATTGTGAATTGGCATTTAGACGCACCACCTTTTCACAGAATGCTCTGTCATATCAGGGAGTGAGCTGCTGGAATAGTCTTCCACTGTCAGTGAGGAAAAGCAGAAGTCTTCCTATCTTTAAGAGTCACTTAAAAGGGTGGCTGAGGGACACACAAACATGTGATCATGTTTAATTAATCATGCTTTATATTGGACGTGAAAAAGAGTTAGTGTATTACAAAAAGGGAAACAACTATTATTGCAATGGGTCAGTGCAATATCAGGACAGTCAGGACATGTGTAATACTGGGGTTTGTGCAATACAATTAATGCGTTTCTGTTGTTTTTCTCTATATTGTCCTCTGTTGTCCACTCTTCTTGTCATTGTTTGTTCTAGTATAATGTAATCACTGTTTTTCTCCTTGTCACATGATCTGTAAATAGTGTCTCTGTATGTTTTTACTAACTTGTGTGTAACACCAACCTGCCAGAGGGTCTGCAGATGGAAATTAGCCCAAGGCTATAATCTGGCATATTTACATTTGTTAAAATGTTCATTAATATGTATTGCCTCTCTTTCTAAATAAAATAAATGAAATAATAATAGTGTGTGTGAGGTGGTATATTTGTCTTGGCTGTGCAGACCACTTCAGTTCAGTTTTGGCTGTTTATTCTTGTCACTGGATGCACATGCAGAAGTAAAATGATGAAATTGCAGCACTTTTAGTTGTCAAAAAGAGGAAGGAAGCAGCAGGTTAAACTGAAAAGTTTGTGTCTCAAACGCAATGAGATCACAAAGCAGAAATTCTGCACTCCGATCACGTTTCAGGCATTTACAGTAACTGTGCACACTAACTACAGCGGACAGCACCATCAGCTACACATCAGATCAATATGATGGACATCATTTCCTGTATATAACATTTATCAGCTGATGTGTTTGAACTTGTCTGCAGCCACAGCAGAGAGGAGGACACCAACCATGAGACTGAAAGGAGCACAAGCTGCATTCATTTGTCTTCTCACTTTGTCAGGTAATTTATATTTACATTTTCATATTTTACAGATAACTGACTCTTGATCAGCTATAAGAAAATACACAGAAATATGGAACATTTGTAGTTTAGTACTTTCTAAACATTTTAAACTCCAGCTCTGTTTATGCAAGACTTGAAGAGAAGATAGTTTCTGTTAAACTTTCCTCTGCCTCCATTTTGTCACATTAGCAAGAAAACACACAGACACAAGACAAAGAAACAAACTGAGTTAAACAGTGAAGCTACACTAAAATCACACAAAGGTCCAAGTATCATTTTAATGATGTTGATATACAATAAACCACCTGAACAAGAGTCTGTAAAATATTTTAAAAATATTTTGAACAGTACAATGTCTCGACCTCTCTTATAGCAGGCTTGTATCCTCAGTTACACAATGAGTACTTTAATTGTATTGAGTTTACAAGTGTGAATGCCGTCACGTTGAGACCGCTTGGTCTTATTCTTATTTTCACCCGACCCAGCTGTAACCTGGTTGCAGTTAGTTTCAGCATCAGATTGTTTTTCAAGAGCACTTTTCCTGTTTGACAATTCTTCCTGCAACTGCATCATAAATAACTGCTCACATGCAGACAAAGGTTGAGCAATGTTTTAAGAAACTTTCCCATCAGCTGGAAATTTGCACACATCAGTGTTTTGCTTTTCTCATTTATTTCTGTCACATCTCTTTTCTCACAAAGACTTCTCTTGTTTTTTTCCCCGTCTTCAGTTCAGCCTCCTCGTGGTTCACAGGTTAAATTCCTTAACTGCACCTTCAGAGTGTGTGTCCTCCTGCCTCAGCTCACATACAGATTAACTGTAGAGAGCGTGGACACACCTTTAAAAGCAGCAGAATTCATTGTTTTGTTTCTGATGTGCTCTGTGTTACAGCAGTACAGGGTCAGGATGGTTGGTCAGTGACTTACACCTCTACTCAGATTTGTGCCTTAAAAGGATCAACAGTGGACATACGCTGCACCTACACGTACCCATCCAGAGTAAATGGGAACGTGACTGTAGTTGAAAAAGCTGTATGGTTTACTAAAATGAAGGGTGATGAACATGTGGATGTGAGGACAGAGGCAGAGTTTGCAGGTCGTGTTCAGTATCACTGTGATGACAAAGACTGCACTCTGAGAATCACAGACCTGAGAGAGAGCGACTCAGCTGAGTACAAGTTCAGATTTGTGACAAACCAACCAGGAGGGAAATATGCTGGATCACCTGGAGTCACTCTGTCTGTCACAGGTCAGATTCTTATATAAAAATTTGTAACATAATTTCGAAATGAAAAGGTTTGCTTGAACTTTGAGACACTACAAGCTATGAATGTTGTGTGTATTTTATATTTTGCTGTGTTTAATTTTTAGTTCTCCAGGCAGAAGTGATAAAAACTTGGCCAACCTTGTATCCTACATGGAAGAAGGTGACGTGTCAGAGCAGTTGTCGTCTACCTGATCCTCATTCATATGTCTGGTACCAGAACGAAGTGAATATTGACAGAAAGGAGTCTTCTTTTGAAAAATACTTTGGTTATACAGACAGCATTTCCTGTGCTGTAAAAGGATACGAGAAGCTTCCCTCTCCTTCAGTGTGTGAGTTTACTTCAGTCTTACACTGACATAAAGCTGCTGCTGCAGTCTTTTTATTAATGATCATTAATTTCTGTTTCTAACACAAAAGATGTTGCTGCACCTTCATGTTTATTTTAAACATTGCACTGCAGATTCAAAGATGGCGCCAGTGTGTACGGCAGGCCGTCCTCGTCTCTGTTGTCGATCTCTCAAGGATATCAATTTCCTTGATATTTGTTTATTATTTGTTATCTTTCTGGCACTATGCCCCCCAGATGGTTATGCATTAATCACCTATGACCGGGATACTCTGTTAAATCTTCGTTTCCCTCCCTATGCTGGGTTGGATCAAGGTTGGAATTTGGGAGACGCTACCTTTCCACGTATCATCTCTTCCACTGGTTCATACGGGTCCCCCTCTGCTCCCCGCCTAAGAAGCGCTATAGGAAGCGGGCAAACGGAGTGGGTTTCGTGTTCGCTAAAGGCTTACCTTAAAGTATCAGCTGCTGCTAATTCCCTCACCACCGCAGGGATTATACGACTTCCATCCGCCGGGATCCAACACCCTTCAGGCTGCTCAACCATCGCTGGATCTGTCCGGTCGGTAAACAAGCCTGTCCGGTCTCTCCGGTAATCTCTTTGCCTGTTCGTGTTTGGATTGGGTCCACTAGTGATGGTGTACGGCACAGGCATCTAAGCCAGCTAAGACGTACTTCCAGCAGAGATAAGATGCCGATCTCTCGGATGGCTTTATTAAACGTAAGATCGCTGGTGAATAAAACCTTCATCTTAAATGACCTCTTCCTCACCTCTCGACTTGATGCTCTGTTATTGACTGAAACTTGGATTCGTCCTGGTGAGTCCTCTTCCTTTGCAGAGCTACTACCACCGGACTGTGTATTCTTCAGTTCACCGAGGCCCTCGGGAAGAGGTGGAGGCGTGGCCTCCGCGTTTTTAAAAACAAACTTAAAGTTCGGCAGCTGCCTCTCCTACCTACTCTAGTTTCGAGGTCCAACTATTGGAGCTTGCCGGACCTCCGGCGACTTTATGTGCTGTGATTTATCGACCACCTAAATACAATAGGTCTTTTATTTGTGAATTTGCTGACTTCTTAGGTTCTTTTTTATTGAGTTATGATCAAGCTCTTATCACTGGTGATTTTAACATACATATTTGTTGTGCTGATGACCCCCTAGCCAAGGACTTTCTTGCCCTAATTGACTCTTTTAATCTTACACAGTGGGTCAGGGAACCAACTCATCTTAAAGGCCATACTTTGGATTTGGTCCTCTCATATGCACTGGATATTTCTACTATGGACATTGATAATGCTGGTATTTCTGACCATTTTTTGGTCATGTTTGATGTTGAGCTACGTGCAATTGACTTAAATTCTAAAGGCTGTCATCGCCCTGTACGTATCATTAATTCGGAGACTGTGGCTAACTTCATTACGACCTTCTTAAACTTTGCCCTTTCTGATCCAGACTTCACTGACTTAAACTGTTACACACCTCCATTGGTTGATGATTTTGCCAATGCTATGCTATCCACCAGTTGTGCCATCTTAGATATTGTGGCCCCTAAAAAGATGAAGCGTCCCAGAACTTCTCATCAACCATGGCTAAATGACACTATACGAGCTTTACGTCGTGTCTGCCGTCAATCCGAAAGGAGGTGGAAAAAAGATAGGCTTCAAATATCCTATGACATTCTTTGTAGGAGCCGCTTTCTCTACCAGAACTCCGTAAAGGCAGCTAAAGCAGCTTTCCTATCAGACATTATTGAGACTAATAGCCACAACCCCTGAATGTTATTCAAAATTTTTAATTCAGTGATAAATCCCTGTCCGGACTCTTTGAGTTCGGCCTCTCAGGCTCTCTGTGAACAATTTCTTAATCATTTTAGTGGGAAAGTTTTATTACTGAAGGCTTCACACTCTCACTCTCTTGTGCTGAATCCCGTTCCGGTTTTAGGATGCATGTCCACCTTTTCTCATTTTGAGCTGCTATCACTCCCCACTCTTAAGGGAATAATTGAAAAACTGAGAAACTCGAATTCTGTGCATGATATCCTTCCATCCCGAATTATCAAAGAAGGTTTTGAGGAAATTGGGCCTTGCATTTTATTCTTAATGAATTTATCATTGTTTGTGGGCTGTGTCCCGACTGCTTTTAAACATGCGGTAGTGCACCGTTCTTAAAAAAAGTAATTTTGATCAGAAAGACCCTGCCAATTATAGGCCAATCTCAAGCTTCCGTTTTATCAAAATTTTAGAGAAAGCCGTCTTTCTCCAAATACAGGCTTATTTAGTTGCAAATAATATCACAGACAAATACCAGTCTGGTTTTAAGCCTCACCATAGCACTGAAACGGCCCTGTTAAGAGTCTATAATGATCTTCTTATATTCGCTGACTCTGGTCGCCCTGCCGTTTTAGTTTTACTGGATCTGTCTTCAGCCTTTGACATGGTTGATCATAATATACTCTTGATGAGGCTAGAGCATGTTGTAGGCATCAAGGGTTCTGCCCTTAATTGGTTCAATTCTTACCTCACTGACAGATCCTACTCTGTTGTGATAGGAGGATACTCTTCCTCTGTTGCCCCTCTCTGCTGTGGTGTGCCCCAGGGGTCTGTCTTGGGCCCTTTATTATTCTCTTTGTATATGCTACCCTTGGGCTCCATATTTGAAAAATACAATATTTCCTATCACTTTTACGCTGATGACATTCAAATCTACTGTCAACTGACTGATGATTTGTCAGCATCACTGAACTCTCTGTATGATTGCCTGAGTGAGGTTAAAGATTGGCTGTCAGAAAATTCTCTTGTTTTAAATGAGAAAAAACTGAAGTTATGGTGTTCGACAGCCATATTCCTCGAGACCAGCTTGTTGCCCTGCTGGGGCCCCTAGCTAACTCTCTCTCTGACTCTATGCGTAACCTGGGTGTTTATTTGGATAGCTCCTTTAAGCTCGATAAGCAAGTATCATCTGTAGTTAAATCTGGTTTTTTTCAACTGCGCCAGATTTCTAAAGCTAAGCATTATATACCACATAGGGACCTGGAAAAACTTATCCACGCTTTTGTGACCTCCAGGTTAGATTATTGTAATTCCCTCTGTCGTCTCCCAGCCTTCTCTCTTCGAAGGCTGCAACTCGTTCAGAATGCTGCGGCTCGCCTTCTTACTGGAACTAGGAAGTTTGACCCCATTACCCCAGCTCTTGTCGATCTACACTGGTTACCAATCAAATATCGTATTGAGTTTAAAATCTTGTTACTCACGTTTAAAATCCTGAATAACACTGCACCCAGCTACCTCACTGATCTCCTTAATTTGCACACCCCTTGTCGTGCATTAAGATCATCAGATCAATTACTTCTGGCCCAACCTAAGCTTAGACTGAAGACCAGAGGCGATCGTGCCTTTGCTTCAGCTGCACCCAAACTTTGGAACAGCCTCCCTGCTTCTATTCGAGCCTTGGATTCTGTCCAATCCTTTAAATCAAGATTAAAAGCATATCTATTTGACTTGGCTTTCCTGAGCAGTTAACACCCTTTTAATCTTTTAAATTTTAATCTGTTAAATCTTTTATTAGATTTTATTAAATTTATTATTATTTTTTATTAATTTTACTGCTGTTTTTGTCTCAGCAGATTTTGTATTTACCTAAATCACCTGGTCTGTTAGTGCCTCTATCCTGTCTGTGCTAGTGCCTGATTTGTACCCTGTTATTGATTTATGTTGACTCTACATGTTACTGTGAAGCACTTTGGTGTGCCTTCGGGTTTTTAAATGTGCTATATAAATAAAATTGTATTGTATTGTATTGTATTAAATCTCAGTAAAGCCAATATATCAACAGTAAGTCCCAACTGCCTCCTGCTCTGTGGTTCTGCAGTCAAATCTTCCTCTAACAAATCTGTTTCATATATTTCAGGTGTTGATGATCAAACCTGTAACAGAGTGTCTTACACCAGCAGAAGCATCTGTGCCCTCAAAGGTTCATCAGTGGACATTTCTTGCATCTACAGTCATACACATCCTGCTGTGTCCAAATTCTGGTTCAGTCCTGAACGTAGTCATCAGCAGCAGCATCGCTCACACCCCGAGGACCTCAGAAAAGACTCCCACTATGCAGGTCGTGTTGAGGTCATTGAAACAGAGAGAGGACGCTCCACTCTGAGAATCAGAGACCTGACAGAGGGATTCAGCCGAGTATCACTTTAAATTCAAAACACAAAGCTTTGAATGGAAGAGCAGTTTACCTGGAACAACTCTGACTGTAACAGGTACTGATGAACACACAATGTTAGCAGGTTTAATTAAGTGGAAACAAAAGTGATTGTTTTGTGAGCTCAGATATCAAATGTAGAGTTACATATCCACACATAAAGTCTCTCTCTACATGATGTCACTGCTGTGCTGTCATATTCAGCTCTGCAGGTGAAGGTGAGCAGAATAATATCAGTCCATCAGACTCAGACTGAGGCAGAGCTGAAGTGTGAAAGCAGCTGCAGTCCAGCTGGTCGTCTTTCTTACGTCTGGTTCAAGAACGGACAGAAAAACACGACACAGCAAACGTCTGCTTATACAGACTACTTTAATCCTGGAGACAACATCTCCTGTGCTTTCTCTGGATACGAGGATTACCGCTCTCCATCAGTGTGTGAGTCTATTTCACTGTGTCACCAACAATATATCATAGCTCCAAACCAGCTACAGTTTATCATGCTGTAATGTTACATGAGTTTAAGCGCCAACTTTAACAAAGAAATCTTTTATCTGCAGATCCTTCAAAGCTTCCCTCTGTGTCAGTGAGTCCCTCTGGTGAGATAGTGGAGGGCAGTTCAGTCACTCTGACGTGTCGTACAGATGCTGATCCAGCAGCTAATAACACTTTGTACAAAGGCAACCAAACCTTGCCTCTAACATCAGAAGGTATTTATCATTTCACCTCCATCAGCTCTGAGGACAGAGGAATGTACGACTGCAAGACTGAGGATCAGCTCTCTGTGTCTTTATTCATAGATGTCCAGTGTAAGTAAACAGATCAGTGATCAGTTTGGATAACAGTTTCCTGTAATGTTTTCTTGGTGGAAATTTTCTCACACTGAATGTAAAAAATTTCAGAGTAATTTTTCTCGGTTTCCTCCAGATGCTCCAAAGCTTTCCTCTGTGTCAGTCAGTCCCTCTGGTGAGTTAGTGGAGGGCAGTTCAGTGACTCTGACCTGTAGCAGTGATGCTAACCCAGCAGCTAATTACACCTGGTACAAGGAGAATGATAACTCAGCAAAAGCATCTGGACAGAACTTCATCATCACTGACTTCAGACCTGAACACAGTGGGAGTTATTACTGTGAAGCCCAGAACACAAGAGGACGTCGCAGCTCCACTTCCCATCCTCTCACTGTTGTGACAGGTAAGTTACTGATGCAACTGATGTTGAAACTGATATTATTATTGTTTGGTTTTCACCTCACAATAAAAACTACTGTGAGCGAACTGTTGTGATTTTTCATAAATAAAATTAAACTGAAAAAATAAAAAAACATCCTGGAATCCTCGATTATCCAGTTTTGGTTTTAGTTCACAGCATTAAGTCCTGATATTTTAACATTTTTAGAGAAAATTGTATTGTTTAATGATCAATCATTGATTAACTTATTAAGTTCAACGTTTTTGTTTCACTTATTTCCAGGCTTATGGACATTTCCTGTCATGCTCTCAGTCTCTGTTACTGCTCTGGTCATCATACTCTTCTTTCTCCTGCTCTGGATTAGGTGGGATGTTTTAATAACTAATTTGGATTTTAAAGGTGTTTTTTGTTCAAGTCAATCTTAAGAAAATAGTCAGAAATACAGTTTTTTGTCAAAAATATTCAAATTTATTGTTTTAGCCTCATAATCTAGTTTTTTTCCGCATTGTGTGATTTCATGGCATCTTTAACAAAAATGTGTAATATAATCCTTCAGCATTGAAAAATGCAAAATGTAATCACAATTTTGATAAACAATTTAATTTTGCTGTTTGCTAATTGGTGATTATTATGTAACGTTACAGAATTTGGCAACCTTTTGGGAATAAACAAAACATTGAAATGACTTCATCTGACAGATATTAATTCTGTAGATGTACAGGTTCACACTGAGAGCACAGTAAAGACCAAAAACTAAGAGATCATTTTATTAGTCCACTCGAGACACTTAAAGTTCTCTGAGACTTTGTTGGCAGTGTTATTGACAAGTTTAAAAATCATGGTACATAATGAGAAACTGATCAGTTAGTACAGATTATAAGAACATCGCTACACAAACAAGCAAGCAATAAGTGCACTTGCTGCAAAAACATATCAGCAAAGGGTTTGTTTAGCATTAAAACATATGACTAACCATCTCAGTCCAAATTTTTAATGTAATTAAAAAAAAAAAAAAATGAGCATGGAAATTGCAGAATGATTGTGAGCCAAAACCTTTTATACTGGCAAGAATTTTAAAAGAGAGCTGCATACAGATATGGCCTCATATCTAATGTTTATTTCCTTTGAATGTTTATCCAGACTTTTCTGGACTTTTCTGATATATTTACATTACAACTAATGCTCATAACAATACTTTACTGCAGATTCGGTGGGCTGAAGACTGCTTCTGTTAGTGACAATTTATCTTGTTCATACTGTCTGAACTTCTGCCATTGGACATTTGTATGGTTAAAACATGAATCCATCCTGTTTGTTGAAATGTGTATTTTATTGTCTTATCAGAAGGGCATTGAAACACCAATCAGAGGCTGCAGAGAGGCCAGACAACGGAGCACAGGTGAGTGATGAGAGTTCAGATATTCCAGTCAAAACATCCTAAAACATAATGTTCAGACTTCAGAGTCACCAATTAGCTCAACCCATCACACAGACTGATTACATCCATTGTATCAATGTTCACCCATATTATTCATCTCCTACTTCCACATTCAGGCTTTTCTGCATTAACTTATGAGCAAAGTCAAGACACCTTGAGGTAGTAACAGATATTTAACTGTAAGAGGGGAGGAGGGAAGAAAGTTTTATGATTTTAACGGTTTTAGTTTATTAGTTCCATTTTCAAAAAGTCAAAAAGCCCCAAAAAATAATACTCTCATCCATGTGTTTGACAGACGGATGAAATTCAATATGCTGCTGTACAATTTGCTACAACCCAGCCAGATTTTGCTAACTCCAACTTCAGCTCAGCCCAGTTTGACAGATACCAGGAAGAGAGTGTTACATACTCCACCATGAATGTCAGAAGTGCTAGAAGGTGAGCAGCTCCTCACACAGGATAACTGCACCTTACATTTAATGTTTTAATACTTCGTGTACAATAGTAGTATCATTTTATTGTTTACTCTACAGATCAAAACACCAAGCTGCTGTGGAGGATGCCTCTGCACAGTACAGCACCGTTAACAAACCTCCCAGAGTGTGAACACAGCTGCTGTGTGTTTCATCAGGCTCCTCTGTTTCTGGGGGTAATAAGTGACTTGCCATGAATATAAATCATCACCACAAACCTCCAAAATGACCATAAAGTACAACCAGCATCTCTTAAATCTAATGTGAACAAACTTCTCATTTCATGTTTGTATATTTTTCTTGCTTTGTCTTCACAGCTCATTAAATACCGAGTACTTTGCTGTATGTATGATCAATTTTGAAACATCTCTTTATATTTCCAATGTTAACTTTTGTTGCTTTATCTCACCAGTAGTCAGTAGGAACACGGATTTTATTTCCCAGACTAACTGTGTGACAATTCAGCTTAACTGTTGTTTAAATATCTTGTTTAAAGTTCAAAGAGAGAGATTAGTGATCTCTGGTGCCACCTTGTGACCAAAATGCTTTGTGCTCAACAAAAAAGTAAAGTTGTGGCTGTGTCTTAGTTTTTCCAGATGGTAAAGAAATGGTAATTTATTTAATTAGTACTTCATTGAACAACCTGTCCTGCATTTATAAAACAGAGTTTCTGTTTACAGTAATGTTAACAGAAAATTGCTTTTTTTGTTGACCCATTGTAAAAGCTTAATTGTTTTATAGTTCATATTGAAGAAAAGTGAGGATTTTTTTCTGTAATTTAACTTTCTATATATTATTTAATAATTAGTTTGGTGTGGTATGAATAATAATGGAAGTGGTATTTATCAAAAGAGAGAAAAAAACAAATAAAAAAAGAGGACGTCATGATGTGCATGAATAGTTGTTGATTCAGATGCAGTTCATATGGAAGCCAGAGGGGGGAGGTGTTATGCAAATAATAAAAGCTATGGCAGAAACCTGAGAACACGGGGTCATGTCTGCTCCATAAAGCCATATTGTAACGTATTGTGGCTTGCACTTCTGGCCCATGTGTAATAAACCAAATGCTGGGGTCGTTGATTTTACACTTTAGGGTAACACTCAAGCAAATGACCAAAGACTCTCAGATTCGCTGCTTTCAACAGGTTTTACTGGCAGCAAGGTCTGAACTTCTTTGCCTCCTGAGTTACACAATCAGTGTTGGAATATCCCACTGCACATGTAGTCACACTGGACACTACATGGTCTTGTTTTTATTAGCCCTCAACGCAGCTGTGACCTGCTTTCAATTAGTTACAGGTTTGGTTTCCTTTTCATCAAATCTTCTTACAAGTACGTCAGAATTATCTGCTCTCATGCAGACATACGTTGAGCAATGGTTTAACAAAATTTTCTATCAAACCATAAAGGAAAACTGGATTTAAACTGAACATAGTAGTGTTGGATGCAAGTTAAGGAAACACAAGTATAAGTGTGACTATGGAGGACATCTCCTTCAATGTTCACAATTACCAAAGTGAATAACTACAGGCATTTCTCTCAGTCACCCGATTGTTAGGTGCAGAGATGCCAAACCAACCAACAGTAAGCACAAAGGCCTTCACAGGTTCTTTTTACTCTACTCTTTGGATAGCCTCCCCAGCTGCATAAGCTCCATAGTGGAAATATTTCTGGCATTAGCGGCTGCTCTTTCAGAGGATGGAGGAGGTGGTGGAGCTGTAGCTCTCTGGGGCTGGAAGACCTGAGGAGCATGAAGAAGCCATGGGACAATTTGTTGTTCTATCTGCAGAACAAGATCTACACTACAAGATCTCACCACTACATATTTCAAATACAATGATGGTTTCTACAGACAAAAACATGGCTGTGCCATGGGCTCCCCTGTGTCACCTATTGTAGCCAACCTTTACATGGAGGAAGTGGAAAGAAAGGCTCTTGGCTCTTTTAAAGGGAGAGTACCCAGCCACTGGTACAGATATGTAGACGACACCTGGGTCAAAATCAAGACACAAGAAGTGGAATCCTTCACTGCGCACATTAACGCTGTGGATAAAAACATCAAGTTCACCAGGGAAGACACAAAGGATAACTGTTTACCTTTCCTGGACTGCGCTGTGCACATTGAAGAGAATGACAACCTCAACATCGAAGTTTACCGGAAGCCCACACACACGGACCAGTACCTCCTCTTTGACTCCCATCACCCTCTGGAACACAAACTTGCGGTTATCAGGACCCTACACCACCGGGCAGAACATGTTCCCTCTAAGCCTGAAGGGGAAAAGAAGGAACACACACGTGTAAAGGAAGCACTTAAAACATGCGGTTATCCTAATTGGGCGTTTATAAAGTCAGCAAAGATGCACAGAAAAGAAGAGCAGACACCAGCGAGGGAGGATAAGAAAGACAGACGCAACAAGTGTCTGTGAAGGTTCTCAGTCATCCAGGTCATCGTAGTCAAAGGAGCTTGCAAAGAAGAGCGTCTGGACTTCTTTAAGTTGCTTCAAGACGTTTCACCTCTCATCCGAGAAGCTTCTTCAGTTCTAAGGTCAAATGGCCGAGAGTCCCAGATTTAAACACAAGACTCAGCAGTTCATCTGCATCTAAAGGACAAAGGTCAGTCTTTCGAGGATGCCAATGTTCACATTTTGGACAGAGAGGACAGATGGTTTGAAAGAGGAGTGAAAGAGGCCATCTATGTCCACTGTGAGCGACCATCTTTGAACAGAGGTGGTGTCTGCCATCTATAATCCAGTTTTGAGATCCCTTCCCAGACTCCTTAACGCCCACTCACACCCTCGGCCATCTGACCTCAGGAAATCACATGACAGGGTGGGGCCAGGTTTCACAATCAGCTCACCCGAAACCCTGGCTGATTGTGACCCACACCCGTTTTCACACCTTGGCTCCTGTGATTAGGTAGAAGATCATCAGGGGGTCCTTTGTCCCTCTTTGGGGGAAACTCCCACTGGGTTTAAATCTGGGACTCTCCACCATTTGACCGTTAGAACTGAAGAAGCTTCTCGGATGAGAGGTGAAACGTCTTCAAGCAACTCAAAGAAGTCCAGAATCTTTTCTTTCCAAGCTCCTTAGAAAACAAGATCTACAGTCTCACCCAGAGTCTTGGGCGCTTCACGTCCTGCTATCTCATCTTGGATGTAATTGGCCAAACTCTCCATAAAAATTGACCGGGGCGCAGTATCTCCCCAGGTTAATTTAGCAGCTAGAACACAGAACTCTGAGATAAAGTGGCACACAGACTGATTACCCTGATGTAAATGAAGTAACTGTGACTCCACCTATACTTCATTAAAAGGGGGGAACAAAGGTTTTCTTTAACTCCTCCACAAACAAGGCTTAATTACTGCAGGCATTAAACTTGCCATTGTAAAGGGCTGCTGTCCACTCCTGGACCAGACACAAAAGAGCTTAACATTGCAACCTTGGCATGGGAGGTGGAGTATTTACAAGGCTGACATTCAAAAAGCATATCCAGAGTGACAAGTAACCTTCCATTCCACTTATCTAGCAGTGCAATCCGGAGTTCCTCGCTCAACGCTGTGGATTGACACTGCAATGTGGTGATGGATGCAGAAAGCTGGATGATCGTCTGAGCGAGGGATTCCAGCTCAGTGCTCTGTCGATCTACCACATCACGGAGATACAACACTTCGGCTTTTAATTGTTCGAATTCTGCTGGGTCTATGTGCGGCTCAGACATCCTGTCACAATCGGGAGGATGCCCACGGATTATTAATTTTAAATTGGTGCGCCCGTTTAGCGATAAACTAGCTAGACCCAAACTCGGCAAAGGCTAGTGATGGGTTGGTAGAGGCACACAGGGACTTTAGTAACACCCAGTGCACTGTGTTATGAGTGATCCACGGACAGGAAGGATGAATGAACAACTCTGGTTAACAGCACCTAAAGCAAGCAGCGGCTGATGGTGTTGAGGGTTTAGGAGCTTCTGGCATAAGGGAAACAATGTCTGAATGGAGAACAGGTGGGTGATCTCCCTTTAAAAGCCAATCCTCATGGTCACCTCACCACTACTTTACATCAGGACGTCCAGGTTAATGTTAAATTCCCCAACTTCAATGAATGTGTCTTATGAATGCTGAATATGTATATTCCTAAACACAAGAGATGTAACACAGACAGATGCTTGACTAAAAGCTTTATTGCTGCATAAAACAAGTGAAAAAAAATGAAAAACAGAAGAAAGAACAGTTTTCAAAAATCAACGCTGTAGTAACACAACCAGTCTGCTCTTGTTAAAGACACAAGGTCTTAAAAGACAATGCAGTTTTTGTTGATTTGTCATTTTGATGTTTAGGTTGGGTGCTACAATGAGAGAAAAAATTTAATGCTTCAAAATGAAATAAAGAAATTGGAGCAAGCAAAACACAAACACTATTGTACATCAGTTTGTGTTTTTATAGGAATTTCATGCTTCAGTCTCAGCCCAGGTGTCTTGAGATTTTCCTGGCACAGATAGATGGCCGATGTGAGTCACACTGCACATCATCCCAACACTTGGAACCTAAGAAAGTACAAGTGCAGAAATCAGTAAATTTATTTATTTTTTATTTTTTATAAGTCATTCATATATTAAGCATTCATATTAAATGTTGTACTCTGAATTACCACTATAATTTATCTGCAGACAGTGCTGATTGCCACAGCCATTATTAGGCTCTCCTGGGCACCAGTGTGTATAGCTGAAACAGCTCCCATCAGTCCACAACCAAACATGTTTCTAGAAGACAGAAGTTGATAGCATTATTTCAGGCAGGCCAAAAGAGTCTGCCTAACCAAAGTCTTGTGAAACAGAAAAAAAATTGTAATGATTGAATAAAAGTACCCCAGATGCATTAGTTCCTCCAATCCAAGTAGTTTTGTAGCCATAAGGGCCAGTCAGCTTCTGAATCAGATGGTACTCGCTGCTGCTGTGCACAGATGCAAGGTGGGCCCCCATGGACCTGCAGTTTCTCTTCAATGGCAAGAGACAGAGAGAGCAAATGTGTTTTAAGATGTTTTTCTCAAGTACTGAAGGCAACACAATTAAGAGAAACTTACCTCAGCGTGAGCCCAGTTCATGGCTGTTGGAATATAGACAAAGCAGCGACGTCTGAACCGAGTCCAACCACGAGGACAACAAGAGGACATGTTGACCTGGTCACTTATTCCTGAAGGAAAATAGATAGTTTTATATGTGACTCCAGCTGAAATCGTATTTTACATTATTTTAGATAATGACAAATACAATGAAAGAAGAAAACAGGACATTTTTACTCCTTCACAGTTATAAAGTGTAATTATATGTATGCAAGTGTCATTTTTTCATAATTATTAATCATATAATTCTAGTTATTACAGTAATACCTAATCTGTTTATACCCCTATTTTGAATAAAGTTTAGAAAGTCCTTTTACAAACAATCAAAATCAAGAAAGATGGTAAATTTAAGAATGAGGTTAAAAGGTGAGGTTGAACAAAGTAACTTGCAAACACAATTTCAAAACACAAATTGTCATTAAAATGTATAAATATAAATAAAGAATAAAGTAATAATAGTAATAAAATAAATAACAAAGATAATCTTGCTCATATATAATTCTTTTCTATATTATATGTTGGGTTTTTTGTCCTTTCTCTTCTTAAAATATATCATCTGTATTATAAATGAGAAGCACATCATGCAAAACACAGGTGTGTTTTTTTTTCTTGTCTTTAGACATGTGATTAGTTTTGGTTAAAATCAGTAAAATGTCCACTGACCTGTTGGAATTAAATCCCCTGCACCACTGCTGTCAACTTTATCTGTAAGAACTAAACAATTTAAAACATTAAATGGTGACTTATTATGTAAAGAGGTACAAAATGACATATACTTACATCCTTTACAGCAATACTCACAAGCAGCAGGGGTCAGAACCATCACTGCACAAAGAAGTACAGACACAAGCAGCAGCTTCATGGTGCCTCTGTGTAAAACAGAAGAATCGAATTACTGTCAATTCTTTAAAAAAAGGAGAAAAGATCATTAAAGAGTTTGTACCAGACCTTCTGTAGATGGTCTTCTCTCTTTTCTGAGTCAGCCAGTAGCTTTAGTCTTCACCGTGGAGGTTAAGAACATCTCTGGTACCAGTGTTTATATACTCTTATAGTTACATAGTTGCCAAATCAGGAAATAACAACTTCTTTCTCAACCAAATAAAAAATAATTGCCTCTTCCCTAATTTGATTTCATGCTGACTTAATTTCACATATTAACTGATGGTTGACAGAAAGGTTCCAAAGAGTCCAACGACAGAACACCTTATAAAGCTTTCTTGTTTCACAGGAAAAGTCACAGTGTTAAAGAGAAACTCTGTTGAAGGAGATTAAAACACATTGTAATTATTGACATTATCAATGTTTTTAGAGTTCTGATATATAATTCAACTTCTTCTTCCTGTTTAAAAGTCAAAAAATGTATTGCCACCCTTTGATATCATCATTGTGACTGAAAATATTGTTGCTTTTATATATAAATTGGTAAATAAAAGTTCATCATGTTCATGTTCACCTAATCCCCTGCTCTACATGGTGTTCTTCACTTTTTGGAGCCAACATCTAAACTGGGTCCAATAGACCCACAAAACCTTTACCTTTAACTTCTGCTACAATCTTCCCCTACAGTCTTGCAGCGTTCAAACCTTCCCGGGATATCAGCCACTGCACGTTCCTGTGCAGGAAGCTGAGGTTGCAGTGCAATTTGTACAGCATCACCTGTGCTGTGGTCAGAGGATATGGTAGTAAACCAAGTGGGCCCTCTGCTGCACAATATTTCTCTGCTGCACATTGGAACATAATTGTTGCTCTGCTGAGTGGAGGTCTCTGGTCCCACAGTACACTGAAGGTCAAAGGGTTTGATTATCATACCTCAAGTGCATGTCTAAGAAAATATCATATTAACTTTATCTACCAGAAGCATCTTGGCACAGTGGTTTGCACTACTGCCTTATGTCCCTGTGGGGAAAAAAAGAAAACAACCAAGAACAAATCATAGGTTTGATATGCTCTTCTTGGCAAACTGTATGGTGAAAAAAAGAGATCTCCTTAGGACAAGAATTTTTTTTTTTCTCCATAGCTCCCTATCACTAGCCACACAACTTTATTTACATCAACAATAAGTCACTGTGCTGTGTTGGAGGTTTGACTTTTGACTCTTACAAATTTGCCAAACTAACAAATATTACAACTAAGCATATTTTGTCTTTATGTAGGACCCTGCTAATGTTTGGGTCAAAGACACATTTTTTGCCACTGTACATCACCACAGTGGATTGTAAATCAAACAATCAATATGTGACTGAAGTGCAGACTTTCAGCTTTAACTAAAGAGGTTTTACATACATTTTGCATGACCTATTTAACAATCAGAACCATTTTTATACACAGTCACCATTTTCAAAAATTCAAATTTCACCCCATTCTCACTCGTAACATCCTGATGATTTGTCACATCCGGCTGCGTTCCTGAGGAACGCAAAAGATGACCTTCAGCATTCTTATGATGCGCGCCAGGTTATGGGTGAAATACAGAAGAAAGACGGTCTCATGATAATATACGTTCCAGCTATGCATTCCGGCCCGAACCCTAACCATATCCCTACTCCAAACCATAACTTTATCCCCAACTTTATCCAGCACTTTAATGACGTTAAATAGTGTTTTCCAAAGCGACTTAAGGAAAATGAACAAACATGTGTAGATTGATTCCAAACGGTTCTCATGTTTCCTCATTTTTTTCCGACCTCGTCATTTAGGGTGCCCGGAAGCATTATATGTTGACGATTTGTCACCTAGCATAAAATGTTACGCTTTGGGAGTGAGAACGTCTTGCAAATTTAATGGGACGCTTGACTGATAAAAATGGCCAGATGAGGCCTACTCCCTTATTCTTTCATGACAAATGAACTAGACATATCTGAAGTTGGTTCAGTGTGCTGCATTTGTATTTTTTGACTTGTTACTTCAATTTTATTATGATTTATTATTTCAGTTAGGAGAATATCATAAATATGAGAACTAAATTTCTCAGGCAATATTAAGTCTTTGTCTTATAAATGAATGAATAAAACTATCAAGTGAAAAGGAGAACTGTTGTGTACATAAAAGCGATGATGAAATTAATTTCCCTTTGTCAAACAAAACAGAAGTTACAAAACTCCATATTGTCTAGACAGATATTGTACAACCCCAGTTCCAAAGAAGTTTCAATGCTGAATAAAATGTAAGTAAATAAATAAATAAACAAAATGAAATAACTGATTGATTTTCAAACTGATAAACCCAGATTTTATCCATAACTGAGGACAGAAAACATACAAACATGGGGCCAAAGCTGATTTAAAATGACAGGCAAAATTGCAAAATTATTGTTTTGTGGTCCGACAAATTCAAGTTGTTTTTGGAAAACAAGGAAAGATGTCTTTTCGGTCCATCCAACACCAACAGATTGCTTCTCAGACTGTCAAGGAGATCAGTGATGCCATGAGTTGTAGGGTACATCATGGTACCCCATTTGTAACAGGTTCAACACAGACAGCCAAACAAACATTCACGCTCACATTCATCCCTATGGCTAATTTAGATGTATCCTAACATGGATATCTTTAAACTGTGGAAAGAAGCCAAGGTGCCCAGAATGAGCACAGATAAAGGAAGAACATGCCAAGTCCACACAGAAATGCCCCAGTTATATGCTGGATTCTTCCTGCTGTGAGGCAATAATGCAAATCACCACCACAATACTGTACTGCGCAGCTATAAAACACCATGTAATTCTGTTCTTAAAAATTAATTCAGATCAAAGTATTGATAAAAAAATATCTATTCCTTAATCAAAAATTCAACCAATTAAATTACTACTTCCTTTTTTCAACATGACTAGGGAAATGGTTCCTGCTTCTCATTATCAACTACATCAAAAATTCTCCAGAGAAAATATAGATGTCATATTTTCCCTAAGGAGAAAGGAGATTTGGGAGATGGAGTCCAATACCTCTGAAATCCAGAGGCCTGGCCTACTCTATTTCTTGAAGAACAAGTAAGACAGACTCTTATGAATGTATTGTGTATATTTAGTGATCTGGAGTGACCCCAGCATTTTCTATAACAGTTTCATATTCATCAGTGCTGATTGTTGATAATTACTGGGCTGATGTTTGCTTGCTTGTTTGCTTGCTTGGCTGCTTTTGTGTCTACAGATATGTGTGGCATTCTTCCATGTCACCACCAAGTACCTGCAGGGAACATTTAGATCATCCTTAGGCAAGTGTTGTCATCAACTGCTTACACTGTACCATTCCAGAAGGACAGTCAAGAACTCTGGGGTTTGCCCAACCAAGTATTATGTGGACTTCGAGAGGACATTTGACCTTGTCCCTTGGAGTATTCTGTGGGAGGGGTTTTGGAAGTATGAGGTGTCTGGCCCATTGCTATGAGCCATTTCATCCTTATACAAGCCTTGCAGAGCTTGGCTGTCCAGCTGGAAATAAGCCAGACTCATTCCCTGTGGGTGCTGGACTCTGCCAGGACTACTGGTTGTAATTTTTATAGAT
Organism: Oreochromis aureus; assembly: GCF_013358895.1. NCBI lineage: Eukaryota > Metazoa > Chordata > Actinopteri > Cichliformes > Cichlidae > Oreochromis > Oreochromis aureus. Next base: position 50,487,886 of record NC_052944.1, on the reverse strand, counting down.
CGATGTCGTGGAGTTTGATGTGGCTCGGCTGCAGGGGAGGGGTGGAGCACCAGGTTCAGGGTGTGGTGTCAGGGAAGGGTGGATTTCGCAGCCGGTGAACATCATCTAATCATGCTTTCCCTATTTCAGTAGCTGCCGGGCCGGAGAGGAGGATGGAGTGGCTGGAGCAGAGAGCAGGAGCAGTGACCACCGCAAAGTGCCAAATGAAAAGTGACAGCACAGAGTCATTGTGAACAGAAAAATAAGCTAAAAACTGAGCCATGTCGGGTCTGTTAGGTTTATATTGTGGATTGTCATTTATGCTTAAAAATATATACTCATATATTCTTAGAGTTATATAATCGATTGCATATTGATAGGATGTCTGATCCTTAGCAGTCTGCAAAGACTCTGTGTGCCTCCCAGAGCACTCTTGCATACACACACTTCTGGGAGGGTTGGATGGGGTTAGACCACCTTCGTGTACGCCAGGAGGCTGGATGATGCTGTGGCCAGGTGGCTACAACCTGCCCCCACACAAGGGGAGGTGCTGCAGTGATGTGGTATTTGAGCAGTACGTGGAGGGGCTCTTAGTCAGGATGGCATAGTGGGTCTGCTGCCAGTGGCCAGTGACCCTCAAAGCGGTGGTGACTCTAGCCTAGGACAACAGGAATGGCTGTGGGAACAAGCAGTAACGGGCTGACTGGTCCTGGTCACCCCGCAGCGGCGGCCCCTGGCACCGCCTCAACCAGTCCATCCTGTGGCCGTGGAGAAGAGGCCATTCCATCCCACTAACCCCTTTTCTTCTGGGCTTTTTCCAAAGGTCCTGGCCATTATACAGGGAGTGCAGAATTATTAGGCAAATGAGTATTTTGTCCACATCATCCTCTTCATGCATGTTGTCTTACTCCAAGCTGTATAGGCTCGAAAGCCTACTACCAATTAAGCATATTAGGTGATGTGCATCTCTGTAATGAGAAGGGGTGTGGTCTAATGACATCAACACCCTATATCAGGTGTGCATAATTATTAGGCAACTTCCTTTCCTTTGGCAAAATGGGTCAAAAGAAGGACTTGACAGGCTCAGAAAAGTCAAAAATAGTGCGATATCTTGCAGAGGGATGCAGCAGTCTTAAAATTGCGAAGCTTCTGAAGCGTGATCATCGAACAATCAAGCGTTTCATTCAAAATAGTCAACAGAGTCGCAAGAAGCGTGTGAAAAAACCAAGGCGCAAAATAACTGCCCATGAACTGAGAAAAGTCAAGCGTGCAGCTGCCAAGATGCCACTTGCCACCAGTTTGGCCATATTTCAGAGCTGCAACATCACTGGAGTGCCCAAAAGCACAAGGTGTGCAATACTCAGAGACATGGCCAAATTTGGTTTTGGATCCTCTTTCATTAACTGGTTAAAAATATTATATAATTCCCCAACAGCTTGTGTCAAAACAAATGACCAAACATCCTCCAGCTTCTATCTCCTGAGGGGCACCAGGCAGGGATGCCCCCTCTCCCCTTCACTGTTTGCAATTTTTATTGAACCACTAGCAGCAGCAATTAGACAGAATTCAGAAATTAAGGGCATAAAATGCAAGAACGTGGAACATAAAATCAGCCTTTATGTGGATGATGTGTTACTTTTTCTCTAAAACTCACAAACCAATATATCTGGGGTCATTGAATTGATAAACTCTTTTGCAAGAATATCAGATTACTCAATTAATTGGTCAAAATCTACAGTCCTTCCAATTAATTGCTCCTTCCATAATTCTTCTTCTACACCACTGCAATCAGGAAATATAAAATATTTAGGTATTAATGTTTCTCCCAAGCTTTCAGATCTAACTAAATTAAACCATATCCCACTTTTAAAGAAGGTAGAAGGTGATCTGGCTAGATGGAAATGTCTACCCATATCACTTATGGGAAGGGTTGCCGCTATAAAAATGATGGTCTTACCAAAAATAAATGATTTAGTCTCAATGATCCCAACTAAACCGCCACAAGATTGGTTCAGATCTCTAGATTCATGTATGTCCAAATTCCTTTGGAAAAATAAACCCCCACATATAAGCTTAAAAACACTACAAAAGACCAAGGATAAAGGAGGATTAGAACTACCTAACTTTCAGCACTACTTCTTAGCCAACAGGCTTCAGTTTATCTCAGGATGGCTAAATAATACCTTCTTAGAAGAACCTTGGCTAGATGTAGAACAAGCACTTTGCAATAATCTAGAGATTTCAGACCTACCATTTATCAGCTCAAACATCCAACGACATGAATGCTTCAAAAGCGTCAACATCAGCTCTTCTCTGACAGCATGGTGGGAGTTTCTGAAGTTGACAGAGTCTTCATTAATCCCATGCAAACGTACACCTATCTGGAACAATCCTGACATATTACAAAACAATAATATGATAAACTTTCCAGATTGGAGTGGTAAAGGAATCAAATATTTAGAGCATATATTAGAAGAAACGGAATTTATTCCATTTGACAGACTAGTTACACAATATGGGATCAACAAGAAAAGATTTTTAGAATATCAACAAATTACATCCATATTAAAAAAGAAATTTAAACCGGGTCAAATTGAACTACAAACACCACCAAGTGTGGTACAATTTCTTACTCTTAAAACCCCCAAATTACTCTCCAAAATATACAGAATGCTTTCTAAAACAGATGAATCAATATCACTTCCTATTGCAAACTGGGAAGCGGATTTATCAGTTAACTTTGACCAAAACTTCTGGTCTCAGATTTGCTTAAAAACCTTTCATTTAATTAGAAATCCCAGTCTTCAATTAATTCAATACAAAATACTACATAGAGTGCACTATACAGGTCATCGGATGTTCAAGATGGGCTTTACGTCTACCAACAACTGCTCACACTGCCAAACCAATTCACCGGACAATTATATCCACGCTCTTTGGTTCTGTCCACCAGTTCAGAAGTTTTGGTGTGAGATATGTGAAGACTTATCAAAGTGTCTGAAATGTAACATTCCAACTTCTCCTTTAGTGTGTTTGTTGGGCAGCTTAGATTATGTCACTACAGAAAAGAATATAGCCCATATGGTTTTCACTGCCCTATGCATAGCCAAGAAAACAGTCCTCATGAACTGGAAAAATAAAAATAATCTTAATTCTAACCAATATAGAAATTATCTGTTAGATAGTCTTGATATAGCCTCTGCCACCACATCAGATCAATTGCTCTGGGCTCCATTGATCAGCTCCATCACCTAGCGGGGGTGGGGGGGTCATAGTTTGGTCCCACCTTCACTGTTGTGATTGGTGTGGGGGCAGGGACAGGCTTAGGGCGTGGGGGGGTTCCCCAGGAGCATCTTCCTTGGAGGGCTCAACCCGGGGTTGTGGTCATGGCCTATTAAGGGCTCTGTTGGCTCTTAGGTGATGGTTTCCTCGTGGCTGCGTGCAGCGGGGCTAGGGGAGGGTCTGTGCTGACGGACGTGGGTTACTGAGCTGGTAGCCTGGCTGCCCCTGGGTGGGTTTGGGGGCTTGGGTCCCGGTTGGTATGTTGCCGGGGTTGTGGGCGGGTGGGTGTATGGGGGCCCAGCCCTGGCGCAGGGTTCCGCTGGCTCATCGAGCCACCTGGGGGGGGCTCTTCAACTGGTGGGGGAGGCTGTTACATCTTGCAGGAGGTCTCCTCTCTTCAGGAACTCACTCTGCAGGACGGGGAGATATAGGAGAGGTGGAGGAAGATCTCAGCCTGGGCGTCTATTGTCTTGTGTAGTCTGGAAGATGAGTGGATGACAGGGTGGGTACAGCTTTCTCTGTGGTGGGGTCGGGTGGGCTGTCCTGGGCTCTGTGGGGCCGGGCGGCGCTGCTTCACTGGGCCCCGGTCCGGATGGGCCTGGGCCCCCCTTTCCCTGGCGGGTTGCAGAGTATGCGGGTGCCTACTGGGGTCAGCGGGGGAGCTGGCCCCAGGGAGGGGTCACTTGCCCCTCCCTTCCTTCCCTCCCCATCTCCAGCTGCCTCCCTCTTCCCGCTCCACCACAATCACCCACACATGCAGAGCCTTGGGGTAAAGGTGTGTCACCAGGGTGCAGGGAGGCATCCCCCCCCCTCTGTCCCCTTCTGGCTGCCTGTGCCTCAATTTTATCCCACAACTTAGACATTCACATTACTCACACTCTCATTACACATACATATAGGATCTTGGGGGTGGGCAAGCTACACAGTACCCAAAAGACCATCAGGGTGCACAACCTCACCCCTGGCGCCATTGCCCACCTCTCAATTTTAAATACACGTAGACATCAAGGGCTATCAGGAGGGGCTATGCGCTTACCTGCTGCTCTGGCAGGTAGCTCCATGCCCTCCTGGGTTTTAAATGCACCTTAGAACACACATGCATCAACACTACATTTGAGCGGGCGGAGGGAGGTTTGGAGTCTTCACACACCCCCGTTCTCTGCAGCCTGTTGGAGCGGGGGGGCTAGGATGAGGAGTTGGCCGTCCGATTGGGATCTGGAATGTGGGGCCTCCCTGCTGCTGCCGAGCCGGGGCAGTATGCGTCTCTCCACCCCAGGGAAAAGGGTAACACCACCTGGGTCTGGGTGCAGTTTCCCCCTCTAGGGGCAAGGGTACCTAGACCTGGGGCTTAGAGTACGCTTGGGGAGTGTGACTGTGTGTACAGTGTCTCTTTATGTCTGTCTCCACGTTGGGTGAGTGTTGAGTAATTGCTTATGAGAGCATGAGGGTGGGAATGGATGTTTGTATCTGTGTGTGCCTGTATGTCTGTGTCTATATGTCAGGTTGGGTATCAGACGCCACCTCTCTAGGGACATCTCAGGCCCTCCAAGGTATGGAGGCCTATCTCCCCCCCACCACTTCCCCTGCCAGTGGCAGACGCCCTCAGTCATCGGTGCGTTGGTGGTTCTTTGTGACTGGGGATGGGCATCCAGGTACACACCGGCTCACTCCTTGGTGGCTGCTTGTCGGGGCCTGGAGCCTGGGTCTTGTTTGGGCCACTTCGGGGGTGGGGTACCCTCGGCTTCTCGGCCTGGGGCTCGGTCACTCTGGCACAGCTGGCTGCCGGCAGAGCTCACAGGAACGTCACTGCAACCCCCCCCCCGACTTCTCCGCGGCTGCTGAGTGACCCCTCGTCTGGGGCTCTCCTCAGCTCTTTCTGGGATAGTGGCGCGGCTGTCCCTCTGTTGGTCTTCCTTGGTCTCTTGTGTTCTGGGAGCCTCTGGATGTCTGGAGCCTTGATCTCCTCCATACCTGCTTCATGCCCTGGAGGACGGGGCTGTGGCTCCCCACACCCTCTAGCAGATCATTACATGAAGGAACCTTTTAAATACAAGCACGCTCATGCTCACAGGTGTACACACGGGGACTCACACACACAAACTACACCCTTTTTGGCTCCTACCTCAAAGCACACTGTGTGCTGTCGATCCTACGTGCTGCACAATAATCTTTAGTTTTTACTGTTATATTCCCATAGATCATCGTGATGTTGTTTATTATGTTGCTCTTTTTTTTCTTATGCTGGTTTTCTCTTTTTTCTTTCTCAACAGGTGATCCAGGTGAGTGATATATGTATTTTTTGTCTGCTTCTTTTGTTGGTTTTTGTTTTTTGCCCTTTATCCCCGTCCCTCTTCCCCACTGTTTTTCTTTCCTGTTCTTTCTCCCCTTTCTTTTCCCCAGTCAAGTCGGTCCCGTATTTAACAAGTGAAAATAAAATAAACAATAAAAGGTGAATCAAATAGACCATTACGGCAAGGCTGGGATGGTCCATTTGGTAAAGTAAATCCGTTGGGCATCTTTCTTCGCCTTTGGACAATAATTCTGATGGCAAAAGAACCAAACGGGACAGGTTAAAAAAGAAAAAAGAAAAGAAAAAAAAAAGAATTAAAAAATAAGTGTAGTGCAGGTCAATGATGATTTTTAGTGCTACTATCATCTAGTTTTAATTCTGGTTCTGTCTTGGTTAAGTCCTAAGTATTCCTGATTTTGAACTGCTGTAGTCCTGTTTTAATTCCGGATCAGTTCTGGGTCTGGTTGAATTGGGGTTTAGTCCGCGTGTCTTCATACAGCCCTGATTTTGTTCTGCCTTGCTGCTTAATTAAAAAACTAGTTTAAGGTGTCCTGCATATGTGATATATATTTTTTCCGATATGAAGTCATTCTTTTTTGAACAAAACTCAAAACACAGCCTAATAAAACTTACAGTCATTTCTGAATCAAATGATAACAGCGCCAAAGACAGATGGGAGATTAGCCTCAGTCACATAAAAACAGAATTCAGACTTTCTCTCTCACACACAGAGAGTGAGAAAGAAAACAATGGTAATCATGACAGTCAGAACAAAAGTATTTTATCAAGCCAGTTGCTCAAAAAATATGATGAGTTTCCCACACACCAGCAATAGCATGACCGCCATTATTTCTTTTCTTTTTTTTTCAGCTAGATGGACTTTGTTGTCTGAATTCTGAACATTGATTTATGTGTTATCCCTAGTAATCTCAGAGATGCAGTTTTATTTATATCGTGCCAATTCACAACAGCAGTCGCCTCAAGACTAACAAAGAATTTTGGGACTCCTGATGGCAAAATGGGGTCCATTGTGTACCTGAATTGTCCGGTGACCAGTGATGAGCGTAACGCATTACAGAATAACCTGTTACTGTAATCACATGACATTTTTCTGTGTAATGAGTTACTGTACTAAATTCAGGGTTGAGTTACAATTATGTCTGTGCTTGCGTTACAAACGCTCTTCAGTTATCTGCACACCAGGCAGCGAATAATGATTATGAGAATATTTTGGTTTTTGTGTGAAAGGAGGAAAATGGTGGAGCAGTCTACAGCAGAAATATAGATGCTTTTTAAAATTTTATTGCACAAAAGGACAAGAGCTCAATGGTAAAATGCAAACAGACTTCATCTGGTGAGATAGCAGAGGGCTGTTCAGTGACTCTGGCCTGCAGCAGTGATGCTAACCCAGCAGCTAATTATGATTCAGCAAAAGAATCACGAGTAGAACTTCAACATCATCATCATCATCATCATCATCCATTGACTTCTTTTGAAAATCTTTAATGTATTTTTTTTAAATACATGAGCACAGAAACTACAGAATATTTGTAAGTGAAAAGTTTTCATATGAGAAACTGGCAGGCATTTTAAAAGAGAGCTGATGAAATGGCTTCATATCTAATGTTGACTCCTTTTGAATGTTTATCAAGACCTTATCATATATATTTAAATTACAATATATGTTCATAACATCACTTTATTGCATTTTCAGTGGGCTGAAGACTGCTTCTGTTAGCTGTGATAATTTATCTTGTTCATTCTGTCTGAACTTCTGCCATTGGACATTTGTATGGTTAAAACATGAATCCATCCTGTTTGTTGAAATGTGTATTTTATTGTCTTATCAGAAGGGCATTAAAACACCAATCAGAGGCTGCAGAGAGGCCAGACAACGGAGCACAGGTGAGTGATGAGAGTTCAGTTATTCCAGTCAAAACATCCTAAAACATAATGTTCAGACTTCAAAGTCACCAATTAGCTCAACCCATCACACAGACTGATTACATCCATTGTATCAATGTTCACCCATATTATTCATCTTGTACTTCCACATTCTGGCTTTTCTGCATTAACTTATGAGCAAAATCAAGACACCTTGAGGTAGTAACAGATGTTTAACTGTAAGAGGGGAGGAGGGAAGAAAGTTTTATGATTTTAACAGTTTTATTTTATTAGTTCCATTTGCAAAAAGTCAAAAAGCCCTAAAAAATGTTCATCCATGTGTTTGACAGACGGATGAAATTCAATATGCTGCTGTACAATTTGCTACCACCCGGCCAGACGTTGCTAACTCCAACTTCAGCTCACCTGAGCGTGACAGATACCAGGAAGACAGTGTTATATACTCCACCATGAATGTCAGAAGTGCTAGAAGGTGAGCAGCTCTTCACACAGGATAACTGCACCTCAAGTTTAATGTTTTAATACTTCGTGTACAATAGTAGTATCATTTTATTGTTTACTTCACAGATCAAAACACAAAGCTGCCGTGGAGGATGCCTCTGCACTGTACAGCACAGCTCATTAATAACCGAGTACTTTGCTGTATGTATGATCAATTTTGAAATGTCTCTTTATATTTTCAATGTTAATTTCTGTTGCTTTATCTCACCAGTAGTCAGTTGGAACACGGATTTTATTTCCCAGACTAACTGTGTGACAATTCAGCTTAACTGTTGTTTAAATATCTTCTTTAAAGTTCAAAGAGACAGATTAGTGATCTCTGGTGCCACCTTGTGACCAAAATACTTTGTGCTCAACAAAAAAAGTAAAGTTGTGGCTGTCTCAGGTTTTCCAGATAATAAAGAAATGGTAAATTCTTTAATTGGTATTTTATTGCCCAACCTGTCCTGTATTTATAAAATTTCTGTGTACAGTAATGTTAGCAGAAAATTGCCATTTTTGGTGACCCATTGTAAAAGCTTAATTTTTTTATAGTCAATATTGAAAAAAGTGAGGAATGTTTTCTGTTATTTAATGTTCTATATGTATTTAATAACTACTTAGTTGTATTATGAATAGTAATTGAAGTGGTATTTATCAATAGTGTAAGTAAACAGCAGCAGATCAGTGATCAGTTTGTATTTATCAATAAAAAAGGAAAAAGGGGGATGTCATGATATGCATGAATATTTGTTGAATCAGATGCAGTTCATGTGGAAGCCAGAGGGGGGAGATGTTTTGCAAATAATGAAAGTTATGGCAGAAACCTGAGAACGCGGGGTCATGTCTGCTCCATAAAGCCATATCGTAACATCAGTAAAGAGTGACTTACACTTCTGGCCCATGTGTAATAAACCAAATGCTGGGGTTGTCGATTTTACACTTTAGGGTAACACTCAAGCAAATGACCAAAGACTCTCAGAATCGCTGCTTTCAACAGGTTTTACTGGCAGCAAGGACTGAACCATACAACATCTTTGCATCCTGGGTTACACAATCAGTGTTGGAATATCCCACTGCACGTGTAGTCACACTGGACACTACATGGTCTTATTTTTATTAGCCCTCAACGCAGCTGTGACCTGCTTTCAATTAGTTACAGGCTCGGTTTCCTTTTCATCAAGTCTTCTTACAAGTACATCAGAATTATCTGCTCTCATGCAGACATACGTTGAGCAATGGTTTAACAAAAGTTTCCCTCAAACCATAAAGGAAAACTGGATTTAAACTGAACATAGTAGTGTTGGATGCAAGTTAAGGAAATACGAGTATAAGTGTGACTATGGAGGACATCTCCTTCAATGTTCACAATTACCAAAGTGAATAACTACAGGCATTTCTCTCAGTCACCCGACTGTTAGGTGCAGAGATGTCAAACCAACCAACAGTAAGCACAAAGGCCTTCACAGCTTCTTTTTACTCTACTCTTTGGATAGCCTCCCCAGCTGCATAAGCTCCATAGTGGAAATATTATTGGCCAACCTCTCCATAAAAATTGACCAGGGCGCAGTATCTCCCCAGGTTAATTTAGCAGCTAGAGCACAGAACTGTGAGATAAAGTGGCACACGGACTGATTACCCTGATGTAAATGAAGTAACTGTGACTCCACCTATACCTCATTAAAAGGGGGGAACAAAGGTTTTCTCTAACTCCTCCACAAACAAGGCTTAATTACTGCAGGCATGAAACTTGCCATTGTAAAGGGCTGCTGTCCACTCCTGGACCAGACAAGAGGGGGGTTAACATTGCAACCTTAGCGTGGGAGGTGGAGTATTTACAAGGCTGACATTCAAAAAGCATATCCAGAGTGACAAGTAACCTTCCATTCCACTTATCTAGCAGTGCAATCCGGAGTTCCTCGCTCAACGCTGTGGATTGACACTGCAATGTGGTGATGGATGCAGAAAGCTGGATGATCGTCTGAGCGAGGGATTCCAGCTCAGTGCTCTGTCGATCTACCACATCACGGAGATACAACACTTCGGCTTTTAATTGTTCGAATCCTGCTGGGTCTATGTGCGGCTCAGACATCCTGTCACAATCGGGAGGATGCCCACGGATTATTAATATTAAATTGGTGCGCCCGTTTAGCGATAAACTAGCTAGACCCAAAGTCGACAAAGGCTAGCGATGAGTTGGCAGAGGGACACAGGGACTTTACTAACACCCAGTGCACTGTGTTATGAGTGATCCACGGACAGGAAGGATGAATGAACAACTCTGGGTAACAGCACCTAAAGTAAGCAGCGGCTGATGGTGTTGAGAGTTTAGGAGCTTCTGGCATAAGGGAAACAATGTCTGAATGGAGAACAGGTGGGTGATCTCCCTTTAAAAGCCAATCCTCATGGTCACCTCACCACTACTTTACACCAGGACGTCCAGGTTAATGTTAAATTCTCCAACTTCAATGAACGTCTTATGAGTGCTGAATATGTATATTCCTAAACACAAGAGATGTAACACAGACAGATGCTTGACTAAAAGCTTTATTGCTGCATAAAACAAGTGAAAAAAAATGAAAAACAGAAGAAAGAACAGTTTTCTAAAATCAACGCTGTAGTAACACAACCAGTCTGCTCTTGTTAAAGACACAAGGTCTTAAAAGACAATGCAGTTTTTGTTGATTTGTCGTTTGATGTTTTAATTGGGTGCTACAATGAGAGAAAAAATGTAATGCTTGAAAATGAAATAAAGAAATTGGAGCAAGCAAAACACAAACACTATTGTACATCAGTTTGTGTTTTTATAGGAATTTCATGCTTCAGTCTCAGCCCAGGTGTCTTGAGATTTTCCTGGCACAGATAGATGGCAGACGTGAGTCACACTGCAGATCATCCCAACACTTGGAACCTAAGAAAGTACAAGTGCAGAAATCAGTAAATGTGTTTTTATTTTTTTTTATAAGTCATTCATATATTAAGCATTCATATTAAATGTTGTACTGTGAATTACCACTATAATTTATCTGCAGACAATGCTGATTGCCACAGGCATTATTAGGCTCTCCTGGGCACCAGTGTGTATAGCTGAAACAGCTCCCATCAGTCCACGACCAAACATGTTTCTAGAAGACAGAAGTTGATTGCATTATTTCAGGCAGGCCAAAAGATTCTGCCTAACCAAAGTCTTGTGAAACAGAAAAAAATATTGTAATGATTGAATAAAAGTACCCCAGATGCATTAGTTCCTCCAATCCAAGTAGTTTTGTAGCCATAAGGGCCAGTCAGCTTCTGAATCAGATGGTACTCGCTGCTGCTGTGCACAGATGCAAGGTGGGCCCCCATGGACCTGCACTTTCTCTTCAATGGCAAGAGACAGAGAGAGCAAATGTGGTTTAAGATGTTTTTCTCAAGTACTGAAGGCAACACAATTAAGAGAAACTTACCTCAGCGTGAGCCCAGTTCATGGCTGTTGGAATATAGACAAAGCAGCGACGATTGAACCGAGTCCAACCATGAGGACAACAAGAGGACATGTTGACCTGGTCACTTATTCCTGAAGGAAAATAGATAGTTTTATATGTGACTCCAGCTGAAATCGTATTTTACATTATTTTAGATAATGACAAATACAATGAAAGAAGAAAACGGGGCATTTTTACTCCTTCACAGTTATAAAGTGTAATTATATGTATGCAAGTGTCATTTTTTCATAATTATTAATCATATAATTCTAGTTATTACAGTAACACCTAATCTGTTTATACCCCTATTTTGAATAAAGTTTAGAAAGTCCTTTTACAAACAATCAAAATCAAGAAAGATGGTAAATTTAAGAATGAGGTTAAAAGATGAGGTTGAACAAAGTAAGTTGCAAACACAATTTCAAAACACAAATTGTCATTAAAATGTATAAATATAAATAAAGAATAAAGTAATAATAATAATAAAATAAAATAACAAAGATAATCTTGCTCATATAATTCTTTTCTATATTATATGTTGGGTTTTTTGTCCTTTCTCTTCTTAAAATATATCATCTGTATTATAAACGAGAAGCACATCATGCAAAACACAGGTGTGTTTTTTCTTCTTGTCTTTAGACATGTGATTAGTTTTGGTTAAAATCAGTAAAATGTCCACTGACCTGTTGGAATTAAATCCCCTGCACCACTGCTGTCAACTTTATCTGTAAGAACTAAACAATTTAAAACATTAAATGGTGACTTATTATGTAAAGAGGTACAAAATGACATATACTTACATCCTTTACAGCAATACTCACAAGCAGCAGGGGTCAGAACCATCACTGCACAAAGAAGTACAGACACAAGCAGCAGCTTCATGGTGCCTCTGTCTAAAACAGAAGAATCGAATTACTGTCAATTCTTTAAAAAAAGGAGAAAAGATCATTAAAGAGTTTGTACCAGACCTTTTGTAGATGGTCTTCTCTCTTTTCTGAGTCAGCCAGTAGCTTTAGTCTTCACCGTGGAGGTTAAGAACAGCTCTGGTACCAGTGTTTATATACTCTTATAGTCACATAGTTGCAAAATCAGGAAATAACAACTTCTTTCTCAACCAAATAAAAAATAATTGCCTCTTCCCTAATTTGATTTCATGCTGATTTAATTTCACATATTAACTGATGGTTGACAGAAAGGTTCCAAAGAGTCCAACGACAGAACACCTTATAAAGCTTTCTTGTTTCACAGGAAAAGTTACCGTGTGAAGGAGAAACTCTGTTGAAGGAGATTAAAACACATTGTAATTATTGACATTATGTCATTATTATGTTTCTAGAGATCCAATATATAATTCAACTTCTTCTCCCTGGTTAAACGTCAAAAAATGTATTGCCACCCCTTGATGTCATCATTGTGACTGAAAATATCATTGCCTTTATATATAAATTGGTAAATGAAAGTTCATCATGTTCCCTAATCCCCTGCTCTACATGGTGTTCTTCACTTTTTGGAGCCAACATCTAAACTGGGTCCAATAGACCCACAAAACCTTTACCTTTAACTTCTGCTACAATCTTCCACTACAGTCTTTCAGCGTTCAAACCTTCCCGGGATATCAGCCACTGTAAGTACCTGTGCAGGAAGCTGAGGTTGCAGTGCAATTTGTACAGCATCACCTGTGCTGTGGTCAGAGGATATGGTAGCAAACCAAGTGGGCCCTCTGCTGCACAATATTTCTCTGCTGCACATTGGAACATAATTGTTGCTCTGCTGAGTGGAGGTCTCTGGTCCCACAGTACACTGAAGGTCAAAGGGTTTGATTATCATACCTCAAGTGCATGTCTAAGAAAATATCACAATAACTTTATCTACCAGAAGCATCTTGGCACAGTGGTGCCAACCAAGAACAAATCATAGGTTTTGATATGCTCTTCTTGGCAAACTGTATGGTGAAGAAAAGAGATCCCCTTAGGACATTTTTTTCTCCATAGCTCCCTATCATTAGCTACACAACTTTATTTACATTGACAATAAGTCACTGTGCTGTGTGGAAGGTTTGACTTTTGACTCTCACAGTTTTGCCAAACTAACAAATATTACAACTAAGCATATTTTGTCTTTATGTAGGACCCTGCTAATGTTTGGGTCAAAGACACATTTTTTGCCACTGTAAATCACCACAGTGGATTGTAAATCAAACAATCAATATGTGACTGAAGTGCAGACTTTCAGCTTTAACTAAAGAGGTTTTACATACATTTTGCACGATCTATTTAACAATCAGAACCATTTTTATACACAGTTCACCATTTTCAAAAGTTCAAATTTAATGGGACAGTTGACTGATAAGCATGGCCAGATGAGGCCTACTCCCTTATTCTTTCATGACAAATGAACTAGACATAATATCTGAAGTTGATTCAACTGTTACCTGTTATTCAGTTGTATTGTTATTTCAATTAGGAGAATATCGTAAATATGAGAACTAAATTTCTCAGGCAATTTAATTCTTTGTCTTATAAATGAATTAATAAAACTATCAAGTGAAAAGGAGAACTGTTGTGTACATAAAAGCGATGATGAAATTAATTTCCCTTTGTCAAACAAAACAGAAGTTACAAAACTCCATATTGTCTAGACAGATATTGTACAACCCCAGTTCCAAAGAAGTTTCAATGCTGAATAAAATGTAAGTAAATAAATAAATAAACAAAATGAAATAACTGATTGATTTTCGAACTGACAAACCCAGATTTTATCCATAACTGAGGACAGAAAACATACAAACATGGGGCCAAAGCTGATTTAAAATGACAGGCAAAATTGCAAAATTATTGTTTTGTGGTCCAACAAATTCAAGTTGTTTTTGGAAAACAATGAAAGATGTCTAGGACGTTATGTTTCGGTCCATCTAACGCCACCAGATTGCTCCTCAGACTGTCAAGGAGATCAGTGATGCCATGAGTTGTAGGGTACATCATGGTACCCCATTTGTAACAGGTTCAACACAGACAGCCAAACAAACATTCACGCTCACATTCATCCCTATGGATGTAGATGTATCCTAACATGGATATCTTTAAACTGTGGAAAGAAGCCAAGGTGCCCAGAATGAGCACAGATAAAGGAAGAACATGCCAAGTCCACACAGAAATGCCCCAGTTATATGCTGGATTCTTCCTGCTGTGAGGCAACAATGCAAATCACCACCACAATACTGTACTGCGCAGCTATAAAACACCATGTAATTCTGTTCTTAAAAATTAATTCTGATCAAAGTATTGATAAAACATATCTATTTTTTAATCAAAAATTCAACCAATTAAATTATTACTTCCTTTTTTCAACATTACTTGCATCACTATTAAACCAGTCATTCTCTGATAACCCTCTAGTGAATTACTTAGGAACCAAAATATGCAATTTCCTGTTTTTTTAAGCAGTTTCATCCAGTTTAGGGAAATGGTTCCTGCTTCTCATTATTAGCAACATCAAAAATTGTCATTTCAAATTATACATTCGTCTTTAACATCAGGGTTTTTTTAGTTTTGTTCTGTCCCCGTCCAACTGGACAGGTATGACCGTACGTTGATGTTGCATGGGATGGCCACAATAAGTATCTGGACTGATGCAATGAAAAAAAAGAGAGAACAAAACATGCAACTCTCGAGAGAAATTATAGATGTCATGTTTTCCCTACGCAGAAAGGAGATTTGGGAGATGGAGTCCAATGTCTCTGAAATCCAGGGGGTTGGCCTGCTCTATTTCTTGAAGAACAAGCAGGACAGACTTTTACAAATGCATTTTCTATAACAGAAACTGCTTCTCCAGGCCTTCCTGGAGGTCTTTCAAGCGACTAACCCCTTTTCTTCTGGGCTTTCTCCACAGGTTCCAGCCATTATAGACACCACAGCCAGCTCACCAGGGGCTGCACAGGCACCAGGGCAGAGTTGCCAAAAACAGCAGGTGCAGGGTAAAGTACCAAGGTCCCTATCACTAAACTTTATCTGTAGATGGGCCGCCTTTGATTAACCCTTTGTTTTGCCTTATCACAATAGGTCATAACTTCTGACTGTAGACAGGTTTTGGTTGCTGTATGAGAGCAACACATCTGATGATGCTTACTGCAGATATGTGGTATACATGTCATCCAGAAAATCCACAACAGGTGGTGAGTGGGAATTCCCCCCAGGGTCATTGATAGCTCATGCAAAATAAAGGAGGAAAAAACCTATAAAAGCCTCCATGACAGCCTTCTATCTAAATAATTACTGTTGGTGCACTGTAAACAATTTTCTGGAGGAAAATAAAATGTATTAGTAATATATGAGGAGAATAGGAGATTCAAACATTGCTGTTATTGCTGGTTTTGGTAAAGGTCATGAAAGATGTGAAGGAGTACTTTGATATCTAAAGTAGTTAAGGGAAATCCCACTTTCACTTAAGTACAGTGGCAGCGGATGTAAGCTGGAGATGCAATGACCTTTAACCTGCAGGTGATCCTCTTCACTGACCACACCATCTGTGACGGAGGGCTCATCTCTCCAGGCATCCTGCAAAGAAACAATCATGTTTTTTAGAACACCAAGTTATTTGCTCTTCTTAAAACAAATGTCACTGTTCAAAAACATGCAGACATCACTATACACTGTGCAGACAGTGGGGACCCTCTGAACTAAGTTGGGATATGATCTTTCAAGAAATGCAGATCAAACTGCCGTTGTTTGTACTTACTTATATGGCATGTCTAGTCAACAGCAACAGCATAGTGTAGTCATATCTCAAGTTTAATAACAGAAGACAGGAAACGTTCAGTAAAGAAACAATTTCTTCAAGCCAAAGCAAAAACATCCAAAAAGAAGTAAAACAGGTTGGTCTAAAGTTCAAACTGAAGATGAGAATGTTTTCACAGTAGGCTATTCTTCACTTGCAGACTGCCTGCAACATAAGTTCCAGTTTCTTGCTGATATCCCAGTTTGTTACTAACGCAGGAAATGTGAAACTAGATTAAAATAGCAAAGCCCAGTATTTATGACCTAAAACCAACTACGGTCATTTGGCAGCTGAAGTTACAATTCATTTAATTTTCCCACTCGTGAATTTGTTTTAGCATTCTGCAGTGGGGAGGGAGCCTGAGCTAGTGCATGAGGAGATACTCACCTCAAAGCAAAGCTTGGGTATCTGTAGCTGTATCTTATAAGCAATCAGGTGAAGAAGAGAGCTGAGCTTTTAACTGATCCTCACCTGGTGGCGAGTTGGATCAGGTTTCAGAGGAGCATGCCGGACAGACCTAGCACACCCAACCATATAGTGAGGGTTCACTTGGGACGCCTGGCAGATGTCCCAGTTCAGGAGATCTTAAACTCCAAGTTTGTAAGCTTTCTGAGGGAGGCTGGAGACATTGAGTCAGAATGAACAATGACCTGCACCTCCATCTGTCTTTGGGGCTTGATTAACCATCACGCGGTGGTCTCCAACTCTCACTGGAGCAGTTCATAGCTGAATGTGGAGAGGCAGGAATAATCTGCGTCAGGGATGAATTACTGCCCCAAGTGTAGGAGTTTAGGTATCTCAGGGTCTTGTTCATGAGTGAGCGGAGAGGGGAATGAGAGATCGGCAGACAAAATGGGGCTTCAGCTGCAGCGATGCCGCCGGTGCACCATTTTTTTAATGGTGAAGAGTCCTTAAAGTCCTTCAAAAGGGCTGAGAGTAGAGCTACATTTCCACATCGAAAGGAGCCAGTTAGGGTGGTTTGAGCATCTCAAAAGGATACCTTTTTTGTGAGGTTCTTTTGGGCATTCCACCAGGTGGAGGCCTCGGAGCACACCCAGGATGCACGGAAATCCCCTGGATAGCTGGAGAAGGTGGCTGGGGGCAGGGGGGTCATACCCAGATCCACTGTCAGTGTACTTAAGAGAAGTTGGGGCAATGTTACAGAATTGAATCCATTGTATTTGGATTCAAGATGTAATGCCAGGACCAGAAAAAATATTAAATAAAATTTTACAACATACCAAGCTTCTGTGTTTGAATGCAAAACCAGTGTGTTGTTTGAGCTAGAGACTGCACTTGTCAAGGACCTGGGTCTGAGGGACCAGCATGTCACACATTTGACGAGTTAGGAGTGAGAACGTGTTGGAGGGACCCAGGGTTCATGAGCAGTGTGGACTCTTATTATGATTATTATTATATGTGATTTAGCTGCTCTGTAACTTGCAATACAACATTATGGGAAGCCTAAACTTAGTTTTAAAATAATTAAATCTAAGACTTTTTTCATTATACGGCTATTAAAGTTTTTAATTATGTAACATATAAATATACAACATATAAATATAAATATACAAATGCCATTTGTAAAGTATTATTAAATAGCACAAGCTACAATAGTGAGAATACACTTGTTTGTTGTTCAGCCAAACAATGTCCAGTATTTTTACTGATGTACTTTTTTGCATTTAAAAATCAAAGTTGGACTGACTTTAACTGCATTACAAGAAATGCTGTTAATTGTTGTTTTTGAATCATACTTAAATACAATGTTTGTATAAAGTGTTGTACTCTCAAGTTCAAGGATGATGAAACATAATGCTATTCAGTTGTATTTGATTTTTATGTAAGCAAAATTAAAAACAGTAAATCACCACAATTTTTTTTAAATGTAATTGAACTTGAAATGTTTGTCAGTGGGTAAACATTTAGTATTGCTCACTCAGAAAAAAACAATCAAGTTATACCTAAGTGCGTTGTACTCACAATGATTAAGTTGTCCTAACTTACTTATCTTGAGTAAGCTCTACTCAGTTTTCTTTTTTTTAATGAGTTTGCATATTTTTTTTAAGCTCAGAGAACTAGTCTGGTTTTACAGTGCTGATGTATGTGAAATTTAAGAGTACATTAAGCATTTAAATGCACAGACCAGTTTGATTCAATGCTTAAGATTTTAATGATGAAGAAGATGAAAAACAACAATTCATTCTAGGAAATAAAGATTTGCCAAAAGCATTCTTTCAAGTACACATGCAATTTGCTGCTGTTAAAAGAGCAACTCCAATTTATGTCACTTGTCGCTTCATTCCTTGTGCAGCTTTACAGTAAAAGAAAAGAAGTAAATCAAATCAAAAGCAGATTATTTTTGTGATATATGAGATTATTTGCTTTGTCGTCAGGTGGGCCATGCTTTCATGACAGCCAAGGAATCATCAGATGACCCTGACACAAATAAAGGGGAATCGGCTGTCACATGTCCCATCATTCCAACACTTGCTTCCTGTAAATACACAAAATCATCATGAACCAAAATCACAATCACATGGAGAAATGGTTACGAAATATCTAATTATTTTGTTCTGTATAACAATAGCATCTGATGCACACTTGTCTACTGTGTCATCAAAACACTATGTAAATATTCAATATGATAAAAAAAATGAACTTCTGCCTTGTTAAAAATAAATTACACAATTTGTTTTAAATTTGTGTCACTCATTACTGTTTGTCACATTAAATGCATAAAGATTATTAGGGAGATTCTGGGTATTGTTTCCTTTTTTCTTTAACATTTATAGTGCTCATACATTGTACTCCCAGGGATTTCACAGAAGGTTTACCTGAAAAATTCACCAGCAAGCAATGCTCGTTTCCCCTATGGTTGTTAGGTTCTCCCTGACACCATTGCGTAAATGTGAAACGGGTTCCATCCATCCAAAACCAGTAACCCTCCTAGAAAACAGAAAAAGCAGACACGAATACACTTAAAATTAAGCTACAGTTCCAAGTTCTAAATGTGCACCTATAGACAATAATATCAAGCATAATTATAAAAGTGTTGAATATTCAGATCCCATCTGTTTGGCCTCAGGTTTCTTCCTATTAAAAAATGTTTTTCTTCCCCACTGTCACCAAGTACTTGCTAATGGAGGAGGATCATCTGACTGTTGGATTTTTCTGTATTATTGTGGAGTCTTTGCCCTACAATATAAAGGACCTTGAGGCAGCTGTTGTTGTGATTTTGCACCATATAATTTTTTTAAAAGGGTAGACTCATCTTCCAACTGTCAGACCTTGTATAATGATAAGTGATATTATACCTGTTGAGCATCTGAGCCACCAATCCATGTTAGTCCACTTTCATGAGTGGCACTAGATATGACGCCTCGAATGAACTGATACTCCTCGTAGCTGTGTACAGATGCCAGGTTTGCATTTATGGTCTGGCAGATTCTCTGCAATGGAAATCAACAGAGTTTATAGAAATGACAATGTAAACAGAAAGATTTAAGATTTCACAAAGACTAAATGATAAATTCCCATCACTGCTTTTACCTGCGCCTGAGACCAAGTCATTTGATGGTTATTGTAGAGAAAGCATCGATTCCCATACTGAGTCCAGCCGCTTGGACAAGATGCTGCTCTCTTTGCAACATGATGTTCTCCTGAAGACAATCAAAGAATACTGAATTACTTTACTGTAACAGAAAAAAAATGTTAAAATATAAATTCATGAAAAATATGTTTTTTTCTAAGTGTTAAAGATGAACTTTTTTTTTAGCTATAAACGTACTTGTCCATCATACATGAAAACTAATTTATGAAAACTGATATAGGAAAGCTGATGTACTCTTGTTCTGTTCAGCATGATAAAAATGTGATTAGTTTTAGTGAAAAAAAAGTCCACCGACCTGCTGGAATTAATGGCTCTGTCCCATTACTGGCCACTTTAGCTCGACGTGCTAAACAAATTACATCAGCAAATGTTGATTTTGATCATTCATTTTCAATTTAATACATTCATGCATAAGATGTATAGGTGATGCTCAGCACACTGCAATACTCACCAGCAGCAGTGCCCAGAGACACCATTGCGCAGAGAAGTGTAGACACAGTCAGCAGCTTCATGGTGATGTTTAGTTTCTCTGTACAAAAAAGAAAATTCAAAGTGGCTGGTAGTTTATTACAGAAAAGATAGACAATAGTCTGACAGTTTCCAGCAAGCCTTTGATATAATACCTTCTCTTCCTTCTTATCAGTATCAGCTTGTATCTTCAGCCTTCCCGTGTGGAGGTGTGGATCAAACCTGACACCAGCACTTATATACTGTTTCTGTACCTTTACTCAAAACCAGGAACAAACACACTAAAAATACACTGTTATTTATTTTAGCTCCATGCTTTCTTGCATTTCATTTTATAACCATCTTTTTTACCTCCACCCAGATTAAATTTCACTGCTGTTTAATTTGACACATTGACTCAACAAAGAGATACATAACCTCATCTATGTGTCACAGTTTTTTTTTTTTTTTTTTTTTTTTTGCATGGTGAATGTAGATGAAATAAAACATGCCAACAGTATGTTTCTTTTTTTCTTCCCAGTATTGACCTGAAATTGAGGAGCAACCTGAACAGCGATTCTGCGAACAGCCATTTGGAAAATGAGACAGAAAAGGACAGTTAGGAATGACTTCCATGTAAAATAAAAGTCATTAGATTGTCTATTAGTACACCAACCATATACATTTCAAGTGTGCAATAGGCCTAAAAACCAAAAATTCTACACAAAAAAAGAAAAAGGAAACTAAAATAAAAAATGGGCTCTCCAACTTTTTTTGTAGAAGAAGACAAAATCCAAGTCCTAACTCAAGCATGGAGCTTTAAACAGCAGCACAGATGACTCAGCTGAAAACTGCTTGGAAATCAAAAACCTCTGTAAAAGGGAGACAGAAGCATCTTTGTACTTCTTGGTTTCATTAAGTACCTCCAAATTATGGCAAATGTCATCTTGATGATTTTCAAACTCATTCTTAATATTGCCAAATAAAGAACCAAAAGGGTGGGGTTCAGTTGAAAAACACACACACTTTTTGGCTATTTTCAGATTATTAGTCAGTGACATGCAGTAAATGGTGTGGGCTTCAGTGTTGAACACGCAGCCACTGTGCATGATGCAGGCACTCAGGTGAGCTATAGAGTGTTCAAAAATGTTAGCTTCTTATTGTAATTAAAGCATATGCTTTTGGAGTACGTGTTTCCTAGCTTTAATGGTTTTGTGTGCCACTGAGCCACGTGTGTTTAGTAGTCTTAGAGTTGGCTGGAAAGAGTGCTAATGAAAAAGTAACAAAGGAGACCCATACGAATCTACGTCAACCCATGGTGTAAGACTCTAGCTCATGTGTGAGCGGAGGCTGCCCAGCAGGGCTCACAAGTGGAGAGCCAGACAGAGCAGGACCAGGCACAATTGTTGGAACAACCATGGCAAAGCTGGCTGAGAGGGTCTGGAATGAGCAGGCACAGGTGAACCAGCAGTCTCTGGCTGAGGTTTGGCTGAACAGGAAGCTCAGGTTGCTCAGGATACTCTGGATACTGATAGGAAATTGCTAGAATAGTTATGGAATAATGATTTTCATCTAAGAAAGAGAAGTGTATAAAAGAGTGACAGACTTCCCCAATTCAGGTTTCTGCATTGACTCTGAATGCTATTACTCCTCTTGTAAGATAAAATGAAGCTTTACGCCTCTGCTGGGTCTCTGTTTGTCATTTGATATTTCTCCTACAGTACCTTGGGAACTGTTCTGAATACTCTGACAGCTCTGGATGCATAGTCAGGGGTTGAACTCAGCTGCTTCCTCTGGTGATTGGAGCATGCCCTTACCCTGGGAGAGTGTGGGTGCAGAGGTTAGCTGGACAGTAGTCATTCGCACCTGAGGAGCAGGTACGGATGCAACAATAGACTGCGTCCTGACCACCCTGACCATTGGAGCAAGGATGAGTGCAGGGTTAGGCACAGGCTCTGGTGTAACCCCACATGGGGTAGGACAGCTAACTGACTGAGTTCAAAACTGAAACAATAAAAGGCTGAGAAAAGGCAGACTCAGGAGTTGAGACAAAAGTTCCTTGGGAAAGTGGCTACTAAAAATAATCAGTCTTTGGGTAGTTTATAGTCTCTGATTGAATCTAATGTTTGTATGCCATAAAGGTGTTGGAGGCAATTCAGAAAAGGATACTGAATCAATGCCAGATACAGTGACTGATTCAGCTCGCTCAGTAAAACAAGGCTTTAACTATGTCCTTATTGTGACATTAATAAGGACAATAAAGCCAGCTTGCTGACAAACATATAGGCTGTCTAACAGTTGATTTGTTTTTTGTTTTTTTGTTTTGTCCACACAGGTGAGACATGGAAAGTACAGCCTTCAGCGTACATGATTCAAGGTGAAAGGCGAAGACGTGGGTCAGGCAGCCAGGAAAAGTGGTGTGCCCCAGAACCACATCAGTACCGTGGAAGAGTGGCTCGCCACCCCTGCTATTGCAAATGTCCTTCATAATGGAAAGTGCTACTCCTTGCTAGATATAGAAATTCTGGTCTGTTGGGTCCATTTCTTGGTCTTGGCTGCCTAGCTGGGCCTCTTACCTTGGCCTCAGAAACATATCAAGTCAGAGAGTACTCGCCTGTCACGTATACGCCTTTAACTAACACTCAACAATAATCTTAAGTAATTCTATATATCTGAAGCTCTCAAATGTACCCAAGGCTAGTAGTGTTCATTTCATGTGTGTACTCAGCCTGCGTCTACAGTGTGTGCTGTGCGTGTCTGTGCAAGGTTATATGTGTATCGCACAGAGGGTGAAAGGAATTCATCCCAATAATGTGTTTATTGAATGTTATTTCTAAAAGCTCTTTATTTCTCTCATCACTCTCACCTCATTCCCAACTTGTGAAGGAAGATGGTTGAATTTCCCAGACTTCGTTCTGTCAGAGATTTATTTCCTTCCTAAATAATGCTTCTGTTGCTGCTCAGAGATAATATGGAAATCAACAAAGGCCTAAACTAACTAGCTTTGCCAATTCAAAGTCAGCTGTATTGTCAAAACTCATATGTACAGATAATAAACAGGAATTTGAAACTGCAGTGCTCTCACGGCCCCAGTGTTACACTAAAACAACATAAAAGATAAAAAGATAGTAGCATTAGCTCCTCTTCTCTAAGCATTTCCACCCAGCTATTCAACTAGAGTGGGAGAAAATATTATTTGAGGCCCTGCTGAATTTGAACGTTTGCTTACAAAGAAATGAACAGTCTTAAATGTTTACTGTAATTATTCAACAGAATTTGGCTTTTCATGCAGTCACCAGCTCCCCCCATTCTCTATGTTCAGTCTTACTCATTGCCCGTTATCCCAACTACTGAGGCAAGAAAAAATAATTTGTTGTACTTAGAAGGATATGATCTCATAGGGTGGCTGTGGTTCAGAAGGTAGCACATCTATTAATTAGAAGGTTGGGGTTTGATCCCTGTGCGCTCCAGTCTGCATGCCAAACATCCTTGGGCAAGATACTAACCCCAAGTTGTTCTCCAGTGTTTCCACTGTAGTGTGAATGTGTGTGAATGTGGGATACAAAAAACACTTAACTATAGCAAAAAAGCGCGTGCAATTAGTGTTGTATAAAGTGGTTTGAGTGCTCAGGTAGAGCAAAAACAACCCTTGTAAGAAATACTCAATTTCCACCAAGTTACTATTTCCAGAATTAATTCTAAAATTCAGAAGCTATATTTGAATTCTGCACCTTTCTGGAGTTATTTATCCATCTAAACATCCAAGTTTTCAAGAATCTGTGGTAACCTTAATTGTCTTAATAATTCAAACCGTCAATCCTTCCTCTTGGATGCATGATTATATTCACTGACGATAATGTAGAAAAGCTGAACAGATGTGGAAAAATACAAACCTTATTAACCTTGCTGAACTAACTAAATGGTATAAGAACATCTTACTTCTCTGGCTTGATTAGCAATAATAAACACTATAAGTACATCCGTGACAGGTCACTAGTTCATCTGATGAAGGACTGCTTTGTTACTGAGTGAGTGACAAAGCAGTCCTTCGGTGTAACCCTACCTCAGAAAAAAATCTCCACAAATATTTGCGTACTCATACTCATGCTTGATTTATTAGTCACTGTCTAGTGAAGGTGTCTGATGATCAGTGCGTCAGTGTTTTAAATTTCTTTATACTGACACCTTCACTAGAAACACTATATGGCTATACATCTGTTAAGAACTAACATTGCTTTGGATAGTAGAGAAAAGAATGATATACTATTTATGTTATTGATGATTATAAGGGGGTAATACAAATGAATGACAGTTATAAAGCTATAACCATAATAACAATATGATTATTAAATGTTTTATTATTATTATTATTATTAATAATAATAATAATAATAATAATAATAATAATATTTTTGAGATATGTTTAATGCTGGAACAAAGAGTTTGATGAGCAACATGCATTTGTCTGTGCCAGATATGGATGGAAAAAGACATGAAATAACTTTCAAAAGATCTTTCTTCCTGATCTTTACAAAAGACAGAATTAGCCACTCACTGGTTTACAAAAGTATTAGTTAAATCAAAATATGCTACAAAGGGTTAGATTGGCTACAGACAGAAATTATTTTGTTTACAAACATGCCTGTTTGTGCTATAAAGGTGGGAATTTTATACTTTGGCTCTCCAGGGGACTGGTTCCAGAGCCCAAGTTGTGCATTAAGCTGACCCTGACTATATATCGCTGGTACTCCTCAGATAATATATGATGTTTAGATAATTTATGATGTTTGTGCTTAAATGGTTTTATTTATTTCTTTTCTTTTTTTTTTTTTTTTAAAACCCACAGTTAAAAGCAAAATAGAGTGGGGTAGAAAGCATTCTTTTTATTCAGGCTTATTAAAAGTAGAAGAAAATCTAAATCTCTGGTTTAATGCACACACCGCTTCATTCCTTAAGCTGCAGAACAAAAGAGAGAATAAAAATGGATAAAAATATGCCGTCTGAGCCAATCACGTTCATCTGTAATTCAGACATATGGATTACAAAATAACTGAATTACAGGTGAACTGTTAGTTTGTTTCAGTGCTGGAATGATAACAGATTATGATAACACATGACAGCAGTGCCAAAGACAGATGGGAGATTAGCGTCATTCACATAAAAACAGAATCCAGATTTTCTCACACACAGACAGTGAGAGAGACAGCAATGGTGATCATGACAATTGAAGCAAAAGTAGTTTATCAAAGCAGCCGCTCAATAGACACAAAGAGACACAAAGAGATTAATGATCTTTTCTGTCAGTTTCTCACAACCAGCAATACCATGACTTCTGAACTTCATGAATTCTGAACATTGATTTATGTGTCATTAGAAGTGATCACAGAGATGCAGGAGTTAAACACAACTACAGCACAGAATGATTCATTTCAATTTTTAATTCAGTTTTATTTACATTGCGTCACTTCATAAGAGCAGTCGCCTCGAGAAGCTTGAGGTGCATAATATATGACTTACTCTGTGTACTGTAATATGAGAATGTTTTCAAAGCCACTGTATCAGTTAAAGAATCACCTCTCCATTTGCTACCAACTCCTATTAAACAAACAGCTCAATGTCATCACAGCTCATTAATAACTGAGTACTTTGTTGTATGACTGATCTATTTTGAAACGTCTCGTTATATTTCCAATGTTAATTTCTGTTGCTTTATCTCACAAGTAGTCAGTAGGTATGCAGATTTTATTTCTCAGACTAACTGTGTGACAGTTCAGTATAAATTGTTCTTTCAATATCATGTTTAAACTTCAAAGAGAGAACAATCTGTAAAAACTGTAAAATTGTCAGTTAAAAGAGGAGATTCAGATTAGAGATCTCTGCTGCCACCTTCTGATGAAAATGCTTTGTGCTCCACAAAAAAGTAAAGTTGTGGCTGTGTCTCAGTTTTTCCAGATGATAAAGTATTTTTAATTTCTTTAATTGATAGTTCATTGCCCAACCTGTCCTGTATTTATAAAATAGAGAGTGTCTGTTTACAGAAATGTTACCAGAAAATTGTCAATACAATATAATATAAATACAAATTGACAATATACAATTGCCAACCTGACAAATATTTCAAAGTATTTCAAAATATTTCTGGTAGGAAAGAAAGGGGAACACATATTTAAAATGTCCAGTACACAAAAATGAGATGCCATCCATGTTCTCCCACTTGTCCAATTCAGGGTTGTGGAAGGTGCAACACCACTGTCCTGTGCCACCTTCATCAATACTTGACCTCTAACCATTCAAAGATCCAGCCTCTCCTGCACCACCAAGCTACCTGCTTGCATACTGAAAAATTCAAAGCTTTGAAAGAACTGGTGGAGAAGGAATTTTGACTTTTTGCTTCTCTTTTATTATAGTTTGGAAACTAGAGATCAACACCAAAGACTCAACTTTATAATTTAATTTTTATTTTTGTCTTCTTTGGGTCTTTTTCTTCTCCACAAATCAAATATAGCCAATTCTAGCATTCTGGTCTGGTTTGTTTCATTTAAAAACTGCTAAATAAGAATGAAAGCTGAATTTACCTGAAGGGTAACAGCTGAGCATACCTACTCCTCGCGTTGCTTCAAAGTAACATCTGGAGTGGCTCCTCCTTTTTTAAATGCACCTGCTACTACTTGGGAAAAATGCACCTCTGCAGTGATTGATCAAAACTTTTGACTGGTCACAATAAAACTGGCCTAAAGTTCACATTGGGGTGATCATTTTGATGCTATACAAACCAGTTTTCCTCAACTGGATGAAAGTGCTTTAAAAACAGGAAATTGAATGTTTAGCTTAAGTAACACACCAGGGGGTTATCAGACGGTGACTGGTTGTAGTAATACAAGCCATGCTGAAACAAAGTAATGATTAAAAAGTTTTATTCTCCATTATCAATGCTTTTATTTGCCACTTTTATTAAGAAAAGAATGATATTGTGTTTCACAGACAAAAAAATAAAGTCCTCCTAGATTTTACATGGGTGGTGACTGGTGTATAAAAATATAATAGCCCTGGTGTCTCAAATTCCTTTAACTGGTTAATATATAACTGTTTGCAAGATGCTTAACAAACAAGCAAAATAAAGTTACCACAACATCTTCTACTCCACTCTTTGCTTGCAGGCAAACGGCAAGAGTTCAAGAACATACAGAATTATTCTTTGTAATTTCTGACCTTACCAGATTTTCAAGGATTCTCGCTTCATCTTATTTTAGAACAAACAGTCTGAAATCATTCAGAGATTTGAGATAACTGGATGCATATACAAGGACCATACCAGCATCTAAAAGACTTCAAATGAACCTGTATCTAGCCACGCCTGTGTAATCAGTGCAGCCATAGGTTAGCAACCGCTATCGCTCCCACAGCAGATTGCCCCAAGCAGACAGCAAACCAGGCCAATTGGTTGACAGTAATGAGGAAGCTTTACACAAATACATTTATTCTGTGAATTGCTGGAAAGCAAGAACAAAGAAAGCAAGGTCAGTTAAATATCTATTTAAAATCTGTCTTTTTAAATTCTTATGAAACTAATCGTTGTTCCACTCTTAGAAAAGACCAAGTTAATGAAAATCCCTGGTTATCATTCTGATACTCTGCTTCCCTCTAGTGGCCTTGCTTGTCACATACACATTGTAGTGCAATGTAACAAAACACTGATTATTCAGAATACAAAATGTTTTGACTCTTTGAAATTTATTTATTTATTTATGTAATGTAATGTTTTTCATACATATTTTAGGGTTAGGGTTAGAGATACCATGACCAGACCATGAGAAACAAAATTTGCTGGTCAATATGTCTAGAGGACAAAAGGCATTGATTGTTCATCAGGTGGCTACCACCATCACAGTGAAGCATAGTGGTAGTGGTATCATGCCCTACTGCATGATACTATTACCACTATGTGTAGCAGCAGCAGGAACTGGAAGACGAGTTTTTTTTTGGGGGGGGGTTGTTCTTTTTGGTAACACAGACCAAGTGTCATGATCCGAAGGTATGACTGGGAAATTCCATCAGGAACCTGATATCCGTTGGTCTTCCCCCAGTGTCCTTCACCTTCCTAGCCTCGTTCTTTTCTCCTCTCAGATGTACCCGCTTCGTTCCAGTCGCACCTGTTAATTCCTAGTTTTCCCTTACTGACCCATGCCCTGCTCCAGTAACACTTTGCTACGAATTAATCTCTGTTTCCAAACCAAAATTTTAAAGCTGCCAAGATTTCTTTTTTTAAAAAATCTTCTGCAATTTGGTGGGTAAATATTCTGTTAACGTTGCTGCATTCTTTCATATGGATCAGCAGACACTGTCACTACACAAATACTAATAAATCAACCAGTGAATGTCAATATTTGTGGAGACGTTGTCCTTAGGCAGGTTGGCAAAGGGCACTCACCTGTCAAGCACAGTTTACTTAACACAGAAACCTCTACTTAAGCAATCATCATGTGACACCAAATACCTGCAGGGATTGCACATATGTCTCTTTGCTTTAAGCAACAGTTTGTGACAGTGGGAGGAAAAAGCAGGTTACTCAGGAAATGCAACTGATTACCTAAATGGGTATACATTTTCAAAAATAAAGAGTTATTACATCATGCTGTAATACTATTGAAGGATGTTACCTCCTGGCCTGAGGAAAGACGAGAATAATACAAATATGACTCAGCTGTTTCCAACTCCCTAAAAGTATGAATGTTACAGCCAAACCTAGGGTCCAAAACAGAATGTTTAGTTAACACTGGGGTCATGACACAAAAAAATGAAGACACAAAGAAATGGGCGACTTAATTAACTTGCTAAATTAAAGAGAAAACGGCTTCCCACTCTTTACATAGCAGTACTGTTTAATAAAGGTATTTACATTTTATAAAAGTTGCTAATCTGCCTGTTCTAGGCAAAAATACAAATGTTAGCATAGCACTACACTTTGCATCATAGTATAGTCTGTTTGACAGTCTGGAAGACGGTATGAGCTGTGACCTAAAGTTTACATAATGGAACATACAAAACAGGATGAATGGCTCCACTCTCTAGTATAGAGAAATGAAAATAATGATGATACTAATAACACCCCTCCGACAGCCCTCCCTTGCCTCTGGTCCTCTTGGATGGCTGCCCCATCTGGCGCCTCCCTCCTCCTTCGCAGGATGTCGAAGAAATGTGCGGTCTCAGGTTTTCGGTAATTTGGGGGGCTGTGGATGGCCTAGATTTTTTTTCTTCCTGTCCCTGATTAGGCATTATAATACTCCATTCCATAAAAAAATTTATAATGGAAACAACAAATACAAATGAATAAATAAACAGATAAAAGAAACACAAGTGGAGGCTATAGAGAATGTATAGAGCTGATCTTCCAAAAGTAAAATGTGTTTGGCCCCACAAGCATTCAGATCAGAATTCTGATTGCAAAAGCTGCCAGACAGGGCATGAATTAAAAAAAGGAAAAATGACATTAGTGAAGCAGGGCTTAGCATGCGGTAGACCAAACTGTACTCATTCCAAGAAAAAATGAAACCAGATAACCAGATAACAAGACACATGTTGCAACTCGTCCTCTCTCAGTATAAAATAAGAGAGCAGTTCCACTTGAAACTGAGCTGCTTATTGCACCACTAAGTAGCACAGCTGTAACATAGCTGCACCTGCTCGAGTTACAAGATACATGCACAGTAAATAAATAGGCTTATATTTAAGAAAAATGAGAAACAATGTATTATTTAAAGAGATTGTATTAAAAAGTATTATTTTTCAATAGAAATACATTAATTTGATATTAAAGGAGAGAGACAGAGGTACATACAGTTAAACAAGGAAGACTATCACAACAATTAAGAATAGGTCAATGCAAAGAGAACCAAAATAAATAAAA
The DNA here is from genome assembly GCF_013358895.1 of Oreochromis aureus. Classification (NCBI taxonomy): domain Eukaryota; kingdom Metazoa; phylum Chordata; class Actinopteri; order Cichliformes; family Cichlidae; genus Oreochromis; species Oreochromis aureus. The sequence goes on along the minus strand of NC_052944.1, from coordinate 50,457,749 downwards.
CTTAACTTATTATTTATCTGCATATTATATATTGTACAGATGTGCTTCCTCATTTGCAAATAAAGTGTTCTTGATTTGGACTGCATATAAATATAGCCTATTTAGACCTTAAAACTATGTTGTTTAGCTCTTATTAATCAGATTGACTCTACCATGCATGGCACTTAAATTCATTATGAAAACTCTTTCTAATACAAGACCTTTATGAATGGTGCCTCACAGAAAAGTGCTGCTTCTGATTTAGCATTGTAGCTATCACAGATTATTCGACTCAGTGCAAATTTAACAGCTGATGAAAGTGACAGTGATCAACTGTAGGTTAGAGGTAAGAAGCCCTTCTTTGGTTGCCTAGAGGAAGTTAAAACAGTTTGGGTCTTTTGAGGTTTCTACAGTGATTTTAATTTTACTTCCTGTATTATGGCCGTGGAGATGATCCAATCCTGAGGCTCACTGCTCCTGATTGACCATTTTTAACCAAAATTAGCTGCACTAGGATTGTCAGTCTGTGACTTTGGGTCAGACCCAAAGTAGCTTTTTTCTGAAATAGTGCATCTAAAACCAGAGAAGGAGTTAGAAAGTTTCAATAATGCATTGAAATGGGAAATGAAGCATATTCTGCTTATTTCCAACACAATATGTTTTATTCTTGGACTCCTAAGCAGCTTCGGGTGGTTCACAGTTCAAAATAATCAATTATTTATCTTTGATTTTAAGCCTCAGTTTTATACTTCAGTTCATCTTCAGTCTTTTCTTGGCTCCTCTCCCTATACGCCAACTTTCATCTGATTGGTTTCCCTCATAAACTGAAGATTTGAGTGGTGAGGGGACCTTTTGTGCTCACGGTTAGAACTGCATGTCTCAGATGAAAATATTGAGGATAAACACTCTCTATAACGGAATAAAAGTGATTACATGACCTCATCATGTGAAACTTTCCCATGTATAATAGTGAACATTCACAACTACAATTTATGTGGTTTAGTTTCTGTAAAGATTTCTTTCATAGGTAATCCCTGGAGGTCAAAGGGCCTTTTTCATCATTGGTACAATAATAAATACATATTTAAGGTTGTGGAACAGTCGTAGACAGCACTACAGATGCTAGAGGTCCTCTAACACAACAAGAAGTGTAACAAGCAATTTGTACAGATGAATTGAAGGCTTGTTTGAGTTATCACCATTTAGAAATACATACAGAGGTCCAGACTGAGAGACTAAAGCCACGCTGAAGACTGTTTAAGCACATATGCTTTGTTCAGGAATATTGACAATACTAGTCACTGTATTCACATAAACTCTTTCTCAAAGCCTATTTTCCTGTCATTGAAATGTGTGGCTTCTTCAGCTGCTCCCCTGCTTCCTGCAGGCATTTCAGAAGCTCCACTTCCTGATCTTACTTGATCTGAAGTTCTTGTCCCTTTGGAGTTGTGTGGTTCTCCATCAAAGCTGTTCCTTGTGGTATTTACACATTTGGATTCTTGAGCATCACCTCTTTTTCAACATTTTCAGGAATCCTAGTAAAAAAAAAATACAGTGTTAACTTGTCATTTTGTGTTCTTTGTGATCACATAAAACAATGTATACAATTCACAGAGGACAGAATTCACTTGTGTTTCTTTAAAGGTTCAGTTTATCCCACTTTTTAAAGTATTTTCCCCAAATTTGGAATTGATTTATTTTGATTCTTCATAATTGAAAAAAGAAATTTAGGGTCATGACAAATTGTTGACATACTTGCAATGGTTTCTCAGATCTCAGTAGAGACAATTTCATGTTCTTGTAATAACAAAAACACTATTTTAAAATGAAAAAAGAGAGACATGTTTACCTCAGTCGCCATCTGTGAATGGTCAACAGAACAGACACCAACACAGCGAGTAAGCCCGGAACCAAGACCAATTTCAAATACCAGGACGGGACTGGAAGATATCATGTAACATTATTAACCACAGTAGTTTCACATATAGCATATGAAGCATTTCATAATAAAATCTACCTGGAACATGTCTGTGTGTCTCTCTGCTCTGGTTGGTGTTCCTCTGTTGGACTCTGCAGGTGATGTTGTTGCTGTGTCTCTTCTCCACAGTCACTCTGCTGCTGACAGTATAGAGGTCATCAGGACCTCTGAGGGTCTCTGTAGGTCCAGCAGAGAGGAGGTTTCCCTCACCGTCCAACCACAGCAGCTCAGGCTCTGGATACCAGCCTGCAGACTCACACTGTAACACCACCCTGCTGCTGGTTTTGCTTATTACAGTAACTGTAGGAAAGGACACAGCACCTAAAAAAAGAAAAGAAAACCAAAACCAGGAGAGATACTTTAAATTCACAGTGCCAACATTGTGGTTATTAGTTGATTATGTCTGTAAAAGGTATCAGTGTGACCTGGAGCTTAGACTAGAAATTCAGAAAAGTGAACTAGATAAGCAGAAGGAAATGAATGGAAAATAACCAAAGAGACATATATACACTTAATTTAATTATAGAAGTTAGTTATTACCAAAGCAAATTTCTATCATAGTGCTGCATTTTGAAGCAAATATTACACCCTGGATAGTTCGTCAATCTGTCACACGGCTAAGACATAAAGTCAGAAAGAAATTTACACCTACAGACAATTTTGAATCGGCAGTTAACCTGACCCCACTAATTGCATGTCTTTGGACTCCAGGAGGTGGGAGTACTGGGAGAGAACCCACACAAGTGTGGGAAAAACACATAAACGCCACACTGAAAACACCAGTCAAACCCATCAGAGCTAATATTCAAAACATTACTGTGAGGTATCACTGCAACAGCATGCTGACCATTCATTTATTCATTTATTAATCTCTTAAGCCCCACAAAAATCACAGATAAAAAATTAATTATATTCTGAGTCATGTCATACTTATTAACAAGAGGATCCCAAGCTTTCTCCCCTCAAGGCTGAAAAATCCCTCTACTCCATGGATTTGGTCCCGTGACACTAAGGGATAACATGATCTGAACTACTTTGTGATGTTTTCATGAGAACAACAAGACAGTGTCTCCATTCTTTTCTTTCATTTACATAACATCTTTTGATTCAAATTAAGCACTCAAAGTACTTTAAAAACACGTTAATACATAAAGAAAGGACATAAAAAAAATTATATAATGTGTATTTACTTACCAACAACGAGTTTAATGAAAACCTCTTGACCCACTTGTGGAACAAGGCATCTGTATATTCCCTCGTCAGAGATGGTCACATTTGAGATTTTCAGTGAAATGTCTCCATGTTCCAGTTTTTCCTTAACCACTGATGTCCTTCCTCTGTATGACGGCTGTTTGTTCACTACATGTTCTTTTTGGTCTGCCCACTCGTAAACAAACCCGGGCGTCAGGTCAGGTCTCGCCCACTCCAGCCTCATCCCATTAGCATCCATTTCTGGTTTAATGTGGCACGGCAAAACAACCTCTTCCCCAACTGTGGCCATGACTGCTCTCGATGGAACGACAACGAGAGGCTGCCCTGAGGAGGAAACGGAAACAGCGGAGTAAAGCGAGCATTCCTGACAGTGAAAGTCACAGTTACTGTCAAACCTCTTACAGTTTACAAACAAGTTGTAGTTTATATAAAATTAGACAAAAATGGAAATAAGAATAATGAAAACAATAATAGAAAGAACAATAATGAAAACCACTGGTGAAACTGAGCTCACAGAAAAATATGAAAATATTTATTGCTTATTGCTCACTAGAAGAAAACTGTAAACTGAAGTCAAACCACATGACCCGACCCCAGGAGCCTGATATTAGATTATATAGAGAGATTGCCAAGACACTGAAACTTTAATCCTTAGAAATCAAGTCAAACTTACTTCTTTAATCAAAAAAAAGAAAAGAAAATATTATATATCACAACAACTATAGCAATTTAGGCAACCGAAATCAAAAGATTTCTTCAAAATGTGGTCTTTACTTCTTTTTTTTTCTTAATAATGGTTTAAGGACGGGAAACACAAAAGGTTGCATAACAAAACATATAGCACTTGACAATTACACACTAAAAAAGTCTAATAAGCATCTAATGGCGACATCAAAGGAGCGTTCAGTTGAACAAAGTATACAAACCACAAAGACTACACAAAGAAATGCTTGATGGGGGTTGTAGTGTGAAGTGCTTTGTGGGTTGGCTGTTTGCTTCTTAGGAGGAAGTTACTGAACTCATAAAACCACAAATGTTTAGCACATTGTTAAGAGGCAGCGTGTGCAATGTGAAGAGCAGAGGCAACACGTTGATGAAACTATGAACTCACCGTTGGGTATCAGGAGAAGGCAGATTATCATGTGCTGTAAAATCATGACTCTGTAGCCTCTCAAGGATCATTTATATCTCTGCAGATTCATCTTGGAAATCTTAAAGAAAAAGCAAAGACATTAAAGGCAACCTTCAAAATTAGTCATGCTAATTATCCAATTTCCCTCCAAGTAAAAAGCATTTACTGTTTGTTTTGTCCTCTTTTCTTCATCTTTGAATGTTTTTTAACTCTTTCTTCTTGTCGTGTGTAATCCATTTTTTTATATTTGCTTTTAAAACAGTGAGCTCCCCTTCACATATCTTCTCGTACAAACTCATTGTTAAAGTTTCTGCACAGGCTTCCTGTCACGTTCAGTTTTCTCTCTGCAGTCACGAGTTTTGTTGTTTTGCTGTTGTGTTAAATGCCATTAAATAGCAAGGTTAAATCAAAACTTAGAATCAGAAATAACTCTTGATCAGATATATCTCCATTTATTAAAAGACTTCTTCCACCCAGCTCATCATTTTTTCAGTTTAATGCTTTAAGGCAAGCACATATGTCACGAGGTTGAAATGGACAAGTTATAGGGTTTTTTATTGTGCATGTTTTGCTGTGTTTTAATATTGTACAGTGTTTTGTTTTTGAGCTTTATTGCATATTTTTATGGTATTTATTGGTGACTTGTCCGGAAAGACTCCGCCCCTCCCCAATTATGAACCTGCTACACCTACGAGGTCCCAGAGGCCAATAAGAGGGCCTACCAGACTACTGAAAGAGAGGCTCGGGGAGGCTTGACAGGCTATAGGAGCAGGAATGGCAGACTAGGAGTGGCAGGTGACGGCCGCAAGCGGCGGCGGCGCCGGAGTTGGCGTCAGTGTGGGGCTGGTGAAGTTTGGCGTGGAGCGGTGAACGAGGATACAGCGCCAGCGAGCAGGGAAGCGGAGCGAGCGGTCCTGCTGCTGGAGTAACAGGAGGCCAGATCACGCTTCTGCGGGGAACTAGAGGCGGCGAGACAGTGCTCTACCTCTCGCGGCGAGACGGGCCGGTGCCGATTGGCGTGTTACAAGGAAGCGGCGGGCAGAGTTAAGAGCTCTGCCCACCCGGGGTAAGTCTTCTGACTTATCCCACTCTAATGAACGGTAGCCGCTAAAAGAGTAGTGACTGTCGCTGCCTTTCTTTTGTTTAACGCACCGGAGCGGAGAACACGGACAGGAAGGCGAGGATGCCGCCGGGTTTCCCTTCTGCACCGCTTCCCTGGATTTCTAATTTTTAGTGACTTTTATACCGTGGCGGACGCCACTGGATTTTTAATGTTGTGTTTTATTGATTTTTATTGTGTTGTTCCCTGGCCAGGGTTGTTTTAATTCATTTTACATTTTTAACTGTTTAAATATAAAAAATTATATTTTAGAAATACAGTTTTTAATTTAGTGCATTCCCTTGGCTGCTCCACTGCTCCGTCCGTTTTTGAGGAGGGTTTCCTCCTTTAATAACACTTGTGCTAAAATCACCTTCCCTCCGTTACATATACATAATAATAATAATAATAGTCGATTTTAATTAGATATTTTATACTGATGTTTAAAAGGAGATGCACCTGTGATTTTATTATGTCATATAATGTGAATAAAGCTATTCTATTCTATACTATTGCTTTAATCCCAAAGCCAGAAAACGACAAAGACACATAAACGATGCTGAACGGTTTGAAAATCCCCTGAACTGCTGCGGTTTTGACGCTCCACGTCCATCAGCTGAGAAAACTCTTTAACATTTAAATCGACTGAAGAAGTCACTTGGATGAGTGACGAAATGTTTACCCACTGAAAACTCTGCGTCTCTACTTTTGGGATTAAGTCGACTACGTAACGCTGCTGTTGTTTCCTTGTTTACTTATATTCATATTTTATAAGACATTAATGCTCTTTTTGTAGCTGAACCTACTCCCGTCCGAAAGTTAGGTTTGCCTTCCACCGCTTTCACTTTCACTGTATTCTTGATTGTTTTGTTTTTGTATCATTTGTCACAGTATATATATAAATATATATATATATCATTGTACATAAAAGTGAAATCCTTTACACCAACACTGTAAGCTGTTTTACTTCTATAACAGTTCTCATGAGCATAGTCAAAAGTATTTAACAGAAACACTTACCTTAAAGACGAACAAAGCTCTACGACTTGCTGCGCAAGAGCTCTGTTTGTTTATACTGTCACGTGCGATCAGCCGCGTGAACGTGTATAAAACGAGGAAGTCATGACGACGATAAACATAGCTCAGTGTTTTCAAACTAAACGCTGTTTGTTTGTTTGTTTTATTATTATTTTAAACATTGAAACATTGCACATAGCACATATATGTACATATATAGATGGGTCATTCTTACTATTCGGTGCCATTTGAGTCCTAATGACATAATATGGTATATTTAGTGTAAAACTTGTCTAATGCTTATTTCTAAACCATTTTCTTGTATGGTTAACCCCCCTCTACCATAGAACACATTGATATATACACAGGATAAATACATTAAACGTAAATTACTTTTATTTTAGCACAAGTCACTAAAGTACTATGTCCCCAGTCATGCTTGCTCGACTTCAGTTACAAATATAACTTAAAAAAAAAAAATCTAGATTTTTCATCATTTCTGGATTGGCTTATTTCTAATGTTCCTCATCAAATGTTCTTTTTTTATTATTAATGCATGTTTAATACTTAAAAAATCTTTAAAAAATGTTGTGTCCCTGAATCAACTGTCACCCCTGTTACTCTGATAAGAATTCCATAGAACACATCACCTGATTATTCTTTTAGTCACATGACACTCCCGGATGTAACATATTTTGGAGGAAAACTTTCAAGAAGAAGACAGTAAGTACCACTCTTTAATCAACCCTTTTTCAATGTTTTAGCAAGATTTTGTAATGTGGCAAAGCATAACACGTCCAACCTGTTACGCTTATTAATAGTGGAAACAATTTTTTTTTTGTAATTTTTATAATATGGCTAATAAACATGTTAAAAATGGTTCTTAGTGGTCACCATGTACTAGCTTGTTGTTCATCATACTAGTAGTAATGGCTAAGTTTAGCATAAAATCTCCCCCTGTTACCGTCACCCCTGTTATTGCTATGCACTGTAACAGGGGGGACACATGGTAACTGGGGGGGACGTAAGATGATAGAAGTTTAGTGTTTAGGGTTATTTATACAAGTGTGTATTGGTAATTATTATTAACCTGTATATATATACTTTTAGAAGATTTTGAATAGTATACATTTTTCAGGGAATGGCACCAATGTCTGCTGCGGAGAAGCAGCGGTGCTACCGAGCACGTCGTGATGCTGACCCTGAGAGAAGACCGATATATCTCAATAAAGAGAAAGAGAAGTGGAGAAAGGACAGAGAGGAAGGAAAAAAAGAAAGTGGCAGATCTCAGTGAATGACAGAAGAGAGCACAGAGAAAGCAGTGGCGAGAAAGGAAAAGAAAGCAGAGGGCTAGTGCCAAAGGCAGGACAGAATTTGAGGCTATGAATACTCCTCCCTAAGTCCAGAATATTCCCTAGAGCCAGAAAATGCCCCACAACCAGGACCCTCAAGGTTAGAAGAAGAGTTGACAGTTCAATGAAATGAAAAATTAAATGATGGAGAGGTATCTGGTAAAAGTCAACAATTACAGTGAAGACAACTGTCATGACAACAGAGGATGCACTTGCAGGGGAATTTCATGACGGACTACTCAGATTTAGGCGGCACGTCTTTAATATCCGATGGCAGTATAGGGCCTACAGACAACTGAGAGAAAATTTGAGAAACGATGAATGTCTGCTACATGTAGATTTCAGTGAGAACTACTCCTGTAAGTATTCTCAAGAAGTACAAGCAGTCCACTTGGAGGGTCACACCAGCAGGCAACCCTACATACTGGAGTACTGTACACTGCAGCTGAACAGTCACCAGTAACAATCTGCTCTATCTCACCTTCCAGGCGGCATGATCCCCCTGCGATATGGGCCCATCTTGACCCTGTGTTAGACATGATCAGAGAAAGATACCCTCTTATCAAACACCTCCATGTCTTCAGCGATGGTCCAGCTACACAATACAAACAAAAGGGCAACTTTACCTGCTCTCAAAAGAGCCATTCAAAAAGGGTTCAAAAACATCAGCTGGAACTTTTTGAGGCCAGCCATGGAAAGGGGGCTCCAGATGGTATTGGAGCCACCCTTAAAAGGTCAGCTGACACAATTGTCCGCCATGGAGGAGATATCAACGCAGAAGCTATGTTTCACAAGCTGAGAGACATGGGCACTTCAGTGGAACTTTTTTTTTTGTGGGAGAAGATGATGTTGAGAGGAAAGTAAAAGAAATTATTGATGGACCGACACTTGTGCCTGTCAAAGGAACCATGAAAATCCACCAAGTACTCAGTTTCTCTCCAGGAACAATAAAATACAGGGACATAACCTGCCTTTGCCAGGCAGACAAAGGTGTACTGGACCGTGAATGCTATGGCCTGAAGGAGATAAGCCTTAGTCAAGAGGCAAGTCCACATTGCACTGAGGGACCAACCCGGCCTGAGAACATCACAAAAGATCATATTGGTCAGTGGTGCATTATCAACTACGATGGTGAACCCTACCCAGGAATCATTCTGGAGGTTGAAGAGGATGTTAAAAGTGAAATGCATGCAGAAGAACGGGACCAACAAGTTCCACTGGCCAAGTCCACGTGAGGACATAATCTGGTATAGGGATGACCAGGTTGTGTGTCTGATGAAAGAACCAACACCTTTGAATAAGAGGTCAGTTCAGCTGGAGAGGAAAGTGTGGGATTTCCTTGAAAAAAACTGGAGTTGCTGGTCTGTTGCATAGGTAAAGGTGTGAAAAATGTTCATTATGTTGGGTGTACAGTGAAAATTTGCTTGTTTAATGTGGACATGTATCTACCTGTGTTGGTTGGACGGGCATGGTGAAGGTGTTCAAAGTTTCTTTAAGGTGGTATTTTTGTCACTGATGTTATGTCCACCCTGTTACCTGTGTGTTTCTTTTGTTAATTAAATCAAATCAACAAACATAATGCATGTCTCTTTGGTTATTGGGAGGAATGAATCAGCAAAATTAAGTTACTTAGAAATGGAGCCAATTTTTTTTTATATTCCTTTGAATCTAAAAACAATCTTTTGAAATTACACTGTGTCTTAAAACTGAACCTGTCTTCTTTCAATATAATGCTTGTTTAAAATACTTCCTTGAAATTTCCTTGCAGATTTTAAAAGGGACATTGTAGCTTTTAGAAAATGTAAATATTACTATAACTGTGTATTCAAAACAGTTATTAATAGAAAATTGAATGTCCTGTAACAGGGTGGACATTTGGCACGTCATGGGTAAAGACTTTGATTTAAAAAATATTATAATATAATATCCTTAGCTGGACCAATACATTTTTCTTATAGGTTGAAAATCCCTCTTTTAGATGAAATGTTAAAATAATTCAAAATTTTGTATTTTTTGATGAAGAGTGATCACACTGAAATGGCACCGAATAGTAGGAATGACCCAGATATAGATATATGAAACCTCGTGTCTCAACGTTACCGTGCACCTTCACTGACGTCGCTTAATTTGATATTGCATTTCTAGTGTCACTTTTCTCTGTAACGCTTTCTCACACATATACACACAATGTGGGATTTGATTTTTATCATTTTCATATTTTGACATATTTGTCTGAAGTTCTACCGAAGTTTTAGTTTCTCTTCAGGGTACACCTGAAGGTTGTAAAAGAAATCTATTTAATAACTTACTTTTTAAAATTTTATTTGGGGGTAAATCAACACGTTTTTGTAAACGTGAAACTGGACTTGAACAGAGTCTCTCTCTATAGGATCAGGACCATATTAGAAAGGCTCGTGTTAAAAATTAAACGTTATCAGTGCAAAATTGCAATGAAGTTTTGCAGATGTGCTTTGCTTGTTCTGTAATCCAGCCTGAAAGTACGTCAGACCTAATACTAATAATAGTAATACTTAGAGCTTCACCAAGGGTAATATATACTCTGGCAGACTCAATGAGTCAAACTATGCAGCTGGAAAGTTGATAGCTGTCTGGATGAAGCACCACCAGCCTGCTTTGCTATGTAAGTCGAGTGTAATGTTTTATTTCGAACACCAGATGGCGACTCAGGAGCACAACCTTTTGTGTGTGTGTGTCTGTGTGTGTGTTGAAGCGTCAGTGTGTTAGCAGGTGACAAATGACGTAAGTGCGGCACCGCCCACAGCCAACCCCAGATCGAAAAAAACTGAAGTTGTGAATGTCAGTCAGTGTGGCCGTTCACACTGATCTGGAAGGTCCGCTGGTGTCTGCAGAGAAAATGATAACTTCCAAAACATTTAGTTTGTTTCTTCAATACTAGAGGAGAAAAAGTCTTTCATCCTTTGGTGATGTATCATCGTGTTTTCGTGGTTGCCAGTCTGCTGTCCTCTTATATGGGTAAGAAAGAGAGCTGGGTTATGCTGATTTTATTTCGAACACCAATTTAATTCAATTTAAGTAAGTCAACGAGAAAAGTAAATACAGAAGCGCGAAACAACATTAGGGATTTTATTGAAAGGCAACAATAAAAGGTCGGTTAACCGCAAAACGCATTTTGATGACAAAGTAGATCATCGCTGTTATCAGAATAAATATCACAGGAGCCAACCGATTTAAAAAAAAAAAAACAAAAAACAAAAAAAAAACACGTTTTTCAGGATTTCTTTAAAGTAACTTTTTTTTTTTTTTTTTTTAAGCGGTGAACTGTGATTCCTGGCCGTCAGCAGGATACTTACTCTCAACAGGACCTTTCACTGCACGTACCGCATATACAAGCAATACTGCTAGTGTTTATCTTCCACTAGTGTGAGAAAGTGTTTGTTTAAACTTCACATGGTGCCGCCACCTCTGTAAATCATGCCAAACCAGTTAGCTGGAAAATAAAATCTCGGCGTTGTTAGCTCAAGCCTCAAATCTGCAGAGATCTGAGGACGTTGTTAAGAAGACTGGATAAAAGCAGAAAAGGTAGTTTTCAAAATTATAGACAGGATTTCATATTATATATACTGTAGTGGCGCTGTATAATTAATTACTACAAAAGTTGTAATCATAGTATTTTTGACCAGTGCTGAACCTATAATTATTTAACGTGATTACTCACAAAGTTTGAAAAAAAAAAAAAAAAACCCCACAATGCATTCAAAGGTAACCCCAAATTCTAATATAATACATCTGCAAATGCATAAGAGAGGAAGAGAAAATAAAAGATATGTGAATTAAACATGCCACAGTCTAGTGCAGAGTGAATTTGGGGGACTTGAAAGAGAAAAACTTTAATTGTTGAAGATTAATTGCACAGCTTCACACTACATACCTGAATGAAATGTGCGGTTTGTTAACTGTTGCATAACTGTAATCATGTTCAAAGTTTCTGATGCACAGTTTGAACATCACCAGGTTTTCTTAACTATGTCTGCATGCCTTAATGCACTGAATTGCTGTCATGTGATTTGTGTGAATAAATATTTGTATTAACATGCAGTTGAACAGGTGTACCTAACAAAGTATCTGGTGAGGGTGCACTTGTGTTATTGACATGATATTTTTATGTATCTTGCTTAAATGTCACAGTTTTCTGAGTCCTAACAAAGTGTGGGACATAGAATATCTTTGTGTGAGCCAGTGTGGGACATTTTCATGTATGTACAAACTATACATCTTACAGGTTTGGGGACTTCCCCAGATTACCTCATGAACTATTCCTCTCTTCTGTCAAGGATTGGAAAAGTGTTTTTCTCTGATGTGCACCTCTAATTCAACCTGTGTTTTCATCAGTGGCCAATATCTTAGTCACCCTTAAGCAATCAGGGACACTGCAAACTTCACATGGACTTGTGGCAATAGTTGTATCATGAACCAAATACTATGCATTTTAAATACATGCCATCAGAAATGCAGTGCATTCAAAAGTTCATGATTAATTGGATGAGGAAATAGTCGAATGACTAATCCTCCATAGCACTTGCGTCACAGGAAAGTACAGCTGGAATGTTATGCAGGTGAAAAGATAATTAGTGCAGCTGACTGTAGTGTTTAAAGTCCTCAGAAACAAAACAACCTTGCCAGTTCATGCAGCTTATTTTTCTGTTGGGCGTCTTACTTGTGTGGTAATTTTCAAATAAATTACCTAAATTAACTTACATTTCTAGACCTATAGGGATTCAAAAGCTGTATAATGTAACATGGTTTAAGATGTCCAAACCTGAATAAGAGAAAAAAGACCCCCCAAACAAACAAACAAACAAACAAACAAACAGATTAAAAAAAAATTAACCCCCCCCCCAAAAAAACAGTTTAATGTGTCAGAATTTTTTTTTCTTTCATTAAAGGCTTTCTCCTCTATGTGTCACACTTTTGCTGTTACAAATTTATCCCCTTACAGATTTAATGTGGGGTTAAAATTGTATGTGATAGACTTGATTGTCTCTGTAATGTAACTGTAATCCTGCTGGTCAATACTCAAAGTATTGAAGAGTTTTATAAACGACTGGTAAATTGCAGAGTTTGCCTTGGAGCTCTGTGCTCTCTTCAGCTATAACACATAGAATAATGTACAGGAAGCAATCCACATGGAGGCATTGAATACGTCCGAGCAGAGTTTTACACATATTGCACACAGCTTTATTAATATAAATATGGTCGGTTATTCCTCTTATGGGACGATCGTGGCTCAAGAGTTGGGGGGTCGTCTTGTAATCGGAAGGTTGCCGGTTTGAGCCCCGGCTCGGACAGTCTTGGTCGTTGTGTCCTTGGGCAAGACACTTCACCCGTTGCCTACTGGTGGTGGTTAGAGGGCCCGGTGGGACCAGTGTCCGGCAGCCTCGCCTCTGTCAGTGCGCCCCAGGGTGGCTGTGGCCACAATGTAGCTTACCATCACCAGTGTGTGAATGTGTGTGTGAATGGGTGGATGACTGGATGTGTAAAGCGCTTTGGGGTCCTTAGGGACTAGTAAAGCGCTATACAAATACAGACCATTTACCATTTATGGTTTATTTCTAGGTGGAACCCCTGCTCATAGTCAGCCAGTGCAGGTTCTTGCCTTTGCTGGTGGAGATGTTATTCTACCATGCAGATTCAATATCTCTGACAAGGAAGACTTTCCGACTGTTGAGTGGTCCAAGGAAGGCTTGAAGCCAGATGTTGTCTTCTTGTACCGGGATGGTTGTGAGGCCTACGAGATGAAGAATCCAGCCTTCGAGTACAGGACGAGCCTCATCATGAAAGCGCTCAAAGATGGAAACATCTCATTACGGATCTCCAATGTGCAGGTTTCTGATACTGGAAAGTACCAATGCCTCACATTCCAGAAAAATGTCGCCAGGAAGGTTACAACAGTGGCGCTGGATGTGGGTATGTCCACTCATGTTCATTTCCACACAAAAATCACCTGTGCTCCACCCACTTAAACAATGGGTCCTTGTCCAATTCAGCTCAATTCATTTAATATGTGATCAGGATCTGGGTTTTACTTTAGAGTCAGACCTCGAAAGGGCACAACTTTTAATTCTAGGAGGAAAAACCATGCTCCAAAAAATGTATACTCAGGTAGATTGCTGTATGTGTGATGTCTCTTAAATACATACAAAAACACACACCAAATTATTCCAAAAGGGTCTCATAGAGATGTATGAATTTAACAAATTGCTATCATCTGTTGCTGGTGACCTTTTTTAAGGTTAGGGCTGCATTTACTCATTTGGTTTACTCAACATATATGTAATTTGTCATACCTAATTTGAAATCTCATAACAGAAGAACTGTAAGGCCAAATAAATTTCAAAAAAAGGAACAATTTCTAGTTTTTGAAACTATGTTTGTTTAACATATGGCGGAAAAATAGCTTGACCCTACCCCTACCAGCACAGAACTTGGCTTTAAACATAGACAGTATCTGTGGGCTGCTTCCTTTCTTCATCCGTATCTCTTAGTCATCTGATTTTCTATCAATCTATTCGATATTACTTTTGAATAAACAATTGAGCTGTTAATTATACCTAACGATCGGAAGCGGTTCTTCGGGTCGTATGTTAATTTTTCATATACCAAATTGAATAAAAATCAATGATATGTCCATAGTTAAATGAGTCTCAATTGGAGTATCAAGCTTTATTGCTTGATAAAGTTAGCCACTGTCTTGACAGAGCAAATTTTCTTTCTGTTCAAATGTTCTGTTTATGGAGGTCAAACAGAAGAAAACATAGAAAACAGGGGAAACTGGCTTCTTTTAGACAGTGGAGCTAAACAGAAGAGTCGCACCAACGACCAATAAAAGAGGAGTAGGGACTATTTTGAACTGTGACATATGCAAAGTTGCTCTCAAAGATCAAAGATAAAAACATAGCATAATAGGACAAAGAAAAGGAAACTTTAAACAGATTTCTAAATGCAAGGAACAGAACATAACAAGCCATTATTTTCAGCTATATATATCACACCTCAGTGGCAAGTATCCTGAGTATTAGCGTTAACGCGGCAAATCCAAGTTAGCGAGTTAACGGGGATCAGCCTGTGCGAGGGCTGCATGGTGCTAACGGGTTAACAAGCTAACTGCGCTAACGCGTTGACGCCGTGAAGCCATCAGATGGGCAGATTCGCGTTAATGAGCTACCAGGGATTTTCCACGTTAACGCGGTTATGCCTTTAACTTCGTATTACTGGATTAACGCTGACACCACTAATTTGAATTTTTTTTTCTCAGTGACTGAAAAATGGTAACACAACCACAAACCATGATAATACCTCCACCATGTTTTTGGGGGGGTTTCTGTATAGTAAATCGTGCATGATAAAGCCTTATTTATTTATTTATTTTACTGGGCATACGGCCAGTTATATATTGTTGCAGTGATTTTTGCAGATGTTTTGCTGTTGCTCTTTATTACTTTTCAGAAGTGCATATTATGATATTAATAATATTTGACCAATGTAACGTTTACGGTCCTGTAAAAGTTGCGATGATTAAGGATCGATTCAGTCCAGATAACCTTTCTTTTGTCAGAAGAAGAGACTTTCAGGAACCAGAGTCTTTTTATAGGAGGAGAAACTAGTCATCTACTTAAACACCTTATTTCAAGGAGCTTTAGAACAGTTTTTTGCTTGATGAAAAGCACACCTCCTTAAAATTTTTGTCGGGTCTTGGCTTTACGATTTAAATCGCTTTTGAGGCAACTGCTGTTGTGATTTGGCACTCTATATAAATAGTTGAATCAAATTGTGTAAGAGCAGTTTGTATTGTGTGTGTGTGTGTGTGTCACTTGGAGCATCTTTCATTCTACTTCAGAAGCCAAGAGTGGTCAAAAGAGTTAGGGTTAGACGTCATGGATGTCATTTTAACATAAAAACAATAACAGGTTATTCAGAAATAAGGATACGTGCGTGGGATGGCAGATATAATGGTCACACCTTCTGGTTTTGTTGTTTTTACAGTGGCCGTTTCTGAGCCAAAGCTTTCAGTGATTTCAGCGGAGGGCAGTGACATAGCACTGCATTGTGAAGCAAACTGCTGGCTGCCAGAGCCTGAGGTAACATTTCTGGATGACAATGGAAACAACATCTATGGGGAAAACCCCAAAGGAGAACAAGACGCCCATGGATGTTTCACTGTGACACAAAGAGCTACTCTGCAAAGAGCCACCAGCAGGTTATAATTATATACCTACTGTACACCATCTTATAAACCATTTATAAAGTGGTTTAGAAATTAAAACAATACTTATCCAGTTAGTACTTTTTTTACAGTGCTGTGCAAAAGTTTTGAGCCCCTCTCTTTATATTCTGCTACAACAACATGAAAACAGCCTCAGAACTCATTGTTTCTCTCTCTAATCTCATTAAGTAAGTTTGTAAGAAATAGTTCTCACACAGTGTAACACTAATCATCCATGGACTGGCCTCCTGAGAGCCAGGACCTCTATATTCACAATGTGAGATCATCATCATCACAATGTGAGAACATCCAAAGAAGAGCTTTGAGAACCCTTCAGGAACACCGAGGAGTATTCTTCTACCTAAAGTAATTACAAGAAACATTGTCTAAGAGAGTTCAGACTGTGTGCCCATTTGAGTTTGTACTTTTCTTTTTCTAATCAAAGTGTTTTTATTGAAAGAAATATTTGTACAATCACAAACAACGAATTAAACATACAAGCAGTGGAGCATACTGCTTACAAACTGAACCTCCACCCTCCCATCTGAGTTTGTACTTTTCAATAAATCACTGCACTTTTTCCCCAGGTAAAGAAAAGCAGACTGGCTCAAGACTTGTGCACAATACTGCAGATAATGTTTATACTCACCAACTAACCGTAAAATTTGCTTTTCACTAATATAAGACTAATTAAAATTAATTTATAAACTGTGTATTTGTCAAACAGTGTCACCTGCAGAGTTCATCAACCACAGTTTTACCAGACCAGGGAAACAACGATCCTCATAACAGGTATGCCAGATCTTCATGTGTACATGCAAACACCCATATTCACATTTTTTTATGCATTTGCTATCCACGTGGGGTTTATGTGTAGGTTTTATTGGGATTTCTATAAATTACCGTGTGTGGAGTTTTAACAGATGACCACTATGTTAACCGTTTGCTCTCGTGTTGCTTTCCACATGTCATTTCACACCAGGATTGACACCCTAACAGTGACTGCTGCGTCTTTATTATTTATACTTAGAGATGATGATATCAAATTATATCTTTTTTTACAATACAGCCTGCATACAACCTTTGTACCACATGCCTGCCAATTTGCATATCACCTCTATTCTTGACATTGTCTGGAGTTTGTTGGCAGTAAAGTTTAGCAAGTGTCACTGTGCCAATCTCGTAGCCTAATAAATAAGCCTGCCTGAGCATTGGATGTTTTTTTTTTTCCTACCAATAAGGACTCATTAGACTTGAAGAAAAACTTCTAGATATAGGGTACTTCATATTAACTAAATAGTATGCATTATCTGTTCATATCTCAACACAATGTTATGTCATTTCAGGTGTCTGCATGAAGTCTGATGTTCAAACTATTGCCATCGCCATCGGAGGAACAGCTGTGTGTTTCTTAGTTGCAGGTGGCTTCATTGCCCTTTTATGCAACAAATGCTTCAGATTTGGTAAGTCACAGTTCTGAACTATACAAAAAAAAAAAATGCAAAGCAAGGGCCTTGGATATAGACTGCTACTGAGCAGTTGAGAAACATTTTGTAATGACACCAACTGCTTTTGGTGATTTGTTTTGCATTGTTTTTTGTTGCTGTTTTTAAGAAAGAGAAAACTGTAGTTGCTGTTTACAGCGAGAGCACAGAGACAAGATTGCATGTGTGTAAGGGGTGGAAACTCAGGAGTTTTGCAACTGACTCAATATTATATACTCATCAGGCATAACATTATGATCACAGACATGGCACCAGTAAGTGGGTTGGATATGTTAGGAAGCAAGTGAACATTTTGTCCTCAAACTCGATGTTAGAAGCAGGAAGAACTAGTAAGCGTAAGGATTTCAGCAAGTTAATTTGGGGCCAAATTGTGATGGCTAGAGAACTGAGTTAGAACATCTTTAAAAAAAAATTAAGAACAGCTGGGGTGTTCCTGGTCTGCAGTGGTCAATATTTTAAAGATGGAACAGTGGTACACCAGCGACAGGTTCACGGTCAGCCAAGGCTCGCTGATGGATGTGTGATCCAATCCAACAGATGAGCTACTGGAGCTCAAGTTAAAGAATAAGTTAATGTTGTTTCTGGTAGAAAGGTGTAAGAATACAAGGTGCATTATGGTTTGTTGGATATGGGGCTGCATAGCTGTAGACCACTCAGGGTGCCCATGTTGACCCCTGTCCACCACTGAAAGCTGCTTACCTGGGAAAACCTGGCACCACAATGTACTTTTGGAGGAAGGCAAGCCGGCAGATGCAGTGTCATACTGTTCTGCTGGAAAACCATGGGTCCTGCCATCCATGTGGATATTACTTTGATATGTACCACCTACCTAAGCATTGTTTTTGCAGAGCATGTACATCCCTTTCATGGAAATGGTTCCCTGAACCTTTTAGCAACGTAATACACCCCTGCCACAGACCAAAAATGGATCCGAAATGGTTTATGAAGCCCAACAACAAGTCGGAGGTGTTGACTTGGCCTTCAAATTCCCCAGATCTCAATCCAATCTGTTCGTCTGTGGGACATGTTTGGACAAATAAGTCCAATCCAAGGAGGAGCAACTTCACAACTTACAAGACTTAAAAGATGTTTTGCTAACATCTTGTGTGTTGCTAACATCGACAAAGTGTCTAGTGAATTCCATGCCTCGAAGGGTCAGGGCTGTTTTGACAGCAAAAAGGGGACCAAAACAATATTCAATGGGTGATCATATTGATTTGCCTGATCTGTGTATTTATTGGCATTCCTTTGTCTATACAGTGATCACATTTTTTTTTTTTTTACTGAAGTCATAAATCAAGTGAAAAGTAGGATAATTTTCTTATAGCCATCTTGACAATTTGAATTCCATTTACCACAGGATGATTCATCTCTTTTTTTAAAAATCTTTGTTTACACAGCTATTGTAAAGCAGCCAGTCAACAGAAAGCCATTGAATCAAAGATTTGTCCAACCAACGAGAGTTAACAGCACAGACAATTTGGTAAATGGCAGCACTGGGCAGATGAAAAGAGAGTTGGAGTTTTTTATGGAAGATGAGACCCGAAAACTACAGGACAACAAAGTTATTCTCTACAACAGTGGAACAACTGTCCAGTGCCATTCCACAACCACAGCAGACATTTCAAAACCCTCCAAACTATTCTTAACTCATGGCCCTGACAACAAAAACTTGACCAGTGTGCACAATCCAAACTCATCTTCAGCTTCAACCAGCGTTAACACTCTAAAATCTGACAACTTACCCAAAAGCTGGGGTTCAAGCTTTGCTATCAATAGGCAAAACAGCTTTCCAGCACCTGGCCACCGATCTCAAAGTAAGCACTGCATTTGCAGCAGTCCAGATATTTTCCAACTACATTCAGCAACATCCAACTCTTATTCTGCTCTCAATGGGTATCTGACCTATTCCAGTGTCTCACCCCATCAAAGCACCCGCCTTCCTCAGCGTAGGCACTCAGTACTTCCACAGTTAGCAGAATGTAATAACCGTCACAGCCTCCTGAGAAATTTACCTGAAGAAGATGAACAGAAAAGTTTATTAAGACATGAAAAGTAAAGGAAATGTAAGCTGTACATTGCAAGCATATGTGCATGGCAAGACAATACTCACTTGGTTCAAATGATTAAAACTCCTTAACTGAGCAATAACTAGGAGCTGAAATTTAACACCAGTGATGGAAGCGATGAGTAGGAACTTAACAGTCAGCTTCAGTGTCTGCTGTGATGTAAATGTTGCACTTGTTTTTGTGGTGCCTCAGTGTTGCCCCTGGATGATCTACAGAAGGTGGTTGGGAAAAAGGAGAGCTGGGCATCTTTGTTTAGACTGTTGCCTCTGGGCCTGGAGTCAAATAAGCAGAAAAATGGACATATAATTTGAAAAGAACTGAGCCAGCCTGGTGGTTTACCTGTGTTTCTAGTATACTAAGCTAACTTGATACAGGTACAGGCTTGTCCTTTGAATGTTTTTTAATATTTAGCATGATTTCTTTTCTTTTTTTTTTGGCAATACCAGTCATAAAATGGGACCCAACCATGATGTGTGGTGCTTGTGATTCTGTTGCTTATATATAGAAGGCTCTTTCTTTTAACTTTTATATTAAGGATTGGGGCTAGTTTGTATGTTATTGTTTGTTTTGAGGGGAAGAAAAAAAAAAGTTCTTTGTTAACATTGTTAACACTTTGTTAACATACAGGAGTGTCTTTTCCAATAAACCGAATAATTTTACTTCACTTTCTTCTTTCACTTTCAAGCCTTTTTTTGCTTGTTATTGTATTTTTGTGCATAGTGTTACGTATTAATGCGTTTGATACATTAACCTTTTTGTTCTTCAATTAAAAATATTTCCAAATATCTTTTTGCATAAACTGTGCAAATGGAAATTGATGTCTTTGTATTTTTATAATTGAAACTTTAGACATTGAGCTCTGTGTCAGTAGCTGATGTAAAAGAAAATGTTTCTGTTATCTTTAAAAAAAAAAAATCCAAATGATATCATTATTGTTTGCTAATGTTTTGCACAAGGTCATTTGTGCCTTTGTTTCCTGCCTTGATTATTCCAGTGTTCTTTCTGCTGGCATGAATCAGAGCTCATTTCACTGACTTCACTTTATACTGATGAAATGCTTTTATCGCTGCCCAGATTTTAACTGTCAGATGATCACACCAGGAACACTAACCCAGATGTTAAGTGTTTATTTATTTTATTGTATTTTTTTGTATCTATAATGTATATTGATGTAAATCTTTAGTGTTACTTTTATGTCTTCAACTGTCTGTGTATGGTTGTTATTATTATTATTATTATTATTAAAAAGTTGTAGTTTGTAAAGTTTGTAGGACATTTGTTGAATTTGCACACACTGACGACAAAGACTGTACCCATTTGTGTTTGTGTTTTTCAATGTATCAAAGTCTAAACTCTCTTAGGCAATGTTTCTTCTAATTTCTTTGGGTAGTCTTCAAGAATACTCTCCAGGCTTCCTGAAGGCCATTTAAAGTCAAATATAACCACTTGCACCCGTTCATATGTTTTCCCAACGCATTGTCATGTGACTTGTGTTATCCGTGTGTATATATTCGGATTGGAGCGCCCTCGTGTGCAGGAAGAAAATGTTCACTCACACTCACAAATAGAAAGAAAGAGAGAAAAAAGGTCAAGCCCTCAAGTGGCAAGTTCAGTCCATTGTGTGTCCACTGTGTTACAGTTAAACTGGTAGCACTTGCTCATTTTATTTGTTTTATGTCCATTAAACCAGCAAATCCCACCAGAGAATGTATGGTGCATCTGTTTTTAGTTTTTTTTTCCTTTTTTTTTTTTGTTAAGATTTTATCATAGATTTCTCACATTTTACTTGGGAAACGCTTTTATCACTGTATTTTATTTCATACTCTAATGACAGGTTAGGACTTCAGGAAACAATGAACACGCACTGTTCTTGAACGCACTGCACACACACCGATAGTGAAACCTAGTGAATGAACTCCAGGCTATTCTCTGTGTGTCCTATCTATTGTACTGTCTTTAATGGGCTCATTCTGTTTTCAGACTTGTCTTTAGATGAACTTTTACACAGTTTCATTGATTAGAGGGAAACTTCAGCCTTTGCCCCTTAGTGACGTATCAGCGTTTTTTCCTGTGGGTTGGGCTGCTGCTATTTTGTACAGGTAAGGAGGGGAATACTACTTCAGCTGCTATTATTACATTATATTACATGTGTTTATAGCTACACAAATGAGCTGCAAATGCATGTAATGCCAATAGTAATGACAAAAAGGGTTGTAAATGAAGTTAAATGGAAGAGCAAAGTGGCAAATGTCCATGATTTGTAAGTTTGAGTAACACAAAGTTTAAGGCTAAATAAGAAATAAGCCAAACTCGTTTTACCAGCTTTAGATTCTGGGAACATGACAGCAAGAAGATCGTTGCAGCCCCCAAATAATGATTGAAATCTTGTTTTAACTGGGGTTTTTTTCCCTCTCAGTTGGACCTTTCATTCCTTAGACTTGAAACACTGTTGTTTGGACAAACTGGCTTCTGCTGCTGTGAGTGAAGCTATTTCATGGAGCCAGAAAAGTCATTTCCTCTGTAGAGTGCTTAGCATAATAGTGTCACGTCACGTCACAGTAATTGTTTTTAGTAAATAACTGAAATCTGTTAAAGCAGAACTTTTCAAGACAGGGGAACAGTAAAGAAGTGCTTTAAAAAGTCCAGGTAGATACACATGAACCAAAACTAAACACAAACACTACTACATGCCTGTCTGAACAGATGAGTTTTAGGCTGGTTCTCCTGCCTCCTTCACTCAGCCTAGGGAGTGAAGGAGGCCAAGAGTATATGTCAAGTTTATACAAAGTTTTGGAGCTATAGTTTTCATACGGGCACATGAAATCACAAGGACGCCCCTAAAAGAGGACCTAAGAAACCAGCTCGGAGAATAATCATAGAGGTGGGGACCTCACCCCATAAAGCCATAAAGGATAAAAGAATGAGCCAAGGTTTTGAACTGAAATCTAAACCTGACAGGAAGCCAGTGTAAAGGCCTAAAACAGAGTGATATAAAAATTATTCTGTGTAACGAGAACTGCAGAAAAGTAAACAAAAAGAACAATTACACAGTTATTTACAATGATTGAACATTGCATGGTTGTTGGTGTCAGACAGGTTAGTCTGAGTATTTTAAAAACTGCTGATCTGCTGGGATTTTTCCACTCAACCATCTATGGAGGTTTACAGACAATGGTTCAAACATGAAATGTACGTGGCGCTTCAGGTTTGACAGTTTTTCCAGCTTTCCTCACTTAGTAATGTAGTGAGTTGTAGTATTGCATTAACCACAATATATTTATTTATTATTTCATTAACTTATTGGTTTTTAAATGGTTTCATGTGACAGACTTGTATTCTCCTTTTCTACCCGAGTAATAATTGTTACTCGGTAACAATTAGTTGTTAGTTGTTTTTCTTTATCTGAGCTACTTTTCTGTCTACTAATTGTCTTTGAGTCTCGGTAGGCATTGACAGACTCACCAAGTGACCATTTTAACAGTTTTTAACCAGTTGTCAAAGTACATTAGCCTTTTGCCCCTGTTGAGGTTCACTTCTTCCTGACCTCACCGATCCGTTTGATATCCCAGCTGGAGAAGAAGGGTCAGATGAGGCTGGAGATCCCACTACATGTAGTCACAGCAAACACCAAGTGGATCTGAGGAGCACTCCTCATATACACCTTTATAGAGTAAGTGGACTACCTAGCTGAGGCAGCTCTTACTCCTCATTTTACAACAAGCAGACCCCCACTGTCAATAAATTCCTCACACTATACAGTTACACACCAGGAATTATAGCTAAACCAACTGATTCTAGCGTCAAACCCTATTGTATAAGCAAACCTAAGCACATTCTTTTCTAATTATTGTTTTATTCTACTCACACCCCAAATAACTAGCAAGCTATCCAAAATCACCTTCCAGGAGCTTCAACAAGCTGTTAGTTCTTTCCCAATATTTACAGTTATTTTGTTCTCTTTTCTTTATGTTTTTGTCACACTTGTATGTTGAACATTTTCTCAACATAACATGTAAAAATGTTATTCTGTTCTTTACTTTACATCGCAATATGTCACAAGTGTCCCAACAAAGTCCCCGATTCTAATCGGATTTTCCTAAATCTGTTCATAACTGCAAAATGTTTATATGTGAATGTAATTACAAACTCATCCATCTACTTCCTTTGTTTAGGACTAAATTCATTACCCACATTTTTTTCATTCTTTTTTTTTTTTAGTTATTGCTTTCTATACTTTAAAATGTGCTTCAGATGAAATAAAAGAATTATCTGTTTTATGGTAGCATTGAAGTGAAGGTGTTATTCCTATTATAATAGTAATTATAGGCTCACGGAGTGATAAGAGGGAGATATGAGTCATGCATTCTTGCATTCACAGTGTTGGAATATGAAACAAGTTATTGCATAGTTTCCACTGATGAGTCGGATTAACTTAAGACCTGTTTTCACATTTATATCTTGTGGTAGGATGTATACAAAAGGTTATTATGTCAACAATACAAATCATTGTTCTTTTGTAAGAAGTATTTTGCGGGGAGCCCAGATTTGGCTTTATGCCTCCGGCTGTTTCATGTGATCATCACTGCGATAATACAGTTTACATTATTGTTATATTTTAATATATTACTACTGCTACTATTATTCCTTACTACTGTCATCTGAGAGCCCATGTTAGTCTGCTAATTCTGGGGCAACAGCCAGCTTTTCTTGGCCTCATGGGTGGCCCGGGAAATTTGGTGCACCTATGATTAGTCAACAGAACTCCAACCAGGAAACCAGAAAGTGTGCAGCACCACATCTCTGGTCCCTTGCCCAGAGATTCTGAATAGTTGTGTGTTTACAATGATTCCTGTTATTGTGCCCTATCATACTGCGTTCCTTTTATGGCAGAGTTGTTTGAGTTTCTGACCAGGGGCAATTTTAGCCCATTTCTGGGGGTGTATAGTATAGATACCCCCCCTCCCAAAATGGTTTGTTCCAGCTGAGCCACTCTGGCTCTAGCGCCATTGAGCCATGGTGGCTGAGACGCAGCGGAGCGGAGGTGTAAGTGCCTGGCTTAAAACAGGACATATTAGCTGCATTTAACCTTCAGTTACTCTTTATATAGTTAGATAGGAGTCATGTTTCTTTCTAGCTGAAAAACATTACACCAGGTAACCTGCTGTGTTGAAAACGTGTTTTGCGGCAATGTTTGCTACCCTACAATCCGTCCTGCTCTGTAGTAAAATCAGCGACATTTGACCGTCCTGTTGCTCCCATTGAAATTTATACAGCCTATTTAAAATGTAAAATTGTTTTAGCCTACTGTTGTTACCACTGTCCTGTTTGAAGTGGAATGAGAGAAGCTGGTTATTTTGTCATATGTGCCGATATTAAACCCAGGAGCAACATTCAGGTAAAAGTGAAAGAATAAATGATCCGTCAATAAAGGATAATGTTGGATCAGTGTTTCAATATTTATATCTTTTATTAGATGTACATGTGGTTTGGTTATTTGTCTTTTGGTTGAAAGTACACTGAGAGAGGAGTTTTTTTTATTAGTGATCTTAATAATATTTTTTTTTCATATTAATGTAATTTTTTCATCTAATTGAATACAATCTATTTGTGTATGATTGTCAGTCCAAAGAGGGAGAGAGGAAAGAGGGGAACGTGAGGAGAAAGTACAAGGTCAGGAAGAACCAGGTAAGAAAACAGACAGGGAACAGTGACAGGCAAAACAGAAACTGTTAAACTGCTTGAAAGAGTTGATCACCAAAAAGTCACAGACAGATTTGCCAACCTCAAGGTGAGGCGACACAGGTTAAAATAAAATAAAAAATCTGCAGAGCCATAGTAGTATCTGCAGTAAAGATATTTTCATACATTGTATACATTGTACCATAGGCCAAGTTGCCTCCATTTTTATAATTTTTTTAATCAATATTTTGTACATTTGTACATTTCAAGGACTCTATTTTTGGAGTGTATTTTGTGTATTTTTTTGTGTATTGAGTGTATTGTATTATACATACACATTAAAAGTGAATCTCTGTCCAAAAAATGCACTCAGTTTACTTCTTACTCACTATGATCATCATTCATCATTTTCCCACAGTAATTAAGGTTAGAATATGTATTTTTTATATTCCAACCCATTCTTCGTTTGCAGCATTTAAATAATCTTTATCAGATTTGATGGTTTTGTTACAGACTTTTAAAAAAGTGTTTTGCTTTTCTTTCACAAATGTGGGGATTAAATTGTGTTAAAATGTACAAAACAGTGATGTCATGTTTTGTGACGAGGACCCAGGCATAGAGAGACTTGATGAATTTAAGAATCTTATGATTTAATAAAGAAATTTGCAGACTTGCACAGAGATGGTAAAATTATGATGACTGATAATGGAGATGAAGACAACAGACGATGAGGACAGGAAGGAACAGGTTTAAATGCACCAAGGAGACAGTCAGAGGGAACTCGGGACAACTGGAGACATTTAAGGATGCAGGGACTGACAGAGACAGGGAAGAAGTCTCATCGTGACGTGTAAAGTTTATCTTGCCTGGCTGGGCAGCTCTCTGGGTGCTCAGCACCCCCAAAGCTCTGATCCTAGAATCGCCCCTGTTTCTGACACTGAGCCATAAATATGAATGTCCAAGTCTCGTTTCAGTCACACGTATTCACTTTCAAAACACAAATACTTCACAAAGGCACAAGAGAGATCGAGCACTCAAAGCATCCTTAATGGAAATTTATGGGAAAATTTTGCAACTTTAATCAACATTAATCAGGTCACACTTAGAGCTTGGGTGAGAAGGACATCCCAGACATCTATGCCTTTTTAAAAAGACTTTTCACCTGTTTATGGAAAAACATTTAACAGACACAACTGTAAAACCAAACAATTGGGGACTCTTTCTGAAATGTAAGATCTTTATCTGAAAACATTTTTTGTGGCTTAAACAACAAACAAGCTTAGCTAATCCACTGGTGACGTGGTTGGTAATAATAAGTATAGTGTTGCATTTTTTTAATGCTGCGGAAATCAATGAAGTATAGCTAATTGAAGATTCTTAAAAAATAAATGTAGCTGATTGTGAAAGCATTTTCATTGCAGCCAGAAATGTTAGCATACCTTTGTATGATTTAAATCCTTTTAAGATATATCCATGGGAAAATTTCCTAGATGTGCACATTTACATTGCATTCCTCTGGAGTTTCCATCAGTCTCAGATTACGAATGAGTGCTATAGGTAAAAAACCCATAGCTTTACTGTTTAACTACTATTACTACTACTACTAACAATAATCTCATTATCTTCCTTATGTCACAAGTGAAAAAGGATCTTGTTTACTTAATCTCCTACATGCATTGTTACACTAAGTTATCAGACCATAAAATCATGAAGCTGTCAGTCTGATGCAGTGGAAATTTTTCAAAACTTTTGTTTATACTGCTTGGTTTTCAAAGTATGAGGAAGTGCTGTCTATCTGCCACGTGAGGTGCTAGAGTCTGTCTTTGGTTTTACAGCTGTCGTAAGTCCTCGATCATCATTAATAAACCATCTCTTTTACCTCATCTGGTCATGCACTGCCATTTATGCCTGATACTGTATTGCTCAAAGAAAGTCACTCAGGCCTTGAGTGGCTGCAAATCTTCTCACATTTGTGCAGCTTGATCAGACAATCATGATGGCATGATATCTGATATCTGCTGCCTTATCACGGAAGGAAAAACACAAGATTCCATAAGCAAACCATTGTTCTTGCGCAAGAAAGCAAGTTCACACTATAGGGATCAGTGGAATACCGGCACTATTCGGTAAAATGTCAAATGTCACAGCAGTGCAGCTTCATTAAAAAAAAAAATCATGTCTTTGTTTTATTTTTTGTCTGATTGTTAATTGCATAACTTAAAGAAATGAAAACAACCCTTCATCAGTGTTGTCAACCGCTTCTAATATTCTGCACATCACATTCACAAGGGTTGTATGTCTTTGCTGTTACAGGCATGGTAAATATATAATACCTTACTCTTGCCCTCATTTATAGCCAAAATTACACCTGAGTGACTGAAAGAATAAGAACTCAAGTCTTCAGAGTCAAAGCACAACTGCTTCTCCTTCAAAGAAGACGTTTGAAGTAATTATGATGACAAATGGATGGCTCCTAGGTGGGGTGTGGGTGGATTCAGGTATGGGAATTCCTGAGGACACACCTGAAAATCACTGGAATAATTACATCATATATTTGGTTTGGGAATGCCATGGAGAAGGTCTGGGCAGATCTGTTTAGACTGCTCCTCCCTCACCCAGAGATGGATAAGTAGTATAAAATGAATACATTTATTGATATTTATTTATTTTTTGGTGCACATGGTAAACAGGAGCAGGTTCTAGCATTTGCTGGCGGAGATGTTTTTCTACCATGCAACTTCAGGATCTCTGACAGCACTGACTTTCCGACTGCTGAGTGGTCCAAAGAAGGTCTGAACCCAGACGTGGTGTTCTTGTATCGGGATGGCTGTGAGACCTACGAGATAAAGAATCCAGTCTTTGAGTACAGGACAAGCTTGATCATGAAAGAACTGAAAGATGGAAACATTTCATTAAGGATCTCCAATGTGAAAATGTCTGATGCAGGGAAGTACAAATGCCTCAAGCTCTGGAAGAATGCTCCTCGGGAGGTCACAGTAGTGAAGCTTGTTGTTGGTACGTCCTCTCAAGTTCATTAAATAACTGAAGCTAGGAATGCTGAGCAGGTTTTGGACTTTGTCGAGTTTATCAATTATAGGCTCAGCGAGCCAGGTAATGTGAAGGATTCCTTTTAAACCTTTCTGTGAATTATTGATATTTAGATTCCAAATGGACCCAGCGAGATCAGTTTGATGGATTAAGCCAAGTCACGTCTAAATAATGAAAGAGGATAACTTTCTTAGTATTCCACTCTCAAAACAACATCAAAAAGATTTTTTGGCTGATTGTAAGATTGTAACACTTTGTTAGATAGACATTTTTTGCAGTGCAGCAGGCTGCGAGGCAACAATACTAAGAACCTGTGTTTATGTAGAATTAAACTTGTGAATTGATAAGATCAGAAGTAACTGAGACTTCTGAAGTTGTGTGAAGTAGTGTGTCAACAAAGACTGAGAGTTCAGTTTGTGCACACGTGTGCGTGGGTGGTGTGGCGTCTCAGGTTGAACTGGTTTGTTTTGTCCTCATTATGTCTTCATTACGTGTGCTCTCGAGTACTTTACAAACTGTGTACACAAATTTTTTCCGTGTAGTTATTCTATAAATTATATGAAGATTGGAAAAACAAACAACAAAACATGATACCATCATGAAGTGAGGAATAAGATGATCTAACAACCTGACAGTAGTGTGCATTTAAAGGGATTCATTTTTACCGAAGCGTGTTTGCACCAAAGAGTTATAAATAAAAATCTCTTTGAAGTTGTTTATCAAATTTATGTGATTAATTGATTCAATTTTCACTGATAATTTGGTGATCTTTAGCTGCTCACATTCAACTACATTTTGTATAACAGGTTGCCCGAAGCTTAATTTAATGTCTGACAGAGCGCAGATGATGGCTTGAATTGTGCACATAAAAACTAGTAATTAAGCTGGTTATTCAGGAAGTGATGACAGATGAAACATTCAGTTGGCACACCTTATGCAATCAGATATTTTTGGTTTACAGGGGCAGTTTCGGAGCCAAAGCTCTCAGTGGTTTCAGTTGAAGGAGGTGGGGTGACTCTGCAGTGTGAGGTGAACTGCTGGCCAACACAGTCTCAGATAATATTTCTGGACCACCAAGGAAACGACATCTCTGCTCAAGACTGCTCAAGAAAAATAGATTGAGATGTCAGCGGACATTTCATCGTGAAACAAAGAGTTACTCTGCAGGAAAAAAGCAGCAGGTTCAACTTACATTATTGTAACATAAACAAAATATTTTCCTTATGCCTCAAAACATTTCTTAGACGCATCAAGTTGCTGTTGTATATGCGAGAGGTTATGATGTAGTACATCATGGACAAATGCATCATGAAACAGACTTGTTGTTGAGTTAAAACATCATCAGTGCAGAGCATGTGAAGAGCAATAGTTTGAAATCTTATGACCTTATTTTGACTGGAAATTGGCATTTCTGATTTCTTTACAGGTAAAATTCTTGTGTATAAACCCATTTCTCTCTATGAAGTCTTAAAGTTCCAAAGCGATGAACAGTGCACAAGAGATGTGAAGAAAAGAGCAAGGGCAGAGTGGTGTGGGTGGAGATGAGTGTCAGAGGAGGATCCTAGGGATAGGGTGAGATGTGCACGGATGACTCGCTGCAGTGACCCTTAAAGGGAGCAGCGAAAAAAAACATTTAAATTTGGTTCTATTAAATTGATCCTGTCTTCATAAAAGAAGTTTTATACCATGTTTGATAAGTACAACAGACACAAGCAGACAGTTTTTTTTCCCGTACATCATTATATTTGATCTTTCATATTTGTTACAAAACATCTATCCATCCATTTATCTTCTTCCGCTTATCCAGGGCCAGGTCGCAGGTAGGAGCCTAAGCAGAGAAGCTCAAACCTCTGTCTCCCCAGCCTCCAGCTTGTGCAGGGAAACACCAAGGCGTTCCCAGGCCAGGCGAGAGATATAATCTCTCTATCATGTTCTGGGTCTGCCGCAGGGCCTCCTCCCAGCAGGACATAGCCGGAACACCTCACCCAGAAAGCATCCTTGTCAGATGCCCGAACCACCTCAACTGGTTTCTTTCGATGTGAAGGAGCAGCGGCTCTACTCTGAGCCCCTCCCGGATGGCCGAACTTCCCACACTATCTCTAAGGGAGAGGCCACCCACCCTTCGGAGGAAGCCCATTTCTGCCGCTTGTATCTGCAATCTCGTTCTTTCAGTCACTACCCACAGCTCGTGACCATAGGTGAGAGTAGGGACGTAGATTGACCGGTAAACTGTGAGCTTCACTTTTAAACTCAGCTCTCTCTTCACCACAACAGACCGTTACGGTGTCTGCATCACTGAAATCACTTGTGAACAAGCCCCTGAAATACTTAAACTCCTCCACTTGGAGCAGGAACTCGTCCCTCACCCAGAGTGGGCACTCCACCCTTTTCTGGCTGACAACTGTGAGTACAAGAAAACAATTATTAGAATATAATGTGTTAAATTTGCTTAGATGAGAGGGTCCAGCAGTAGATCAGAACAATAGGGAAGGATTTGTCTGTGTTTCAGTTTGGCTTAGCTGTAGCCTGAGAGTGTTTGTAATTGTTTAGAGGGAAAGGAATTTATGGACACTGGGGGTCTGCTGTCATAAAAGGAGACAGGAAGCTACAGTTGGGGGTTGCTGATGCTGATGCTCATACCTTTAATAAAAACTCATAATTGTTATAACTTAGAAGTAGGTTTGCAGGAGACTCTCCACATGCTTATCTGTAAATGTAAGACAGCAAGAGGCCAACGGCCCAGTGGATGTAGAGTGGGGGTCTCAGTGTTTGTAATATGTTAACTGTGTTTTGTATGTTGTCTAAAGGAATTTGGTGTAGATTGAGTGAGGAGATTACTTTTATGACTGGCAGGAAGTCACATACACAGAGACACACACACACAGTGCTTTAACTGTTACGCACCCACACCCACATACACACCTACATGCACACTCATTCAGGTGCACTCACACATACACACGGGTACGCGCACACACAGGCACTCACATGCTCGTGCATACACACACAGACACAGAGTTTGCAGCACACCATGGGGGTTTTATGATGGGGTCACTTCTATAAAGCTGACTGTAACAAACAAAGGAGTGGAAGATCTGCAGAGGGACACTGGCCTTGCACGTCTCCCCTTCTAGAAGATGCATGCTTAAATGAAGATGAATAAAGATGAATAAAGGTTTTGTGAAATGACTACTGAGTCCGGTGCCGTGTCTGGATACCTCGAGGAATAAAAAAGAACCGGGGTGAAACTGATTTCGTAACAGTTTTGGTGCCGATAACCCGGGATTCGCTCGAGGCCCAGAGAGGATGAATTGGCAGAGCTGAGATCGTGAAACGAGGCGAACAGAGAGCTAGCTCACATGATTAAAAGGTAAGCACGACCCGTTTATTTTCGAAGCATACTGGATAAAGCCTAAATTATCTGTTCGCTAAGTTGAGTGTATCCCAGTGTAAATTCACTCAGTAGGTTAAAGAAGTGGTGTTTGATCCGTCTTAGTTATTAGGAAAAAAGTGGCGGTGTTGTGATCCGCCCCTGTGCGTTAAAGCAGGAGACATGTGTTACTATTTAGTTAGAAAGCGGGGTTTAAGGCCTTGTCACCGGCTGAGGGCCGTGTGTGTTCCGGGCTTGGCAGCTCCACTTATCCCTGGACATGGGGGTGAGACCTGTGAGGGCAGGAGATCCAGGGTGGTAACCTGGGGATTCGGGACTCCTAAATAACTAAGTCAGGGTAGAAGTCCCTGTCACAGTCTAAAGTCTGCATAAAAGCAGGATCGGTTGCTTTCGCCAGTTAGATTCCGAGCTGAGTTGAACCAGTGCCTGATGCAGAAAGAGGACTGTGTAGTGTGTGTGAAAGCGCAGTTTGAGTCTGTGTCTCGTATGGGAGTCAATTAAAGTAACAAAAAGAATTTGTGTCTAAAAGTGTATGTTTGTGGTGTGTAGAAATTGCGGCAGGAGGCCGTGTCACGAATTGTTGCAAACTGTGAAGTCAATTGGGGGGTTTAATTTGATGGGAAGATGGATGGAGCCAAATACAGGGCAATCTTGGAAGAAAACCTCTTGGAATCTGCAAAAGACTTGAGACTGGGGCGGAGGTTCACCTTCCAGCAGGACAACGACCCTAAACATAAAGCCAGGGCAACAATGGAATGGTTTAAAACAAAACATATCCATGTGTTAGAATGGCCCAGTCAAAGTGCAGATCTAAATCCAATCGAGAATCTGTGGCAAGATCTGAAAACTGCTGTTCACAAACGCTGTCCATCTAATCTGACTGAGCTGGAGCTGTTTTGCAAAGAAGAATGGGCAAGGATTTCAGTCTCTAGATGTGCAAAGCTGGTAGAGACATAACCTAAAAGACTGGCAGCTGTAATTGCAGCAAAAGGTGGTTCTACAAAGTATTGACTCAGGGGGCTGAATAATTATGCACACCCCACTTTTCAGTTATTTATTTGTAAAAAATGTTTAGAATCATGTATGATTTTCATTCCACTTCTCACGTGTTTGTGGCTGTAATGTGACAAAATGTGGAAAAGTTCAAGGGGGCCGAATACTTTTGCAAGCCACTGTATAACTAACTGAACCGCTTAATCTTGGTCAATCATGCCATGTGTCACGGTCCGGGTGAGTGCAGTGTTTTTCCATAGAGCAGGGGCTCCACTTCCGGGTGCAATCTCCATTCAGCAGTCTCACCTGTCTGCAATCAAGCTACCAGTACTTCAGACCAGCACACTCAACATGTCGGCGCCAGATCTACATCTAACCAGTGTTAGTGTTAGTATCAGGCTGCCAAGTTTTCTTGTGATTCTCTTGTGATTCTCTTGTTGAAATTAGCATTCTTGCTTAACTTTTGTCTCCTTGTTCTAGTAACCTGCCTGTCATCACACTTCACTTTTGAGCAATACTTACCTTCATTAGGACGCTGGTCTTCCTGCAATTACGCAGTCTGGTTACGCTCCATTCCTCTCTACACGCCACCTGTCTGCCTCCCTGTCACAGCTTCTGAAACTCATTTGGATCTGTACATTTGGACTCAAACCTGACCTGGACCTTTTGGTCTACCCTCCTTCCATGTCGTTCTCTGCCTGGAACGAGTAAGCCATTAGAAACACTTCCAACCTTACTTACCATTAATCACTGGAACCAGCTGACTCTTTGTCTCCTTTTGTTGCAGTGACTCTGGACACCTCCACCCGAGCCACAGGCCCTTCTCCCCTTGAGCCTGTTTCATGGACTTTTGAATTAACCTTAGCTCACAGATTAAGCTTCACGTTTTTGACTTTTCAGGTTGTTCCATAGTTCACAGATCATAGTTGTTACTCGAAGATTTTCTCCCACTCTGTAAATAAAGCATGGTCTTCAAGTTAATCTGAGCCTCCCTCTGTGTCTGCATTTGAGTCCTTTCTCCTGGTCTGGCCTCTTAGCTGTGACACAATGGTCCACATGTGGGAGGATATCCTCACAGGGCACAATCTATTGTGCATGCATACAAGAATGTTGGGGCTATAAAAACTACTGAGTGCCATTTTGAGTTGCCACAATGAAACTTTGACAAAATGCCCATGACTCTGATGAAGGCCACGTACTACATGTAGTACAGCTGTTCTTTGTACTACATGTAGAGCTGCGGCTTCAACCTTTTCCTAATGGCCTTCCGTGTTGCGTCATTTTTTGACTATGATTTTTGGGGTGTTTCCTTCAAACAATGTGACATCCATTATTTCCTAACATTACGTAGTCCATAGATATTCAGTATGATTTTGCCCCCATTCAAATCTGATGTGTTTTCAAAGTGTTCCTTTCAATTTCTTTTTAAACAGTACTGTGTATTTTACGACTATACAAAGTTCTTTAATGATCTGTCAGTCACTTTGAGTCTTTTGTTTTCTATAGAAATACTCCAACATAACCAATGAAGGCATGACACTGAGACCGGTAGAGAAACAGACATGGGAACAAGACAGGGTACATTGAATGCAGAGACAAGAGTAAACGTAGGGATAAGACTGAGTAAACATGGGGCTCCCCTTTTCCATGCTCCATGATAACAAACACCTACAGACCAGAAAACAAATCTAAGAAGACCTAAGAAAACAAATCTAAACAGAGGGACCATAAATTCAATTCAATTTTATTTATATAGGGCCATATCACAACAACAGTCACCTCAAGGCACTTTATATTGTAAGGTAGACCCTACAATAATACATACAGAGAAAATCCAATGAAATGACCCCCTATGAGCTAGCACTTTGGCGACAGTGGGAAGGAAAAACTCCCTTTTAACAGGAAGAAACCTCCGGCAGAACCAGGCTCAGGGAGGGGCGGGGCCATCTGCTGCGACCGGTTGGGGTGAGAGAAGGAAAACAGGATGAAACACATGCTGTGGAAGAGAGACAGAGATTAATAA
Organism: Oreochromis aureus; assembly: GCF_013358895.1. Lineage (NCBI taxonomy): Eukaryota > Metazoa > Chordata > Actinopteri > Cichliformes > Cichlidae > Oreochromis > Oreochromis aureus. The sequence continues at coordinate 50,423,030 of NC_052944.1, read as the reverse complement.
CAAGTATAATTCAATGCAGAGAGGTCTATTAACACATAGTGAGTGAGAAAGGTGATTGAAAAGGGAAAACTCAATGCATCATGGGAATCCCCCAGCAGCCTACACCTATTGCAGCATAACTAAGGGAGGATTCAGGGTCACCTGGTCCAGCCCTAACTAGGTCATTAAGGTCATTAAGATAAGATGGGGCCTGATTATTTAAGACCTTGTATGTGAGGAGCAGGATTTTGAATGCAATTCTGGATTTAACAGGAAGCCAATGAAGGGAAGCCAAAACAGGAGAAATATGCTCTCTCTTTCTAGTCCCTGTCAGGACTCTTGCTGCAGCATTTTGGATTAATTGAAGGCTTTTCAGTGAGTTTTTAGGACTTCCTGATAATAGTGAATTACAGTAGTCCAGCCTGGAAGTAATAAATGCATGAACTAGTTTTTCAGCGTCACTCTGAGACAGGATATTTCTAATTTTAGAGATGTTGCTCAAATGGAAGAAAGCAGTCTTACATATTTGTTTAATATGTGCGTTGAAGGACATGTCCTGGTCAAAAATGACTCCAAGGTTCCTCACAGCATTACTGGAGGCCAAGGTAATGCCATCCAGAGTTAGAAACCATATTTCTAAGATTTTCAGGGCTGAGAACAATAACCTCAGTTTTATCTGAATTAAGAAGCAAATAAAGAAAAAGGAGGTAAAGAAACCACAGAATATTAAACAAACCAGAATCAAAAGTACAAACATATTTACACTGGGTCTACAGTAAAATAACAAATGAAAAAGTTCACAGGTTAGAATTAAATGTCATTCATATATATTTCACCTCTGTAATATTCTTGATATTTATAATTGAGGAATTTTTATATATTAGTTCTATTACTTAATTAAATGTGTAAACTTTGTAATATATTGTATTACTTAATTAGTTTAGTCCGTTACTGTTACTGTGTTGGAGCAACTGTAACCCACATAATTTCCTTAAGGATTATTAAAGTATTCTGATACTGATTCTGATCTGTGTTGACCAACAGTCAATATATGAAATTAAATAGCCATGAAATTCAAGCTGGGTGGAGAAAACTGTGTAAGGTTGATAAAGACAGGGGCTGTGAAGCATGGAATCAAAACAAACATACATTGTGTATTTTTAGTGCATTCCTTCCTGGTATAGAAATGTAAATATAAGAAAGTGTATATAAGTACTCATCTCTACACTGGAGGGTTGAAGCTACAGACTGACAGTTAAAACAGTAGAAGAATCTACAGGCAGGTATGTTACAAATATCCTGAGGATCTTCTGTTATTTCTTTATTGAACTAACAGTCACTTTCGTTCATGTGTTTCTTACAGAGACCCTAAATATCATCATGAAGCTGCTCACTGCGTCTTCACTTCTGTGTGCAATGATGGCTCCGACTGCCGCTGATGGTAAGTAAGTAAAAGTATGTTACCAGTACTATACTTAATGTTTTGTATGTCAATTGGCTATATAAAGCTGACCAAATAATAATTTCTATTTTTAAATAGATGGGTATTTAAAAATAGAAATCTAAAGTAAGAAAATGACACATTTTCCAATTGAAATCTGCTGAAAAAGTAAAACTAGTGCCAATACAAACAAGTTAATGACCATAATTATAATTATTCTAGTAAAGGGGGAAGTGAGTCAGCATTATGTCACACAGTATTTTTGCTTTGTCTTGAAGAGTGGTATATTGTCAGGAAGTCTGCATCTTGTCCCTACGGTTGGACTGAGTACAACGACCAATGTTTCTTCTATGTTTCTGCACCCGTAGCCTCGGGTGATGCTCAGGTAATAACAGTGATCAGGACTCACCAGTTACTGTGACTGTGTTTCTTTGATATTTGGATAAGACCTTATAATGACCAGGGGTTTTTTGTTTTGTTTTTTTAATAATTTTAAATTGGTAATTAATACAATTTTATTAAAGCCATTTTACTGTTACAATTTGTCTAAAATGATAATAGTATGTATTGATCATTATTAATGTTATAGTTTATTGATTCTTAAACATGTTACAATTTATTCTAATATCTATTTAAACAGTAACACAATTTAAGTAAAGAAAAAACAAAACTAACAAAAAAGCAAACAAACTAAAGTCTCCAGTTTCACATTCCTACAATTTATGTCATGGATAAATCACCTGTCAGTTTTTGCTTCTTATACTTATTATTAAATATACATCCAAGCTTATAAAAGCAAATGTTATTAAAAAAAATGTTATAAAAACTAATGTTAATAAGTTCAGTAAATGGTAAATGGTTTTAGCCACCAACATTAACTGCATAAAATAATTTTGAATTATAAATTATTGTAAATTTATTAATTACTAATCATTTAAATTTTATTAATAATTAAAAAAAAAACTTTACTATTTATTATTGTTTGTTGCAAGGTAAAATGCTTAATTAAAATAAATAATTTGTCAATGTAATTATTTCTTTGTATGTTTTATTATTATTTGTATGTTTGCTGTGGTGTAATCTTGAAGGTTTTTTATTTTCTTTGGTAACTCTTCTGGTTTTTTGTCCACTGTAGAGAAACTGTCAATCCATGAGTGCAAACCTTGCATCTGTACACAGCCTTGAGGAATACCAGCTGATTCAGAAGGTGATATCTGATGGCAGTAAAGCCAGTGGACGAACGTGGATTGGTGGTTCTGATGGTCAACAGGTATGCCAGGCTGCCAGTTAAAAGATGAATCTATCCATGGATATTTTACACTAACACATTGCACACTACTTGTCAAAAGTTTGGACACACCTTTTCATTTTTTTTTTATGACTATTTACATTGTAGATGCTCGCTAGACGCATCAAAAGATGAATTCTTCAACATAGCCACCCTTTGCTTTGATTACTGTTTTGCACACTGTTGGCTTTCTCTCAGTGAGCTTCATGATGTCAAGGTTGAGGATACAGGACCCAAACGCTGGACTCTTTGAATGAAGGCACTGTGTTTATTTACAGTGCAGTAAATAAGAATACGACAACTGATCCCTGTGTGCGCTCCTGATGTGTGTTTCCCAGTGTCTGTGCTCTTCTCTAGAGCCAATATAATACCTTACACATAAGTACAAACAGAAACTTCAAAGGCAAAAAGTTGTTATGAAAAATGTGCTTATCTCTATTTTAATTCTTTTGATGAGTTTTTATCAGGCTGACTATTACATATACAGTTCATTACCGGACAATGTCAGATTTAAAATATTACAAAATCCACAAACCAACAAATCAGAGCAGTTCATACCTACATAATAGTATTTTTCCTCACCTGTGTATAGGGACGAGCGGGACTGGAGGTTAACAGTCAAATATATATAAATTCCATTATCACCAGACTAGCTTTGTTAATTACTGGTATGAATGCTAAGTCAAAACTACTTACGCTTACTTTGCGTCAGTGGCATTTCTTCAGTGTGACCTTGGATGTTTTGTTGATATTTCAGCCAATGAAGGAAGCCTGCCAGAAGCAGCAGTAGAACCATCATAGAAACACCGACACCAATGCAGAGCTCCAGGTACAGGTGAAAGTAACTCTCTTCAGTTTGAGCACGAGTTCCCAGACTTCTAACAATGAGCCAGCTCTCTGCTGATTCTCCAGTATCAGAGATGCTACATTTGTAGACTCCTTCATCAGATTTGGAAACAGAGGGGTTCATCATGTTTCCTGTTGGACTATGGCCAATGGAGATGCCACTTTTATAGAAATCAGCAGTGAAGTTAGAATTTTTGTCCTTTTTTCTACAGTGTAAGGTCATCTTATCTCCCTCCGTTACAGGATTCACAGGACTGTCCAGGATCACAGGACCACCTAAATGGCACATGATTTGTTAACATATAAAAGTTTTACCTACAACACAGGAGATTATTTATAATTTTAAATAAAATTTAGTGTAAAACTTATCACATTTACCCTAATTAGAGTGCACATAAATTTGTGTTTATACAACATAACAACACAAACAACAACAAAAAAGGTAAATATTATATTACGTACTTGGCTAAATGTGAAACATATTGACCTACAAAGTCTGTAAAGTTTAAATACGAAGGGGTAATTCCCTCTTTGCATACCAGTTACAGTAATGTTGACAGAGTTGCTTCTTTGGATTCCTCCCATTTCACACCAGTATTCTCCACTGTCACTTGATGGATAAGCATTAATAATATTGCAAGGTCCAGTAGATGTATCCCAGGTAGAAGCACATGGTCTAACATGTCCCTTTGTCTTTTTCATCACCCTCCATCCAGTCAGTCCATTCAGTCCTTCACAGCTAATAGAAATTGACTCTAGTTCAAAGAACTGCTGTCTATTTGGAACAACCTGAGGAAAAGCTGAATCTGAGACAGAAATCACAGGATAAATTGAAGATGACAATGAAAAAATGATCCAGAAAAATATTTAAAATAATAACTTTTTTTGAATATGACAACATATAAAACAAGTTCTGAAAGGCTGCTAAAAGAGGCACTAAAACATATGGCTGGAGGAACATTTTGGATTTAATTAGGTTAACTGGCAACAGGTCAGTAACATGATTGGGTATTTAGAAAAGAACATTTTAGAGAGCCAAAGTTTCTCAGAAGTACAGATAGGCAGGTGTTCACCAATCTACTAAAAAAACATTCATACACAAATTGTGGAACAAATTAATAATGTTACTCATTGTAAAATAATAAAAACGTTGAATGTGTCATCATCCACAGTACATAATATAATCAAACGGGTCAGAGAATCTGAGGAAATTTCTGTGTCCAGAGGACAAGGTGAAAAATTAATACTGGATCCCCATGATCTTTAAGCATGAACTCCTTCTGAAATTGCTGTTCAAAGAAGAAGCCACATGTGAACGTGATTGACAAAAGCATCCATCTTTTTTCAAGAAAAGCTGATTTAAAATCGCCTCAAAGTATAAAACTAATCTGTGGTCTGACCAATATAAATTTGAAATCATTTTTGGAAAACTTCGATGGCACATCCTTTAAGCTAAAGAAAAGAGGAACCAACCAGTTTGTTATCAGCAATCAGTTTAAAAGCCTGCACCTTTGATGGTATGGGGCTGCATTAGTGCCTATAAACTGGCACCTTGCACATCTGGAAAGGCACCATCAGTGCTGAAATGTTTATACTGCTTTTACATCAATATATGCTCCCATCCAAAACAAGGTCTTTTTCAAGGAAGGCCTTGCATATTTGTGTAAGACAATAATAAAACTGCATCCTGCATCTTTTGCAACAGCATGCTTCATAATAGAAGATTTTAGGTTGTGAATAGACCTGCCTTCAGTCCAGATCTTTCACCAACTGAAAACATTTGGTGCATCATGAAATGGAAAATATTCTTATCTGATGTGCACCTTCTATGGTATAAGTCCAGTAACTGGTCTCCTTAGTTCCCAGACGTTAAGACATTATTAGATTACTGTTAATAAGAAAGGGGGTGCTACACAGTGGGCAACATCTGTTTTGAAATGTGTTGCTGACATTAAATTTAAAATGAGTTAATGTTATTTTTCTTTCTCATAATGGTAATTTTTCTCAATTTAATAATTTAAAAGACTATAAATATCATATGTGAGTATGAGACATTTTTTTCTTAGAAATGAGGCTGAACTATATTTTTGCTACAAATACATCACCACGAACATTTAACTACTTACCATGTCTTTGGAAATCACCAAATCTGACTGTTGTCACCAACAGCAACAGCAAATTCATCACTGGAAAAATTAAGAAACATGCTAATAGCATAAATGTCATATTTTTAATATTTTCTTTTGAGTTTTTTCTTCTTTTATATTTCTCTCATCACTTGCATTCACATGTTTTCTGAATGACTGACTAAATATCTTTTTGTAGATAGGCAAACTCAGTACTCACGCAGTTTGATGCTGGGAGCTCTGACCTCCATGTTGTCTTGCTGCTGACTGCGTGACTGTCAGACTGAAAGAAAATCTATTGTTCATAGGAACTTCCTCTTCCTGTGCTTCTTGTGGTGACTGAGAGAGCAGCAGGTCTTCCTATCTGAGAAACCCTTCTAACAGATATATATTCCTCATTATATAACATAAGAAGAAAAAAAAAGGTTAAAAATTATTTCGAGTTTGTCTGACGTGTGCGTGCATGTGTGTGTTTGTGTGCAGAATAAGCACAAAAGCACAATAACAGAAAAAGCTGTTCGGCAATGGCAGAGAAGATCTGACAGGTTTTTAATTAAGTGTGTTGTATAACTGGAAAGCACAACTCATGTTCCCCAGTTAAGCTTTTCTTGTGCACCTGTTGTTAATTTCATTAAAGCAGTTTGAGAAAATTTCAACCATTCTGTGTTTCCAGATATTTCCAGAGCTAATCCTTTTCATTTTTTTTTTTTTACACTTTGTTAATCAGCAACAGGAGTATAACAACATACTTTTTGGATCAAATCTGACCTGTTTTGACATCTAACATTAGAAGTTGTCACTGTGAGCTGCTAATAATTTCCCGGTGAGTTCCATGTTCTCCCAACATGCTCTCACTCCCAAAGCGTAGCATTTTCTGCTAGGTGACAAATCTTCCGTACAATTTATTTATTAATGTTGAATTCTTTCGCAGCTGCTCTATTCCCATGTTGTTGCAGTATATTAATGACTAACCTCATATTTTGGATGGATTATCTCAGTTGTTCTCCTGACTGACGTTTGGTCCGTTTACAGCATCCTGCCATGCGATTGCATTTGTCCCTAACCATCGGGAACCCTCACGTTAACTTTTATCAAGTGGAAAAAAGTTAGAATTCATCCTCCAGCTTCACTGTCTATGTTATGCTAACATATCTGTGTCGCTAGTAGGGATGGGTATCGTTTAGGTTTTATCCGATACCGGTGCCAAACCGGTACTTTTGAAACGGTGCCGGTGCTTAAACGGTGGTCAAACCGGTGCTTAAAGAATGGAGAACACAAAATTGGTCCAAAAACCTCTCATGTTCAGCTGTTTTTTTTGTAAAAAGATAACAATGTTAGCCTTTTCTGCAGCTATAGGGCATATATGGTCTCACTCTTGGCTGGAAGCAGTGCTTAAACAATGGAAAAAACACAAACTTTGTCCAAAAACCTCTCATGTTTAACTGTTTTCCACTTTTTCTTTGGTCATTTTAGCCTTTTTGGCCAGGGTGAAGGGAGTATCTGCCATCAAACAAGAAGACAGCCGCATTTAACTACGACATGGTTTGCTAGTTCACCTTACATGCATTAATGTAATAGCGTGGTTAGCCTACTCAACGTTAATTACACACAAACAACATGAAGCTACTCACAGAGGAGAACGGCTGCTGCTGCCATCCGTCATCATTTCTGCTACGCTGACAGGGCTAGGGGCCAGGACTCTCCTCTTCGGGTTTTTGGGGGATGTTGCTAACTCCGGGTCCGATAACAGGCACCACACCCGCAGTAGATGTGCACGGTGTGAGGTCTCGCAACAAGCGATCAAATACTGCGCATTTCTCGACTTTAAAAAAAACCCCGCTATGCGTCGCCAGGTGTTTCATCAGATTTGAGGTGTTACCTCCTTTGACAGTATCACAGTATCAGCTTAAAGCACTTGTTGCAGGCTGCTGAGTTTGCATCTTTTGCTGTGAAATACAGCCAGACTTTTGACCGCTTCGCCTTGGGCATTTTTAATCTGTAGCTCTGCTCTAAAAAGAACGTCACGCATACCTGGCCCCGCCTACTATCCTCGAAACGTAAAATGATTGGCTAGAATTGGCTCAGGAAAAAAAAAAGCACCGAAATAAAGCACCGAAATGTGCGCTGCTTTTCGGTCTGGTTACTACCGTTTATGTCAGAACCGGTGCCATCATGGCACTGGACACCGGTACCCATCCCTAGTCGCTAGCGATCATGTAGCAAATCTTTATATACCAGCTAGTCCAACTTCAGTAACCCTACAAACGTCCCTGCTGTTTAGTTTTCTGGACTGGGACAAAAAATTTTGACTACCCACCAGGTATTATAGGAAAAGCCATAAAGCCTTTGAGTAAAAACAAATGCTGTTGTGACAGTGATGTACACTGTCTTGTTGGTATATGTATGATTTCTATATATTTTACATCAGATGAAAACTTTGGTTGTAAGATTCAGATAATTATTTGTTAAAAGCTAGATATTTTAAATGAGAATAAGAAAGTATTTCTTTGTGCCCCCCTTTCCTTGTTAATGCCCTACCTGGCCCCCTGGCAAAACTTTGCTAGACCTGCCCCTGCACAGTTACCAGCTGTCAGCTACGTAGAAAAGGATCCTGGTGTTATTTGTCTCTCAGAAACAGTTCATAACTTCCCTTCAACTCATTCATGTCACCTAAAAGGTAAACCTGTTTCTCCATCACCTGTTCAGCTCTGATGATCCAGTAAGGACATCTCCTGGTTTCATCTTCATGTTTCCCTCTCACCACATCTCCAAACCGATATCATGACCAGCAGCTTTTACAGCTGTGGCTCCAGCAAACATCCGCTGATATTATATATTAATATTAAATAAATTCTAACAACAGCTGATCGAGCTTAAAGGTGCTGCTGTTGTTTAGCGCGACATCCGCTGGTTTCCTCTTTCTGGCGCAAAGTGGGCGATAAATAAACAAGAGAGAAAAGCCGATCAGCTGATCATTGATCAGTTTCAAGACTGAAGTAGCAACAGGAGAGGGAGGGGGGCAGAATGAGAGAAGAAGAGGCAGCTGACAGCGTAAAGACGCAGAATAACTTCAGCTTTGTGTCTTTTTCCATCCTGGCTGAAGTACGGGACAAACTGTGTTCCTTTTCAGCTCAATGCGAAACGCGTAATATTTTCTTTGAATACGGAACAATTGCGTTTTTTAAGAGACGGTTGGCAACTCTACAAACTAACCTTATGAATAAAATAAAGCTCACTATCAGTAACATCACAGCACCCACCCAGCTGTATAGAAACTCCGTCATGCTAGCTAGTACGCAGTACGAGTTATTGTAACTGACTGTAAGAAGTCAGCACAACGAAAATAAACTCCACCTAAACTTGGTTTATATCTGACCCAGATAGACTGCAGGTCATAACTTCTTACCTGAAGTTCAGTTCACCTGACACTCGGACCAGCGGCCGCCTCGGGTCTCTCCTCCTCCTGCCTACCCTTTCCCTCATCCACCTGCTGGCCTCTGTGGAAGCTCTGCCATAGCCACCACCAAACAACTGACTTATTTTTACACACCGGCCAGCATCTGGACAGTCCACCACCTTTCATTGTTTATACCATTACAAAAAAAAGAACAACCCCCCCCCCAAAAAAACAAAAACATCAGCCCATAAAAACTAAAAATTTTTCAGAAGGAATTTCAGCAGAAAATATCTGTCTTTTAAAAAGATTTAATTTGATTTGGCAGTTGAAATTATAAGTTTACGGTGCTGGACCGTGATATGACACTTCAGTCAGCCTCACACCAAGGATAACCCTCTAGCAGGCTGTACAGCTTTATATAGTGGGGAAAAAACAAAGATTATTATTATGGCTTTCTGGCTCCCACACGGACATGGCAGTTTTGTCCTCTCTTTACAAATCTTCTACAGTCCGTAACCTGGTGTCTGGTATCTGCTCCCTCCTCTGTAAGAGCCAGAAAAGAAAAACACCTCGCTGCCTAGCCTTGATTATTTCTTGATTATTTAATATTATCCTACTGCTACTTAAGGACATATTGCTCGGTCTTCGTGAACTAGAAAATATCCCTGTAATCATTATCATGTGTATGTGTAAGCATGCTGCAGATCCTTCTGCACTTTACATCATTCCTACAATATATCAATCCAGACAATCATGCCGAACGAAGCTCTTGACCTTCAAAAAAAAGCAAATCTAGTCAACTTATTGTTTGTAGAGTGCATTTGTGGCAACATATATGTAGAGCTGCGTCCCATCTGGTTACTCTACCATGCAGGCCTGATTGGTGTAGTACTGCGTGGTTGTTTCTGATTGAAATGATTGCTCTGTTGAGCATGGATTGTGCTTAACAGAGCAATGCTGGATGCCTGTCACATTCACCACTGGGTTCTTAGTTTCACTGCAATTGCTCAGGTTGGCTGGTGGCAAGCTCTGGGAATAGTCCTAGTGGTTCAAAACGTCTTCCATTTATGAATGATGGAAGCCAATGCACACTGTGAGACTAAATACTGCTGAAATTTTCTTTACCCTTCCCTAGATCTGTGCCTTGATACAGTCCTGTCTACAGATGCTTCCATGGACTTGATTTGTCCTCTGACATGCACTGTCAATGATGGGATCTTATATAGACAAGTGTTTCCCTTTCTAAATAATCTCTAATCAGCTGAATTTACCACAGGTAGACTTCAATCAAGTTGTAAAAACATTTGACAGACGATCAGTTGAAACACAATGCATCTGAGCTCAATTCTGAGTGTCATGGCACTCAAAGTTAATACGCTCTTGTGGAGGTAAGCATCAACGACACAGAGCTCTCAGTTCTCACTCCTTCTTTATTCGTCTCTCTATTAACTGCTCATATCGCGCCACAAAACAGAGGAACACACTTCCTCAACACTGGGTGTGAGTGGAGCCCTCTAGTGGTCCACCACACATGCCCCCCCCCCCCCCCAAACACTCAGCAGAACTAGTCCAGGACCCGGGGCTTAAGCAAACGGCCGGAACGGCTGAACCGGGGGGTGGGGAACTGACAGAGGGCAACCCCCAGCCCGAAGCGAGGCTGCCACTGGCGGTCAGAAAAAGCTGCAGGCGACTCGGACTCCATTGATTGTGGGTCGCTCCTGGGGGAAAAAAAAGAACCCATCAGCCCGGTGGCAGGTGGGCGGCCGCGGCGAGGGGCCTGGGCCGGAACCACCTGATCCTCATGCATAACATGTGCAGGCTTAAGTCTGTCAACCGAGACAACCTCCTGCCGACCGCCAAAGTCCAAAATGAAATGTTTGTTGCCTGGTTTAAGAACCCTGTATGGCCCGTCATATGGTGGACGCAGCGGAGTCCTATGGGCATCGTGCCTGACGAAAACAAAAGCGAGCAGAGTCCAACGAACTCGAACAAAAGTGTCAGGCAGGCAGTGGTGCACAGGACCAGGAACAGGAAATGAGTCTCGTGGGGGCGTAAAAGGCAACAAAGAGGCATCAAAACATGGGGAGGGCTCTCAGGCAAGAATTCCCGGGGACCCGGAGGGGCTGGCCGAGACCAGTTCAGCCGGGAAACCCCGAGGTCTTCTTTAACCGCGCGCCACGCAATCCCAGCAAAACCCACGGAAGACGGTCGACCCAGTCGCCACCTGTCAAGGAAGCCCGGAGCGCAGCCTTAAGAGACCGGTGAAACCGTTCGCACATCCCGTTAGCTTGCGGGTGGTATGCTGTGGTGCGGTGGACCTTGACCCCCAGGCCGTCAGCCATGGCAGACCAAAGCTCAGAAACAAACTGGGGCCCCTGTCTGAGGTAATGTCAGCAGGGGACCAAACGTGAAACCCACGCCGACAAAAATGCTCTGGCCACCGCCGCCGCTGTCGTGGGACGCCAGGGTACCGCCTCCGGCCACCTGGTCGTGCGGTCCACCACAGTCAAAAGGTGCGTGAAACCCTGTGACTGCGGCAAGGGACCAACCAGGTCCACATGAACGTGATCGAAACGCCTACCGGGGATACGGAAAGGTTCGAGGGGTGCCTGTGTGTGCCGGTGGATTTTCGGCGTTGGCATGGGATACAAACCGCTGCCCATTCTTTCACCGTCTTTGCGAAGGCCCGGCCAAACGAACCTGGCGCTGACCAGCTTGACCGAGGCCCGGACGCGGGATGAGAGAGGGCATGCACCGAGTCAAAAAACGACGACGGCGCCATGAAAGGGGAACCACTGGGCGGGGCGGCCGGTGGAAACGTCGCAAAGAAGGTGCGGACCGCCGTCCCACACCGGGGTGTCCTCCAGCACGAGGCCTGTTTTCGTTGACTGAAGGGCCAGGATGTCCGGGTCAGCACGTTGCTCGGCGGCCATGGCAGCGTAGTCGATGTCGACATACACCGGAGAAGCCAACACACGTGACAGACAGTCAGCGACGTGATTGGACTTACCAGCCACGTGCTGAATGTCTGTGGTAAACTCTGAAATGGCCGCCAACTGGCGCTGCTGGCGCGGCGCTCCATGGGTCAGAGACCTTGGACATCGCAAACGTCAAAGGTTTGTGGTCAACGACGCAGTAAAGTTGCGACCCGAGGAAAAACGAAAATGTCGTGGTGGCGAGGTGCAGGGCCAGCAACTCCCTGTCAAAAACACTGTACTTGCGCTCGGCATCCCGGCGCGACGACGACTGAAAAAGGCGAGCGGTTGCCAGAGACCTGAAACCCGCTGTTCCAACACCCCACCCACTGCCACGCCGGACGCGGCCGGTGGTCAACGCGATCTCCGCCAACGGAAGCGGGTGTGCCAGCAGGGCGGCGTCAGCCAGCGCAGACTTGGCTGCGGAAAACGCATGGACGCGTTCCGCAGCCAGTCAACCGGATCTTTGGCTGTTTTACCTCTTAAGGCAGCATAGAGCGGCTGTAGCAGGTGGGCAGCTCTGGGGAGAAAGCGGTTGTAAAAATTTATCATCCCCAAGAACTCCTGCAACGCTTTAACCGACGTGGGGCGCGGAAAAGCTGAAACGGCCTGGACTCTGTCGGGCAACGGAACCACACCTCCAGCGGAAATGCGGTGCCCGAGGAAATCCAGAACAGGCAACCCAAACTGGCACTTGGAAGGGTTGATGATCAGGCTGTGCGCTGCCAAACGCTGGAAAACCTGGCGCAGATGGGACTCGTGCTGGCTCGCTGAGCAGCTGGCCACCAATATATCGTCCAGATAAACAAAACGAACGGCAGCCCACGCAAAACTGAGTCCATCAGCCGCTGAAAGGTCTGGGCGGCACCTTTCAGGCCAAACGGCATGCGCAAAAAAACTCGAACAAGTCGAAGGGGGTAATGACAGCGGTCTTAGGAACGTCTTCGGTGCGCACAGGAACTTGGTGATACCCCCGCACCAAGTCAATTTTAGAAAAAATCGACGTTCCGGCAAGATTGGCAGAAAAATCCTGAATGTGGGGGATGGGGTAACGGTCATTCTCCGTGGCATTATTTAAACGGCGGAAATCTCCGCATGGCCGCCACCGACCGTCCGATTTGGGCACCATGTGAAGCGGAGAGGCCCATGCACTGTTCGAACGCTGTACAATGCCAAGGCGCCCATGGCTGCAAACTCTTCCCGAGCGACGGACAGTTTCGGGGGGGTCAGGCGCGGCGTCTTGCGCACAACACCGGGTCCCGACCGTGGGAATATAATGCTCAACCCCATGCTTCGTTACCGTGCCAGAGAAATCAGGGACAGACAGCGATGGAAACTCTGAAAGCAAACGCTGAAAAGCATCCCCGGAGGTCACTACATTAGCCCGAATCAGGGGCTCGGCAGCCCGAGTAAAACAGGGTAGCGAAGAAAACGAGAGCATCAATTAAACATCTGTTAGCAACATCGACAAGCAGTCCATGAGCGCACAGAAAATCAGCACCTAAAATAGGTACAGAGCTAGCGGCAACAACAAAGTTCCACTGGAAATCCCGGCCATGAAAACAAACAGTCACCAACCTTTCCCCAAACGTTTTGATGGGAGAACCATTAGCTGCCAGGAGCTGCGGCCCACAGTTCGCTGCTAGTCCGTCGGCAGCGGTAGGGGGAAGGAGGCTCTTCTGGGAGCCGGAGTCCACGAGAAAACGTCTCCCGGAGCGCGAGTCCTCTATGAAGAGCAGCCTTTCTGTATTGCCAGCGGTCGCGGCTGCTACAGCGCGCTGGCGGGTCCGCTTCCTGGCCGTGAAAGCGCAAGGCGGCAGGCAGCGACGCGCTCTGTCGCCAAAACGCTGATGGTAGAAACAGATGTTCTTTCCGCGGTGCCGGCGTGTAGCAATCCCTGCCGTCAGCAAGGGGGCGGATGCCCCGGGGGAGGCAGGTGGAGGCGTGGAAGGCGCCGCCGGCGAGTCCATAGCCAGGGCGTGAACGTTGAAAGTGCGGCCAGCCAGGAGAATGCGATCCGCTTCTTCAGCCAGGGAGCGATAATCCTTCGCAGGCAGAAGCGGGGAGTTTGCGAGGACAGCTCTCACGGCGGCCGGTAGCTGGCGGAGGAAGAGGTGGGCGAAGAGGAATCCCCCGTCATCCGACCCGAGCAACGATAGCATGTCCTCCATGAGCTCGAGCGCGGTACCGCCACCCAAGCCTGACAGGTTGAGGAGCTTTTCGGCTCGTTCAGCGTCGGAGAGGGCATAGCGCCGAAGAAGCAGCTCTTTAAGGGCGGCGTATTTCCCTTGGGCGGGTGGGTCCCGGAGGAGCGTCATCGCGACGGGTGGTCAGCGGGTCGAGCGAGGCCACTACATGGTGATACCGTGTCGTCAGCCGAGATGCCGCGGGGGCGAACTGAGCCTCACGTACGAACCATGACGGGGGTCATGGAGCCAAAAGTCCGGCAGTTTCAGCGCCACAGCGAACGTAGCTGCAACAGGAGGCGGAGGACCGGCGTCCGCTGATGCCTCCATAGCGGAGTCTGCGTTATCTGCGGCCCGTTGCATGCTCGCGTCAGGGGTCACCAATGTGGAGGTAAGCATCAACGACACAGAGCTCTCAGTTCTCACTCCTTCTTTATTCGTCTCTCTATTAACTGCTCATATCGCGCCACAAAACAGAGGAACACACTTCCTCAACACTGGGTGTGAGTGGAGCCCTCTAGTGGTCCACCACACTCTACCTTTTGTGAAATCCTGAGATGTTCATAAAAACTGCAGGACTTTCAGCTTTTCATCTTACAACATAGAATTTTCAGACAGCCACAACATTTTTGTCACAAAGCAGCAGTATTTTTTTAGGATTTTGCATAATGGAATACAAATACAGTACTTTTTTATAGAAAATGGTTTGATCAAAATGGACAAAAATGAGCTTTTCAACTCTGTTTCTCTGTAATACTCATCCAGTTTTTTAGAAGTTGACTCAGTTTGAATAGATCTGCTTGGAAAATGACAATTTTGCTGATAATTGCAAAGGGCCTATTCTGTTTGTGATTTTATGAGGCAGGATATGTAAAAAAAAAAAAAAAGTTTAGGTGTGCAAAGTATTTCATACACATTTTGTGAATATCCATATCACATCGTAAGTGGGTCATAATTCTCAAATACCTTCTCAACATCATTTTACTAGCTTATATTTAGGTGCATGGGTTAGCATGTGTGCAGAGATTGCACAAACCAAACAAACATTTATAAACTTATTCCATTAGTTGATTTAAAAAATAATTAATTACGCCTTTTTTTTCTTTGCATATTTCATAAACCAAATTTGAATGCAGTAGTCAAATGTAATGTTTATTTGACTTTTGTCTTTTACTTCATTTTTAACATGCAGAGTATATCAAAGTCTGTGATACTCATATCCAGTGATATTCACTCGCTGTTAAAACAACAACATATGACTTTCCTTCCCTGTGCAAATACAGCAGCTGTAACACCAAACAGCTGGGCATATTTAACCAGGCTGCACTCTTCAAAACCACACACTTGAAAGTATCACTCAGCTGAGATGACGCAGTCAGAGCATTAGAAACAAGAAGCCCAACAAACCACAACGACACAGCAGAGGTTACAGCAGTGATGGCATAGAAAGGTCTCTGTTTTGATTCTTCAAAACGTATTTAACAAAGGAAAAGAATTAACACTATAAATTAGCCATATAAATTAAAAATAAAACATTTTCTGTGTTACAGGAAAATGATAAAGAGTAAAAATACACAATACAATACACAACAATGAACGCCTGGTGAGGGCCTTATAGAATGGTGCAGGAATTTATATATTTGAATTTATATATTTAAAGCAGTAATTTAAAAAAAAACTAAGAAAAGTAAAAATAAAGTTAGTTAAAACAGTAAAAGTAAGACTGACATTAGGTAAGAGAAGTGTGTATTTTTGTATTAGTAAATAAGATGTACACTAAATGAAATAAAAAAAAAGAAAAAGCTGCATGAAGGTTTAACATAAAGTATGTTTCAGATCTTATCTCTTACAGGTTTGTTCACCTCTCACAAAAAGAGTTATTATACAGCTTTATATAGAACTAGAAAGCGAAAATTTCAGAAGAAATTTTATGTGTGCCTATGCCGCTGCTAATAAGTGTAGTTTGCCATTCATACGGCTACAGAGAGCAAAACTCAGCAGAGCAGCCATTCTCCACCATGAATTATGATAAAAACAAACACCGCTCGCGCCTCACAGATGACAGCTTACAGTTTTGGGTAAAGATGAGGTGACTTCAGTACAGCCCCGATTTGCAGGCGCTGTGCACACAGGTTCATGAGCAGAAGTCCCATTGTATCAGGGCAGACCCGACAATGTTTGCATGAACATGCTTTGAAGCATTACGTTATGGACCACTTTTCACACATGGTTGGTGTACCCACACAGGCAGCCGTAGCTTTTCAACTCATAGCCCAACACACACCCAAAAGCACAGACTTTACACCCGTGGGTCCACCTCCCCTGCAGCGGCACTGCAGACCACGCCCAAACACATCAAACACATAAAATAAATATGTATGCACTTTCGCATTCACTTTTTGTTTTTGTTATTTTTACACAGTGTTCTGAATGATGAACAATGGTCTACAGCCAATCTTGTGTATTATTATACAAAGTTTGGTTGTAAGATTCAGATAACTATTTAATAAAAGCTAAATATTTTATACAGGAGTGCAGAATTATTAGGCAAATGAGTATTTTGTCCACATCATCCTCTTCATGCATGTTGTCTTACTCCAAGCTGTATAGGCTCGAAAGTCTACTACCAATTAAACATATTAGGTGATGTGCATCTCTGTAATGAGAAGGGGTGTGGTCTAATGACATCAACACCCTATATCAGGTGTGCATAATTATTAGGCAACTTCCTTTCCTTTGGCAAAATGGGTCAAAAGAAGGACTTGACAGGCTCAGAAAAGTCAAAAATAGTGAGATATCTTGCAGAGGCATGCAGCAGTCTTAAAATCGCAAAGCTTCTGAAGCGTGATCATCGAACAATCAAGCGTTTCATTCAAAATAGTCAACAGGGTCGCAAGAAGCGTGTGGAAAAACCAAGGCGCAAAATAACTGCCCATGAACTGAGAAAAGTCAAGCGTGCAGCTGCCAAGATGCCACTTGCCACCAGTTTGGCCATATTTCAGAGCTGCAACATCACTGAGTGCCCAAAAGCACAAGGTGTGCAATACTCAGAGACATGGCCAAGGTAAGAAAGGCTGAAAGACGACCACCACTGAACAAGACACACAAGCTGAAATGTCAAGACTGGGCCAAGAAATATCTCAAGACTGATTTTTCTAAGGTTTTATGGACTGATGAAATGAGAGTGAGTCTTGATGGGCCAGATGGATGGGCCCGTGGCTGGATTGGTAAAGGGCAGAGAGCTCCAGTCCGACTCAGACGCCAGCAAGGTGGAGGTGGAGTACTGGTTTGGGCTGGTATCATCAAAGGTGAGCTTGTGGGGCCTTTTCGGGTTGAGGATGGCGTCAAGCTCAACTCCCAGTCCTACTGCAAGTTTCTGGAAGACACCTTCTTCAAGCAGTGGTACAGGAAAAAGTCTGCATCCTTCAAGAAAAACATGATTTTCATGCAGGACAATGCTCCATCACACGCGTCCAAGTACTCCACAGCGTGGCTGGCAAGAAAGGGTTTAAAAGAAGAAAAACTAATGACATGGCCTCCTTGTTCACCTGATCTGAACCCCATTGAGAACCTGTGGTCCATCATCAAATGTGAGATTTACAAGGAGGGAAAACAGTACACCTCTCTGAACAGTGTCTGGGAGGCTGTGGTTGCTGCTGCACGCAATGTTGATGGTGAACAGATCAAAACACTGACAGAATCCATGGATGGCAGGCTTTTGAGTGTCCTTGCAAAGAAAGGTGGCTATATTGGTCGCTGATTTGCTTTGGTTTTGTTTTTGAATGTCAGAAATGTATATTTGTGAATGTGGAGATGTTATATTGGTTTCACTGGTAAAAATAAATAATTGAAATGGGTATATATTTGTTTTTGTTAAGTTGCCTAATAATTATGCACAGTAATAGTCACCTGCACACACAGATATCCCCTAAAATAGCTAAAACTAAACACAAACTAAAAACTACTTCCGAAAACATTCAGCTTTGATATTAATGTGTTTTTGGGTTCATTGAGAACATGGTTGTTGTTCAATAATAAAATTATTCCTCAAAATACAACTTGCCTAATAATTCTGCACTCCCTGTATGAGAGTAAGAAAGAAAAGTATATCTTTGTGTCCACCTTTCTCTGTTAATGCCCTACCTGGCCCCCTGGCAAAAGCTTTGCTAGATCCACCCTGCACAGTTACCAGCTGTCAGCTAAATAAAAAAAGGAGCTTGGTGTTTATTTCTCTCAGAAACAGTTCATAACTTCCTTCAACTCATTCATGTCACCTAAAAAAAGGTAAACCTGTTTCTCCATCACCAGTTCAGCTCTGATGATTCAGTAAGGTCATCTCCTGGTTTCGACCAGCCGCTTCTACAGCTGTGGCTCCAGCAAACATCAGCTGATACTAGAAATTAAAATCAAATGAATTCTAACAACAGCTGATCAAGCTTAAACGTGCTGCTGTTGTTTAGCGCGATAAACAAACAGAGAGAAAAGCCGATCATTGATCAGTTTCATGACTGAAGTTTGAACAGGCGAGAGAATGACAGGGAGGCTGTCATAAACTCCATCGTGCTAGCTACCACGCAGTACGAGTTATTATAACTGATTGTAAAAAGTCAGCACAAGAAAAATAAACTACACCTAAACTCGGTTTATATCTGACCCAAATAGAGTGCAGGTCATAACTTACCTGAAATTCAGTTCACCTCACGCTCCGACCGGCAGCCGCCTGCTTCTCCTGCCTTCGGTTTCCCTGATCCACGATCTACCACCGGTCGATCGGCGGTCGCTCGCCGCCTCGTTCTCCGCATGTTCTTTCTGACACACACCGGTGGATAGCTGCCCTCGGTTGTAGCTCGGCGTCAGCGACTACCAAACAACTCAGTTATTTTTTCCACATCGACCAGCATCTGGACAATCCACCGCCTTTCACTGTTTGTACCGTTACTAAAAAACCCTCATCGGCTCATAAAAACGAAAAATAAGTCCAGCTATGACCCTGAGTCAAAAAGACAGCCAGCTCGGGTTAGCTAGCTACCTGTCTAGCTCTTTGCAGGCACCGAAAACATCAGAGCTAATATGGGATGTCTTGGTAACACGAGCAGATATTTGAAGTTTACATCTGGCCAATCCACCACCTTTCACTGTTTATACCATTACTAAAATGAATAAATAAATAAATCATCGGTCAATATAAACGAAAAATAAGTCCAGCTAAAACACATACTGTCGGCGAGCGACCGGGTGCTGACACGAGTTTCACCCGCCTCAATATAAGCCAAGCCTGGGTGCTTTTTCACGAAGGGTCGCTAGCGGTGCTAGCTAACTATGCTAGCGGCACTAGCTAGCTAGCCGGCTATCAGCAACACGTAAGAGAACTGCTGCTAAATAAACTACACCTAAACTCGGTTTATATCTGACCCAAATAGAGTGCAGGTCATAACTTCTTACCTGAAATTCAGTTCACCTCACGCTCCTGCCTTCGCTTTCCCTGATCCACGATTGACCTCCGCGTTAGCAATCGCCTGCCCGGCCTCATATGTCTCGTTGGCGGCATGTCCTTTCTGTCACACACCGGTGGGTAGCTGCCCTCTGTTGTAGCTCCACCACCAAACAACTCAGTTATTTTTTCCACATCCAGCTGTAACTCTGATTCTATGCGAGCATTTGCGAGAGACCGGGGAGGTGAAACGACAGAGAGAGTCCCCTCGCTATCCATTTGCAGCCAAGTGCGGCAGCTAGCTAGGTAGCCGACTAGCTGTCAGGCAGGACTGACATAGTCAGAGCACTGTCGCTAAATATGGGATGTCTTGATAAAACAAGCAGATATTTGAAGTTTACACACCTACATTCTCGCCTGAAAATATCTTAAAAGTTTATTTTGTGACCTAGAAACACTAATAAAAGACATATAAAACGAAGTGGTGGCCGCCATTGTTCACTCTGTAGAGGCCTGCTATGAATTGTGGGATATGGAGTTTTCCACCAAGCATAGAAGCCATTGTGTTTACCGTAACTATTCAATGGTTCGCGCAACCTTAAAACCTCCAATGGTTCCTGAAAGCAGCGAGGGTGTGCGCGCCATTGATATTGTCATCATTACGGTATCCAAATAAGGGTAGACAGGCTGTACCACTCCCGGCATACCACTAGAGAGAGCCAACACACCACAAATGAAGTTTGAAATTTGTTTCAATGGGATTCAAAAGATGGCGCCAACACACCACAAATGAAGTCTGTTTATTTGGCGCCAAAAGATGAATTGGCCTAAATTTGCACTAAAATCTAAATATTTCAAAAACTATAAAAGTCATAAACACCAAAAGTCACACCATACTAGTCCAGCTTCAGCCGCACAAAATGATGTAACATATGTAACCCTATTGTCAAAACTGTTTGGCAGAGGAGCGCGGGAAAATTTTCACTAAAATATTAATATTAAAAAAACTATAAAATTCATAAACACCAAAAGTCATAGCACACCATTCCAGATCCAGCCGCACAAAATGAGGTAACATATATGAAGCTTGTCTCAAAACTGCGGGGCGAGATACGCTGCAAAATTTCAGGCGGAAAAAGGAAAATAATAACTAGAAAGCGAAAATTTCAGAAGAAATTTTATGTGTGCCTATGCCGCTGCTAATCACTGTAGTTGCCATTCATATGGCTACAGACAGCAAAACTCAGAAGAGCAGCCATTCTCCACCATGAACTATGGTAAAAACAAACACCGCTCACGCTTCACAGATGACAGCTTACAGTTTTGTGTAAAGATGAAGTTACTTGCGTACAGCGCCGATTTGCAGGCGCTGTGCACACAGGTTCATGAGCAGAAGTCCCATTGTACCACGGCAGACCCGACAATGTTTGCATGAACACGCTTTGAAGCATTACATTATAGACCACTTTTCACACATGCATTCACTTTTTGTTTTTGTTATTTCTACACAGTGTTCTGAATTATGAACAATGGTCTACAGCCAATCTTGTGTATTATTATACAAACTTTGGTTGTGAGATTCAGATAACTATTTAATAAAAGCTAAATATTTTATATGAGAGTAAGAAAGAAAAGTATATCTTTATGTCCACCTTTCTCTGTTAATGCCCTACCTGGCCCCCTGGCAAAAGCTTTGCTAGATCCGCCCCTGCACAGTTACCAGCTGTCAGCTACACAAAAAAGGAGCTTGGTGTTTACAGGGAGTGCAGAATTATTAGGCAAATGAGTATTTTGTCCACATCATCCTCTTCATGCATGTTGTCTTACTCCAAGCTGTATAGGCTCGAAAGCCTACTACCAATTAAGCATATTAGGTGATGTGCATCTCTGTAATGAGAAGGGGTGTGGTCTAATGACATCAACACCCTATATCAGGTGTGCATAATTATTAGGCAACCTCCTTTCCTTTGGCAAAATGGGTCAAAAGAAGGACTTGACAGGCTCAGAAAAGTCAAAAATAGTGAGATATCTTGCAGAGGGATGCAGCAGTCTTAAAATTGCAAAGCTTCTGAAGCGTGACCATCGAACAATCAAGCGTTTCATTCAAAATAGTCAACAGGGTCGCAAGAAGCGTGTGGAAAAACCAAGGCGCAAAATAACTGCCCATGAACTGAGAAAAGTCAAGCGTGCAGCTGCCAAGATGCCACTTGCCACCAGTTTGGCCATATTTCAGAGCTGCAACATCACTGGAGTGCCCAAAAGCACAAGGTGTGCAATACTCAGAGACACGGCCAAGGTAAGAAAGGCTGAAAGACGACCACCACTGAACAAGACACACAAGCTGAAACGTCAAGACTGGGCCAAGAAATATCTCAAGACTGATTTTTCTAAGGTTTTATGGACTGATGAAATGAGAGTGAGTCTTGATGGGCCAGATGGATGGGCCCGTGGCTGGATTGGTAAAGGGCAGAGAGCTCCAGTCCCACTCAGACGCCAGCAAGGTGGAGGTGGAGTACTGGTTTGGGCTGGTATCATCAAAGATGAGCTTGTGGGGCCTTTTCGGGTTGAGGATGGAGTCAAGCTCAACTCCCAGTCCTACTGCCAGTTTCTGGAAGACACCTTCTTCAAGCAGTGGTACAGGAAGAAGTCTGCATCCTTCAAGAAAAACATGATTTTCATGCAGGACAATGCTCCATCACACGCGTCCAAGTACTCCACAGCGTGGCTGACAAGAAAGGGTATAAAAGAAGGAAAAACTAATGACATGGCCTCCTTGTTCACCTGATCTGAACCCCATTGAGAACCTGTGGTCCATCATCAAATGTGAGATTTACAAGGAGGGAAAACAGTACACCTCTCTGAACAGTGTCTGGGAGGCTGTGGTTGCTGCTGCATGCAATGTTGATGGTGAACAGATCAAAACACTGACAGAATCCATGGATGGCAGGCTTTTGAGCGTCCTTGCAAAGAAAGGTGGCTATATTGGTCGCTGATTTGTTTTTGTTTTGTTTTTGAATGTCAGAAATGTATATTTGTGAATGTGGAGATGTTATATTGGTTTCACTGGTAAAAATAAATAATTGAAATGGGTATATATTTGTTTTTTGTTAAGTTGCCTAATAATTATGCACAGTAATAGTCACCTGCACACACAGATATCCCCCTAAAATAGCTAAAACTAAACACAAACTAAAAACTACTTCGAAAACATTCAGCTTTGATATTAATAATGTGTTTTTTGGGTTCATTGAGAACATGGTTGTTGTTCAATAATAAAATTATTCCTCAAAAATACAACTTGCCTAATAATTCTGCACTCCCTGTATGAGAGTAAGAAAGAAAAGTATATCTTTGTGTCCACCTTTCTCTGTTAATGCCCTACCTGGCCCCTGGCAAAAGCTTTGCTAGATCCGCCCCTGCACAGTTACCAGCTGTCAGCTAAATAAAAAAAAAAGGAGCTTGGTGTTTATTTCTCTCAGAAACAGTTCATAACTTCCTTCAACTCATTCATGTCACCTAAAAAAAAGGTAAACCTGTTTCTCCATCACCAGTTCAGCTCTGATGATTCAGTAAGGTCATCTCCTGGTTTCGACCAGCCGCTTCTACAGCTGTGGCTCCAGCAAACATCAGCTGATACTAGAAATTAAAATCAAATGAATTCTAACAACAGCTGATCAAGCTTAAACGTGCTGCTGTTGTTTAGCGCGATAAACAAACAAGAGAGAAAAGCCGATCATTGATCAGTTTCATGACTGAAGTTTGAACAGGCGAGAGAATGACAGGGAGGCTGTCATAAAGTTCAACATCAGTAACTTAGCGCGCACACAGCTGTATAGAAACTCCATCGTGCTAGCTACCACGCAGTACGAGTTATTATAACTGATTGTAAAAGTCAGCACAACGAAAATAAACTCGGTTTATATCTGACCCAAATAGAGTGCAGGTCATAACTTCTTACCTGAAATTCAGTTCACCTCACGCTCCGACCGGCAGCCGCCTGCTTCTCCTGCCTTCGGTTTCCTGATCCACGATCTACCACCGTCGATCGGGCGGTCGCTCGCCGCCTCGTTCCCGCATGTTCTTTCTGACACACACCGTGGATAGCTGCCCTCGGTTGTAGCTCGCGTCAGCGACTCACCAAACAACTCAGTTATTTTTTCCACATCGACCAGCATCTGGACAATCCACCGCCTTTCACTGTTTGTACCGTTACTAAAAAAAACCCTCATCGGCTCATAAAACGAAAAATAAGTCCAGCTATGACCCTGAGTCAAAAGACAGCCAGCTCGGGTTAGCTAGCTACCTGTCTAGCTCTTTGCAGGCACCGAAAACATCAGAGCTAATATGGGATGTCTTGGTAACACGAGCAGATATTTGAAGTTTACATCTGGCCAATCCACCACCTTTCACTGTTTATACCGTTACTAAAATGAATAAATAAATAAATCATCGGTCCATATAAACGAAAAATAAGTCCAGCTAAAACACATACTGTCGGCGTGCGACCGGTGCTGACACGAGTTTCACCCGCCTCAATATAAGCCAAGCCTGGGTGCTTTTTCACGAAGGGTCGCTAGCGGTGCTAGCTAACTATGCTAGCGGCGCTAGCTAGCTAGCCGGCTATCAGCAACACATAAGAGAACTGCTGCTAAATAAACTACACCTAAACTCGGTTTATATCTGACCCAAATAGAGTGCAGGTCATAACTTCTTACCTGAAATTCAGTTCACCTCACGCTCCTGCCTTCGCTTTCCCTGATCCACGATTGACCTCCGCGTTAGCAAACACCGGTCGATCGGCGGTCGTGGCATGTCCTTTCTGTCATACACGGTGGATAGCTGCCCACTGTTGTAGCTCCGCGTTATAGCACCACCAAACAACTCAGTTATTTTTTCCACATCCAGCTGTAACTCCGATTCTGTGCGAGCATTTGCGAGAGACCGGGAGGTGAAACGACAGAGAGAGTCCCTCGCTATCCATTTGCAGCCAAGGCGCGGCAGCTAGCTAGGTAGCCGGCTAGCTGTCAGGCAGGACCGACGTCGTCAGAGCACTGTCGCTAAATATGGGATGTCTTGATAAAACAAGCAGATATTTGAAGTTTACACACCTACATTCTCGCCTGAAAATATCTTAAAAGTTTATTTTGTGACCTAGAAACACGAATAAAAGACATATAAAACGAAGTGGTGGCCGCCATTGTTCACTCTGTAGAGGCGTGCTATGAATTGTGGGATATGGAGTTTTCAACACAAGGATAAAATCTTTTCGGCTGTACTACTCCCGGTATACCACTAGAGAGAGCCAAGACACCACAAATGAAGTCTGTTTCTATGGTGCCAAAAGCAGAATCTTTCTCAGGAGCCTAGAAATTGGCCTAAATTTGCACTAAAATCTAAATATTTCAAAAACTATAAAAGTTATAAACACCAAAAGTCACACCATACTAGCCCAGCGCCAGCCGCACAAAATGATGTAACATATGTACCCCTATTGTCAAAACTGTTTGGCAGAGGAGGCGGGAAAATTTTCACTAAAATATTAATATTTAAAAAACTATAATATTCATAAACACCAAAAGTCATAGCACACCATTCCAGATCCAGCCGCACAAAATGAGGTAACATATATGAAGCTTGTCCAAAAACTGCGGGTCGAGATACACTGCAAAATTTCAGGCGGAAAAAGGAAAATAATAATAATAATAATAAGAATAATAAATCCGACGAATAGTAATATGTGTGCCTCTTGTCATAGGCACACATAATAATAAGAATAACTAGAAAGCGAAAATTTCAGAAGAAATTTTATGTGTGCCTATGCCGCTGCTAATCAGTGTAGTTTGCCATTCATACGGCTACAGAGAGCAAAACTCAGCAGAGCAGCCATTCTCCACCATGAATTATGATAAAAACAAACACCGCTCGCGCCTCACAGATGACAGCTTACAGTTTTGGGTAAAGATGAGGTGACTTCGTACAGCCCCGATTTGCAGACGCTGTGCACACAGGTTCATGAGCAGAAGTCCCATTGTATCACGGCAGACCCCGACAATGTTTGCATGAACATGCTTTGAAGCATTACGTTATGGACCACTTTTCACACATGGTTGGTGTACCCTCCCAGCCAGCTGTAGCTTTTCAACTCACAGCCCGACACACACCCAAAAAACAGCCAAGAGAGCACAGACTTTACACCCGTGGGTCCACCTCCCCTGCAGCGGCACTGCAGACCACGCCCCGACACACATCAAACACATAAAATAAATATGTATGCACTTTCGCATTCACTTTTTGTTTTTGTTATTTTACACAGTGTTCTGAATGATGAACAATGGTCTACAGCCAATCTTGTGTATTATTATACAAAGTTTGGTTGTAAGATTCAGATAACTATTTAATAAAAGCTAAATATTTTATACAGGGAGTGCAGAATTATTAGGCAAATGAGTATTTTGTCCACATCATCCTCTTCATGCATGTTGTCTTACTCCAAGCTGTATAGGCTCGAAAGTCTACTACCAATTAAGCATATTAGGTGATGTGCATCTCTGTAATGAGAAGGGTATGGTCTAATGACATCAACACCCTATATCAGGTGTGCATAATTATTAGGCAACTTCCTTTCCTTTGGCAAAATGGGTCAAAAGAAGGACTTGACAGGCTCAGAAAAGTCAAAAATAGTGAGATATCTTGCAGAGGCATGCAGCAGTCTTAAAATCGCAAAGCTTCTGAAGCGTGATCATCGAACAATCAAGCGTTTCATTCAAAATAGTCAACAGGGTCGCAAGAAGCGTGTGGAAAACCAAGGCGCAAAATAACTGCCCATGAACTGAGAAAAGTCAAGCGTGCAGCTGCCAAGATGCCACTTGCCACCAGTTTGGCCATATTTCAGAGCTGCAACATCACTGAGTGCCCAAAAGCACAAGGTGTGCAATACTCAGAGACATGGCCAAGGTAAGAAAGGCTGAAAGACGACCACCACTGAACAAGACACACAAGCTGAAACATCAAGACTGGGCCAAGAAATATCTCAAGACTGATTTTTCTAAGGTTTTATGGACTGATGAAATGAGAGTGAGTCTTGATGGGCCAGATGGATGGGCCCGTGGCTGGATTGGTAAAGGGCAGAGAGCTCCAGTCCCACTCAGATGCCAGCAAGGTGGAGGTGGAGTACTGGTTTGGGCTGGTATCATCAAAGATGAGCTTGTGGGGCCTTTTCGGGTTGAGGATGGAGTCAAGCTCAACTCACAGTGCTACTGCCAGTTTCTGGAAGACACCTTCTTCAAGCAGTGGTACAGGAAGAAGTCTGCATGCTTCAAGAAAAACATGATTTTCATGCAGGACAATGCTCCATCACACGCAGCGTCCAAGTACTCCACAGCGTGGCTGGCAAGAAAGGGTATAAAAGAAGAAAAACTAATGACATGGCCTCCTTGTTCACCTGATCTGAACCCATTGAGAACCTGTGGTCCATCATCAAATGTGAGATTTACAAGGAGGGAAAACAATACACCTCTCTGAACAGTGTCTGGGAGGCTGTGGTTGCTGCTGCATGCAATGTTGATGGTGAACAGATCAAAACACTGACAGAATCCATGGATGGCAGGCTTTTGAGTGTCCTTGCAAAGAAAGGTGGCTATATTGGTCGCTGATTTGCTTTGGTTTTGTTTTTGAATGTCAGAAATGTATATTTGTGAATGTGGAGATGTTATATTGGTTTCACTGGTAAAAATAAATAATTGAAATGGGTATATATTTGTTTTTGTTAAGTTGCCTAATAATTATGCACAGTAATAGTCACCTGCACACACAGATATCCCCTAAAATAGCTAAAACTAAAACTACTTCCAAAAACTTTCAGCTTTGATATTAATGAGTTTTTGGGTTCATTTAGAACATGGTTGTTGTTCAATAATAAAATTATTCCTCAAAAATACAACTTGCCTAATAATTCTGCACTCCCTGTATTTGTCTGTCAAAAATAGTTCATAACTTCCTTCAACTTATTCATGTCACCTAAAGAGTAAACCTGTTTCTCCATCACCAGTTCAGCTCTGATGATTCAGTAAGGACATCTGCCGTTTTACAGCTGTAGCTCCAGCAAACATCAGCTGATACCAGAAATTAAAAGCAAATGAATTCTAACAACAGCTGATCAAGCTTAAACGTGCTGCTGTTGTTTTGCGCGATAAACAAACAAGAGAGAAACGCCGATCATTGATCAGTTTCATGACTGAAGTTTCGACAGGGGAGGCTGTCATAAAGTTCAACATGCGCACACAGCTGTATAGAAACTCCGTCGTGCTAGCTAGAACGCAGTACGAGTTATTGTACGTGATTGAAAAAGTCAGCACAACGAAAATAAACTACACCTAAACTCGGTTTATATCTGACCGAAATAGAGTGCAGTTCAAAACTTCTTACCTGAAATTCAGTTCACCTCACGCTCCTGCCTTCGCTTTCCCTGATCCATGATTGACCACCGCGTTAGCAATCGCCTGCCCGGCCTCGTATGTCTCGTTGGCGGCATGTCCTTTCTGTCACACACCGGTGGATAGCTGCCCTCTGTTGTAGCTCCACCACCAAACAACTCAGTTATTTTTTCCACATCGACCAGCATCATCGGCCCATATAAACGAAAAATAAGTCCAGCTAAGACACAGACCCTTGCCGAGCGATCGGGCGATTAAACAAATTTTAGCCACCTCACTATCAGCCAAGCCTGGGTGGTTTTTCACGAAGGGTCGCTAGCCGCGCTAGCTAGCTAAGCTAGCGGCGCTAGCTAGCTAGCCAGCCGGCTATCAGCAACACGTAAGAGAACTGTTGCTAAATAAACTACACCTAAACTCGGTTTATATCTGACCGAAATAGAGTGCAGTTCAAAACTTCTTACCTGAAATTCAGTTCACCTCACGCTCCAGCCTTCGCTTTCCCTGATCCATGATTGACCACCGCGTTAGCAATCGCCTGCCCGGCCTCGTATGTCTGGTTGGCGGCATGTCCTTTCTGTCACACACCGGTGGATAGCTGCCCACTGTTGTAGCTCCGCGTTATAGCACCACCAAACAACTCAGTTATTTTTTCCACATCCAGCTGTAACTCCGATTCTATGCGAGCATTTGCGAGAGACCGGGGAGGTGAAACTACAGAGAGAGTCCCTCGCTATCCATTTGCAGCCAAGTGCGCGGCAGCTAGCTAGGTAGCCGGCTAGCTGTCAGGCAGGACCGACGTAGTCAGAGCACTGTCGCTAAATATGGGATGTCTTGATAAAACAAGCAGATATTTGAAGTTTACACACCTAGATTCTCGCCTGAAAATATCTTAAAAGCTTATTTTGTGACCTAGAAACATGAATAAAAGACATATAAAACGAAGTGGTGGCCGCCATTGTTCACTCTGTAGAGGCGTGCTATGAATTGTGGGATATGGAGTTTTCAACACAAGGATAAATCTTTTCGGCTGTACTACTCCCGGTATACCACTAGAGAGAGCCAAGACACCACAAATGAAGTCTGTTTATTTGGCGCCAAAAGATGAATTGGCCTAAATTTGCACTAAAATCTAAATATTTCAAAAACTATAAAAGTTATAAACACCAAAAGTCACACCATACTAGCCCAGCTCCAGCCGCACAAAATGATCTAACATATGTAATCCTAATGTCAAAACTGTTTGGCAGAGGAGCGCGGGAAAATTTTCACTAAAATATTAATATTTAAAAAACTATAAAATTCATAAACACCAAAAGTCATAGCACACCATTCCAGATCCGGCCGCACAAAATGAGGTAACATATATGAAGCTGGAGAATAATAATAATAATAATAATAATAATAAATCCGACGAATAGTAATATGTGTGCCTCTTTCCATAGGCACACATAATAAATCCGAGGAATAGTAATATGTGTGCCTCTTGGCATAGGCACACATAATGATAGGAATGATTTCCTGAAGCGTTCTTGGCAGTGAGGAATCAGTCTGAGGGAGAAGGTGCTCTGCTGCATCAAAAAGGTTGAGTGTGATGGGTCACTATAAGTAACATTAAAAATATTACATTACATACATAACTTTAGATTAAAATTACATTAACTATAACTGTCAGTATCCCTGAGTCACTGACCAAGTGTTTTCAGTTTGGACTTTTCTCATTGTTTAGATTTCCCATATCTGTTTCCTGTTTTATTATGGTAGCTTTTTGTACATGTGCATTCTGTGTAGTTCTGCTTCCTCATGTTTCATCAGTTAGATTTATCCAACCTGTGTTCTTACCTGTTTCCAATCCTCCTCACTGTCTAATCCATTTAAGCCCTCAGTTCTTTTTCTCGTCTTTGTCAACCCCTCGTGTGTATTTCCAGTTTAGTTCAGTCATTCATGTTCAGTTCATCTAGCTGTAAAACAAAACCGTGCACCATTCTCAGCCAGCCGATGAGTCTTGCGTTTAGGTCCTCTCTCCATTCACCATACACCTGAATGTGACAGTAAGACAAGACCCGTGACTAGTGACATGAAATGGACCCAGTGGACTTTGACTTGTTTGAGTGGCAGCAAGCAGCACTTTCCCCCCTGGAGCGGAAGCTGAGGTTCATCCTTGAGTATGAGTACGCATTCAATGGGATTCATCTGGCTCTTGGGAGTCCTCGAAGGTGCCGCGCTTCTCCACCTCCTGCTCAGCCTGCACTCAAGCCTCCACATTGGAGAGTGGGTGCCCCTCATTGATCTTTGGCTGCTTACTGTCCCGCCTCTCTGCTCCTTGCTCGTCCGCCTGCCTCCTAACCAATCGGCTCTTCCGCCTCGAGGTGGCTCAATCATACATTCTCCCTGCTTTCTCCACCAAGAGGAAGCGAGCCTCCCCATGTCGCTGCTCTTCTCCTTCAGAGCAGTTTCCTATGGTGAGTGAGACAGACTTTTTTCTTCCCATTCACCACAAGTCAAAGACTCCAGTTCAAACCACCATCACCTCACCTAGAGGCCTGTCACGGTCACTCAACTAAACCCTAACTAAATAACAACACAAGAACTTAATATTATTACAATCTAACATAAAATCAAAAATATAAAATAAACTCAAAATGCTCGGTCACAGACCCAGCCCTCTGACAGCCGATACTTTTTTTTAGTTTTACTTGAGCAATGAAGTTGAAACAGTACTTCAACTTTTATGGTAGTAATGATATTTTACAATTCTTCAGTCAGCACAGTGCAGAAAGCTGAAGATGTCCATGTATAGTAGAGATAGCCAGCACAAATAGTTTTAATCTGATCCAAAATATTGTTAAATTGGCAAATATTGGAGGAAGATGTTTGTGTATGTATTTGTGGGTGGGGGATCTCTGCTTGCCTTTCTCTGAAAGTCACCACATGCCACTGCCCAATAGTATTTCCCTGTTCTGTCCATTTCACACTTATCCCTTTGTGTTAAATGGACACACATGCAGAAGTTGCAGTAAGCTGCAACACCAGTAGAGGGAGACATTTTATTTCAAGCCAACATGAAAGTGATCACGTGAAAACATTTAAAAAGACATTATTAACACATTTACATGTAAATACATATAAGCCACCTAGCTTAATCATTTCTAGCAATGAAGAAAACTGAAGTGTACTTCAAATGTTTTTTTACTAACTACAGACTTATTGGTTTTAACCCTTTAAGACCTACCATAGAACCAAGTCTGCCAGAGCTTATCTTTATATTTTTACATGCTGTAGTGCTATTTTTGGGAGCATTTCAAGTTGCTATACATCAATGCAACCATTATAGCCCGAATTTTAATAATATGTATGCATTAAGTGCATAGTAATTACATAAATTGCAAAACAGTGCAATAAACTACAAAAAAAATTAAAATCTTTTTTCTTTTTTCTTTTTTTTTTACATATATTTCTAGTTAGAGAAATGTAAGAGGCTTATCCCTCAAAACTGTAAATACAAAAAAGTTGCACAAAACAGTTTCCCACCACAGGAAATTTATTTTGAGTGTCTTCATCGTTTTATTTTTGAAATACACCAATTTTTATATAGTGTAGGAAAAACGAAAATAAATATTAGAGTGCAAATTTGCAAAAAAGCTGAATCGCTACCTTATCGTGGTGGAGGGGTTTGTGTGTCACAGGGATCCCAGGGGCTATGTTGTCTGGGGGCTTTTGCCCCCTGGTAGGGTCTCCCATGGCAAATTGGTCCTGGGTGAGGGACCAGACAAAGAGCGATTCAGAAGACCCGTAAGAAAAGAACATCGAGGGAACAGTTTACCCTGCCCGGGATAGGGTTACCGGGGCCCCGCCCTGGAGCCAGGCCCGGGAGGGTGCCCGAGGGCGGCGTCTGGTGCCGGGCCTTAGTCCATGGGGCCCGGCAGGGCACAGCCCGAAGAGGAGACATGGGCCCATCCTCCCGCAGGCCCACCACCCGCAGGAGGCGCCATAGGGGTCGGGTGCAATGTGTGTCGGGCGGCGGCCAGGAGCGGAGGCCCTGGCGGACCGATCCCCGGCTGCCAAGACTGGCAATAGGGACACTTATAGGGATACTTAACCTGACAGTTAAAGTTTCTGCAGTCTCCTTCAGCCTGTTACCCACTACTCTCTACCTCACCTTTGGACTATTGTTGTTTGGTTGTTATTGGACTTCTGTGCAAATCACAGTTTGGCCATAACGAACACCTTGTTCGAACATAAGAGTGTCCATAAGTGCACGTGGCACCAGGATGCTCTAGGCCGCAGGTCGATGATCGATTTTGTAATCGTATCACCAGACCTGCGACCATATGTTCTGGACACTCGGGTAAAGAGAGGGGCTGAGCTGTCAACTGATCACCACCTGGTGGTGAGTTGGATCAGGTGGCGGGGAGGACGCTGGACAGACCCGGTGCACCTAAAGCGCGTAGTGAGGGTGTGCTGGGAGCGTCTAGCAGAGGCCCCAGTCCGCGAGATCTTCAACGCACACCTCCGGCAGAGCTTCAACAACATTCCGAGGGAGACTGGGGACATTGAGTCCGAATGGACCATGTTCAGCGTCTCCATTGCAAGCTGCTGCATTGAGCTGCGCCGCAAGGTGGTTGGTGCCTGCCGTGGTGGTAATCCCAGAACCAAATGGTGGACACCAGAGGTGAAGGGAGCCACCAGGCTGAAGAAGGAGTCCTATCGGGCTTGGTTAGCCTGTGGGACTCCAGAGGCAGCTGACAGGTATCGACAGGCCAAGCGGAATGCGGCTCGGGCAGTGGCTGAAGCAAAAACTCGGGTGTGGGAGGAGTTCGAGAGGCCATGGAAAAAGACTTTCGGACTGCCTCGAAGAGATTCTGGCAAACCGTCAGGCGTCTCAGGAGGGGAAAGCGGTGCTCTACCTGCACTGTGTATAGTGCTGGCGGTGCGCTGCTGACGTCGACTGAGAAAATTGTCAGACGGTGGAAGGAATACTGAGGACCTCCTTAATCCCACTGACACGTCTTCCGAGGAGGAAGCAGAGTCTGGGGATGAGGGAATGACCCGCCAGTTTCTGGGGTCGAGGTCACTGAGGCAGTTAAACAACTCCTCGGTGGCAGAGCCCCTGGTGTTGATGAGGTCCGCCCGAGTTCCTGAAGGCTCTGGACGTTGTAGGGCTGTCCTGGTTGACACGCCTCTACAATGTTGCGTGGAGATCAGGGCAGTACCCTGGACTGGCAGACCGGGTGGTGGTCCCCATCTTTAAGAAGGGAGACCGGAGGGTGTGTTCCAACTACAGGGGATCACACTCCTCAGCCTCCTGGGAAAGTCTATGCCAGGGTGCTGAAAGGAGAGTTCGTCCGTTAGTCGAACCTCGGATACAGGAGGAACAATGCAGTTTTTCGTCCTGGTCGCGGAACACTGGACCAGCTCTTTATCCTCTCAAGGATACTTGAGGGTGCATGGGAGTTTGCCCAACCAGTCTACATGTGTTTTGTGGACTTGGAGAAGGCATTCGACCGTGTCCCTCGGGTGTCCTGTGGGAGGTGTTGCGGAGTATGGGGTGTCTGGCCCACTGCTACGGGCCATTCGATCCCTATACAACCGTTGTAAGAGTTTGGTTCGCATTGCCGGCAATAAGTCGGACTCGTTTCCGGTGGGTGATGGGCTCCGCCCAGGCTGCCCTTATCACCGATTCTGTTCATAATTTTTATGGACAGGATTTCTAAAGGCGCAGCCAAGTGGCGGAGGGCTTTCACTTGGTGGCCTCAGAATCTCATCTCTGCTTTTTGCGGATGATGTGGCTCTGATGGCTTCATCGGTGGGGGCCTCCAGCTCGCACTGGAACGGTTCGCAGCCGAGTGTGAAGCAGCGGGAATGAGGATCAGCACCTCCAAATCTGAGGCCATGGTTCTCAGCCGGAAAAGGGTGGAGTGCCCACTCCGGGTCGGGGATGAGTTCCTGCCCCAAGTGGAGGAGTTTAAGTATCTCGGGGTCTTGTTCGCGAGTGATGGGAGAAGGAGCCGGAGATCGACAGGCGGATTGGTGCTGCGGCTGCAGTGATGCGGACGCTGCACCGGTCCGTCGTGGTGAAGAGGGAGCTGAGTGTAAAAGCGAAGCTCTCAATTTACCGGTCGATCTACGTCCCGACCCTCACCTATGGCCACGAGCTGTGGGTAGTGACCGAAAGAACGAGATCGCGGATACAAGCGGCAGAAATGAGCTTCCTCCGAAGGGTGGCTGGCCTCTCCCTTAGAGATAGGGTGAGAAGTTCGGCCATCCGGGAGGGGCTCAGAGTAGAGCCGCTGCTCCTCCACATCGAAAGGAGCCAGTTGAGGTGGTTCGGGCATCTGACAAGGATGCCCCTGGGCGCCTCCTGGGTGAGGTGTTCGGGCATGTCCCACGGGAGGAGGCCCAGGGCAGACCCAGGGCGCTGGAGAGATTATATCTCTCGGCTGGCCTGGGAACGCCTTTGGTGTTCCCCGGATGAGCTGGAGGAGGTGGCTGGGGAGGGAGGTCTGGGCTTCTCTGCTTAGGCTGCTGCCCCCGCGACCCGACCTCGGATAAAGCGGATGAGGATGGATGGATGGATGGATGGATGGATTTGCAAAAAAGCAGCATATACATCAAAATACACTATTTCCAGCAGTGCAATATGAGTCCAAAGCATCCCAGAAACGACACAGAAAGTCATAAAGTCAAAGATAACTTAAAAACACTAGTACAGGCTCATGAGGCCCTGATGGTAAAAAACTACATTTCCGCGAAAATGACGTCACTTCCGGTTTCGGGCAGGTCATGGCGGACATGCGAAAGTTCGCGCTGACATCTATTCCAACCTAGGAAGTGTTATGAACAGCTGATCGGATCGGCAAAGCGTGTTTCTGGAATATTGTGTTTTTGTTGCTGCAAGCGCTTTTTATGCAGTTTTTGCAAAGCCATATGTGGAAGGAAACTGTGACCTAGGACAAGCTAATGGCATGAGATGTAAGTACAACTCCTCCGGTTCATATGCAAAAAAAATTATTGCGCTAGCTTACATGGGTGCAGTGCTACCTGGATTTAAAAATAGTTACGCAAAACAGAGCATGCCCGCTCCGACCGGTTTTAAAGGGTTAAACACATTAGTTCCACATGGTGATACTGCAACTTCTGGATACATGTACATTTTACACTTTGGAGAGACAAAGCTTGAAATGGACACAGTGGATCAGCGTGTCTATTAAAGGTAGTGTAATTTAGCTTGTACTAAAATTAAAACAAACAAACAAATAAACAAAAAAATGAAGGTGGCAATGAGACACATTCAATCATAGTAATAGATGTCTTTATAAAGGAGTATTTTTATCAATATTTTATTGTGTTAATACTTTTAAAAATGTGCTTTCATAACATTAATGTTATTTTATGCTAGATTTACAGTTTTTTGCAATAGTGTAATAATTGTCACGGGGAGCACAGGAATGAACCCAGAAGCAGACACAACTCAAAGTACTTGAGCAGTGGCGGTCCTAGCCTGTTTGGCGCCCTGGGCGAACACTCCCTCTGGCACCCCCTACCCCCAAACGACTATTAGTGCTATTTCTTAAATGTGTAAAATCTGTAACATATTGTATTGTTTGGAGTTTAGTCTGTTGTTTAGTCTGTATCTTTTGCTCATTTCTCCTCCTCTTCTTTTCTTTTTTTTTTTTCTAAACTGAGCAGCTGATGGCTTTGAACTTTTCTTGTCCATCTTCCATTGATTTTAATTTTGCGCTCCAGTATGAACACCCATCCCCCAACCCGAGGATCACCACAACATAACCTAATAGACCTACAGCTTAGTTCACAGATTCGCTTTGTCTAGGGTGTATTTCTGGGATTTCGCACAACCCAGGAACTAATCATGAATACATAATGGGCTTGGATTTACATCATTATGAATGAAATGTGCTCTATTTGGAAGCAGCCGGCCCCCTCTGCTTTTGACAGGTTGTGTGTAAGACTTTAAATCATCAAACTGTAAATTATAAATTTTAAACTGTTATTGATCCCTTTACCCCTAGTTCTAAAGTGTATATTTATTTTCTTACTCTTCTTATATTTATTGTTTGTTTACTCGTACTGCTGTAACTGGAGCCTCGTCGTCTCGTCTCTCTATATACTGGACTGTATGTAGCGGAGATGATAATAAAGTTTACTTTGACTTCAGCACAGCAGTAAGCAGGCGCACCGAGGGCTGTCGCGCTCACTCTTCGCGTATAGAATTTAGGAAAAAAATTAAATGCAAAGGTACATTAAGTGCAGATTATAAGTCTGTATCATAATGTCTGGTGTTTTCATGTTTGTTGGTTTGTTTTTATTTTGTTTTATTTTGCGAGTTGCTATTAGGTGCTGTTTCAGCCAGCCAGAGAATCCCCGCCGCCCCGCCCTCTCCTCCCTGTGCCACAAGCAGCAGGTGCACCTCGCAAACGGAGGGCGCCCTTACTCCTTGCAAATGGGCGATAGAAAACCGATCGGTGCCCATGCAATCCCAAAAATGCGCTGGCATGATGTCGGGGCAGCATGGGTGCGAGCAACTTTCTTTTGCCGATGCCGGATGCCGCCCTGGGCAACCGCCCGTGTCATCCATATCAGCACAAACCCACCTGCTGACCCACCTGCCCGCGGGGGGTGGAAGTCCCCTCTCGACCCTGTGGGTGATCAATTCTTCAAGCTTGGGTGCTCTACCTGAGGCCTGGGAGCTTGAGGATCTTTGCTGTTCCTAGGACTGCGCTCTTCTGGACAGAGATTTCGGATGTTGGAGATAGCTAGGGGGTCACTACACTGAGTGCTCCTATTACCACTGGGACCACTGTTACCTTCACTCTCCACATCTTCTTGCGAAATAGATAAATATGAAGGCATGCCGGCTGGATCAACATGGTCCGCGTCAGGTGTTGAGGAACCACGGCACCCTGATGAGAAGTGGGCTACTGGAACAAGAAGGCATTGGTGGGCAAGAGACGAAAATAGGGCGTTGTTGGAATGCTACTACACAAGTAACCCTGGCAGAAGAGGTTATATGAATAGGATGAGGGACCTGTGGAATCTTCGCTACCCAACATCCACATTGACGGTAAAACAACTAGTAGCTTAGTGTTCCAACATTCGGAAGAAGGCACTGCTCTCACAGTTAGAGATTGAAGAGTTACAAAACACATGCTACGGCAAGTTGGAGCCAGGACGACAGGTCAGGGGGGAGATATCATCAACCCCACCCGAGATTAAGACAGAGTCATAGTGAAACCTGGATCCTCCATAGCCAGTTACCAAGACTACCTCGGAAGATCTGCGAGATGATGTGAATTCAGCACTACAGATGATACCTACAGCCACCATTACTGAGACTAACAAGCTGATCTACACCACGGCAGCTACAAGTTGA
Source organism: Oreochromis aureus (assembly GCF_013358895.1). Lineage (NCBI taxonomy): Eukaryota > Metazoa > Chordata > Actinopteri > Cichliformes > Cichlidae > Oreochromis > Oreochromis aureus. Next base: position 50,385,541 of record NC_052944.1, on the reverse strand, counting down.
ACAGCCACAAGAAGCAGACCAATAACCTGCCTTAGTACCACATGGAAGCTCCTGTCAGGCATCATAGAGGCTAAGATGAACAGGCACATGGGCCAATACAATGAGCGGGGCACAGTGAGGGATTGGTGAGAATACCAGATGCGCTAAATACCAGACCGAGCAGTCGGTCCCCATCAGCAACCTCCAGGACTGACATGTGGTGCGTTCACTTATCCGAAAAAGTGACACTTCTGACCTCCGGCTGCACCATGCACGCTATGTCTCCTAGTGAGTGCCCGTTTTAATTAGGTTTATCTGTTTTATAAAGTGCAATGCCTTTGATGTACATTGTCACATTGTCTTAACAATAGTACTTTGATGCCTGTTTCAAACTTTATGACACCCTGCATCTCAAGAAATTTTTATCATTTTTAAATGATAAACACACCTCATGTGCATCAGTTCCTCCAATCCTGGTTGGTTTGTATAAATGTGTAGCAGTCATAATCAGCTTCTGAATCTTATGATACTCCTTGATGTTGTGCACAAATGCAAGGTTTTCCCTCATAGATATATAGTTTTTCTTAAATGTATATTTAAAAAAAGCTAACCAAATTTTGAGTTTTTCATTTTATATGTACACACAAGTGGCTTTACACACACATTACTAAAACACAAGTGATGCAACACACTGCTTAAGAGTTTTATTATTGCAAAGGAAGAAGAGTTTACAGAGAAAAAATGTGCGAAGATGAGCAATACTTTTTACTGAAAGATTCACAACTACTTTTCCACAGTTTAAAATTTAGGGTTGAGTACTGGAGTGCTACTATTCATGACATAGACTTTTTATTTTGTTGCAAAACTTTTATGCTACAGACAAAAGATGAAACAAATATTGTAAAGCCAAATGAAGAAGAAAAACAAAAGTCATTGCACACCAAACAGTGTGTATTTTGACAGAAATTTCACATTTTCTTAACACAAACAGAAGGTCGATGTACCTGACACCCTACATCATCCCAGCACTTGGAACCTGTGAGATCCAAAAGCAGAAATCAGCAAAATTCTACACAAATCAAAACCTGAGACAATCCTTTTGACCTTTACTCGTTATCATTAAAAATATTTCACACATTTATAAATCCTGTGAAATGTTATGTACTGGTTTACCGCTATGGTTAATTTGCAGACAGTGCTGGTTGCGCCTGAAATTATTGGGCTCTCCTGGGCACCAGTTTGAATATTGGAAACTCATTCCATCAGTCCATAACCAGGCATTCTCCTAGATGAGAGAAATTGCGCATAGCACAGATTTTATTCACACCAAATCATCAAGTCTAGCCACTGTCCCAGCAGAATAGCTATCATTAATGCAAGCCCACATCATATCTCACAGATACATTATTAAAGCTGCTTTAGCCAGTGTACTGTTTCTGCATTCTCTACATCTTCTACCTCCACCTCAGGTGTCTTCCATGCTGTTTCAGATTTAATCTATTATCTCTTTCATTGTAAATACTCTCCCTGCTGTAGGCTTTACATATATTCATTTAAAATAGCAGGGAGGGTCTAGTTCAGAGTCATTCATACATAAATTAATAGAAATAGTGTAAGGCTAAACAAAATACCTCCTGTGCATCACTTCCTCCAATCCAGGTTTCTTGGTTGCCATGAGTGGCAGTCATTATCATGTGCTGAATCCCATGGTACTCTGTGATGCTGTGCACAGATGCAAGGTTGGCCCCCATGGACAAGCAGTTTCTCTTCAATGGAGATGGAAAGCATGGAGCAACATCTGGACTCAGTTACAGTAAAAGGATATGGATCAATCAAGTGTTGATGACAATACAAATGGAATAAACCTACCTCTGCTTTAGCCCATGTCATGGGTCCTGGAACGTAGAGGAAGCAGCGACCACTCAACAGAGTCCAACCACCAGGACAATCAGTAGACCTCTTGGCCAGGTGCCTTTTGACTGGGGGAAAATTATGAGTTGTACACTTTGGGTTTTTCCACGAGAGATCAACATTTCCACTCTCTAGCCTTAATTCAAACCCAGATGTGGATTTAACCTTCCTGTTGTGTTTGGGTCATATCGTTTACGAAAGAGAACAAAACTGTAGACCCCTTTAGATTTGTGAAGAAGTCCAGCTGAACTGAAGAAGCCTCTTGGATGAGAGGTGAAATGTCTTCACAAACTTAAAGAAGTCCAGTTGCCTTCTTTTTTCAACTTCTCTAAACTTCCACGACCTGAACTGTTTTCAACTCAGCTCAGTATCTTTTAAATTCAAACTGCATGGTTGGATTTTTGTCCATATCTGGATCAGCAATGCTACAGTCTGCCTTTACAAGCATTTGTAAAAGGATGGGTTACTCTAAAGACTTCATTGAAGTCAGGTATGATACAGTAATAGGATGCCACCTTTGCAAGAAGCCAATTCATCAAATCTCTTACCTTATAGATGCTCCTAAACAAATCAGTTGTAAGTGATTATTCCAAATTCAAAGCGTTTACTCAACCACAAAGTAGCAGAGCACATAGTTACAGTGCTGAGGTACATAAAAAGTAAGATTTCACAACACACTGCTGATTAAATAACATTAAGCTAATGTTTTGTTTTTTGTTTTTGTTTTTTTTAGAGAAAACAAATACCAAGTTACATGAAACAATGAAAAGTTAACAAGAAAAAACAAATGTGTAAAAATGTATTGTCATCAGAATGTAGGAGCTCTAAATTCTGTGTAGCAAGAGAATCATTTCCTTATGCCAGTTTAAGCTATACATTAGTTGCCTTTATTTTAATTTATTTGTAGTCCATCATTGTACACAGTTTTTTTCTTTTTTCTCATAAATTTGCCCTTCTTTTGTTTGTCTTTTTCTCCTCAATTTATGACTAATCTAAATCTTAAAGATGTATTTTTTCTTGTCATTTGTTTATTTATTCATGTATATCTTTCTTTCTTATTAACCCAATAAGGTGACATAGAAATAACATGTTTTGATGTTAAATCCTTAAGCCATTTGACATCATGTAAATAGAAAATAAAATCATGTTATGTAACTGCAGATGATTATATAATTAGGCAAAAACTTTTTGCAAAATTGTTGCCGTATGCTGACTGACCTGTTTGATTAGTTGCAGTCCTTCCTTCAGGGAGAACTGAAAAAAAGGACACTTGTTGAATCTTTTGCCACCATTTACAAATAAGACTGTACAGTGAAATACTCACAATACTCACCAGCAGCATGGGACAGAGTCATCACAGCACAAACAAACACACACACAGGAAACATCTTCATGGTGATACAGATGATACAGCAATGTTATGAAACATCAGAAAGTGTGTGGCAGAGGGGATGCAGAATGACCGTCTCTTCTTCTTTCTTAGTATCAGCCTGTAGCTACAAACTTTGAAGGGAAAGCACAGATAATATATACAGGTTCTTATCTCAGCATCTATCATAAAATGAGGAAGTGACACAGCCAAACACAAAGAAATGGCATTTTAGATAAAGTAAGATCGGAGCTTTGAATGTTTGATCCAGCTATGAAGTTATTAATCAACACCACATATTTTTGCTTGTTTTTTCCTGTTTTTGTTTGTTTGTTTTGTTTTTGTGGGATTTGTGGCATTCCACTGCATTGTACTGACTTTTTATGTATCTCTTTGCACCTTTTCTAAATGCATTTATGGTGGAAATGGCCACTATTAATGTAAAAGAAAACAAAAATCAGGCATCGGATAACAAGATTTGTTATACAAACATGTCCAGAGTATATATACAGTGCTAATGTACAGTGTGAATGGCAGAGAGAGACGGGGGGAAACTCAACAAACTGGTCAAGAGGGCCAGCTCTGTCCTGGACTGTCCGCTGAAGTCCATCGAGCAGGTTGGGGAGGAGAGGATGTCTAAGCTAATATCCATCATGGACAACACCTCCCACCCCCTGCATGAGACTGTACGAGCACTGAGCAGCTCGTTCAGCAGTAGACTTTTACACCCACAGTGTAGGAAGGAGCGCTACCGCAGGTCATTCTTACCAGCAGCCGTCAGCCTCTATAACACAGCTTAACATCCCTTTGGTCATCTGACCCACCTGCCTGACTGTTTACTGTACATTTTATACATACGTCCGTACAATATTTCTATTTTTTTCTATACATATTCTGTACATTGTTACCTGTATATTCGAATTTTGGTTGCTTATGTATATAGGACCACTTGTGCCTTCCTTTATATCTTATCTTTCCCTTGCCATAAGAGCTCTGTAACAGTGAAATTTCTCATCTGTGGGATAATAAAGGTTTATTCTATTCTATTCTATTCTATTCTATTCTAAACAATGGGTTGCTAGGCAACGTGATAGAATCATAATATTTGGTCAATATAAGAACATTGAAGAGCTGAACATGCCAAGATTGATTGCTTAACTCAACCAATGTAGGTGAAGATCTAAAAGACACTGTCATAAAATTGCACCCAAAGGGGACCCAAAATTAAAAAAAAAAAAAAAAACCCACAAAAAAATCCCAAAAAGCTATTAAGGTTGATGAGACAGCCTAGGAATGCAAAGCCAGTTTAATGAAAATCCACAATCCACAATGATATTACACTGCACAGAACTACAGTGTGGCTCTTTAGTATCCTGCACATGCACAATGGGCACCCTGTAGGTCCTTCTGTGCTTAGTGTGCCCCACTCAGAATTAATAAGATAAGATAAGATAAGATAAGATAAGATAAGATAAGATAAGATAAGATAGACAGACAGATATAAGTAATAAGATAGAAATGTTATCTTAAGCCTCAAAAATATCTTATTTTTGAGGCATGGAGTTTTCTTTTTTTTTTCTTTTTTTTAATTCTGGGAACTAATTAGAATTTACAGTGACTTCATGCTGGTGCTGGGATGTGGGTCTATCTGCAGTGTCCTCATACAGTCTGCTTCCTCCCTTGAAGCCTGTTTGAAAGGCAGACAAAATTGCCTTAAGGTAACTTATTAAACTAAACAAACATTGAAATCTTGGTTTAATTTTATACCAAATAAACTGAACATAAAGGTATTATTTGTCATGGTCCTGAGTCTGATGACTCAGTGTTTTTGTTTTAATTAATACCATCTTATGTTTCGGTTTTATTCTGGTTATGTCTTCTGCTAGGTTTTCTAGTTCTTAGGTTTTGGTTCTCCCTTTGTTCTGTATCTAGTAGTGGTGTGCGATACTGCATATTTTGGTATCGATCTGATACCAAGTAAATACGGGCCAGTATCCCCGATATCGATACTTTTCAATAAATAGGGTGGATGCGTCATTGAATTACTAAATCTCAATTAATTTTCATGACCTTAAGTGTTTTTTGTGGTGTTTCCTTTTTTTATTATTAAATAGTTAAAACCCAGGAAATAATTAGGACAAAGTTTATAATTAAATAGAAAATGCTTTATTGTTGTGGTTGGTCTGCCATGCTGCTGCAGGTGAGATGGACTCACCTACCTACACCGCATCTACAATCACGCCTCGCCGGCTTAAAACCTGTGCTCTGCTTGTGTTGCTGTTGGTGATGTGTACGGCTGGCAGCGGGAGAGCTGCAGCTGTTGAATGTACTGTTACAGCAACTGTGTGATTATTGTAAGAATAAATGACCCTGCGAAGCATGAAAATGGGTCTGCCATTTTCATGGTTTAGTTAAGTTTAGTTTTTTATGAAATTAAAATCAAAATTCTCAACAACAAAAACAACTGGTGAAAATATCAATCATATGTAAACAACTTAACAACCCCCAAAGCGTCTAAGTCACGTCACGTGACAGCGCAACATCTAAACACAATAGAGGGGAGGAGGAGCCTGGCTGTTCCGTCTTTGCGGAAAGCACAGCATTGCAAACAAGAGCAGAACTTAAAGTAAAAAATCGATCTCACCAGGCTAGTATCGATCCGATACCGATGCCGACTTGGTATCGATATAATCTATATTTGGATCGATCTGCCCACCACCAGTATCTAGTCTGTGTCTCTTTACCTGTCATGTGCTTTGTGTTTAATTTTGACACTCTTCTGCATTCAGTCTCTGTCCCCATGTTTTCTCTGTGCCTGTCCTGGTCCCACATCTCCTGTCTAGTGTTGGTCTACTCATCCCTGTCTCTATGTTTCCTCTGTTTCCAAGTCAGTCCTGTCTCTGTGTGAAGCCCGTGTCTTTGAGTCTGTGTCTGTAAATTCAGTGGATGTCTTTCCTGTTTTACTTCAACTAACCATTATGAGTGTTTGGATTTATTTGTCTGCTTTAATCATTTAGTATTTTTCTGTAATGCTACATATACTACAATACAAAGAGATATTGTGAGCCTTCATTTCCACTTCCACTAAAAGAGTGATTAAAGAGCTTTTTACAGCTGCCATGTGGTTTTGTGCCAGATATTAAAATGTAGTCATTGTGTATGTAGCTTAAGGGCGTTTTGTGTTTATGAATAAAAAAACAAAAACAAAACAAAACTACAATTGGTCTAATTATATGAGCTGTAGCATCCAGTGTTTTTAAGAAAGACAAAGATCGTCATCACTGTTTGTGCAGTATGCAAAAATTTTGAAACTGAATTTATTCAAAATTTCCCCAGTGATGTTCAGTATGATTTAGATTCAGTGTGATAATTCAAGTGCACGAGTGTTTCATACAAAATTATCACAAATTTTAAAGCATAATAAAACTAAATTCACAAACATTTATGTACCCATTGTCAACACAGTTAAAAGTGATGTGGTAAAGATACCACCAAAACTCTTGTGACATGTCTCAACTTCAGTTTTGAAGAGTGGTTTTAAAAACTCCAACTTCTTCAAAATGTTACCAAAGCTGTCAGATAACTGATGAAACCAAGATAGTTTATCTTCAAGTCACAGACCTACATGAGTTCCTACCCTATTTTTATGTTTTGTATATTAAAGAAGAAGAAAACACAACTTCAGTGACATGGTTTTATTTAAATTCAGTGTTGCATTATACAGAGGCAAAAATACAAAAAAAGAAAGTAAAATAAATAAAATAAAAATGTGTCAATGTCCAAAAAACTTAACTGGACTTACACTGTAAAATGTAATTAGTTCACAGAACTCAAAAAAACTATGCAAACTCGTTGCCTCAAAAAAAAAACTGAGTAAAGTTTACTTAAGATGACTAAGTTAGGACAACTTATTCATTGCAAGTATGCAGTATTAAGAATAACTTGATATTTCTGACTGTACAATAGTAATTGTTTACCCACTGACAAACATTTCAAGTTCAACTAAATTAAAAAAACAAAAACAATTTGTGGTAACCTGATTATGAGTAAAAAAAAATAACAAAACTTTTTGTAATGATGTTACAATCAGCCCAACTTTTATTTTCAAATGCAAAAAAGTATAATAGCCAACATACTGGACACTGTTCTGCTGAACAACAAACAATTATACTGTCACCATTGTTATAATCTTACAGTGAAACAAAGTCTCAGATTTAATTATTCTGAAACTAAGTTTAGGCTTTCCACAACTTTGTTTTGTACTTACATTACTTACAAAATCAAAATCAAATGTATTTATTGTTTAGTCACAAGTGCAGTCTCTAGTTTAAACAACACATTTGTTTTGCATTCAAACACAGGAGTTTGGTATGTTGTAATATTTTAAAGATGCTTTTTTCCAGTCCAGGCAGTACTGCCCGAATGACTGTCATGGATCGAGGTGATCCAAATATAAGTGCAGAAGAAAGTCTTTAACTTTCCTTAAGTACAGTGGCAGTGGATGTGGGTTGGAGATGCAATGAGCTTGAACCTGCAGGCGACCATCTTCACTGACCAACCATCTGTGACGGAGGACTCATCTCTCCTGTTGTCCTGCAAGCAAACAATCAGATTTTTTGGAACACGAACTTACTTGCTTTCTTAAAACATTTTTTTCTGCATTTACTATAGAACGGACCCCAATTTAGACGATCTCAGGCTCTCTCCCCACCGGAGAGGTGACATTCAATGCCCCACTTGTCAGTCTGGAGCCCTGACCACCACCCCACACACAATAATGTCATGTATATTTTTAAAAAGAGCACTATATACTTCACTATATACAGTGTAGACCCTCTAAACTAAGTTTGTGGGATATGATCTTTGAATAAATGCTGACCTGTTGTTGTTTGTTTACTTACACAGCATGTCTTGTAGAATTACAAGACATGCTGGAATTTTTTGTGTTCTCGGCTTGATGTGTACTTTGAATTGGAACAGTACTTGGTCTCTGACGTATCACAGGTCCACGAGACCGCAAGTACACACAAGACTGCATACACAGGCTCCGACAAATGCGTCCTCCTTTTCCCCAGAAGGAAACTTAGGTTTATATTACTCTTATTTCTCTTTCTTGGTCACAAAATAAACTTTTAAGATATTTTCATGCGAGAACCCAGATAGCAAGGAAACACTGAAACAACGTTGAGTCAATATCAGGCGATGTCATTGAATCAACGTTGAAGTGTGACGTTGACCTAACGTCACTCTTGCACCCTTATTTAATGTTGAAACAACGTCAGGTTTTGATGTTGAGTCAATGTTGAAACCTGGCATTGATTCGACGTTATATTTTCTAATACTGTTGACATTGAAACAATGTCAGATTCTGATATTGAAAGACTGTTGAGCTATGGTCTTGATTTTCCACCTCTTTCGCAGTTGCTTTTTATCAAAACAGTTAAATCATGACTGGAAATATATCTTTCTTCATAGGTATTTTAACCAATGCTAAACTACTGCATGTTTCCATAGATACTTAAACCACCTAAACACATAATTGTACTTATTCCTCAAATTGGACACCCTTTATTAAAATCAAATGTTTCACAATATATCATGTCAATATTAATATCCTAAAATCAGAAAGCATTGCATGTGATGTAACAGAGAGAAAAAAACTAAACAAAAAAAGGGCAATAGACATGTTTCGTTTGCCAAACACTTTATTAAAAGACAGTTTCCTATTTAAATTTATATGTTTCACATAAGTTTTTAGTTTTTACTCCGGGATGGGGATGGATGATGTGCGTCCTGTGCCACCCATACGATCTGGGGCGTATCGGAGCCATAGACATAGACACTAGATCCATGGACATAGAGTTCGCCCCTAACTGCTGTGTCAGGCCATCTAGGACAAAAATACACACACACACACAAAGAAAAAAAGTGAATTAGAGCACATGAATAAGCTCTTGTTAACTGTCTTCAGCGGGGAGAAAGTATGTAAACTCCCAGGCTGATAAACATGAAAGTCGCCAGGCGTAAATCTGCAAACTGCCACATTTGATTCCCAAAGCTATGAGTGGAAAAAGTGATAAGTCTTAGCATGGTGTGTCGTGTATCCTTTAAAACAAAATAAACATGGGGTCGTCGGGCTGTACAAACTACAACCCGAGGACTAAATAAGCTGAAGACCAAAGACTCCATCTCCAGATTAACTGGACATGAAAGTCTTGTTATTAAAAAAGACAAAGTAATATAGCAAAAACCGGACATAGGAAATGTGAAATGCACCCAGCAGATCAATCGATCCCTTTATTGTTCACTTTAGGCTCATAAAACTACAATAAACAGTAAAACTTACCAAATATGCATCTGCACAGCGCTGTATCTTTAAATGCCCTTTTTTGCTTTGTCTGGTCCTTGGTTTTTTCCCTGCCCAGTTTAGTACCGAGGCCAGCTCGTTTGTAATGGCATAAGCCATTACACGGCGGACTCGCACCTCCAGTGTGGTCCCTCCAATCAAGGCAAAGCGTCTCACCTATAGACACATTTTAAGAGATGGAATTAGCGCGCCTCATGTCTTAAATGTTTATGCAAGTGCTTGTGTGTGTAATCAACATGCCGTCGTTATGCATTTAAATCACATCTGACAGCTATTACACTTTATAGGGCCTGGTGGCGCCAGTGTCCGGCAGCTTCGCCTCTGTCAGTGCGCCCCAGGGTGACTGTGGCTACAACGTAGCTTGCCATCACCAGTGTGTGAATGTGTGCGTGAATGGGTGAATGACTGGATATGTAAAGCGCTTCGGGGTCCTTAGGGACTAGTGAAGGCGCTATATAAATACAGGCCATTTACCATTTATAGTTACAAAGTGTACATAACCTTTATATACTTACCATTGCCTTATTTGCCTCTTGTGATTGAAGAGCTGCCTCTGCATTATTTAGCTCTTCAATGTTGTGCAAGGGCCAATCCAGAGGCAGTACCCCAGCATCTAGCGATTCATTGCAGCCGGTGTTGGGGATGGCTCTGACCTCCTCACGGAGTTCGTTAACTGCTCTGGTCAGGTCTGACAGCATAGTTAACATCTTTTGTGAGGTCGCATCTGTTTCAAAGAACAATTCTAGAAAGATTAATGGCTTAAGCAGTGAGAGGCGAAAAACTAATATATCCATAAGTGATGGTGTAACATTCTGCATTCAAGTATAAGCTGTTCTAACTGCTAAAAGTGTTTACTGGTTTTTGCCTGTCACATATATTTGATATTTGTATATGTAGCTGCCATCACCAGTGTTTGAATTGTGTGTGAATGGATGGATGACTGAATGTGTAAAGCGCTTTGGGGTCCTTAGGGACTAGTTAAAGCGCTGTACAAATATAGGCCATTTACCATTTATACCATGGAAAATCTGAAATTCCAAGATTTTCAAACTTGCCTTGTAATAGTGGCCTCACAGACTCTCTGGAATCTACAGAAAAACAAATCACAAGATGACATTCAGGAGTATAAACTGGTATTTTGAAGATAAGAGTACAATGACATTGTGATTCAGCTTTAAAACAATTTTAAAAGCATACCATCTATATCTCCAAAAGTTGAATCTGTTCATCTGGACGTAGCGTTTTGTGGGAGAAACGTTTCGTCACTCATCCAAGTGACTTCTTCAGTCTCAGCTGACTGCAGGTTTCCCCAAACCTTATAACCAGTACATTTGCATAATGACTGAAACCAGCCCACTGAAGGAACAATGGGCTGTGAGGTCAGTTCCTTAATCATAATTATGCAAATTCCCATGGCCATTGATCAACAATCACTGACCAAAACCCACTGATCAAAGAACACTGATCAATGGCCATGAGTACCATTCACAGAGAGTTGGGGAATGGCTGCAATCACAGCATTGTAAGATGGCAAAGATGTACCCTTAGGCCCCTCCTCGATTCAGAGATGGTCTTTCCTTTTCACGTAAATGGCCTCCTTGACTCCGCGCTCAAACCAGCGTTCTTCCCTGTCCAGGATGTGTACATCCTCATCGTTGAAAGAGTGTCCACTGGCCTGTAGGTGTAAATAAACTATCTATATCTATAAATACCATCTATAGGGAAGGCCTCGACATCAGACTCTGCATGCTGGGGAGATCGCAGAGTTGTGTCGTTTTGTGTGTTCTGCCAGAGTGGTGAAAGGTGTATTTAGGAATACAGACAACTTGGCAAAAGAGTTTCCGTGTGTCACAAACAGATATGTACAAAGACACTAGACAGTATTTTATTACCTGGTATTTTCACTCGAGGTGCCTGGGGAAACCATTCTTTTGTGGGCTGCTCATCCTTTGAGTCACTGTATGTGTACAGGGGATTCGGTCTAAAGAAAAAAAGTTGAAAACGGTCATAAGTAATTACAAATGTGCTTTTGGAATATTATTTCCTAAAGTTACAGTTTGATTTATACTAACACACACACAGGAAACGGAGATGTGCAAGAAGGTACAGTATACAATGAATTTTTGAAGTGCACAAGTGTACACGGCTTTGCAGTTTTAAAAAGTTTACAAACTTCCACTTTTTGGAATATATTATGTGGTGATATTGCAGTATGCAAGCATCACAGATATGTACAAAAGACAAGATCGTAAATTTTTAGCAATCAAGGATATGTTTGTGAATAAAAAAAGTTTTACTTGTTCTTTCTTTTATGACTGGTCTGAGTTTCAGTTTCGGACTGAAGGTCAGACGTATCACAGTGTTCACTTAGATATTTCTGAAGACTGCGTTCTGCTTCGTGAAATGTGTCTGGAAGTACAAACACAATGTATGGCCAGACAAAAATTAGAACACGAAAAACTTCTTATTGTTACATTTATACAACACCAATCCAGATGATACCCACCATGGCTTATTAGAAGTCGGACTGGTACATAGGTGAGCCATATTGCACCAGGATGAACTCTCCTCTTTACTGCGGCGTGGATCCTGAATGTGTCTTGCGGAGGATATGGAGGCCATGACAATTTCTCCCCATTTATTCATGAACTAGGGACTATTTCTGTACCACCAGTGCTGAACTGCACAATGCACCAGTCTTTCATTTTCATCTTTTTTTAATTTGGAGTCTTTTTTTGCCCTGTCTAGGATAAACAGGAAACAGATAATTACAATATATTTCATAGTCACTACAAAACTTGATCTATTGACTGAACTAAATAATAATTAATAGCACAGTGTGGCGTCAAAAAAGGCGCACACCTTTGACGCTGCGTTTTCTCTGTTTTCCTCGTCCACACGTAAATGCTAAAACGGAGTTTTTGAAAATATCCACCTTGGCAGGCGTCTTTAAAAATCTCAGTTTTCAGTTAGCGGAAACGCAGTTTACGTGTGGACAAAAGGTGCAAACGCAAGTTAAGTGAGCGTGCAACGTAAAGTTTGAATTGAGTGCGAATTGAATCATTAAAAGTAACAAAGTCATTGAACATGTTTATACAGTTAACTTTACGTTTATCAATCATATATCACAGATTTACCATTTTTTGTAGTACTATGCTAAAAACTACTACAGACCGAAAGTCTGGGTCAAGCGCCGAGGCGACGGCAAGAACAAAGGAACCCTCGAAGCGTTAAAGCTAGCTTTGTAAGGGAATATAACGGCAAAATATGAAACGAAAATGTTTTCTTTGTTGATATACTTTGTTCGCAGTGCAATTTATTTGTTGCCGGGTTGTAAGATGAAAGTAGACACAATTTCTGGCTCCCACATTTTGTCCGAAACTGTACTTTACGACTTCTTTTTTTTTTACTGTTATTCATATGCTACCGTGGAAATAACGAATAGAACAAAATTCATTCATTCTTACCTTATACTAATCGTGGTGCAGGCCAGTGCAGTGCATGAACTGTTGCAATCTCCGGTCAATTCCGCTGAGAGTAAATCAAAGGTCCCGCTCTACTGTACAAGACAATGGCTACCTGGAGGGATGTACCAATGTGAGAGGGGTGCTGCGGAATAGTCCAAGTGATCGCTGCTTTAATTTCCCGGTCAACTATACACAAATTGCACATCGACATGATTTTTTAAAGCTGGTGAACTAGACCAGAAATCATTGATAACAAAAGATCAATAAATCCACTTTCTCCGGTACTTTATACCCGCTCAGTTGCAATGCAATTTAACGCTCAACTACAAATCAATGGCTTTTTGATGGTGGCCGGCGCCGAATGATGGTCAACTATAAATAGACGTTTTCTCGAAGTTGTTGTTGTCGCCTGGTCGACTACAAATAGATCAAATATCAATGACAAAAAAACAACGTTAAATCAACATCATTACAACGTCCGTATAGTAAGACCGTCGGTTTACCACAGTATTTCAACGTTGTTACAACATTGGCATTTCAACCCCGACCATATACGACGGATCGGATGAAAAATCAACATCAATTCAATGTCGCCTTGCTATCTGGGAATGTAGCTGTGTAAAGTTCAAATATCTGCTAAGTTTATTAAGATACCACATATATGGAAAACTGCTCCGACGTTTTTGGAGACCTTCTGTTCCGCTCTTAATTTTACTGCAATATAGGCGCTCTTTGTAGTGAGCTAATTTTATTTTGAAATTCGTTTTATTTTGAAAACCAGTTTCGGGAAGTGACGGGAAGTCAGCCATGTTTGTTTAGTTCCTAGCGGATCACATGTGGGGAAATTTGATCCAGCAACATCTGCCTTTTGTTTGTGCCATCGACACCACCGTCTGTAAGTTTTCATATGTACTGAATTGTAGGATTGTATTTTATGTATATTTTGTGGAAATATTTGCTGTAGATGAATACTTTAGTAGTTGTGTGCTAACGCTAATGGATGTGTATTGGAATCTAATTTTGTTGTGCTAATGATGCTAAGTTAATTTTAGCTATGTTATTTGTATTTCAGTTTTACTCCATGAGGAAATACTTACTAATTAAAAGGAGTTGGACGCTACATCCTGACTTTGCGCGTTATTTCAAGTGGAGTTAGGCTACTGCTGAATTGTGTAGCATACACACACAAGGAGAGCAGGATACCTTCGTTACCCACCAGTGCGACAGCTGACCGGGAGGTAAAGGCTCACTAGATCCAGCGAGAACAGCGAACTCCTGGAGCATCGTTTTTTAATTCAAAAAATCAACAGAAGATTTCACAGACAGATTTTTATATAGGGTTTTTAAAGCTGTGGGGTTATTTTTTAAGTAACATGAGTCCAGAAGCAGCAGCAACACCAGGCTAACACTAGCTAGCTAGCAAGTTCATAAACCTGGTGCTAACCTAAGGGAAGCCACAAAGTCAGTAAACATGTACTCACCAAATCGGCGTATCAGGTAAAGATCCACAGCAACGAAAAGAATAATCTCTTGAGCTGAAGATTCTCCAGGTTTGCTCAGCGTATTCCAGAAAAAATGCTGGCACCATGAACATGCGGACTGATCTGTGAGAGGGAGGAGGAATGTAGTGACGTGGCATTTTCAAACCACATTGTTTTATCCTTCTGCACTGAGAAGCAAAATTTCCAGCTTACTTAGTTTTTCTGAGTTAAGACAATGCAAATAAATTGAGCTGATCGGCTTTTTTGAATAAAAAGTACTGGTAACTTACTTAAACTGAGTTCTAATAACAAACTGATAAAAATTGAGTTCAGTCTACTTAATGTTTTTAATTAAACACAATATTAGATTTTACAGTGTAACTGAATATGTATTTTCCTATTTTGGAGTGTTGTTTGAAATGGATTGTTCAAATCCTACATAGAACAAGTGCAGAAACTAGAGATGGCACAATACCACTTTTTTATGTCCGATACCGATATCATAAATTTGGATATCTGCCGATACCGATATGAATCCGATATAGTGAGTTTTTTAATCAATAAAACTGTTTTTTTAATGTCTTGCTCCATTTTGTATAAGTTCATACTCAAGTTTAAATAAACAACAACACTAAAGCTATTCTGTTATACCTGTATGTAAAAAATACACTGCACCCAAAATATTTCATAGTTCAGGAATACTGATCAATCTAATAAACAAACCTACTCCATCCTCCCTATTCTGGTATTTTAAAGTGTACTAAGCAGAAATATTAAGCAACCTAACTAATAGGGTTGCAAACTCCCAGCAAAGAAAAATAGGGAAACACCCCCCACCCTCCACCTCATGATGCTTAATCGACGTAATCAACTTTAATTTGATGCAGTGTGGAAAAAAATGCACAGAAATAAATTATTTTTTCTAGAATAATTAAATAGATTCAACATCTTTCTTCTACAGATTTGCAGACTGCACAGATGGTACCTTCCCAAAGGAAAAAGTAGTATAGCTTACTAGGGTATATTAGACTTAACAGTTACTATATACAGTAATGGACTTCTATATATTTTACATCAGATTAAAACTTTTGGTGTAAGATTCAGATAATTATTTATTAAAAGCTAGACATTTTAAATGAGAATTAGAAAGAAAAGTATGTCTTTGTGCCCCCCTTTCCCTGTTAATGCCCTATTGGCCCCCCCGACTAAACTTTGCTAGATCCACCCCTGCACAGTTACCAGCCGTCAGCTACGTAGAAAAGGATCCTGGCGTACAAAGTAATATTAAATACATTCTAACAATAGCTTATCAAGGTTAAATGTGCTGCTGTTGTTCAGCCGCTGGTTTCCTCTTTCTGGTGCAAAGTGGGCCAAAAACAAAGAAGAGAGACGGACTTGCAACAGAAAAGCCAATCAGCTGATCATAAAGCAGTTTCATGATTGAAGTAGCAACAGGAGAGGGAGAGAGAGAGAAGAGGCAGTCGCTCCATATTAGAGATGGCACGATACCACTTTTTTATGTCCGATACCGATATCATAAATTTGGATATCTGCCGACACCGATATGAATCCGATATAGTGAGTTTTTTAATCAATAAAACTGTTTTTTTTAATATCTTGCTGCATTTTGTATAAGTTCATACTCAAGTTTAAATAAACAACAACACAAAAGCTATTCTGTTATACCTGTATGTAAAAAATACACTGCACCCAAAATATTTCATAGTTCAGCAACACTGATCAATCTAATAAACTTAAACCTACCTACTCCATCCTCCCTACTCTGGTATTTTAAAGAGTACTTAGCAGAAATATTAAGCAGCCTAACTAATAGGGTTGCAAACTCCCAGCAAAAAAAAAATAGGGAACCACCCACCCTCCACCTCATGATGCTTAATCGACGTAATCAACTTCAATTTGATGCAGTGTGAAAAAAAATG
The DNA here is from genome assembly GCF_013358895.1 of Oreochromis aureus. Taxonomy (NCBI): domain Eukaryota; kingdom Metazoa; phylum Chordata; class Actinopteri; order Cichliformes; family Cichlidae; genus Oreochromis; species Oreochromis aureus. The sequence goes on along the minus strand of NC_052944.1, from coordinate 50,369,027 downwards.
CACAGAAATAAATTATTTTTCAAGAATAATTAAATAGATTCAACATCTTTCTTCAACAGAATTGCAGACTGCACAGATGGTACCTTCCCAAAGGAAAAAGTACTATAGCTTACTAGGGTATTTTAGACTTAGGACTTGCGACAGAAAAGCCGATCAGCTGATCATTAATAAGTTTCACGATTGAAGTAGCAGCAGGAAGGTGAGGGACAGAGATGCAGTCGCTCCATATATCGGTTGTTAAGCTTAACGTGGGTACGCTTTACAAACATTCAGAGATTAACTTACACACTTGCTTTACTTCTCTCTGGGATCACTCCCTCTGAGATGAAATGCTGGTTTGGTAGCGAGGCTACAAATACACACAGCTGCTCAATCACGTGAGCATACTGCTCCGACGTGCTACGGTTATGAGGCGAGTTACGCCATGTCGCAAGTTTTCTGAGGTGCTTTTTTGATATTTAATGGATCGGATTACATTTTTTATTTCTCTCCAATATCCGATCCAGTAATTTACGTCAGTATCGGACCGATACCGATACGTAATATCGGATTGGTCCATCTCTAGCAGAAACCAAGAATTCATTTAAATGAGTTCATACATTGTGTTACAAACAAGTATTACTGATTTTCCCGGAGGAACCCACCCAAGGGATTAATAATGTTTTATCTAATCTAATCTTTTATCGAAATGTTAATTCTGAACTACACTTCTCAGCCTATTTTAGCTCTCTGTCTCACAGACAAAGAGGAAGGACTAAAACTATCAAAAGAAAAGAAGAATTGTGCATGAAAACATACTAAATGAGGAAATGCATTTGCACTGTGAAATAAATGAGAAGATGCACAAAGTCATACAAGACTTCTAGGTAGACTTCTTTCTTTTTTTTCAACTAATGATTAAAAATAGAATTTGAGCAAAAGAAGAACTGTATTTTGAATTGTTTAATTATTTTAAACCTCTGAGGCTGTCATTTGTATTAAACTAAAGAAAGAAATTTTTTTTTTTTAAGGGGTCCTTTCTGCCCTTTTCAAAAATACAGTGTTAGGGTAGGGTTGTCATCAGAGGGTTAAGAAAAAATATACCAGGATTGTAGCAGTTTACTATGCTTTACAATTTACTTTGAAAATTTGCATTGCACATGCTAATAGCTAATATATTTAGTAATTCCAATCTAATTTGTTCCCAGAGTTAAAAAAAAAAATATATGCAAAACTCTTGCATTAGAAAAACTATGTACAATTTACTTAAGATGACAAAGTTAGGGCAAGTTAGTCATTATAAGTACATTGTACATGGAATAACTTGATTTTTCTGACTGAGCAATAACTAAATGATACAGTTCCACTGACATAAACATTTTAATTTCAGCTACATGAAAATACATTTTGTGGTAACTTACCATTTTTAATATTGCTTCTTACAAATTTAATGGAACTTAAATACTAAATTATTTTTTGTCATCCTTAAATTTATACTAGTACAACACTTCTTAATTTTTAAATATAAGTAACGTGTTTGGTGTTGTTTAATAATATTTTAAACAATGTGAAAAGTTTATATTAGCTTGTTACAGAATTTAAAACTTCAGTAGCCTTACAATAAGCTGATAATGCGCAGTATCTAAGCTATTCCTAGGACTGTGCTCTTCTGGACAGAAATCTCAGATGTTGTTTGATCTGCTGGAGCCACTCGCCTAGCTTGGGAGTCACAGCACCTAGTACTCCGATTACCACTGGGACCACTGTTACCTTCACCCTCCACATCTTCTCGAGCTCTTCTCTGAGCCCTTGGTATTTCTCAAACGTCTTGTGTTTGTTCTTCCTGATGTTGCTGTCAACCGCTACATCTATACATCTATCCTTCTGTAATTATTGGAAATGTACGATCTTTGCCCAATAAGATGGATGAGCTAACGTCGCTAACCTGGTCACAGAGGGAGTACCGGCAATGTAGCATCATGATGCTAACGGAGTCGTGGCTAACACCGCTAACTCCGGACACGAGCGTGACACTACCGGGATTCCAGATGCTGCGAGCGGACAGGACGAGAGAGGCGGTAAGAGGAAAGGAGGGGACTGGCAGTGTTTGTGAATGACAGATGGTGTAACCCTGGGCACATCACTGTAAAGAACAACTCTGCAGCAGAGACATTGAGCTGTTAGCCGTTAGCATGCGTCCATACTACCTGCCCGGGAATTCTCGCATGTTATCGCGATAACAGCGTATGTCCCCTCGGCCAACGCGGATGCAGCCTGTGACTCTCTCCACTCTGTGGTCAGCAGACTGCAAACACAATCTCCGAGAGCCCTTCTCATAATATCAGGGGACTTCAATCATGCCTCACTGGACTCCACACTGCCCACCTTCACCCAGTATGTGACCTGCCCAACCAGAGACAATAAAACACTGGACTTACTGTATGCCAATGCTGAAGAGGCATACAGTTCATCACCTCTCCCTCCCTAGGCAGATCTGATCACAACCTGGTGCACCTTGTCCCTGTGTATGAGCCCTTAGTGCGCAGGGAGCCACCAGCCACCCGCACAGTGCAGAGATGGTGGGAGGAGGCGAGGAGGCTCTTAAGGATTGTTTTGAGTCGACTTTGTGGGAGGTGATCTGTGACGACCACGGAGAGGACATCGACAGCCTTACTACATGCATTACTGACTATATTAATTTCTGTGTGGATAACACCGTACCTACCAGGACTGTACGGTGTTTCTCCAACAACAAACCCTGGATTACTTCAGAAATTAAAGCTGTCCTCAAGCAGAAGAGGAGGGCCTTCAAATCCAGAGACAAAGAGGAGTTGAAAAGGGTGCAGAGAGAGCTTAGGGGACTGATAAGGAATGGGAAGGACAGCTACAGGCAGAAGATGGAGAACCAGCTTCAGCAAAACAATGTTGGTGAAGTCTGAGAGGCCTCAGAACCATCTCAGGTCACAAACATCAGAACGCTCTGCCTGGGAGGGATGTGAGGTGGGCAAATGAACTGAATCATTTCTTCAACAGATTTGATTCAGCCATGAGGCAGTCTCCAACATCGGCTGCAGACTCACCCACCCCCACTGCTGCTGTTCCACCTCTGACACCTCAGACACTTCACACCTCCTCTATTCACCCTGCTCACTCCTCCCCACCCCAACAACAGCATCCAATACACACTCAACACAAGGCTCCAGCCTGTCTCTCTCAACCACCCAGGTTCGGAGGGAACTGAAGAGGATTAAAGCCAAGAAGGCAGCGGGTCCAGATGGCATCAGCTCGGGGTCGTCAGGTCCTGCGCGGACCAACTGTGTGGTGTGATGGAGCACCTCTTCAACCTGAGCCTGAGGCTGGGAAGAGTCCCACAGCTCTGGAAAACTTCCTGTGTTGTTCCAGTGCCAAAGACTTCACGCCCCAAGGACCTCAACAGCTACAGGCCGGTGGCTCTGACATCCCACCTGATGAAGACCCTGGAGCGGCTGGTCCTGGCTCAGCTTCGGCGCCTTGTGAGCTCATCACTGGACCCACTTCAGTTTGCCTACCAGCCTGGCATTGGGCGGATGATGCCATCATTCACCTCCTACATCGTTCCCTCGCTCACCTGGAGACCGCTGGGAGCACTGTGAGAATCATGTTCTTTGATTTCTCCAGTGCCTTCAACACCATTCTTCCCTCGGTTCTGAAGGACAAGCTGGAGAACTCTGGAGTGGACCATCACCTCACTACCTGGATTTTGGACTACCTCACCGACCGACCACAGTATGTGAGGACTCAGGGCTGTGTGTCGGACAGGGGTCGTCTGCAGCACGGGGGCCCCACACAGGAACGGTTCTGGCTCCGTTCCTCTTCACCATCTACACTGCAGACTTCTCCCACAACTCCACCCAGTGCTTCCTGCAGAAGTTCTCTGATGACTCTGCAATAGTCGGCCTCATCACTGATGGGGACGACAAGGAGTACTGAGGACTGACTCAAGACTTTTGTGGACTGGTGCCAGCTGAACTACCTCCAGATCAACGCCAGTAAAACCAAGGAACTGGTGGTAGACTTCGCAGGCACAAGCATCCTCCACTGCAACCACTGAACATCCAAGGTATGGACATCGAGGCTGTGGACAGCTACAGGTACCTTGGTGTTCATCTGAACAACAAACTGGACTGGACTCATAACTCAGACGCCCTCTACAGGAAAGGGCAGAGCAGGCTGTACCTGCTTGCGGAGACTCAGGTCGTTTGGGTGGAGGGCCCACTCCTGAAGACCTTCTATGACTCTGTGGTGGCCTCAGCCATCTTTTATGGTGTGGTCTGCTGGGGGCAGCATCTCTGCTGGGGACAGGAAGAGACTGAACAGGCTGATCCGAAGGGCCAGCTCTGTTCTAGGATGCCCTCTGGACCCAGTGGAGGTGGTGAGTGACAGGAGAATGGTGGCTAAGCTGTCATCCCTGTTGGACAACATCTCCCACCCCATGCATGAGACTGTGACAGCACTGAGCAGCTCCTTCAGTGGGAGACTGCGGCACCCACGGTGTGGGACGGAGAGATTTCGCAGGTCTTTCCTCCCCACTGCTGTCAGACTCTACAATAAAGACTTTTGCAGCTGATCAAACACACAAACCCACACATGTGCAATAAGACTGCTATACGTGCAATTCTTCTTCTGACGAAGTTGTGTTTTTGTATTTTCCTACTCAGTTGTATATAGTATTTGTATTTCTGTTTTATTCTATTCTATATATTATTCTATTCTATTTTATTCTATTGTATATAGTATTTTATTTTATTTTATTTTATTGTATTTTATTGCATTCCAGTGTTTTCTAATTTCTGCTACATAACTTTGCACTTTTGCTGTAACAAAACAAATTTCCCACCTGTGGGACTAATAAAGGCCATCTTATCTTATCTTATCTTATCTTATCTTATCTATCACTACAGCTGTCTTCTTCTGCTTGTCTTCCACCACTATGTTCGGTTGGTTAGCCACCACCATTTTGTGCGTCTATATCTGGAAGTCCCACAGGATCTTAGCTTGGTTATTCTCCACCACCCTTGGGGGGCGTCTCCCATTTTGACCTCAGGACTTCCAGGCCATATTCTGCACAGATGTTTCTGTATACTATGCTGGCAACTTCTTCCATGTATGCCCTGCCTGCTAGTAGGTTGCATCCTGCTGTTATGTGCTGCATTGTCTCAGGGGCATCTTTACACAGCCTGCACCTGAAGTCTTGCCTGGTGTGATTGACCCCAGCCTCTATGGCTCTTATGCTCAGAGCTTGTTCCTGTGCTGCCATGATTAGTGCCTCTGTGCTGTCTTTCAGTCCAGCTTTGTCCAGCCACAGGTAGGATTTCTGGATATCAGATCAATATTAGCCACCTCCTATCTGCCGGTGGTACATACCGTGCAGGGGCCTGACCTTCCATGATGGTTCCTCCTCTTCCCCCTCTTTCTTGGGTTTCTGCTGCCCTAGGTTATTCACTGAACACACGGTCAGTTGGGTCCATCTTCTTGATGTATTTGTGGATGTTCGTTGTCTCATCCTGGACTGTGGTGCTGACACTCACCAGTCCCTGGCCTCCTTCCTTCCACTTAGCATACGGCCTCAGGGTGATGGATTTGGCCTTTGGCCAGCCTATTATCCCAGCAACCTACCTGACCACGGGCAGGGCGGAGGTGTTGATAGCCCAGATCTTGTTCTTACCATTCAGCGGACTCCTCAGGACTTGCCTGACTCTCTGCAGGTACTTGGTGGATGCAGCTTCCCTAGCGGCCTCTCATGGTTCCCATTTGCCTGTGGTATCCCAGGTACTTGTAGCTGTCCTCTATGTCTGCAATGTTGCCTTCTGGTAGTTCAATCCCCTCAGTTCTTACTACCTTTCCTCTCTTCGTTATCATCCAACTACATTTCTCCAGTCCGAACGACATTCCGATGTCATCGCTGTATATGGCCTCTGACAGTGGACTCATCTCTGTGCTTGTCCTGCTAGACCTCAGTGCTGCATTCGATACTGTTGACCATAATATCCTATTAGAGCGATTAGAACATGCTGTAGGTATTACAGGTACTGCACTGCAGTGGTTTGTATCATATCTATCTAATAGACTCCAATTTGTACATGTAAATGGAGAGTCCTCTTCAGACACTAAGGTCAATTATGGTGTTCCACAGGGTTCAGTGCTAGGACCAATTCTATTTACATTATACATGCTTCCCTTAGGCAGCATCATTAGAAGACATAGCATAAATTTTCACTGCTATGCAGATGACACGCAGCTCTATCTATCCATGAAGCCAGGTAACACACACCAATTAGTTAAACTGCAGGAATGTCTTAAAGACATAAAGACCTGGATGGCCGCTAACTTTCTGCTTCTTAATTCAGATAAAACTGAGGTTATTGTACTCGGCCCTGAAACTCTTAGAAATATGGTATCTAAGCAGATTCTTACTCTGGATGGCATTACCTTGGCCTCCAGTAACACTGTGAGAAACCTTGAGTCATTTTTGACCAGGACATGTCCTTCAACGCACATATTAAACAAATATGTAAGACTGCTTTCTTCCATTTGCGCAACATCTCTAAAATTAGAAATATCCTGTCTCAGAGTGATGCTGAAAAACTAGTTCATGCATTTATTACTTCCAGGCTGGACTACTGTAATTCACTATTATCAGGATGTCCTAAAACTCGCTGAAAAGCCTTCAGCTAATCCAAAATGCTGCAGCAAGAGTACTGACAGGGACTAGAAAGAGAGAGCATATTTCTCCTGTTTTGGCTTCCTTCATTGGCTTCCTGTTAAATCCAGAATTGAATTCAAAATCCTGCTCCTCACATACAAGGTCTTAAATAATCAGGCCCCATCTTATCTTAATGACCTTGTAGTACCATATCACCCTATTAGAGCACTTCGCTCTTGCACTGCAGGCCTACTTGTTGTTCCTAGAGTATTTAAAAGTAGAATGGGAGGCAGAGCCTTCAGTTTTCAGGCCCCTCTTCTGTGGAACCAACTTCCAGTTTGGATTCGGGAGACAGACACTATCTCTACTTTCAAGATTAGGCTTAAAACTTTCCTTTTGCTAAAGCATATAGTTAGGGCTGGACCAGGTGACCCTGAATCCTCCCTTAGTTATGCTGCAATAGACGAGGCTGCCGGGGATTCCCATGATGCATTGAGTTTTTCCTTCCAGTCACCTTTCTCACTCACTATGTGCTAATAGACCTCTCTGCATCGAATCATATCTGTTATTAATCTCTGTCTCTCTTCCACAGCATGTCTTTCATCCTGTTTTCCTTCTTTCACCCCAACGGTCGCAGCAGATGGCCGCCCCTCCCTGAGCCTGGTTCTGCCGGAGGTTTCTTCCTGTTAAAGGAGTTTTTCCTTCCCACTGTCGCCAAAGTGCTTGCTCATAGGGGGTCATATGATTGTTGGGTTTTCTCTGTATTTATTATTGTGCTATCTACTGTACAATATAAAAGCGCCTTGAGGCGACTTTTGTTGTGATTTGGCGCTATATAAATAAAATTGAATTGAATTGAATTGAATTGAATATCCTGGTGGTGTGGATCAGTGAATCAATGTCTCGTTAACTTTTGCCATGCAGCTTGACGTTATCCATGTACAGGAGGTGGCTGACAATTGCTCCATTCCATAGTCAGTATCCATAGCCAGGCTTGTTAATGATCTCACTGAGGGGGTTCAGGTCTATGCAGAACAGCAGTGGGGACAGAGCATCCCCTTGGTAGATCCCGCACTTGATGGTAATTGTGCTATGGGCTTGAAGTAGGCCTCCAGTGTTGCACTCCACATCCCCATTGAGATCCTGATGAAGACTCTTGGGGTCCTGTTGATCTTGTATAGGTCTAGGCATTCCAGGATCCATGTGTGGCATTGAGTCATAGACCCTGTTGAAATCAATCCAGGTGTCACCCTTTTTTATTGAGTAGTCAGAATAATCAAATACACAGTAATCTGTCATCTAAAGTCAAATGAAAAATAAACATCTGGAATCTGCTTGTTAGAAAGCCCACTGTTTTCACTTTGTTTGTGTCGTGATTCATTTATTGATAGTGTTTTCGCTGTGCAATTTGATATGTCCTACGTCATTGAACTCACCATGTCTATGCTGACGCTCCTTGAATGCACCACCTTGTACCATGCGGTGGCTGCTAGTTTGCCTTCTCTGCTGCTGATATCCAGTATTTCCCCTTTGTCCTTTCACCAGCAACCTGTGTTCTCTTGGTTTATTGCTGTGTGTGAATGCCAGAAGGTCTGACCCAAGAATACAGAAAAAGTAGCAACATAAAGTGTCCTGAGATCTCAGTAAAATGTTAATCCTTTAAAAAAAATTGCAAATCGTTGTATCCTACCACCCTCCAAGGAAACAGGTGACCTTCAGATTGAGAGCGTCCTCTGCAAACATCTCCAGTGGCATCCAGTGTTTAGATGGCACCGCTCGGTCCTTAGCAGGAGATTTCTAACACATAAAAAAACAGCCTGCACACAATTTGGAGAGCAATCACTTCACTTGTAAAATAAAACATGTATCTCTACCAACAAATCATCCCTAATCTCATTTGTATATAATTAAATAAAAATAAAGTCATATGTCCCAAAGTGTTATCTTCTGTCTTTACATATCATACATCTAACAGATCTTATTGACCAATAACAATATATCAAGAACAAAAATACATTTCAGTGCAAATCAAATGAACCATGAAAACTGTCTCACGTGGTGTGTTAGCTAAAACCTCACATGCAAGCACATTAGCCCAGGGAGCACATGTGGGTACGCTAGCATACTTTTTACAGGGCTAACACAGCTAAGCAATAGTTAACAGCATTTACAATCACATTTCTGACAAACATCGTATCCTGACTGGTTTATAAAACAGAAACCGGACTGTGAATCACAATTCAATTTGCATAATTCGAGACTCACCAGGATATTCTTCACAGAATATATAATTTCCGTGGCTGAACACATAACAGGACTGAACTTCCACAACAGCTTTTGTAGGGCTGTGCGATATGACCAAAATCTCATATCCCGATATTAAGACATCTATCGTCCGATAACGATATAAATCACGAAAATGTAACATTTTCTGTAAATTCTGTGAATGTCGGGCAGCTCGACTTGCATGAAGTGTTTCCAGCTGGGCGTCACGTACCTGGAGTCGAGTGTTTTAACTGATGCATGAAACGATACATTTTTAGACATAGGTTGTAACACCCGCCGTTTTCTTTGTGAGTATTCATTACACAGCGTGCTGCGGGGAAAAGCCTGTTCTAACGTTTGAGTCTAAGGTTTATTTTTTAGCACCTGACGGCTCTTTTTTGCTTCTCATCCGTAAATACTCTGCCTCTTTCACGTGATTCAGTTTATTTTGAAAAGTCTCAACAGGATCTTGAGCTTTATTGTGAAAGGTTTATGTGGAAAATAAACAAGCGGACACGAGGTGGTTTTACCGTCGTTGTTGCTAACGACAACGCATACAAACAAGCGCTTGTCCGTCTGTAGTGTGGTTGTACTAAACATAAGAGAAAGAGAGAACTTTAGGAAATTAATATAGCCACTACAGTGACCATCAAAATAATGAAAAAATATTGCCGTAAACAGTTTATTTTGCGACACCACGAAACAAATGATAGCGTAAAATGAAACGATAGACGTTTTTCTATTGTCATCCGATATATATCGTTATATCGAACAGCCCTAAGCTTTTGCGCCTCTAGCTCCGTGCAGGCGGATGCAGTGAAAGAAAGTTACCACGCCCTTCAGGACTTCAGGACTGACACCTTGTGCGTGTACGAGCACGCGCTCATGCACGTTCATGCACGCGTGTTCACTCATCCGAAAAAGTTACGCTTCCGACCTCAGGCCGCACCACGCACGCTTTGTCTCCTAGTGGGGGCATGTTTTAATTAGGTTTATCTGTTTTATAAAGTGCAATGCCTTTGATGTACATTGTCACATTGTAAACAACAGTGCTTTGATGCCTGTTTCAGACTTTATGACACCCTGTATCTCGAGAAATGGGGAAGATGAAGTGTTTTTGTCTGTCTTTCAGGATGGGGGAAGAGGGATAGAGGTGATAAGGGATTGTGAACTCTTTCCTTGGGATTAAGCCTGACACCTACGGACATGTTCGTTAGTTTGTGTATTTCACCGTCTAAATTTCAAATTGTTTAGACCAATGGTTCTCAAACTTTTCACAACGAGTACCACCTCATAAAATATAGGACTCTTGAAGTACCACCCTTATGACTGACATTAAAGTACAGTAGTATAGGCCTATTTAACACCATATACAGTTGGTGTTAAACGAGACAATTTTATTTCTTATATCAGGGGTCGGCAACCTGCGGCTCTTTAGTCCTTAAAGTGTGGCTCCGCCTGGTTTGGGCAAATAAATTAGAAGTATTTAGCTGAAGTGTATTTTATTTATGTTAGTTCTTTTTAACTTGTAGATCTAAATTGGAAGATTATTGTGATAATGAAATATAAAAATAAAATTATATTCTATTATTTTTTCATTGCTCAAAATAAGAGTCACACTCGCGGAAGCTTGGTATACCCCCAAACGCCGTGCATTTATCGAGACTTTCAACCCCAGGTAGGCCAATTATGGATCTTCGGATCCACATTATGTCAGCAGCTGTTCTCCACCGTGAACTATGTTAAAGACAAACACCGTTCACGCCTGACAGATGACAGCTTACAGTCCTGCGTAAACTGACTTCGTATAGCCCCAATTTGCGGACTCTGTGCGCAGAGGTTCAGGAGCAGAAGTCCCATTGTAAACAAATCACAGCAGACCCGACGATGTTTCCATGAACATGCTTTTGAGCATCTCTTTATTGAGCACTTTTCACACACGGTTGCTGTACGCATACAGCCGGCTGTAGCTTTTCAGCTCACAGCCCGACATACACCACCAACAACACAACAGCACAGCAGTGAGGTGTAATTGCGGGTGTCGCTCAGCAGGGGCGGATCTAGAGAAATTTCCTTAGGGTGGCATGAGGGTGGCAAAGAAATCAAATGGGGTGGCAAAATCAAAGCCTTTTTTTCCCCCCAAACACATATGCAGGTGGTTACATATGGTTAAAATGATTCAAATGCAGTAAGTATACACGTTTTTCATATAAATATAGTCTATAACTTAATTATTGTCTGTAGCCCACATAATTACACACTTTAGTTACATAAAACATGTGAGTTTTGATTTTATGTACTGTATAGCCTGTATAATAAATAAATATGTAGCCCAATAAGTATAAAATCCAGAAAGCTACACAACATGGGGCAGTTCATTTACAAACACAAGTCTAACTTAAGTTTCACACTGTTTTTTGTTAGAAAACAATCACATTGTTACATGCTTAAATTACACAAAATGTCAGAAATCTGCACTGTCATGAACAAAAATTTAAACCTAATTTTTCATGATTTGTTGGATTAACCCACTGAGGTCTGAAATACAACCGGCCATTTTTGACTCCTTTTGAGTTTACGTTTGTATTTCACCCTCAAATTGTTTCATTTTATTTTTTCCCCCTTGCCTTGTTTGGTATCATTATTTTCAGCTCAACTGAATTTAGTTGTTTTTTTCACTGACATACTGCATTAGTATTACTGATCTGAAATCACACAAAGAACTTAAAATCTTAGTAGTATTTTTTACTGTAAAAAAAAACCCCACAGACATGTTGAGTAAATTTTTATAACTTGAAATGCAAATATAAATTGTACTTTTGTAAACATATACAACTATTTATCTAAAAATCCAGCCAATACACCTGCCGTTTTTTTCATTTTGTACAACCATTTAAAAATATTACTAAAACTAAAATGAGAGAACAATCAGGTTTCGCAATAAGATGCACACAAATGATGTGTGCCAGTAAAAAAAAAAAGTTTGTCTATGAAAAGACAGAGGAGAACAGCACAGGGATAAACCTGCAGGCCTGACAACAGGAGGTGTATCACTCCGCTGGTTTTCTACTTAGTGACAGTGTTTACATTGCAAATGTGCCTTAGTGACATTCATTAGTGCCCTCACTGATACACAAAACAAAACGACTACACAACAGAACAACTACACAAGACAACACAACACACTAAGTATACACTCCACACTAAACGTCACAAATCTCCCACATCTAAAAACTTTCTCTCTCTCTCTCACACACACACACTCGCTCGCTCTGTCTCGCTGCCATTACTGTCACTCCCAAAACTCTCCCCTCTTCCTAAACAACCAAATCCCACGTGTTGACTTTTTTTTTTTTTTTAAATTGGTTGATTGGTACATTTTTCCACCGATAGGAAAAGAGGTGGCTTTTTTCTTTCTTTACTGTTTTCGCGCTGTCCTTAGAAAACGCTTAAAACACACACACAAAAACGTGACGACAGTATTTAGAAAAAAGCGTGGCTTATATATATTATCATAACTCTGGATTTACTGGCCTGTAATTAAAATTTAAAAACTTTGAAGTCAGAACTTTCAATATGGGCTGAAATAGAGACTCAGCATGGCTGCAGCTTGTTGCAGCTTAAAATAGTCATGTGATTTGGAGGTGCAGCATGTCTGTGGACCCCACAGGGTTAATAACACTCACCTTCCTTCCATTTCCAGAGTGTAACATCCAACCAAATGTGTAAAATCCGAAATTCCAATGGTGTTGTTCAAAATGTGCTCTGGCACAATCATAAGCATCGCTTGCTACTGAAAACAAGAAAAAAGCCGGTCCTGCTATGGGCTGAACCATTTGTTAACGGTGGAGAGGGGGGACACTATGCAATATATTCAGTTTTAGCATTTATATTCACTGTTGACTGTAACTACGCTCAAACTGTTAATGCTATCTTATTTTAATAAACAACACTGTCATATGCAAAACTGGGGTGGCAAGGGATCATTTTAGGGTGGCACTTGCCACCCCATGCCACCCTTCTAGATCCGCCCCTGTCGCTCAGGTGTATCCGCCTCCCCTGCAGCGGCGCCGCAAACCACGCCCCGCCGCACGCATTAACCAGGTAAAATACATATTTAGGCAGAATTTTGCAAATATCTATTTTTCATTTTTCAGCAGCATAGTGCTTTTTTCCAATTATTTTTAAGAGTCAGGTCAAGGCTCCAACAGCCCAAAGGCGATATAAGGGTGTGTGACTCACAACAGTTTTTGTTTGCTACATGGATCATTTTAGTTCAGCTGGGTGTCTTTCCTTTTGTTATATTTCTTTAAGAGTTCAAAATGTGTTGATTACATAAATATAATTTAATTTTCTCTGTAGCACTTCATGGATTTCATAAGCAGCACACCTTAGTTGTTCACACAAAGCATAAAGATAAAAAACAATATATACAGTGTTATCTTCATTTTAGATGTCAAAAAGTATTTGCGGCTCCCAGTGTTTTCTTTTGCGTGGAAACCGGGTCCAAATGGCTCTTTGGGTGTAAAAGGTTGCAGACCCCTGTCTTATATGAATGTTATTTATTTTAACTGTTATAAACAGTATGTGACAAGTGATAATAATAACAACTGTACTGCAGTAAAACATTCACAGCAGGTGGGATATCCAATCTTTAGGTGATGACCTGATGAATCCTGCTTCCAGTTCCAAACTACTCTGAGTTTATTAAGGCTGTTGTGTTTAACTTGTTTTAATGTTTTGTATCTTGTTCTATTTAATCTGAACAAGCCCATAAAAACAGTCAGTGATCACTGTCGGCCTCTCTCGGTTTTAATCACTGTTAATTTTAAAGCTCAGTTTTTAAAACCTTACGATGTAACTACAGCCCCCACCCAAGGGAAATACACCACTCTGAAGGCGCTGCTGCTGTGGCGCTACTCCCTCTCCGACGGAGAGTAGGCCAAGAAACTCCTCTCTCTCTCTCGGGCCTGGGTGATGGTACCGCTCTTGAGCTCATGGAGAGCACGCTGTCCTTGCTAGGAACGGATGACGGCGGATTCCTCTTCACTCACCTCTTCCTCAGACAGTTGCTGGTGCGAGCTGGCCTCGCCAACTCCCTGCTGCTGGCCACAAAGGATTACCGCTCACTCGCAGAAGAAGCAGATTGCATTCTCCTGGCGGCATCCAGGCGATAGTTCCAGACTCACCGACGGCATCTCCGGCGCCCCCACTGATTCTCCCGGGGGCCTCCAACTCATCAATGGTGGCTGGGATCGCAGCACGGCGGCACCACGGAAACGGGCTGTTTTTTTTACCATCAGCGTGACAGCGCCGTGCCGTCTTTGCAGTTTTAGGGCCCAGGGAAACGAGTCACGACCGCTGGCGATAAGGAAAGGCTGCTATTCATAGAGGACTCATGCTCAGGGAGACGTTTTCTGGTCGACTCCAGCTCCCAGAAAAGCCTCGGGAACTCTCGTATTGTCTTTACATACCTCCACAATGGTAGATTATTTAATCTTAAAAAATTGGAGATTTCCCGCACCACCAGCGGTACCAGTGGTCTAAACCAGAATCACTGGTTTAGACAAAATACGCATCGACTTTCGATGCCATCTTTAAAACATAGATGTGCAATACATTATTTAATTTTGTTTATCAACCGCTGTGTGTATTTTGGTTTTCAGTGTGAATTTATACAAACAGGAATTACTTTTGTAAATGCAGGATCAAATTATTTTAATAATGCTTTTTAGACACTGATCTGGAAGATAAATGTGTGTGTTAGAAGCAGCTTTGCTGGATTTGTTTATAACTTGGTGAAACGTAGTGTGAAACTTTTTTCTTAATTCAGTATTTTTACGGGTTTTAACTGTGTGGTCTTTCTGTCTTTCTGGAAAATGTAGGCCAACTTGTGAAATGAGAGCATGCACCGCCCCTCAGAACTGCCAGCTTTGCTCATTTCATGTGTCTTCTGTTAATGAAACTAATTTTTTTATGGATCTTAATATTTAGAGACAATAATGAGATACTGACCTGTGTCTCTTTAAACTGTAGATGTTTAATTCTAAGGCTACATATTATTTATCGCTCACTGAGTCTGCTGGGCATATGCTATGTATAAAGGTTCTGGACCTTTCCAAAATGACATAGAAGTAGTGATGCGCGAATCATGAACGAATCGTTCAATACTCGAGAATCACTTTACTGACTCGTGAATCATGATTCACAAGCGCAACTGACTCACTGACTCATCCCTGTTGGTGTTAGCAAACTAATTTCATTAGTAGAAATATATCTAGCTTATAATTCAAATTGTGAAGAAAAACACAACATCCAGTATCTTAACAAAAACATTTCTGCTCTGAACTGGAAGAAAAAACCCTGAGTAGAAGCTCACATCAAGACAACAGCTCCTCGGTTCACAGTAGCATCGCTCTGCTAACATGCTAACAGCACATTTGAGCTACTCACCCCCTCCCTTCCTGTGCTGAATCGTAGGGGAAGCAAATCACTCATGACCCACTAACCCCCTCCCTCCTGTGCTGAATCATAGCTTAAGCAAATCACTCAGGACTCACTAACCCCCTCCCTCCTGTGCTGAATCATAGAGCGCGCAAATCACTCATGACTCGCTCACCCCCTCCCTCCTGTGCTGAATCATAGAGCGAGCGAATCACTCATGACTCGCTAACCCCCTCCCTCCTGTGCTGAATCACAGAGCGAACGAATCACTGGCCGTTTATCAATGCCCAAGTACGCGAGTACGTACTCGTGTGCTCGGTGAGTACGTACTCGCCGAGAACGCACGGGAGTACGTACCCGCCGAGAACGCGAGCACGGACTCGTGGGCCGTTTCTCAATTCTCAAGCACGCGAGCACGGACTCGTGATTTGTACAGTCGGAACACCAGCGTATGTGATGATGTCACAGGTCCGGAGTTTTTACTGCCATCCCCTCCTAATTTAACTGTGAGTAACATATTATGAAGCTTAACTGTAATCATAGCCAAACCGGTTTACTCAGGAACAAATAAAACACTGAAATGAACCAAACATTAACATTTAGAAGTGATCTACGTGACTTATATATCATTTTTAACCTCAGTAGTGAAACCTCTATTAATAAAAATAGTGTACATGTACATACGTGTACATACCTTAATAAAAACAAGCAGGTGAGATGTTAGAACGCTTTTATTTCTATTCTAGTGGACACTCAATACTATAGACAGCTGCTGGGGTTTCTTTAACCTGAGTAGTGAGAAGACCATGAGCGGGGGCGATGTGCGGGAGTCCGCTGTTGAGTTTTGGACGAAATGCATTCTGGGATATATAGCTGTCCCAAGTCTACACCGATGCATGCTCGATAAAATGGGCGGATCGAGAACACATCCGGGACTTTTTCGCGTTCTCGGCGTGATGCGTGCCAATTGGAACAGTACTTGGTCTCCGACTGATGACGTATCACGAGTACACGAGAACGCAAGTACGCACATTGATAAACGCCCCCTTACTCACTCACTCACCCCCTCCCTCCTGGCTCGCAGCTACTCCTTCTTCTTCTTCTTGGTTGGCAACCAATGTTAAAGCACTACCGCCCCCTGGCTCACAGCTCAGTGGACATTTAGATGAGAAAATATATATTTGACACATGTAAGGAAAATACTAATAAAATAAAAATAAACAAAAGAAATGTTCCCTTTAGAAATTCTTTTGCTTTTTTTTTGCTATATAAAATAGTTGTTTTCTTTAAGAATCACTCATCTTAGCAGTAGGATTTACATTAAAGAGAAACAAATTAAGTTTGAGTGAAAATGTACATTTTTTGCACTCTCTGGTCAACTGACTCAGTGACTCAAATGACTCAAAAAACCCGATTCACTTTGGTGAGTGACTCATTAAAACTCGATTCAGTAAAAAGAATCAAATTTACCATCACTACATAGAGGTGGCTTTAGCGTGATTAATTTATTACAATTTCAGTTTCTGGAAAGTTTTCAATTTTCCCTCCTTTTTTCCGCTTCACTCCGCATGCGAGCCTTGTGCTTTGCGCTGGGCAGAGGGGGGAGGGGCGGTAGTTACACTCGCAGTAGCACAGGAACAGAGTGGGAGGGAGGGACGGAGAAAGAGAGCCAGGGACAACAACGTCACATTAGAAAGGTATAGTAATGATCCACAACTATTATCAGTTGCAGATGATAAAGGATTCAGAAAGTTCATTCATGCAGGCCCATATGACAGAGAATGTACATCTACTTTTTGTTTTCATATTTTAATTTATTTTTGTGTTGTGGTTTGCAGTGTTTTGTGTTGTTTCATTTTAAAATTTTTTAAAAGGAAAAAGCTGAAAATTTAAATAGTTAAAAGTTGAACTGTGACTAGTTGGTTTTTGTATTATATGATTTATTTATCACATTTTATGTGGAGTGAATAAATAAAAGTATATTTACGGTGGCCCCTAGAGACAAAGCACGTACAAACTTCAAAACATGTACAAACTTCAAAACACATAAAAACTCCAAAACACGTAAAAACTCAGAAGCACGTAAAAACTCCAAAACACGTACAAAACACAACAGAAGTGCTCCAGAATGCTAGGCGCAGTGTTGAGCTTTGTTACCTAGTGGCTACACAAGCCAGCAAGTACCAACGACCGAATTTGGTGTGTGGTAGTAACAGGTAAATGAACTTTTTTTTAAAAAAATTATTTGAATATATATGAGTGCTTGTGTATAAATACACAAACAATACACATATGCTTTCAATTGTGTAATTTAAGTGATCTAGGTAGCTCTGTTTTGGAAGTTCAGTTAACACTAGGAATGTGTTTTGCAGTTTGTATGTGCTTTGGAATTTGTACGTGCTTTTTGGAGTTGTTTCTTACGTGCTTTGTCTCTAGGGGCCACCACATATATTTATATATAAACATATATAAATAAAACCACTTTCTTTTACATTAGTAATTCCTTTTGTGCATAATTTTATATTATTGTTAATAATAAATTAATTAAAGCAACAAAACAACCTGAAGAGCCGGTTCGGAGCCGAAAGTGCCGGCTCTTTACTGAGCCGAGCCGAAAGAGCCGGAAATCCCATCACTAGAAGCAAAGGCAAAAAATTGGAATGAATTTTATGTGACTGTTCATATTAATTCTACCAAAGATTGAAAATCCCAAAACTGCTACAGTCCTTTGTATTAATGATCTCTCTCTCTGTCTCTGTGTGTGTGTGTGTGTGTGCCTTAGAAGTCAAATTATACATTAGCCATACTTACAAAAAATATTTTGAATTTCATTTGGAACTGAGATTCTAAGTTGTCATAAGTTAATCTTATGCTCAGCCAGGAGCATGTTTCCCCACTTTCACAATGCAAAGGTGTCAAATCCATGACCCCCAACAGATGGTTTGTTACACGTGAGCGAGAAGGGCAAGCCACCCTTTACTGACACAGCCTCACACACTATAGATTGTTGAAGTTCTTGTGTACAATGGTTTTGCCACAGATGTAACTTCCACTTTTTGAAAAAGATCACTCCATCTGCATATTTCTTAAGAAATGAAGCATCTTTATTAAGCTCTTATTTATAAATGTCTACACAGTAATAGACACCATGTGCTCTATGACATTATAGTCTTCTACTTCTGCTTCCATTGGTTTGCATTTTAAACTTCCAACCTTCCAGGTTGTTATGAACGGCTTATATTTCTAACATTTTGTGATGTCAAAGTGAACCACTTGGCTTTTTTATTTTCTGTATGATGGAATGACTTAAGACACGAGTTATTTAAACAATTATAAATGACATTGTGATGGCAATAGTACTTTATGTGGGTCAAATATGTTAAGGATAATATTTCTCAATGTAAAATTGCAAAGAACCTTTGGACAGGATATAACATTTTGTAAACAGTTACCTCAGAACCTGCTGAACCCCCTCAGATCCTGTACTGTCAGATCTATGTATGTAAAGGTAAAACTTTCCACAGTATGTCCACTTAAGTAAGTAACCAAACACATAAAGTCACCCTTGCCAATAATCGACTGTTCCTTCAAAAAAGTAGCACAAACAGACAGTTGAATCAGCAATGATAAGTAGAGCTAATGTTACGGGTCCGAAATTGAGGATGAGAGTAAAACAATGATGGTCCAGAAAAGGCCGTTCAAACAATTGATTTTAATGAATGCATTGGCGTGGAGAGGTGCAAACTGCAAAGCAGTTGTACATCTCTACCCAAAATACACTCTAGATTGCTTTTATAACATCAGGGTATTGTAACGCCCCTTCTTGCGTTTACAAGCACATAATTTGCATGTACAGAACATTCATGTATTTTAAGAATTAACTGCAACATAGAGGTTCCTCCTTGTGGCATACTCTTAAGAATATGGTGATGATCTAAGGCCTTTGAGGTCACCATGGGCTGGACATCCTTCCGTCACCTGTAACTAAGCAAACTCAAATACCACAAGAAGCTGAATACATTCAGGCCTTTGCTCAGCTACTATTTTACTGTACCCATATACTCAGCCTATGAGTTATGATACATATATATTTAACTCAATCATTTTAAAGTAGTTATAACTGCACCTGTAATAAACATGTTAATATTTGATTATGATAACCCCTATAATATAAATTATAACATAATGCCAGCAGCTTCAATAAACACTTTGATGAAATGATAATTAATGCAATGATAAGATGATGGTTATGTAAAATAATCCCTGTAATTCCACAATTCCCCTTTTGACGTCTTCCAAAGACGTCACTACACCATTCCCAGGTCCACTACCTTCGCTCTGACCCTCTCTAGCCGCCCCCTGACTCAGCAAATCCGACAACAACCTCATGTCCTCTAGGTGGTCCAGCAATAAAACACCAGCTCCCACTTGAAAACACTTCATGCTTAGGTAATCTCCGCTCCTTTTCTGGGTCCTTCTCTAGTGGAAATCTTCTCCTGTAAGGGATAGAAAACAAACAACCTTTCTCTGCTACACCTTACTAACCTACTTTGTTCATCTAAGGTTCCTGTCATTATTCAAAGTTGGTTCACAATATCACATCAGGCAAAATCACAAACCCTACTGCCACGTCTACTTTGTTAAGCTCTTCAGCTAGACTCTGTACCGGTTTGCCAATCTGTGTGTACATGTCTCTACACTTTTAATGTCTAAATGCACATCTGGATGTATGTGCACTTGTGTGTCTATCTGCATCTATGAATCAATGATTTGTCAGATATAAGGCGTTAATGTGAGAAATGTTTCCTGACTATCAACTCCTGATACTCGAGGAACTTTCCTGTTTGCCGAACTTCCTAGGTTTGGCCTTTTACACTTTTACTAAAGAAATTTTAACAAAGCCCAAAGAGATTTTTATTTTACTCCTGTGCTTGACAGGTTAAGCTTAAGTTGTTTTTGTTTTGTTTTGAAATTTTTTCTCTTGTGTGTGTGTGTGTACATAAGTAAGAATATAATAATCAACATAAGATCCCTGGTTTGCAAATGATTTTCTGCCCCGCTGCAGGGCAACATCATGTGGTGGTGAGTCTATGTTGGCTAGTTTAATGCAAATATGTAACAGTTGCTTCATTACATTGCCCACTCAGAGTTGCGCAGTTTCAAAGTATGTGGAGAGTTCAATACACATTTCTTGGCTAATTATTTTCCCAATAAAAGTGAAATCACACATTGCATTTGATTTCACTTATATATTATCATGTTCTGGGCTCTATCCATTATATTAACTTTATTCAATCTCAATACTCTTTATGTGTGTGAGCAACGCTTTTAGTCTTATTAAACACAACCCAAGTAAAATACACACCATCCCCCTGTCAGCCTAAATCTCCGCTAAAAAGCACACTTCAAAGTTTTCTATCTGGATTTACGCCTCTTTTGGCCTCCAGCATATACATAACATGCAAAGGTTACTGTTAATGCCCGTTAGACAAGTTTCCATTATCTACAACATTTTGTTTCACCCGGCTCACCCTCACACATTTCCTGTTCACTTATTGCATATTTATCTTTAACACCATTTACCTCAGTAGTTGCTAAGCAGAAACAAAGCAACCTGTGGTCCACCTTTACCCTGTAAAATAAACCCCTGTCATGTTTGTGTCTGTAAGCATGTTTTGCATTCATTCATTACACTCCACGCCATTCCTACAAGTTAGGAGCTGTACAGTTAAAAGCTACATCAAGTCCAGGCTTTTGGCCTGGCCTATATATAAATCATGTGTGTTTGTAAGCGTGCATGCAATTCACCTGCTATGTTCTCATCTTCCCCCAACATGTATCACCTGGACACTCTCACCAGTGAAGCTTAAAACCCTCTTGGATAGAACATCAACTCTAAACAAGCACAGTTATGCATTGTGTATAAATTAACTCAACCTCATGCTAACCTACATAAGTACCTGTCTTAAGAGAGACCTCTGCACAGCTCAGACGCCAGTTGCAAGAGCTCTCTAACATTAGAATCATCAGCTGTGACTTATATAGTGTTATTTCGGTACTTTATACTTCACACATTTTTGAACGTTATTTATATGGGGAGTTCCTCTTTTTGTGTCTATATTTATTAATATGCCTTGTGCACTAAAGCTTCCTGTTTTTCAGTCTGGCTGAGCACTCGTTTGTGAGTATAAACTGGCCTCTACAAGCCTTCATTAGCAGATACACATTACAAATACTTCATATATACAGAGAAAAACCCAATAATCCACATTTCACTATTTTGTTCTTTGGTTCAGATTTGGATTCTGTATTGTTCTTCATTTGTTATTATTTATGTTTAGATTGTTTATTGCTAATCTTGGTTTGTTGTTGTCTGTTTGGGAGCTGACATAGTCTCTATAAATGAACTTCTTTTGGTGGAGTAGCATCAGGAGAGAAGCTCCAGAGAGGCATCTTCCATGTTAAACACTAAAATATAACAAAAGAAATTTTCTCAACGTGTTGTATATTTTAATATTTCCTTATTATTTTGTCATAAAATAAATCAACCAAATAACTTAAGCTGTGTGACAGCACCTTGCGTTTACGCCAGGCTGTGAACTGCCCTGAAGCTACACCCCCTTTCACCCCATTTACTTTCTCAATCTTAGTTTAAACTATTCCTGACCTTCTCCTTCTCTCGTCTGATCGTCTCAAGCACGTCCTGTACCAAATTTACTTCCTCTTTTCAAGTCCCACATTTAATTACAAGCTCAAACAGATTTGCCCTATATTGCTGTCTCGACGTGTTTCCTGTCAACTTAACAGAGTTATTCTCAGAACTCAGAGCTTTCTAAGTCTGTATATTCTACAAGAGAGCAAGTCGGTAAACAAGTTTATCATCACAAAGGTTATTAGGCAAAGGTCACGTAGACATTTGCCTAGTAACCCTAAAAGAACACATTTCATGTAGCTAATCGCATATATTAACACCCCCCCTTTTTGTGACACATCTCATGTGTTACAAACTCAAAATCCTTCACTCAGGTTAGGGAATTAAAAGAAAAGTTTAGTCCTATCATATTAGGCATAAATGCTCCGGAGCTTCAAACCTGTATTTAAGGAATGAAATCAAATTAATCATCATGTCAAATCCTTTCTTGGCTCCATCCACAGCCTGCATCCTTGAAACGTCCTAGAAACAAAAACCTGTGTGTTAACCAGAACATCACCTTTTATACTCAGTTTCTCCACTTCATCCAACCTGTAATATAAAAAAGTTAAAACAGAACAATTATCAGTCATGTGTCCAACCTTAGTCCAGTCTTTTGTCAGTGTCCAGTCGGTCCAACCTATGGTCTGCCTGGTCCGTCCAGTCACCATCCATTTACACACATTCACTCACATGCATTACCATCAGGTATTGCTGACAGTGGAGACTATCTCGCAAATATTCAGTCTTCACTCTCAGCAACATCAACTCATTTATTTGTTTTACTTTGTTTTTAAGAAAATAGTTCTTTCTGCTTTTAGACTGGATTGGCTCATGGCAATCCTTTTACTTTGTCAGCGCTGTTATCCACTCTCTTTGCAGGCCTGCTTACAACAAAAATGAGAAAAAGAGAGCTGAGTATTAGCTCATCAAAGTACAAAACAAAATCACCTGACAGGTTTCTCTTTATAAGTGCACTGTTACAAAACCCTTAAACATGTCCATGTTTATTAACACTCCCTCTTTAAAAATAAAACAACAACCTCAAAAATCTTCAACAATCTTAAATTTCACCCATAGAACACACCCAAAACGTAAAAAGCTACACCGTTTTGTACACGAGATCCCCTTTAAGCACTTTACCAAACTCACATTCAACCTTAACATATAAGCACGTTCTCACAATATGTCAACACTAATTTATAAACCTCTTAATCAAATTTGCACCTCTGAACAATCTACCCCTCCTTTAAGGCCTCAATCACACACACACAGCAACCTCCTCTGTCCACATTCACACGAGCTCTCAAACTTTTTCCATACTCAGCCATATCTCAACAATTTAACTTGGCAAAATAAATACATGTTTAAACTTTATCACATTATTGAATTATTTTCATTTTCTTTCTATACTAATCACTTGTTTTGATCACTCAGTGCAAGAGCACTCCTGAGTCACTCTTATAGACACTTTTCTTTTGTTTTTCCATCTATTTTATGAACCATTCACACCATTCTCTCACTCATACAAGCAGCAAGCAGATCTTCATTGCATATGCTTATGTTCTTAGCCAGGTTTTTAATCAATATCTGTTCATTAAGCTTCAGGAGCTTGTCTTTATAAGGTTAATGCATTTTCTGTTGTGTGTGTATGGGTATATGTTATTTTGCATCTATGACTTCACAGTCTCCCAGACTTCTTCCCAACTCTCCAGTTAAGCAGTCAGTTTCTTTTTTCCCGAGTTACTAACCCACATTTTGATTTCCCACCTTAAATTACCGCCCTCCTAGTCTTCAGCCAGGAGCTGGGGCTTGCTTTTCAGGTTCCTGGACACATCATGCTGTGAACAATTCAACCAGAAACTTGCCTTAACTTATCCATAGATGTTAACCTCTAACTTTCTTCCGACTGCTGCTGTGGAGAGCCGGTCCAAGTCTGCTTTACTCCTGAAAATAACAAAACTAAGACATTTTCATTATTATCACCAGTGGTTAAATAACCCATTTCTCTGTCTCTGGTCAGAAACACCAATTATGCCAGGCATGTAAGCGTGTTCTTCCCTGCATTTTATGTTAATTGGGTGTAAACTGCTTCTTCATTAAATTAATTCATTGAGTTTCTCATTGCATTTCTATGTATTCATGTTAATGTACACTACGTGTAAGCTGTTTCTTCATTGCATCCTATATATTCATATTTAATTTATGCATTTCACCACTGAGCTTTAGATTCAAACTATCTCACTTGTGATTCATTTCAAAAATAATCTCACATGTAACAATTTGTATGTGTGTTTTCTATTCATTAAGGTAATAACAATTATTTCTTTCATTATTCTTACCTTTTCTAATGTTTACCTCTTTGTTATGCTGTGGTGGACATCCCTAAACAATTCATGAGTTCAGGTTTCAATTTTCAATCCAATTATATCCTATATTCTCGCAGTCAAACTCGTCCAGCTTCATCTCTCACTGGTCCTCTCTGCACAATGTCCTGTTCGGGCTTCAAAACTCCAGCGAACACAGTCTCAACTCAGCTGTTGTCTTCTTCTCTGTTTCTTTACAGTCTTTCTTTCAGATTAAGTCCCAGCATGGCAAAATATCAGTCAATGTGTAGTGCTCTTCCACAATTCTTTATCCCACTGTTCAACTGCCCAGCCTGTATTTTCACAGTACATGTTACATTACTCTTACATGCTGCTGCTGGTCGTCAGTCGTCATCAGTGTTAATGGATCAGTGGCACTGTCGTTTGCCTGCTGTATTCAAGTCCACGAGGTTCTATCGGTCTTCATCAGGCGATTGACTGTCCTTTACGTGTCTTCTCGGGGTGAAGGACAAAGTAAGAGCTCAAGCTGCACAATTTCGAGCCAAAGACTGGCTTATTTTCTCCCAATTCTTTTAATCTACTTTTCTGCTGCTGAACTCAAGGTTGCAAAGTTGAAAGACGCCCACCTGTATTGACACACTAAACCATATAATTAGTATTATATTCATTTTTTCTTAAAGGCTTCATTTGCTTCATGTGCCTAGAGTTAAATCTCTCTCTTTGTGTTCTTTCTGTACACACTCAGTTCCCATATATGGGCATGCACAGTTCCTGTTCACTATTTCCTGTCGCTGCAGCCCCGGTACATAGAGCAATATTTCCTGTTCCTCAAACTAATCTAACTCCTTTGTTTTTTTGTTTTCTTGAATTAAAAACACTTTCAAACTTTAGCACATCCTACTTTTCATCACACGAGAAATATATTTCACACTCCTTTATTCCATACACACCTTTTAAATGCTCTAACCTCTTTCAGACGCCATAAATCGTCTCACACGCACTGCCTTTCTCTCTCTCAGACTTCCCCTTTTCACTTACTCAGACAAATCACCCAGTCACTCAAATCAAATACTGACAGCATTCACACAGTTAAAATCACACAAAATACGCTTTCATACGAGTATCTTGGACATGCCTTCCATGATCAGAAAGAGCAAGTCAAAAGAAAAAAGAAAAAGAAAACTGAAACCTCTCATAACATCACTGAAGGTCAAATATCTTCATAGACCCAAAAGTAAGCATATTATTTCCCTAGTCAAAAGTCAAACCGTTACTCACAGTAATTTTTAATCTCACAGCCTTTGTGTTTTGAAACTAAAAAGAGGAAGGAACAGCACCCAATTTAAACTGCGCATGTTGTCACTCAACAACACACACACAGAAAATGTAACTGTATATATTATCTCAAACTGAAACAAAACCCATCTAAAAATCCTAAAACATCTTACTTCGACACCCCAAAACACACATCGCTTACAGACATCTTTATTAATTAAATTATCTCAAATTCAATTTCAGTTCTCAGAACCCAGGTAACGGTCTTAAGTATCAACAGTTTATGTATCCTATCTCAAAACCCCTCAAAAAGTCATACAGTCATGGCAAGAAATAAAAATTTACTTACATATTGTAATAAACAAAACCAGCGTACATGCATCAGCAATGTCTAGCAGTCTCTATAAACTTCCTCATACTCTATTGACCTCTCAGCTGCCTTATTTGCATTCTCACACACACACACACAGTCTAAAAATAATACCAGCCTGACTCACAGACTCAGACAAGTCTCTTAATATATTTACACAGACGTCCTATGATTACAACTGCACAGATTTTAGGCTTCTCATTCCAAAACCTACACAATTTAGACAATTTTTAAATTAACCCTCCAAGGGACAAACTCCCTGAGTTTTTTGTGATCAATTTAACCAGTCTCGGCCCCGGACCGTGGTCAAATATCTAAGACCCTACACAATTTAAAAGCATCAATCAACTCAACCCCTGCCGAAAAGCTCTGTTTTGGGGACATTTCACATCCCAGGCTTCCCGAAGTTTTAAGTTAAAGTTAGACGCCATGAAACCCGGTTTCTACTGACCAAAAAGTGCAAACCACCGCCCGGACGGCAAACTGACCCAGTCAGTGGCCTATTTTGGAGTTTCCCAAGTTCTCCACGAAAGGCCAAGTCGGACTATCCCTATCCAAGGAAGATCCCCGGCGTCCTCAGGAAATTTGGGCGTCACCTCCGAGAAATGCACTTCTTAGAACTATCCACAGTTCCGTTCTATACTATTTAATTACTTTTGAAGACACCCCGAAAATCATAAACCCACCATATCGGTGTCCAAGCCCGGCTTTATATTCAATTGAGACTTTAATGTCACAAACTTCACCAATTACCTATTATTCTAAATGCTCTTTATCCTAAATCCTCTTTATTCTTATTCCTTTGGGACTTTAACCCGGTACCTTTAGTGAGACTCTAACTCACTTTTACTCTTTTTCTTATCATTACTTCAACTTCAACTTCTCATGAGATTTTCACCAAAACCAAAACAGACCTTTATCAGTAATTTTCAGTGAGTAGACTTTCAATTTTGTCAGAACCAATTCAGCACTGTTTGGAAATAATTCAACAGGTAGTGCCTTACCTTTGAATAAGCCGGCTTATGTCCACTCACTTCGACCACTGACTCGTGTCTGCCTGTTTGAGCACCTTGGACCCTCTCAGTCTCAACCTCCACCTTTTCTCCCTCAACCCTCGGCCAATGCACCAAATGTTACGGGTCCGAAATTGAGGATGAGAGTAAAACAATGATAGTCCAGAAAAGGCCGTTCAAACAATTGATTTTAATGAATGCACGCAGCGTGGAGAGGTGTAAACTGCAAAACAGTTGTACATCTCTACCCAAAATACACTCTAGATTGCTTTTATAACATCAGGGTATTGTAACGCCCCTTCTTGCGTTTACAAGCACATAATTTGCATGTACAGAACATTCATGTATTTTAAGAATTAACTGCAACATAGAGGTTCCTCCTTGTGGCATACTCTTAAGAATATGGTGATGATCTAAGGCCTTTGAGGTCACCATGGGCTGGACATCCTTCCGTCACCTGTAACTAAGCAAACTCAAATACCACAAGAAGCTGAATACATTCAGGCCTTTGCTCAGCTACTATTTTACTGTACCCATATACTCAGCCTATGAGTTATGATACATATATATTTAACTCAATCATTTTAAAGTAGTTATAACTGCACCTGTAATAAACATGTTAATATTTGATTAGGATAACCCCTATAATATAAATTATAACATAATGCCAGCAGCTTCAATAAACACTTTGATGAAATGATAATTAATGCAATGATAAGATGATGGTTATGTAAAATAATCCCTGTAATTCCACACTACCCTAGGCCGATATTTAAGCAGAAGAATTTTTTTTTTTTTGTGCCTCTACAGGTTAACGAAAAACATGTTTAATAATTCAACAATACAAGCGAAATATACAAGCAGTTATGTCCAAAAGAAGAGGAATCTAACAATGGTTGAATGGTTTTTCTACGTTGAACAGTGTTGAAGGAGATAGATGGCGAAAAACGTATGAAATAGATAGTAAAATATTATAATATTAAAGATTCAAAGAACAATACTGTGGATGCTTAATCAGCATCCACACTAATAATTCAACAAGACCCGCACCTTCATCACATGTACATTCAAATTTTGGAACAGGCTCAACATTGCTGTTGTTTAGTAGTTTTTAGCTGCTCTCAAAAGTCATTTTATGACTTGAATATTTCCAGCTGATAAGGAGACTTATGACATTTCAAAGGCTTTAAACATCCACTTTGTCTGTAACGACAGTATCAAACTACAGAGCATTGTTTTTACTAAAATTCAATATTTTCAGATTAAATTTTTTTATTTTAATGTAAAAACCCCCTGAATGCCATTTTTTTTTTATAGTTATGCTTTAGGAGTGAGGGTATTTAATACACAGGTTGTCACTGTGTTTTGTACTACCCACTGTGAGGGCTCTGCTTTTACTTTGAGCAATCTGTTTTTAATTTGTCTTGTGAATGTGTGTTTTCCAAAGGAGATCTTCATGAGTTTGAATTTGTTAGCACAAACTTTGTGTGAAGTTCACAACAGAGGTATAGAGATTTAACCCTCCAGTCGTGTTCACCTCCCGCCCCTTACTTTAGTGTTCCCAGTCAAAATTGACTGGTCAGTTTTAATAGCTCTTAAATTAACATAAGAAACATTTTTCACCACCAAATTCAGTTCAGTGCGTGGGTCAATGGGTCGTTCAGTGGGTCGTTCAGTCGTCATTCAGTGGGACATTCAGTGTGTTGTTCAGTAGGTCATAAAAGTGGGCCTTTCATTTTGTCATTCAGTAGTCCATTCAGGGAGTCAGAGGCCAAAGGGGGGGATGGATTCCAATTCATTTTCTATGGCGGTCACTTTTGACCGGGAACATCACAGATGTAACAAAGTTGATTAAAACACTCAAAATTCAACGAAAGAGGTGCTCATCACTTTTATATGTTCAAGTGCATAGTGTGGAGGATGTCATAAGGCCTCGAGGCAATCGGATGTAAAACACAATATTTATGAGTTTTTTAATTTGTAAGTCGGTCAGATTTGACCCGAACACGACAGGAGGGTTACAACACACCAGTTTAAGGAGGCAGGTGTTGGACCAGCTGCAAAGGAGAGGTGAAGAAGAGAGTGTCAGGGGAGATGTGAAGTAGGAGCAGAGGGAACATGGCCGGAGGTTGGAAGTGTCACTTTTTCAGATGAGTGAACGCGCGTGCATGTACGTGCATGTGCGCGTGCTCGTACACGCACAAGGTGTCACTGCTGGAGTTCGTATGGTGGCATAACCCCCACCCACCCACAAAGGTACCAGTCATATACTACTTAGGCTGACCAACCTGTGCACTGCCTGGATTGATTACAACAAGGCCTATGACTCAATGCCACACATGGATCCTAAACAAGATCCGGGCTAGCAACACCTACGCCCTGCCCATGGTCAGGTACCCTGCTGGGATAATAAGCTGGCCAAAGGAGGAGTTAGAAGTCACACACATCAAGGAAGCTCCTTACCATGCATGGAGGTTTCACCCCAAGTCCAGCACCCTGAGGCAGTATGCTAAGCGGAAGGAGGCCGGGGACTGGTGAGTGTCAGCACCACAGTCCAGGATGAGACAACGAACATCAGGAAGATGGACCCAACAAACCGTGTATTCACTGAATACCTCAGGCAACAGAAACTCAAGAAAGAGGAGGAACCATCATGGAAGGTCAGGCCCCTGCACGGTATGTACCACCGGCAGATAGAGGAGGTGGCTAATATTGATCTGATATCCAGAAATCCTACCAGTGGCTGGACAAAGCCGGACTGAAAGACAGCACAGAGGCACTAATCATGGCAGCACAGGAACAAGCTCTGAGCATAAGAGCCATAGAGGCTGGGGTCAATCACACCAGGCAAGACTTCAAGTGCAGGCTGTGTAAAGATGCCCCTGAGACAACGCAGCACATAACAGCAGGATGCAGCCTACTAGCAGGCAGGGCATACATGGAAGAAGTTACCAGCATAGTATACAGAAACATCTGTGAAGAATATGGCCTGGAAGTCCTGAGGTCAAAATGGGAGACGCCCCCCAAGGGTGGTGGAGAATAACCAAGCTAAGATCCTGTGGGACTTCCAGATATAGACGCACAAAATGGTGGTGGCTAACCAACCGGACACAGTGGTGGAAGAGAAAACAGAAGAAGATGGCTGTAGTGATAGATGTATAGATGTAGCAGTTCCGAATGACAGCAACATCAGGAACACGAGAAGAGCTCGAGAAGATGTGGAGGGTGAAGGTAACAGTGGTCCCAGTGGTAATCAAAACACTAGGTGCGTTGACTCCCAAGCTAGGCAAGTGGCTCCAGCAGATCCCAGGAACAACATCAGAGATCTTTGTCCAAAAGAACGCAGTCCTACCAACAGCTAAGATACTGCGCATGACCCTCAAGCTCCCAGACCTCTGGTAGAGGACCCAAGATAGATAGAGATTGGCCCGACATAAAGTATTTTGCACATTGTGCAAGAACGACTTTTCTTTTCGCCAAAGCACTTCCAGCTTAAAATATCACACTGACGTGAAGCATACGGTAGTCAGGGATGCTGCTAGGACTTTGGCCAACGCATCACCCAGCTTGCGACAAACCACTCACAGACCATCGGGGGCTCAGTCAGTCTACCTACTTGACTGACACAATTGCCAAGTGGATTGCAACAAACTGCAAACCTATTAATATCGTTGAGAACACACGCTTTACACAGCTTTGGATCCTCGTTTCAAGGACTTGAAGTGCCTCCCCAAGAGTGTCAGAGAGAGAGTGGATACATGTTTAATATAGATTTAAATGAATGATATTTAATCGTGATTAATCAAAATTAATCCACAGTAACCCTGTGATGAATCAAATTAAACATTTTAATTGTTTGACAGCACTAATACATATTATATATTAGTGTATACTTACCTATTAGTATATGGAGTTTTTAAAAAGTTGTATTTCACAAGAGAGAACCTGTGTTAAAAGACTGACAAAATCTATTCAAATTCCCTTTGAATTCAAGCATATATTCTTTGTGTTTGTTCTGCATTTACTTCATTATATTGCATAAATGTCAGTTACAAGCTTAAATATAAAGTTGAAAAAATTTAATTGCAACCAGGCTATGATCAAGTAATTGTGATTAATCGCGATTAATTACAGAAAATTGTTAGATTAATTCGTTAGTGCTGTCAATTTTTTATTGACAGCACTAAATATATATATATATAAAAAAAAAAAAACACCCAGCACGCCCCTGTGGGCGGTTTATCCTTCAAGCTCGGGTCCTCTACCAGAGGCCTGGGAGCTTGAGGGTCCTGCGCAGTATCTTAGCTGTTCCCAGGACTGCGCTCTTCTGGACAGAGATCTCCGATGTTGTTCCCGGGATCTGCTGGAGCCACTCGCCTAGCTTGGGAGTCACCGCACCTAGTGCTCCGATTACCACGGGGACCACCGTTACCTTCACCCTCCACATCCTCTCGAGCTCTTCTCTGAGCCCTTGGTATTTCTCCAGCTTCTCGTGTTCCTTCTTCCTGATATGCTGTCATTGAACCGCTACATCGATCACTACAGCCGTCTTCTTCTGTTTGTCTACCACCACTATGTCCGGTTGGTTAGCCACCACCATTTTGTCCGTCTGCATCTGGAAGTCCCACAGGATCTTAGCTCGGTCATTCTCCATCACCCTTGGGGGCATCTCCCATTTTGACCTCGGGACTTCCAGGTTATACTCGGCACAGATGTTCCTGTACACTATGCCGGCCGCTTGGTTATGGCGTTCCATGTATGCCTTGCCTGCTAGCATCTTGCACCCTGCTGTTATGTGCTGGATTGTCTCTGGGGCATCTTTACACAGCCTGCACCTGGGGTCTTGCCTGGTGTGATAGACCCCAGCCTCTATGGATCTTGTACTCAGAGCTTGTTCTTGTGCTGACTCCTCAGGACTTGCCTGACCCTCTGCAGGTACTTGGTGGTTGCAGCTTTCCTAGCGGCCTCTTCATGGTTCCCATTCGCCTGTGGGATCCCCAGGTACTTGTAACTGTCCTCTATGTCTGCAATGTTGCCTTCCCAAATGACAAGACAGTTGATTCATATAGGCTCTTTTCTACAGCTAAGGGTCTGGAGTGACTCACCCACTAAAATATACCTGATATATATATATATATATATATATATATATATATATATATATATATATATATATATATATATATATATATATATATATATATATATATATATATATATATATATATATATATAGCAGCACGGTGGCACGGTGGTTAGCACTGTTGCCGCACAGCAAGAAGGTCCTGAGTTCAATTCCACCATCAGGCTGGGGTCTTTCTGTGTGGAGTTTGCATGTTCTCCCGTGTTTGCGTGGGTTCTCTCCGGTACTCCGGCTTCCTCCCACCGTCCAAAGACATGCAGTTTGAGGATAGGTTAATTGGATAATCCAAATTGCCACTAGGTGTGAATGTGTGAGTGAATGTGGCGTGAATGGTTGTCTGTCCCTGTGTGTTGGCCCTGCGACAGACTGGCGACCTGTCCAGGGTGTACCCCGCCTCTCGCCCTATGACAGCTGGGATAGGCTCCAGCGCCCCCCGCGACCCTGGAAAGGATAAGCGGAAGCGAATGGATGGATGGATGGATATATATATATATATATATATACACGCATTATTTATATTTATACATTAAGAAGTGTTGTACTAGAAATGTCTAAGTTTAAGGATGACAAAAAATAATTTCATTTTTAAGTGCCACTAAATTTGTAAGAAGCAATATTAAAAATAGTAAGTTGCCACAAAATGTGTATTTTTATGTAGCTGAAATTAAAATGTTTATATCAGTGGAAGTGTATCATTTAGTTATTGCTCCGTCAGAAAAATCAAATTATTCTATGTACCATGTACTTATAATGAATAACTTGCCCTAACTTTGTGATCTTAAGTAAAGTTTTTCTTCTTTTTTTTTGCCTGTCCCGTTTGGTGTTTTAGCCATCAGAATTGATGTCTGAAAGCCAAACGAAGATACCCAATGGATTTACTTTGCGAAGTGGATCGTCACGGCCTTGCCGTTTTGGTCCATTTGATTGACCTTTGTTGTTATTATTTATTTTATTTTCAGTTGTTACAGCTGGGACAGACATGGCTGGGGGATAGGAAGGGGAGAAAGAAAGATGAAGGAACAGAAAAAGTGCCAAAGTGAACCAAGTTACAGGCCCAGAGGCCTGAGGGCCCCCACACTCCGGAAGAGGCCCGGCCGAGCCACGGGCGGCAGGCCTCGCCATGCAGCCGCCGGGAGTGAGCCGGAACATACCTGAGCGCCCAGCCCAACACCGAGAACCCCCAACGCACCGACGCCTGAGGGCATCAGCCACCGGCAGGAAGTGTGGTGAGGGGAGATAGGCATCCATAGGGCCTGAGATGTTCACAGTGAGGTGGAGTCCGAGATCCGACCTGACATATAGACACAGACAAACATGCACACACATACACAAACGTGCATTCCCACCCTCATGCACACACATACAAATACTCAGCAAATACTCAACAAACACTCATACACCAGCTCCCCCGCTGACCCCAGTAGGCACCCCCGCCCCCCAGAACCCACCAAGGCAAGGGGCCCAGGTCCGTCCAGACCGGGGACCCGGCAGCAGCACCGCCAAGCCCCACGGGACCCGGGGCAGCCCACCCAACCCCACCACAGAGGAAACTATACCCGCCCCATCTTTCAATCATCTCCCAGGCTACACATGACAATAGACACCCAGGTTGAGTCCATTCTCCACCTCTCCTATGTCTCTCCCCCACCTGCAGAGTGAACTCCTACAAGAATGGAACAGCCTCCCTGCCAGTTTAAGAGCCCCCAAGTTGGCCGATGAACTAGAGGCCCCCCGCGCCAAGGCTGAGCCCCCACGTACCCACCCACCCACAACCTCGGCGACACACCAACGAGGACCGAAGCCCCCAAGGCCCAGCCAGAGCCCCAGCATGGAGGCGGAGCACGTGAATTATCATACTGAATCAAACCCATACTGAACATCACTGGTGAAATTTTTGCATTTATTATCTCTGGTGAATAACTTTAGTTTCAAATTTTTGCATACTGCAGAAACAGTCATGAAGGTCTTTGTCTTTCTTAAAAACACTGGGTGCTTCATCTCATAAATTTAGACCAACTGTAGCTTTACCGTCAGTGAGGTTTTGGCACAACTCTTTGACAGTCAAAGTGACACAGAGGAGAATGTGTCAGAAACAGGATTGTGTTGAGGAGGACCCTGATTTTGATGAATTTTCATGTGATAAGAATGACAGTCCTGTTGTCTTATGATACAGCTGTATCATGACATGACTGTAGCCAAATCCAGGCAAATATCCCAGAATGCATTTTGTCTAAAACTCAGTTGCAGAGGAACACAGAGTGGTGGAGTGAAATATTAATCTTTCTGGATCACAAAATAAACTTTTAAGATATTTTCAGGTGAGAATGTTGCTGTGTAAACTTCAAATATTTGCAAAAGTGCCCTAATGTTTTCGGAGATGCCTGTTACTTACCAGCTGACCGCACATCTGGACTGGCCATCCGGTGGGCCGATGGTGATTTTTCGTTTTTATGTTTGTTTGTTTGTTTGTTTAATGTTATAAACAATGAAAGGTGGCGGATTCGCCAATTGGTCATGATCAACTCTGGACTGGACCAATTACAATACATCGTATTTAGGTGAAAAAGGAGCGCAATTTGTCTTTAAGTGGTAAAATAGAGTTTTGCTTTACAGAAATGTTAGCAGAAAATTGCTTTTTTTTGTGGACCCATTTGTTACGTAGGGCCCAAAATGGCCTCCGTACAAGGAAGTGGTAGCTCTAATACTGACCAGTAATGCACCACCACACGCACACTGCAATGGGTTACACAAGATTCATTTATTCTTTCTCCGGGTAAAACTACTGGCTGAAGACACAACTCTGGCCAGGAATCCAAGGCCCAAAGCCACCGCGGTCAGGATAATTAGCCTGGTTACAAACAGGGGAAAGGTGGTTACTTGGAAGAACAGGCAGCCAAAACGTAACAATCCTGCATCTTCCTCAAAAAGGCTTGCCACCCACCTTTTCAGGCCTGACTTCGTTCGAGGCTGGGTCTCCACATCGCTAGAACTTCCCCAAAACTGGTCCAGTTTCCTTATCAGGGGCACAGAGAGAGAATCTCCACTCCCACATGGGTGTGGCCCACACTTTACATCAAACACCAAAAAAAACACCAAAGCATGCAATTAAATACAAAACAAAATCTAACGTGATGTCAGTCCAAAAGCTTAGTGGGGGATTCTCTCCATCCTTTTCCACCATGCTATACTCTGTAACACATTAAAAATATTTTTTTTATAGTCAATAGTGAAAATTAGTGAGGATTTTTTTTCTGTTATTTAATTTTCTATATATTTCTTAATAATTCCTTCATAAGTTTCAAAGGGAAACTCTGTTTGTATTGTGGATGCTGTCTGGGGAGAGGAGGGTATTTTTTTTCTATTTTGTTATTGGTGATTTTCGCTGATTTCGGCTTTTTAACTTCGTGTTGTGACCAACCTCTTGGTTCTGTTATATTTCATTTGTTTTATTGGTGATAGCAGCTTTTTTTTTTCTTTTTAGTTCAATTATTAATAATAGTATTAATGATAAATCTTGTAATTTGACATTTTTGCCTTCATATCTCCTTTTTTCTTTCATCCCGGAATCTTTCAGATAGGTTCATGCAGGTTCACGTTGTCAAGTTGAGTTGGTTAAAGTCAGAAGTTGATTAGCTGACTAGGTCTTCAGCAACACTTAATTCAATAAACAATTAATCAGCAATTATGCTCTAATTTGTAACTGAGCTTTTTAGTGAAAAAATGAAGTGCACAATTAAAGTGTAGCAATTTCTAAGTTATTACTACTCATTTTCCAAAGTAATAAAAACTTAATATCCAAGTCATAGCAACAGTGGTTATAGCTGAGTAATATTACATTAAAATTTATGTGATTGGATAATAAGTGCCCCAAAACTGGGGGTAATAATGTGGAAATACAGCTCAGTAATAAAGTGGTAATAGTGGGTTAACAAGGCAGAAGCCAGAACATAATAATGTGATAATTTGTTAAATTATTACCACTTAATTACCCCTGGCACTTTCTTTGTAACAAGCAGGAAAGTGGGCATCTGGGCAACCTTTGTCAAAGTTAATTTATTGTTTGTTTGTTTTTTTCCTCTCTTTTATTATGTCACTACAAGCAACATGTGGAAAAGCTCCTCTTTTTAAATGTACATGCTATTACTTAGGAAAAATGCACCTCTGCAGTAATGGATTAAAACCGTTGACTGGTGATAATAAAACTAATGTAAAGTTCACATTGAGGTCATCATTTTGATGAGTTAACCAACCATTTTTCCTAAACTGGTGGAAGCGCTTTAAAAACAGGAAATTGCATGTTTAGGTTAAGTAATACATCAGGGGGTTATCAGAGGATGACTGGGTGTAGTATTACAAGCCATGCTGAAAAAAAAGTAATGCAAAGCTTTATCTTCCATTATCAATGCTTTTATCTTTCACTTTTATTAAGAAGAAAATGACATTGTGTTTCACAGCTGGGCAGTACAGTTGTGTGGTAGTTGGCACAGTTTCACACTAAGAAGAATGCAGCAGCCAGCTACGCCTTGTATGTTCTCCTTGTTCGTGTGCTCTTTTTGGGTACCTTGCCTTCTTTCCAGAATACAAAAAACATACATGTTAGGTTAATTCTAAATAAATCTCTGAAACATTAATTAAGTTGTATTAATGTCAGCCTGTTTATGCATTAATGCATTTTAGAAAGGACATGCAGGCATTCTGATATTTCCCTCTGCCTTATTACTCTAGATCAGCAGTCCCCAACCTTTTTTGCGCCATGTTTATGTCCAACAATATTTTCGCAGACCAGTCATTAAGGTGTTGCGGATAAATACAACAAAATAAAACCAGTACCGGTACCAAAACAAGAAGATTTATTCATAACACACGGGAAAAGACCCAGGGAAACCGAGTTAACAATAAAAACAATTTTTTTAAAAAATGATAAAAACCCTGAAAACCATAACTTTAACACCTGAGCCTCAACTCTCGCGGCCCGGTACCGAACGACTCACGGACCGGTACCAGTCCACGGCCCGGGGCTTGGGGACCCCTGCTGTAGATTTCATTGTCAAAGTTCAAGTAGAGAGTTTATTAAATACCAGCAACAGCAAAATCCATGAATTCGTCCAGAGAATGTTGTGAATATTTTTCACAACATTTTTGCACAAGAAGCAACACAAGTAGCTCCGTTAATCACTCTGAGAGAGAATCATCAGGACAGAATCTAAATCATATGAACTTTCTTTGTTGGCATCATAGACAGTTACATCTTAAATGAGGTAGGTACTGTATGATAACAATAATTCATACTGCATACAACTATAGAAGAGTGAACCAACTAAAAATTTACAGTGAATACTAGTTTTCTGAAGTACTTAATCTGTGCAGTGTCTTTATCTCTGCAGTGTTTCCATATGATGTTTTGAGCACAAGTTCTAGTTTGTGCAGTTCTCTGTGAGAACAATTAGGAATTTTAACTACCACACAGATAAACAGCAGTGAAACTGGGCTAACATGTAGAAAAATGTGTCTCTTTACATTTGCGTTAGCTGAGATCAGAAAGGTCATCATTTTGCTCAACACCTCTGCAAATACTTAATTAACTTTACCATCTTAGCCTATTTTGTCTTTGCCACTTTCCGGTGTGATAGCTTTTCATCATATACTTCCAACCATGTTAGTTGACAGTTCAACACGTTCTCACTCCCAACTCGTCAAATGTGTGACGCATGGTCAGGCTCCCTCTGCTTCACTTATCGACGCGCAGGGTACCCCCCTCGCGTCGAGAATTGACGTGCAGGGTCCTCCTATTGAATACTATAGCGCTCCCTAAACGTTGCTTATTGACGACAAGAGATTGCCGCGGAAGAGCCTGTTGTCCGTATATTTATACATTTCCGAAATCACATTGTAGTGACGTGTACTGAACACAATATATTATATAATGTAAACAACTACCTGAGAAACATCAGATACAGCAGATAAATTAATTATAGGCCATTACTTTTGTATCGTTTATTGCATTTATGGAGGGAGAGGTGTATGCTGGGTAATGGCACAGCTAGTGACCGGGTGAGACCCGCTTCGGATGTTCAGTCCATCAGGCGTTATTAGCACAAATCAGTCCCATAGATATGGGCCATCTCCACCTGCTAGATTGTTCAGAAGGTTGTTATCATCCATCCAGATGGAGGATCACTAACAGGAGCGTGGGAAGACTCCAGAATCCACTCTGGGTGGAATCCGGTGGATACAGCAGTGTTACAGGTAAGATCATTTAAACAGACAGCATTTATAGAATGACTATTAAAAGTCAGCGAGTGTCAATAATGTTAATGTGGTTATGTTAGTAATACACCGAGTGCTAATATAACAGCTTTAAGATGCATTTGTAGATATTATTACGTGTTTTACTGTCTTTATGGTGCTAGCTTAAAGTTACGGTGTAAACGTTAGCTTATATTGTAGTAAAGCTGTTACTGTTTAAACGATGTTAGCACAGAAATATTAGCTTCTGTCATGACTGATAAAGTTACTAGTTAATAAAGTTTCCAGTAAAGTGATTAATCGCAGCCACAGATTGACAGTAAATATCTCGATTAGCTTCAATGCATCTGTTATAAATATGTGCACGTTTCAGTGCTTCGTT
The DNA here is from genome assembly GCF_013358895.1 of Oreochromis aureus. Classification (NCBI taxonomy): domain Eukaryota; kingdom Metazoa; phylum Chordata; class Actinopteri; order Cichliformes; family Cichlidae; genus Oreochromis; species Oreochromis aureus. The sequence goes on along the minus strand of NC_052944.1, from coordinate 50,330,210 downwards.
TAAACTGTATGATACTTATACTGACCCAGGGTCAGTGTAAAATACAATCCTAGCTGTATGAACAAAGCCTGGCTCCTTTAATCCTGCATGACAAACCTCAGGATGCAGGTTATTATTACTCTTTCCTGCTGGCACACCTGTCACACCTGAGAGTCAGCTAGAAACTTACAGTGACGTGGACATCATGCAAAGACTGCCAGACTCTGTAATACTGTAAATGATCAGTGACTCAGGTTAACACTAAACTTTAAACAGTCCCTCTGTGTCTCTGTGTGTGCTGAACATCTGGAATCAGATTGAGTCAGGCTGCATCAGCTGAATCTGTTATTTGTAAATATCATCCATCCATCCATCCATCCTCATCCGCTTTATCCGAGATCGGGTCGCGGGGGCAGCAGCCTAAGCAGAGAAGCCCAGACCTCCCTCTCCCCAGCCACCTCCTCCAGCTCATCCGGGGAACACCAATGCGTTCCCAGGCCAGCCGAGATATAATCTCTCCAGCGCGTCCTGGGTCTGCCCTGGGCCTCCTCCGGTGGGACATGCCCGAACACCTCACCCAGGAGGCGCCGGGGGCATCCTTGTCAGATGCCCGAACCACCTCAACTGGCTCCTTTCGATGTGGAGGAGCAGCGGCTCTAAATGGTAAATGGTAAATGGCCTGTATTTATATAGCGCTTTCTAGTCCCTAAGGACCCCAAAGCGCTTTACATATCCAGACATCCACCCATTCACACACACATTCACACACTGGTGATGGCAAGCTACATAGTAGCCACAGCCACCCTGGGGCGCACTGACAGAGGCGAGGCTGCCGAACACTGGCGCCACCGGGCCCTCTGACCACCACCAGTAGGCAACGGGTGAAGTGTCTTGCCCAAGGACACAACGACCAAGACTGTCCAAGCTGGGTCTCGAACCGGCAACCTTCCGATTACAAGGCGAACGCCCAACTCTTGAGCCACAATCGCCCCTGCTGTAGATTTCATTGTCAAAGTTCAAGTAGAGCGGCTCTACTCTGAGCCCCTCCCGGATGGCCGAACTTCTCACCCTATCTCTAAGGGAGAGGCCAGCCACCCTTCGGAGGAAGCTCATTTCTGCCGCTTGTATCCGCGATCTCGTTCTTTCGGTCACTACCCACAGCTCGTGGCCATAGGTGAGGGTCGGGACGTAGATCGACCGGTAAACTGAGAGCTTCGCTTTTGCACTCAGCTCCCTCTTCACCACGACGGACCGGTGCAGCGTCCGCATCACTGCAGCCGCAGCACCAATCCGTCTGTCGATCTCCGGCTCCCTTCTCCCATCACTCGCGAACAAGACCCCGAGATACTTAAACTCCTCCACTTGGGGCAGGAACTCATCCCGACCGGAGTGGGCACTCCACCCTTTTCCGGCTGAGAACCATGGCCTCAGATTTGGAGGTGCTGATCCTCATTCCCGCTGCTTCACACTCGGCTGCGAACCGTTCCAGTGCGAGCTGGAGGCCCTCACCGATGAAGCCAACAGAACCACATCATCCATAAAAAGCAGAGATGAGATTCTGAGGCCACCGAAGTGAAAGCCCTCCGCCACTTGGCTGCGCCTAGAAATCCTGTCCATAAAATTATGAACAGAATCGGTGATAAAGGGCAGCCTGGCGGAGCCCATCACCCACCGAAACGAGTCCGACTTATTGCCGGCAATGCGAACCAAACTCTTACAACGGTTGTATAGGGATCGAATGGCCCGTAGCAATGGGCCAGACACCCCATACTCCCGCAACACCTCCCACAGGACACCCCGAGGGACACGGTCGAATGCCTTCTCCAAGTCCACAAAACACATGTAGACTGGTTGGGCAAACTCCCATGCACCCTCAAGTATCCTCGAGAGGATAAAGAGCTGGTCCAGTGTTCCGCGACCAGGACGAAAACCGCATTGTTCCTCCTGTATCCGAGGTTCGACTAACGGACGAACTCTCCTTTCCAGCACCCTGGCATAGACTTTCCCAGTACTTTTTAATTCAGGTGTGGGGATAATACGTAAGATTACAGTGAAGAGATGTACCAGATTAATCCCTGGCCAAAGGTATCGTACTTAAATCAGACTACTGATCCAGCCACATCAGCCTTTTGTGAGGTCTGTTTAAAGTAGACTTAAAATGAACTGCAGGTTCCTGAGAGGTGGACTGTGAGCACAGGATCACATGTTCATACATACAGCTGCAGCAAGCTTACATTAATTTTAAATGGATTTGTTACTCTGATGTCTGTCTCTCTGTTAGTCCTCTGACAGACTGGTGACCTGTCCAGGTTTGCTCTACCTATGACTACTGGGACAGGCTCTAATAGAAAGTTTCTATTATTCTCATTTAAAGTATTTAAGTGCTTATGCATATGCTTAGTTGTGACACTGTTATAGACTGTTCAGTGAAAGTTTCTAAAACTAGATGAACTTACTTCAGCATCAGCAGTTTGAGAAAACAACTCCCTTTACAGGTGCTGATAAGGCCAAGGGCACAAAACAGCGTAACCATTGATCCGTTAGGTTTCATAGCGAGGCGTGTGAAGTGTGGTATGATCAGTTTGTAACTTCCTCCCTCTTCCTTGGAATGCAAAGAGGAGTGTGAGCACCACTTCTGTGGCAGAGCTGGCATGACTGTGAACTTAGATGTTTGATGTGTGTTGGCTCTCCTGCGCGCAGTAATAAATAGCTTGATCACAGCAGATTTTATTTACAAAATTCCACGACACCCCCCCACCCCACCCTCCCACTGTGAACCTGAATTGAATATTCAGAAGAAAATGAATGGATAGACTGACATTTGTTTAAATACTTCTAGAAATCTGAGCTGTTGGTGTGGTAATAATATTAGAGCTAGCAATCTTTCTTACTGAATCTCTACTCTGAGTCATGTTACCTGAGATTAATTCTGTTTACCTGACAGCCTGGACACATGTGCTGTGTGAAGGATGTAAATCAAATCAGATCTTAACTGCTTACATTTAAGGAGCCTGGTCATATTTAATTGTAATATGAACCAATGATTTTCTGATTGCTGATTCCAAGAGAGTCTTTGTGGAAATCCTGTTTGGCTTTTTGTCATTTTAATTCTCTTTTCCGTTTGCCAGAACAGTTCTTCACAGTCGCTGTCCACATGGGTCAGTGGGACCAAGCAGCACTCTGCTAATGTGTGGACTCTGATCAGCAACATCCAGCAAGACCCAGGCAGTGTTTTCTATCTCCCTGCTGGAGTTTTTTGTTTGTGACGGGAGAGTCAGATTTTTGTTGAAGCTGGAGGAACAGCCTCACACTTGCAGAGGTAAGTCAGTTTGCAGAGATCCCTCCCACCCTGGATTTTATGTGGCAGATTTCATATCTGAAACAGTAATATTTCAGTGACTGCTGCTTATATCACAGGTTAATGCATGCTACTGATCCCTGATGGGAGAATCATCACCTCTGCCAACAAAAAAGCCTGGTGGATATTTGTTTGCAGTCTGATGATGGGACATCATGCTCTGCATCTTCAAAGTTTGTTTCTTGATTATTATTCATACACAGTAATGTGAAGCATGCTTATATCTAGTATAACTGGACCAACCTGGTGCTCTTCATTTATGGAGGCTGTTGAGTCTGAATGTTGGATGTTGTGTATCTCGTGTTCTCTGGGCTTTGTTGTCCTCAGTCTTTTTGCAGGATCAGAAAACAAAACCAGGAGATCTGTAAATGTTTCTTCTCCAATTGGATGATGATAAGACTGTGACACGGGATGCCACCTTTAGTCTTGTGATGAAGCAAAGCTCAGGAAGAAGTGTGATTAAATGGTACCCACATGTGTGCTGCTGAGAAGGATGTACAGGGGCACCTGCAGCCAAATAAAAGCTTCCTCAGGTTAGTTGTAGTTGCAGAATGCTTTAGGACTGAGACAGCTGAGGCATCAAATGTTTGATTAAAGCGATGAAAAAGAGAAGTTTCTTCCCTGTAATTATCACTTTTTAAAATCTTTAGCAACTTCAGGTCTGTCAGCGTGCTGAGGTCACAGAAACAAGAAAAGAAGCTTCAGACTTCAGAGTGTTGTTTACAGTTTTCTGTCATCATGATCTCCCCTGAAGTTTATCAAGCATTAAGTCCACAATACTGTAATGATGATTCTGACTTTGGTCACAGTTGCATAATATTTTAATAATATACAATTATTTTTTGTAATTCATATTTTTTATGTTAATCAAAAATTTACTTTGTGAAATTTGTATTTGAGAATGAAGAATGTGACAATATATTTTGGTTCAATATTTAATTCATTCAGATGCAATTGTTAAATGAAAGAAAAAGAAAAATATATTCTAATTTATCAAATATATATATATTACTTTTAATACATTAATTTCACTGTATTGACAATACCATATTGTATTCATACAGAATCAGTTTGGTATCATTGTTTGTCTGATTGCTGAAACTAAGAGCTAGTTTTATCAGTTTAGATCTAATGTATCCAAAGTTGAGCCCTAATGTTTCTTCACCCCCCTTGTGTGTGTGATGTCTGATTTCTTACATGCTCATGCTGGCAGAGCAGAGCGGCCGTTTGTGCTCACAGATGGTGACGGTGTGGAGAGACGGTGGTGTTTCCTCAGAAGAACTAGCAGAGTCACAAAGGGCACCAGTCCATCTCACCACCTTGACTTGCTGACTGTTGCTCGTCTGAACTGCACAGAGGAAATCAACTGACCGAGGTTTGTCCAGTGCAGTGTTATGAAATGTATATTTGTTATATGCTTACAGATATGTTTTTCTTGACAGAGGCTCTGCAGAGGTTAGACAAAGCAGAGAAAATATGTGCTTTACATTTTACTGTGATTTACTGGGATATTTGTTGCCTGATGTTTAGCAGGAATGGAGAAATGGAATCAAAGGGAGATGTTTTTGATGTTTTTGTAATGATGTAAGTAAATCTTCAATATTATTTATTTGCTTGGTTATATTAGGAGTGTTTCTGAGTGAGGGAGAGAGGAGTCATCATCCAGGTAAAGTGACGTGGATCAGTGGATACACTTGTCTCCCCTTTAAAGGAGATTCTCTTAGAGAGAGACGATCCGAGTCATCCTTAAATGTTAGTGCTTTCAAATACACAAACATTTTTAAAGGACAAAAACGAACATCCAACTTTGACTGTAACACAAAATAAATCTTTGCATGTGTGTTTTCAAACTCTCAGATGGGAAGGATATCAGTCTTGGACTGTCTAACCTGCTGGAGCAGCACTGAATAACCACCACACATGAGCATGTTCCTGCAACATTCAGCATCTGATCTGCCATCTGTGTGCTTCTGCTTTTGGTAAGTAAACACATGCCATCCATTTCTAACGGCCTGGTTACTTCCTGTCAGTTATTTTAGAAACCATGTGGTCACCTGACCTAACACTGTTTCTTCTTCTTCCCCTTAATGTTGAAGTGTCAAATGTTAAACAGCTGGAGAGGAAACTACACCAGTGTACTACTGGGATGTTTCAGCAACACGTGCCAGATGCATGGTGACATCACCAGAGACAGCCCTGCCCACCTCAGGACCTCGCCATTGATCATGATGATTATAATAATGACAGCGAGCGGAACTAAGACTGTAAAAATCCACGACCAGAATGTTTAGATGCTTTCTATTTATTAATGAATACTGAGAGCCTCTTTCTGTGTTTTGTCTGTTTTGTTTTTTTACCTCATTTGTTACTAACAAAGTTCACCAAACTCACACAGTTTACATTCTGTATGTTTCCATCTTTACCAGCCACACTCTGCCTGCATTTAAGAAAACAAACCTTAGAAATCGTCGTTTTTCTCTTTTGTAATTGATGATAATTCAGTGAATATACTGCGCTGCTTCCTTTTATTGCGTCACACATTGCTTTAAGTTTTTCAGTGTCCAGTTATTTTTTTACTGCTGTTTGAATTCTCTGTATGTTTGACCCTGTAGACTGTTTAATGGACTGCTTGTCTTCCTGTTTGTAACCGCTGCCTGTTTTTGACTAAAGATTTGGATTTCTGACTTTAACACAGCCTCTGTGTGTCCTCCCTTTGTGTCCTCGTCCTCTGTGAATGTGTTGCATGTGTCACAGATTCATTTATTAACAGCTTTCCCACAGTGAGTTGCATCAGCATTCATTCACAGCACATTTCAGAAGGATTCAGATTAATACAGTGATCTTTCCTGTAGAGGGCGTCTGAATTATGAGTCCAGTCCAGTTTGTTGTTCAGATGAACACCAAGGTACCTGTAGCTGTCCACAGCCTCAATGTCCATACCTTGGATGTTCAGTGGTTGCAGTGGAGGATGTTTGTGCCTGCGGAAGTCTACCACCAGCTCCTTGGTTTTACTGGCATTGATCTGGAGGTAGTTCAGCTGGCACCAGTCCACAAAGTCTTGAGTCAGTCCTCTGTACTCCTTGTCGTCCCCATCAGTGATGAGGCCGACTATTGCAGAGTCATCAGAGAACTTCTGCAGGAAGCACTGGGTGGTCTGCAGTGTAGATGGTGAAGAGGAACGGAGCCAGAACCGTTCCCTGTGGGGCCCCCGTACTGCAGACGACCCTGTCCGACACACAGCCTCATTAATTGAGACCTCATTAATTTGATAAATACATAGACAACACTTCCCTCTGAGCAACACTTTGTGACAGTGTGAGGAAAAAGCAGGTTGCTCAGGAAATACAACTGATTTACCTATATTACTAAAATAAAGAGTTACAGTTATTATATCATGCAGTGATACAAGTGAAGCATGTTACATCCTGGCCTGAGGAAAGATGAAAAATATTACGTTATTAAATATAATACAAATCCGACTTGACTCTTTCCAACTCCCTAAACAGATGAATGTTATAGCCAAATCTAGAGTCCAAAACAGAATCGTTAGTTAAAATCAGGGTCATGAGAAAAAAAAATAAAGAAACAAAGAAATAGGCCACTTAACTAGCTTGCTAAATTAAAAAGAAAAAGGCTTCCCACCCTTTAGATACCATAAAGCTATTTATGTTTTGTAAAAGTTGCTAATCTGCCTGTTCTAGGCACAAATACAATTGTTAGCACAGCACTACACTTTGCTTTAAAGTATAGTCTGTTTGATAGTCTCTAGAGCTGTGACCTAAAGTTTACATAATGTAACTCACAAAACAGGATGAACGGCTCCACTCTATACTACAGAGGAATGAAAATAATAATAATAATCATAATAATAATAATGATACTAATAACACCCCTCCAACAGCCCTCCCTTGCCTCTGGTCCTCTTGGACTCTCATCCTTTGGCCATGGCTGCCCCATCTGGCGTCTCCCTTGTCCTTTTCTGATTGAGATGGGCGCGCAGATGTCGAAGAGATGTGTGGTCTCAGGTTTTCTGTACTTTTAGGGGCTGGGGCCTAGTTTTTTTTTTTTTCTTTTCTTCCTGTCGTTGCTTAGACATTGTCATACTTTATACCCCATAAAATTTAATAACGGAAACAACAAATAGAAATGAATAAATAAACAGATAAAAGAAACAAAAGAGGAGCTTATAGGGATTCATAGAGCTGATCAGAATTCTGATTGCAAAAACTGCCAGACAGGACATGAATTTAAAAAAAGAAAAGAAAGATGGCATTAATTAAGCAGGGATTAGCATGCTGTAGAACAAACTGCATTCATTCCAAGAAGAACGGAAATTGTAATAACGACACAACAACAAACATGTTGCAACTCGTCTCAGTATAAAATGTTTCACTTGAAGCTGAATTGCTAATTGCACCACTAAGTAGCACAGCTGTAACATAGCTGGAGCTGCTCGAGTTACAAGATACATGCACAGTATATGAATAGGCTTATACTGAAGAAAAAATGACACAAACAATGTATTATGTACAAAGACTATATTAAAAAGTATTCTTTTTCAGTAGAAATACATTAATTTTATATTAAAGGAGAGAGACAGAGGTACATACAGTTAAACAAGGAAGACTATCACAACAATTAAAATTGATGTGTGTCTTTAACATAACGAGTACTTATAGCTATGACATACCAAGAGGAAATGATGATCACAGTCTTTATACATATAAATGACACTGTTACAATGTGCATAGGTCACCATAGGGCAGTGCAAAAAGAACCTTAATAAATAAAAATGTTAACTTATTATTAAACTACAGATTATATACTGCCATGCTTGACCATTTCTAGCATTTAAAGTCATTACAAAAACTCTTTCCAATAAAAGACCTCCTTTATGAATTGTGCCTCACAGAAATTTAGCATTGTAGCTATCACAGATTATTAGATTCAGTGCAAATTTAACAGCTGATGAATGTGACAGTCATCAACTCTAGGTTAGAAATAAGAAGCCATTCTTTGGTTGCCTAGAGGAAGTTAAAACAGTTTGGGTCTTTTGAGGTTTCTACAGGGATTTTGTTTACTTTCTGTATTATGGTTGAGGAAACAGTCCAATCCTGAGACTCACTGCTCACAATAAACCATTATAAACGAAAATAGACTAGTCTAGGATTGTCAGTCTCTGACTTCAGATAAGACCCAAAGTAGCGTCTTCCTGAAATGGTGCATCTACAACCAGAGAAGTACTACTCCTTTGTTTTCACAGTTACAATATTGCACTGAAATGAATCATATTCTGCTCATTTCCAATACAATATTTTTTATTCTTGGACTCCTAAGCAGCTCTGCATGGTTCACAGTTCAAAATAAATCTTTTTAATCCTGAGTTTGACACTTCAGTTTGTCTGACTTTTCTTAGCTCCTCTCCCTATAACCCAACTTTTGTCTGATCGGTTTCCCTCATAAACTTAAGATTTGAGTGGTGAGGGGATCTTTTGTGCTCACGGTCAGAACTGCATGGAAATATTGAGGATATCCACTCTCTATAACGGAATAAAAGTGAGTGTCTAGAGCAGGATGAAGCTTTCGGTTCACAGAGATTACATGACCTCGTTATGTGAAACTTTCCCATGTACAATAGTGAACATTCACAACTACAATTTATGCAGTTTAGGATGGGTAAAGATTTCTTTCATAGGTACTCCCTGGAGGTCAAAGAGCCTTTTTCATCATTGGTACATTTAAGGTTGTGAAACAGTCATGGACAACACTACAGATGATGGAGGTCCTCTAACACAGTAAGAAATGTAACAACCAATTTGTACAGATGAACTGAGGGCTCGTTTCAGTTATCGCCATTTAGAAATCCAGACTCCAGGTCCAGACTGAGAGACTAAAGCCACGCTGAAGACTGTTTAAGCACAGGTGATTTGCTCAGGAATATTGACAATAACAGTCACTGTATTCACATAAGCTCTTTCTCAAAGCTTGTCTTCCTGTCATTAAAATGTGTACGTTCTTCAGCTGCTCTCCTGCTTCCTCCAGACATGTCAGAAGCTCCACTTCCTGATCTTACATGATCTGAAGTTCTTGCCCCTTTGGAGTTGTGTGGTTTTCTATCAAAGCTGTTCCTTGTGGTAATTACACATCTGGATTCTTGATCATCGCCTCTTTTTCAGCATGTTCAGGAATCCTAGTGAAATAAAATGTTAACTTGTCATTTTGTCTTCTTTGTGATCACATAAAACAATGTATACAATTCACAGAGGACAGGATTCAGTGTTCTTGTGTTTCTTTAATGGTTAATTCATGTTAGAAAGCCCACTGTTTACACGTTATTTGCTTGGTTGAAGTGTTGTGGTTTGTTTATAGATGGTGTTTGCACTAACATGGACTCGAATCAACCGGTGCCACCTCTGGCCAAGTGCCACAGCCTACAGCCAGATCAACTTGTGACACACATCTGCACCACGTTTGAATTCGTTTCATGCACAATACATTTGTACCTTTCAATTGTGTCTGTTTGTGCGTCATGCAAATAAACCTTTGAAATGAATGAAATGACACTAATATTTCACTAGGGTTGTAACATCACATGTCGTTAGCGTAGTCTGCCTGTGTCTTTTCTCTGCGAACAAACATTTTAGAGTTGGTTGTTATATACAGTCTGTATAAGTGTGGTCAATCTAATAAACATTTGTAAGGAGATGGCAGTTACTGTGAATGTACAGCAGGTGATTAGTAATAAACAGTCAGACAATGACTCTGACAATCTCATTCAATCTTGCAGGTTGAATGCACCTTCTGCGGAAAGTGGTACCACACAGTGTGTGTGGACTTCCCCTGTGCAGAAGGCGACTACAAATGTTGTGGGTGCTAAATAAACAGAAAAAATTGATCCCTGTTGTCTTTGCTTACTGATTGTTTTTAGTGTTGACAATCCACATTGCTGGGATTGCATCTTTCAACATGTTTGTGGGTAGATTTGGATGTACCAGGGGTAAGTGCAGCCACTCAGCCTTTACTCAATGTGATCATAGCAGCAGGTGCAGATGTGTCACAAGTTAATCTAGTAGTAGGCTATGGTACTTGGCCACAGGTGGCAGCAGTGGACTGACCTCCATTTGAGACTGCTCCAGCTGCTATGTGATAGTGGATCTCCTACAAATTGAATATCATATGCACGTTTTGGAAATTAACCCTTGTATTATGTTGAAAAACAAAAAAATGACATTGATTTTGTTGCAGGTCATTTTGACCCGTACTGTGTAAATCCACTCAGAATTGTCAAGAAACTGCAATAAAACAATAGCAACTTTATTTTCCATTAGATAAGCATGTAGAACACAGACATACAACAGTTAGACTTTCCATAACTATTTTTAGGAACAATTATTAAAGGTTTTTCGTTCTTACAAACACATTTCTTTTGAACTTGCCCAACGTTCTCAGTTTTTCAATGTTCAACATTTTCAATTTTGTCCACATGATGGACATAATGTAACTGTGTGCTTTCTGCAGATGTACTTCTTGCATTTCTCACAAAAAGTGCTTGTTTTTAAACAGGAATATTCCTAACTTAGATTTGAAACAAAAGATTTCTACGTCTCCTCCAGTCTCAAAAACAGATGACAAACCAATCGACACACCTGAGTCACTGACTTTCTTAAATCCACTCACTCTCACTGGCTCTGTTTATTACTAATCACTGTGTAACTGCTGTACATTCACAGTAACTGCCATCTCCTTACAAATGTTCATTAGATTAACAACACTTATACAGACTGTATATAACTACCAACTCTCCAGCCATGTTGATGGATTGCCTATATTGGCTGGAAATATTCATTTCCAGAGAAAAGACACAGACAGAAGATGCTTACAGGATGTGATGTGACAACACTAATGAACTATTGATGTGTCATATTTGTCCAAGGCGTATTTCATTGTTATGGAAAAAGAGAATATTAAAATCATGATGACCAATTGGAGTGGTGATTTCTATGACTTTGTGTATATAATTTGGAATTTTGTACACATGTAGGCCACAATAAATATATGATATCATTTCATTCTTTTCAAAGGTTTATTTCCATGACGCACAAACAGACACAATTGAAAGGTACAAATGTGTTGTGCATGAAACGAATTCAAACGTGGTGCAGATGTGTGTCACAAGTTGATCTGGCTGTAGGCTGTGGCACTTGGCCAGAGGTGGCGCTGGTTGACTCGAGTCCATGTTGGTGCACACAAAGTAAACTGCACGCTTTAGTTGTGACGCAAAAAAGCTGAAACCGGAGAAATAAAACGTGCGAGGGGGACGATAACGACGACAAGAGTCTCCCGATCGTTTACTCTTGCTGTCCTGTGAACAACATCGGCGTGGTGTTAATTGTTTGCTGTTTTCGCGATCGCGTTGCGCATGAGGATATCACCAGGTAAACTAAATTTTGTTGTTCAACGGCATCAAGACTGACGGAGTGTGTTTGAGATAACCTCACAAGTGTCACAGATGACACATTTGGCGTTTTTTTTGCTGGTTTGTCGGTAGCAGCTCCTGAAACGCAAGACTGCCACACATCTGTTCGACCAACGCCAGTTGATCTAAACGCCAGTTGATCTGGAACACCGGTCTAAATCAGCTAAACTCCTGGAGACAACATTCTCTTCATTTTAATTCAGTTTACCCCCTTTTTTAAGTTTTTTTTCCCAAAGTTGGAATTGGTTTTATTTTGATTCTTCATAAGTGAAAAAAAGGTTTAGGGTCATGGCACATTGTTGACATGCTTGCCATGTTCTCAGTAGAGACAATTTCATGTTCTTGTAATGACAAAAACTCTATTTTAAAATGAAACTTAAAAAAAAGAGAGACATGTTTACCTCAGTCGCCATCTGTGAATGGTCAACAGAACAGACACCAACACAGCGAGTAAGCCCGGAACCAAGACCAATTTCAAATACCAGGACGGGACTGGAAGATATCATGTAACATTATTAACCACAGTAGTTTCACTTACAGCATATGAAGCATTTCATAATAAAATCTACCTGGAACATGTTTGTGCGTCTCTCTGCTCTGGTTGGTGTTCCTCTGTTGGACTCTGCAGGTGATGTTGTTGCTGTGTCTCTTCTCCACAGTCACTCTGCTGCTGACAGTATAGAGGTCATCAGGACCTCTGAGGGTCTCTGTAGGTCCAGCAGAGAGGAGCTTTCCCTCACCGTCCAACCACAGCAGCTCAGGCTCTGGATACCAGCCTGCAGACTCACACTGTAACACCAGGGGCAGGGATAGCTCAGTAGGTAGAGTGTCTGCCCCATGATCGGAAGGTCGGGGGTTCGACTCCACTGAACGGCTACCCTGAGGTACCCCTGAGCAAGGTACCGTCCCTACACACTGCTCCCCGGGCGCTGCATTGGTGGCTGCCCACTGCTTCACTGGGTGAATGGGTTAAATGCAGAGGAGTAATTTCCCTTCGGGGACTAACACAACACACACACACTTTACACCCTGCTGCTGGTTTTGCTTATTACAGTAACTGTAGGAAAGGACACAGCACCTAAAAAAAGAAAAGAAAACCAAAACCAGGAGAAATACTTTAAATTCACAGTGCCAACGTTGTGGTTATTAGTTGATTATTTTTGTAAAAGGTATCAGTGTGACCTGGAGCTTAGTATAGACTAGAAATTTAGAAAAGTGAACTGGATAAGCAGAAGAAAATGAATGGAAAATAACCAAAGAGACATATATACACTTAATTTAATTATAGAAGTTAGTTATTATGAAAGCAAATTACTATCATAGTGTTGCATTTTGAAGCAAATATTATTGCATTTTGACATGGTACACCCTGGATAGTTTGCCAATCTGCTGAAAGGTTAACACATAAAGTCAAAAAGCATTCACGCCTACAGACAATTTTGAATTGCCAGTTAACCTGACCCCACTAACTGCATGTCTTTGGACTGTGGGAGGAGGTGGGAGTACTGGGAGAGAACCCACACAGTTGTGGGAAAAATATGTAAACACCACACTGAAAACACCAGTCAAACCCATCAGAGCTAATACCCAAAACACTACTGTGAGGTATCACTGCAACAGCATGCTGACCATAAATGTATTCATTCATTGACTTATTAAGGGGCAATAAATAAATTAACCTCTTAAGCAACACAGAAAGCACAGAAAAAAAAGACTTATTTTAATTTTTGCTTTTTTGACAAAACTTATGGTTTGGGTTTGAGATATGGTTGAGGTCATCACTGCTGGAGAATTAGACCTCTCGAAGTTAATGACATATCCTGAGTCATATCATACTTATTAACAAGAGGATCCCAAGTTTTATTCCCTCAAGGCTGAAAAATCCTTCTACTCCATGCAGGGATCCAGTCCCATGACACTAAAGGATAACTTGATCTGAAGTAGTTTGTAATGTTTCCATGAGAACAAAAAGCCAGTGTCGCCATTCTTTTCTTTCAGTTACATAAGATTTTTCGACTCAAATTGAGCACTCAAAGTACTTTAAAAACACATTAATACATAAAGAAAGGACATAAAAAAATAATATAATGTGTATTTACTTACCAACAATGAGCTTAATGAAGGCCTCTTGACCCACTTGTGGAACAAGGCATCTGTATATTCCCTCATCAGAGATGGTCACATTTGAGATTTTCAGTGAAATGTCTCCATGTTCCAGTTTTTCCTTAACCACTGATGTCCTTCCTCTGTATGACGGCTGTTTGTTCACTACATGTTCTTTTTGGTCTGCCCACTCGTAAACAAACCCGGGCGTCAGGTCAGGTCTCGCCCACTCCAGCCTCATCCCATTAGCATCCATTTCTGGTTTAATGTGGCACGGCAAAACAACCTCTTCCCCAACTGTGGCCATGACTGCCCGCAATGGAACGACAATGAGAGGCTGCCCTGAGGAGGAAACGGAAACAACGGAGTAAAGCGAGCATTCCTGACAGTGTAAGTCACAGTTACTGTCAAACCTCTTACAGTTTACAAACAAGTTGAAGTTTATATAAAATTAGACCAAACTGGAAATAATACTACTACTACTAATAATAATAATAATCTAACCTATTGTGTGTTTTTTTTTACTTTTACTGCTGTTAAACTTGTACTTTCTTACATGACCCAAATATTTCCCACGTGTGGGACTAATAAAGGTTTATCTTATCTTAACTTACCAAGATGTTGAGCTCAGAGAAGAAAATGAAACAATGTACAAACTGTACTGTAAACTGAAGTCAAACCACATGACAGTTGTTTACATCCATACCACTTAAGGCATCTGACCCCAGGATCCTGGTATTAGGTTATATAGAGAAGCTGCCAAGGGACTGAAACTTATATTCCATTTATAATAAAAAAAAACTACAATATAATATAATATAACATAACATATGACAACAATCATGACCTGTTCAGGCAACCAAAACCAAAAATGTGACCTTTACTTCTGTTTTTTGGTTTAAGGAGGAGAAACACAAAAGGTTGCATAACAAAACATATAGTGCAATTATGCAGTAATAATGTCTAATAATCCAATGGCGACATCAAATGAGCGTTCAGTAGAAAAGATTATTCAAAACACACAAGACTACACAAAGAAATGCTTGATAGGGGTTGTATTGTGAAATGCTTTGTGGGTTGGTTCTTTGATTCTGGAGGAGGAAGTTACTGATCTCATAAAACCACAAATGTTTTGCACGTAGTTAAGAGGCAGCGTGTGCAAGTGCAAAGACACCATGTTGATAAAACTATGAACTCACCTCTGTGTATCAGGAGAAGGCAGAAAATCATGTGCTGTAAAATCATGGCTCTGTAGCCTCTCAAGGATAACTTGTATCTCCACAGATGCATCTTGGAAATCTTAAAGAAAAAGAAAAGTTGTAAAAGGAACGAGATTAAAGACAATCAAAATAAATCATGCTAATTATGCGATTTCGCTCCAAGAGAAAAAGCATTTTCTGTTTGTTTTGTCCTCTTTTCTTCATCCTTGTCTGTTTTTTTCTCCTTGTTCTTGTCGTGTTTAATTCATTTTTTATATTTGCTTTTAAAACAGTGAACTCCCCCTTACAGATCTTCTCATATAAACCGATTGTTAAAGTTTCTGCATTGGCTTCCAGCTTAGTTTTGTCGCTGTATGAGCTTCTTTGTTTTGCTTTTGTGTTAAAATTAAATGCCATTAAGTATCAAAGTTAAATCAAAATTTAGAATCACAAGAGAGACGCAACTGTGATTTTATTATGTCATATAATGCGAAAAAAAGCTATTCTATTCCATACTATTGTTTTAATCTCAAAGCCAGAAAACGACAAAAACATAGAAACGACGCTGGACGGTTTTAAAATCCCCTGAAGTGCTGCGGTTTTGACGCTTCCCTTCCGTCAGCTGAGAAAAGTCTTTAACATTTAAATCGACTGTCACTTGGATGAGTAACGAAATGTTTCTCCCACTGAAAACGCTAAGTCAGGATGAACAGAATCAACCTTTTGGGATTTGCGACTACGTTACTGCTACTGTGTCCTTGTTTACTTACATTCATCTTTTATAAGGCATTGATGCCCCTTTTGTTGTTGGACCCTGTCTGAAAGTTACGAATGCCTCCACCGCTTTCACTTTCACTGTATTGTTGTTTGTTTTGTCTTTGTATTATTTGTTATTTATATCATTGCACATAAACGTGAAAACCTTTACACCGACACTGTAAGCTGTTTTACTTCTATAACAGTTCTGATGAGAATAATCAAAAGTATTTAGGAGGAAGACTTACCTCAAAGACGAACAGAAGTCTACGACTTGCTGCGCAAGAGCTCTGTTGTTTGTTTACACTGTCACGTGCGATCAACCGCGTGAGCTTAAACGAGGAAATCGTGACGACGATAATATAGCTCAGTGTTTTTAAGCTAAACGTTGTTTTTTTGTTATTATAAAAATTGAATCATTGCAGATGCCATGTATATGTAAATATATAGCAACAGATATATAAAACCTCGTGTCTCAGCGTTACCGTGCACTTTCACTGACGTCACTTAATTTGATATGGCATTTCTGGTGTCATTTTTCTCTATAACGCGCTCTCTCTCTCTCTCTCTCTCACACACACACACACACACACACACACTGTGGTCTTTGATTTTATCATTTTCATATTTTGACATATTTGTTTGAAGGCTGTAAAAGAAATCGATTTAATAACGTTCTTTTTAAATATATTTTATTTGGGGTAAATAAACACGTTTTTGTACATAAACGTGAAAGTGGACTCCTACAGTCTCTCTCTATAAGAACAGAACCACCCTACAAAAGCTCGTTATCTGTGCAAAATTGCATTGAAGTTTTGTAAATACGACGTGCTTTACTTGCTCTGTATTTCAGTCTGAAACTACCTCAGACCTAATAATAACTAAAGTAATACACAGGGCTTCGACAAAGATAAGTAAACTATATACTCTGGCAGACTCCACGAATCAAACTATGGAGCTGGAAAGTTGACACGTGTCGATGAAGCACCATCAGCCCGCTTAATGTCTGTGTAAATCGAGTGTAATGTTTTATTTTTAACACCAGGTGGCGACTCATGGCAAGGTCAGGAGCACCACCTTTTTTTCCCCCCTTCTTCTTCTTCTTTTTTTTATTAGTGTTGAAGCGTCAGCAGGTGAGAAACAGCATAGGTGCAGCACCGCCCACAGCCAAACCAAGATCAAAAGTCTGAGGTTGTGAATGTCAGTCAGTGTGTCTGATCACACTGATCTGAAAGGCTTCTGGTGTCTGCAGAGAGAATGATAACTTCCGAAACATTTAATTTGGTTCTTCAGTAATAGAGGGGGAAAGTCTGTTGTCCTTTAAGGATGTATCGTCGTCTTTTCGTGGTTGCCAGTCTGCTGTCATCCTATATGGGTAAGAAAGAGAGCTGGGTTATGCTGATTTTGTTTAGAACAACGATTTAATTCACATTCAGTCATTCAAAGAGAAAAGTAAAGGAGAGGTGCCAAAGAACGTTAGCGATTTTACTGAAAGGCAACATAAAAAAGGTCATTTAATAACGTTCTTTTGAAAATGACAAAGTATACTTTATTCTGATAACAGCGATGCATGACATTTTCATGACAAAGATCACAGTAGCCAACAGGATTTCTTTAAATTAACTTTTTTCAAGTGGTGAACCGTGATTCCTGGCCGTCAACATGATACTTAACAGCGCAAGCTTTTCTCTCAGCAGGACCTTTCATTGCACGTACCGCGGAAATTCAAGCAACGTAATGCTGCTATTGTTTGTCTTCGACTAGTGCGAGAAAGTGTTTGTTTAAACTTCACGTGCTGCCGTTATCTGTGTAAATCATGACAAACCAGTTAGCTGAAAAAATAAAATCTCGGCGTTCTTATGTCAAGCCTCAAATCTGCAGTGATCTCAGGACGTTGTTAAGAAGATTTTCGGAATAAAAGAACAAAAGGTAGTTTTCAAAATTATAGACAGGATTTCATATTATATATTCTGTAGTGGCGCTGTATAATTACTACAAACATTGCAGTCATAGTATGTTTAACCAGTGCTGAAATTATGATTATTTAATGTAATTACTCACAAAGTTTGAAAAAAACCCCCCAAAACATAATGCATTTAACAGTAACCCCAAATCAATACTAATATAATACATCTATAAATGGATAAGAGAGGAAGACAAAATAACAGATATGTCAATTAAATATGCCACAGTCTAGTGCAGAGTGAATTTGGGGGACTTGAAAGAGAAAAACACAAATATAATTGTGAACAGCAATGAGGTGCAATCATTTAATCATAACTGTTCTTTAATTGTTAAAGATGCACACACTGCATGCCTAAATCAAATGAAATGTACGGTTTGTTAACTGGTGCAGAAAAGTGCACCATGTTCAAAGTTTCTGATGCACAGTTTGAACATCACCAGGTTTTCTTAACCATGTCTGCATGTCTTAATGAGTTGCTGCCATGTGATTTGTGTGAATAGATATTTGCACTGACATGCAGTTGAACTGGTGTACCTAACAAAGTGTATTTCTATGTATCTTGCTTATGTAAATGTCACAATTATCTGTGTCCTAACAAAGTGTGGGACATAGAGTATATGTGGGACATTTTCATGTATGTACAAACTATACATCTTACAGGTTTGGGGTCTTCCCCAGCTTACCTCATGAACTATTCCTTTCCTCTTCTGTCAAGCAGTGGAAAAGTGTTGTTCACTGACGTGCACCTCTAATTCAACCTGTGTTTTCATCACTGGCCAATAACTTAATCACCCTGAACCAACCAGGAAAACTGTGCAAATGTCAACAGATGGACTCGTGCCAATAGTTTTATCATTAACCAAATACTATGCATTTCAAAAAAATGCCATCCGAAATGCAGTGCATTCAAAAGTTCATGATTAATTGGATGAAAGAAAATATTTGAGTGACTAAGCCATCATTGTTGCGTCACAGGAAAGTACTGCTGCAATGTTATGCAGGTGAAAAAGATAAGTGCAGGCAGCTGATTGTGGCGCTTAAAGTCCTCAGAAACAAAACATCCTTGTCAGTCTTGCAGCTTTGTTTTCTTTTGGGCTCTTTGGGTGGTAATTTGCTTTCATTTCAATTAAGATAAGATGACCAAACCTGGATGAGAGAAAAAATAAATCAACAATGCCACCAAAACAAACAAAGAAACAAAGACAAAAAAACCAAACAGTTTAATGTGTCAGAATATTATTTTTCTTTCAAAAAGGCCTTTCTCTTTTGGATGTCATACTTTTGCTGTTACATATTTATGCCCTTACAGCTTTAATGTGGCATTAAAATATATGGGATAGATTTGATTGTCTCTGTAATGTAACTGTAATCCTGCTGGTCAATACTCAGAGTATTGATCAGTATTTGAAAAAGACTGGTAAATGGTAAAGTGTTTGCCTTGGAGCTCCGCGCTCTCTTCACCTATAACACATAAAATAATGTACAGGAATCAATCCACCTGGAGGCATTGAATAGCTTCTAGTAAAGTTTTACTCACATTGTTTAATGTCTACTTCAGTAACTTTGTTTTTTTATCATTTTGTTTATCCTTGGTTGTTTATCCTTTTTGTGTTTCCTTTTTTTGTTTTTTGTTTTTGGGTTTGTTTTTTTTCTAGGTGGATCCCGTGCTCAGGATCAGCCACTGCAGGTTCTCGCCTTTGCGGGTGGAGATGTTATTCTACCGTGCAGATTCAATATCTCTGACAAGGAAGACTTTCCGACTGTTGAGTGGTCCAAGGAAGGCTTGAAGCCAGATGTTGTCTTCTTGTACCGGGATGGTTGTGAGGCCTACGAGATGAAGAATCCAGCCTTCGAGTACAGGACGAGCCTCATCATGAAAGCGCTCAAAGATGGAAACATCTCATTACGGATCTCCAATGTGCAGGTTTCTGATACTGGAAAGTACAAATGCCTCACATTCCAGAAAAATGTTGCCAGGAAGGTTACAACAGTGGCGCTGGATGTGGGTATGTCCACTCATGTTCAATTCCACACAAAGAGTTCACCATTGAATTGCCTAAGTGTGCTCCACCCACTTAAATTTAGCTGTCCAATTCAGCTAAATTCATTTAATATGCGATCAGGATCTGGGTTTTACTTTAGAGTCAGACCTCGAAGGGGCACAATTTTGAACTGCAGGAGGAAAAACCATGCTCCACAAAGTTTATGCTAGGCTAGATGGTGGTCCTTGACGTAAGATGTCTCTTAAATACAAACAAACACGCACCAAATTATTCCAGCAAGGTCTCATAGAGACACATGAATTGAACAAATTGCTATCATCTACCCTGTTGTTGGTGACCTTTTTTCAGGTGAGGGATACATTTACTCATTTGGTTTATTCAAAATATTTGTAATTTGTCATACCTAATGTGAAATCTCACAACAGAAGAACTGAAATATAGCCTGACCCTACCCCTAACAGCACAGAGCTCTTGGCTTTAAACATAGACAGTATCTGTGTGCTGCTTCTTTTCTTCATCTGTATCTCATTTGAGTTTCTATCTATTTGATTTTACTTTTGAATAAACACTTGAGCTATTAATTATACCTAAAAATCTGAAGCCGATCTTCGGGTCGTATACCAACTGAATAAAAATCAGTGATACGTCCATAAATCCACACACCTTTAGTTTTCAGCTTAGTCTACAACTACTTCAAAATGAGTCTTGATGAGTATCAAGCTTTATTGGTTGATAAAGTTAGCCACTATCTTGCTAGAGCAAACTTTCCTTCTGTTCAAATGTTCTGTTTATGGAGGCCAAACAGAAGAAAGCATAGAAAACAGGGGAAACTGGCTTCTTTTAGACAGTGGAGCTAAACAGAAGAGTCGCACCAATGACCAATAAAAGACGAGTAGGGCATATTTTGACTGTGACATATACAAAGCTGCTCTAGTTGAGTTCAAAGATAAAAACATAGCATAATAGGTCCAAAAAAAGGAAACTTTAAACAGATTTCCAAATGGAAAGAACAGAACAGAGATTAACAAGCCACTACTTTCAGCTATATATCACACTTTAGTGGCAAGTATCCTGAGTATGGGCTGTAAATATAGTAACAGTTATGAAAAACACTGAGAATCAATTCCACTTTGCTCTTTAAGTAATACATTGTGTACATAACATTTAACCCTAATGGCTGTTTTCTGAGTCATTTCTGAAGCTTAAAGTACAAACCACAGCTTCATCCACAGGAATGTCCTTTGAGTTCAGTGTGTGTACACATTTGACTCTTTTTTTTCTTTTATTTTTAATAGTTGGGTGTTTCATAACAGGTTGAACTGGCTGATCATTAGCCTCATTGCTCATGTAGCACTCGCCTACCTGTGGGCTGGACCGGAAGAACATATCCGGTGTGTCCTCATTTGGTTTCATGTCTCTCTGTTTAAATGTGATTTAGACCAAATGTGGACATTAAATCAAGCTATCACTTCCAATAATGAAAAACAGGAAATGAGACTATTGCATTTCTTGAAATTCTTGTTTCATTCGTGTCTGCATTAAATCCCTGAAGTTGAGTCACAGTCATTAGACCTTAAACAAGCAACCATTGCATCACCAAACCTCTGCCAAGGGTAGTAGATACAATTCTGTTATTGTTACACATTTGGATATGTTTTTGTCCTTCATGAATGAAAAATATTAACACAACCAGAAACCATGGTGATACCTCCATCTTTTTTTTGGGGGGGGGGGGTCTATAAAGTAAATTGTGTGTGCTAAACCTTCAAATGACACCAGCTTTATTTCATTATTTTTTTTTTACTGGGAATATGGCCAGTTGGCTTTCCTCAGAAGTGCATATTATACTATTAATAATATTTGACCAATGTAAGATTTAAAGTCCTGTAAAAGTTGCCATGATTAAGGACTGGCTCACACGAGATAATCTTTCTTTCATCAGAGGAACAGACTTTCAGGAACCAAAGTCTTTTTAGAGGAGGAGACACTACTCATCTACGTAAACACTCAATTTCAAGGAGCTTTAGAAAAGTTGTTTACTTTATAAAAAGCACAGCTCCTTATAATTATCATAGGGTCCTGACCTTACAATTTAAATCGCTCTGAGGCAACTGCTGTTGTGATTTGACACTGTCTATAAATAGTTTAATTTAATTGTGAAAGAGCAGTTTGCATTGTCTGTGTGTATCACTTAGTGTCTTTCATTCTTCTTCAGAAGCCAAGAGTGTTATAATGAGTGGCTTAGACGTCATGGATGTCATTTTAACATAAAAACAATGATAGGTTTATCAGAAATAAGGACAGGTGCGTAGGATGGCAGATATAATGGTCACACCTTCTGGTTTTGTTGTTTTTACAGTGGCTGTTTCTGAGCCAAAGCTTTCAGTGATTTCAGCGGAGGGCGGTGACATAGCACTGCATTGTGAAGCAAACTGCTGGCTGCCAGAGCCTCAGGTAACATTTCTGGATGACAATGGAAACAACATCTATGGGGAAAACCCCAAAGGAGAACAAGATGCCCGTGGATGTTTCACTGTGACACGAAGAGCCACTCTGCAAAGAGCCACCAGCAGGTTATAAATATTTTTTTTAGACATTAATAATTGGATAAGGATTTTTTAATTTTTTTACAGTACTGTGCAAATGTCTTGAATCTCTCTCTTTATATTCTGATAGGACAACAAGAAAACACAGCGTCAGAACTCATTGTTTCTCTCTCTAATCTCATTAAGTAATTGTCAAGAATAGTTTTCATGCAGTGTAACCCTATCAGCCATGGACTGGCCTCCTGAGAGCCAGGTCCTCTATATTCACACTGTGAGATCATCATGACAGAAAACAAAATAAACATCCAAAGAAGAACTTTCAATGACCTTCAGGAACCCCGATGAGTATTCTTGAAGACTACCTAAAGAAATTACAAGAAATATTGCCTAAGAGAGTTCAGACTGTGTGCCCATTTGTGCTTGTACTTTTCAATAAATCATTGCACTTTTCCCACATATAATTCTTTAGAGGGGAAAAAGTGCAGTGATTTATTGCACGTAGACTGGCTCAAGACTTTTGCACAATACTGCAGATTATGTTTAACCAACTAACTGTAAAATTTGATTTTCACTTATATAACACTAATGATGTGAGTTATAAACTGTGTATTTGTCAAACAGTGTCACCTGCAGAGTTCATCAACCAGAGTTTAACCAGACCAGGGAAACAAAGATCCTCATACCAGGTATGCCAGAGCTTCACGTGTGCATTCAAACACCCATATTCACATTTTTTTTAATGCATTTGCTATCTATTTGGGGTTTATGTGTAGGTTTTATTGGGATTTCTATAAATTACCGTGTGTGGAGTTTTATCAGATGACCACTATGTTAACCATTTGCTCTCATGTTTGCGTTCCACATGTCACTTCACACCAGGATTGACACCATAATCTGCTGGTGTCTTTATTTTAGCTGTAAGAAATCCACACCAGACCCGGATGTACCCTCATAATTTGCAGCATCTTTTATTATCTCTGTCACGGTTGCTTTACACGGTTGGCTGTGCTGCTGCCAGCCACACACATCAACAAAGAACCCCAAACATAGGACCCTACACAGATTCTAAGCTGGCAAGATGTGATTGCGATGCATAGGTGTGTCTGCCTTCCCTGCAGCGGCACCGCAGAACACACCTATGGTTGATAATGTAGTTCTAGCCAAAATATCTATACTTAGAGACCGCTTATCCTTTTCAGGGTCCTGGGGGGGGGTCTGGACCCTATCCCAGCTGTCTTAGGGTGAGAGGCAGGGTACAGTCACAGGGCTAACACATAGACAAAGACAACCTTTCGCACTCACATTTACTCCTGCATTCGCACCTATGGGCAATTTAGTGTTTTCAATTAACCTGTCCCCACTAAATGCATGTCTTTGGACGGTGGGAGAAAGTCGGATTACCTGGGGAGAACCCACACAAACACAGGGAGTACATGCAAACTCCACACGGAAAGACCCCGGCCTGATGATGGAACTGAATTCTTGCTGTGAGGCAATAGTGCTAACCACCGTGCCAACGTGCTGCTTAGAGATCATGATAACAAATTATATCTTTACTCCAACGCAGCCTATGTACGCCCTCTGCACCACATGCTTGCCAGTTTACATAGCGCCTCTATTCTTGACATTGTCTGGAGTCCTGTTGAGTTTGTTGGCAGTACAGTTTAGCACGTGTCACTGTCCCAATCTAGTAGCCTGATAAAGAAACCTGCCAGGGCACTGGGTGTGTATTTCCTACCAATAAGGACTCATTAGACTTGAAGAAAAACTTGTAGATATGTGGTATTTTATATTAAGTATAATATGAGTTATCTGTTCATATGTCAACACAATGTTATGTCATTTCAGGTGTCTGCATGAAGTCTGATCCTCACACTATTGCCATCGCCATTGGAGGAACAGCACTGTTTTTCTTAGTTGCAGCTGGGGTCATTGCCCTTTCATGCAAAAAATGCTTCAGATGTGGTAAGTCACAGTTCTGAATTATACAAAAAATGCAAAGCAAGGGCCATTGATATAGACTGCCAGTGAGCAGTTGAGAAACATTTTGAAATGACAGCAAACTGGTTTTAG
This sequence comes from Oreochromis aureus, assembly GCF_013358895.1. Classification (NCBI taxonomy): domain Eukaryota; kingdom Metazoa; phylum Chordata; class Actinopteri; order Cichliformes; family Cichlidae; genus Oreochromis; species Oreochromis aureus. The sequence continues at coordinate 50,305,751 of NC_052944.1, read as the reverse complement.
TGTTTTGTTTTGTTTTTTATTGTTGTTGTTGTTTTAAGGATAAAGAAAAATGTAGTTGCTGTTTACATAGAGAACACAAAGACAAAATTGCATGTGTGTAAGGTGGAATCTCAGGAGTTTTGTGACTTACTCAATAGTATACACTGATCAGGCATGACATTAATGATCACTGACATGGCACCAGTAAGTGGGTGGGATATATTAGGGAGCCAAGTGAACATTTTGTCCTCAAACTTAATGTTAGAAACAGGAACAACTGGTAAGCATAAGGATTTGAGCAAGTTAATTTGGGCCTAAATTGTGATGGCTAGATGACTAAGTCAGAGCATCGACGGGTTCATGGTGAGCCAAGGCTCACTGGTGGATGTGTGGTCCAATCCAAGAGACGAGCTACTGGAGTTCAAATTAAAGAATAAGTTAATGTTGTTTCTGATAAAAGGTGTATGAATACAACCACCTGAATACAAGTGCATTACAGTTTGTTGGATACGGGGCTGCATAGCTGTAGACCACTCAGGGTGCCCATGTTGACCCATGTCCACCACTGAAAGGCACCAACAATGGGTTGAGTTGCTTACCTGGGAAACACCTGGTACCACAATGTACTTTTGGTAAAAGGCAAGCCGGCAGATGCTGTCATACTTTTCTGCTGGAAAATCATTGCTCCTGCAATCCATGTGGGTATTACTTTGATATGTACCACCTACCTAAGCATTGTTTTTGCAGAGCATGTACCCCTTTCGTGGAAACGGTTTCCTGAACCTTTTAGCAACGTAATACACAATGTAATAAACAAAAACGGATCATGAATAGTTTATGGCGGGGATAGCTCAGTAGGTAAAGCGGTTGCCCCATGATCGGAAGGTCGGGGGTTCGAATCCCCTGAACTGCAGCGAAGAATTTTCCCACGGGGATCAATAAAGTATACATTATTATTATTATGAAGCTCAATCCAATCTGTTCGTCTGTGAGATGTGTTTGGACAAATAAGTCCAGTCCATGGAGGACCAACTTCACAACTTCCACGACTTGAAAGACGTTTTGCTAACATCTTGCTGTTTTGACAGCAAAAAGGGGACCAAAACAATATTCAATGGGTGATCATATTGTTTTGCCTGATCTGTGTATTTCTTGGAGTTCCTTTGTCTGTACAGTGATCATAGTTTTTTTGTTTTACTGAAGTCATAAATCAAGTGAAAAGTTGGATAATTTTCTTATAGCCATCTATACAATTTGAATTCTATTTGCCACCAGATGATTCAGATCTTTTTTATGTTTATTTTACACAGCTATTGTAAAGCAGCCAGTGAAAAGAAAGACATCAAATCAAAGCCACCTCCACCCCACAAGAGTTAACAGCACAGACAGCTCGGTAAATGGCAGCATTGGACAGATGAAAAGAGAGTCTGGGTTTCTTATCGAAGATGAGACCCGAAAACTACAGGACAGCAAAGTTGTTTCCTACAGCAGTGGAACAACTGTCCAATGCCATTCCACAACCACAGCAGACGTTTCAAAACCCTCCAAACTACTCTTAACTCACGGCCCTGACAACAAGAGCTTGACCAGTGTGCACAATCCAAACCTATCTTCAGCTTCAAACAGCTTTAAAACTCCAAAATCTGACGACTTACCAAAAAGCTGGGGTTCAAAGCTTATTATCAAAAGGCAAAACAGCTTTCCAGGACCTGGTAACCAGATGATCAACTCCAGTGTCTCACCCCATCAAAGCACCCACCATCCTCAGCGTAGGCGCTCCTCAGGACCTCCACATTTTGGTGAATTTCATAACCGTCACAGCCTCCTGAGAAATTTACCTGAAGAAGATGAACAGAGAAGTTTATTAAAAAATGAAAACTAAAAGAAATGTAAGCTTTACATTTCAAACATAAGTGAAGCATAAGGCAAGGCAATGCTCGCTTGGTTTAAATGACTGAAACTCCTTAACTGAGCAATAACTAGAAACTGAAATTTCACACCAGTGATGAAAGCATGGAGTAGGAGCTTGACCCCTGGATGAACTACAGCAGGTTGTTGGGAACAGGAATGCTGGGCATTTATGTTTAGACTTTTGCTTCTGGGCCTGGAGTCAAATAACTAGAAAAATGGACATATAGTTTAAAAGAACTGAGCCAGCCTGGTGGGCTTACCTGTGTTTCTAGTAAACTAAGCTAACTTAATACTGGTACAGGCCTGTCCTTTGAATGTTTTTAATATTAAGGATGATTTCTTTCTTTTTTTCCTTTCTTTTTTTTTTTGCATTACCAGTCAAAAAATGGGACCAGACCATGATGTATGGTGCTTGTGATACTTTTGCTTATATATAGGAGGCTCTTTCTTTTTACTTTCATATTAAGGGTTGGGGCTAGTTTGTATGTTTTTGTTTGTTTGCAGAAAAAAAAACAGTTTTTGTTAACATTGTTAACACTTTGTTAACATATAGGAGTGTCTTTTCCAATAGACGAAGTCATTTTAGCTAACTTTCTTCTTGCACTTTAAAGCCTTTTTTTACTTGTTATTGTATTTTTGTGTATAGTGTTACGTATTAATGTGCTTGAGAAAAAAAAATATTTCCAATTATGTTTTTGCATAAACTGTGCAAATGGAAATTGATATCTTTGTATTTTTATAGTTGAAACATTGGACATTGAGCTCTTTTTCAGTGCTAATGTTTTGCACAAGGTCATTTGTGCCTTTGTTTGCTGCCCTGATTATTCCAGTGTACTTTCTGCTGGCATGAATCAGAGCTCATTTCACTGACTTTACTTTTTACTCAGGAAATGCTTTTATCGCTGCCCAGATTTTAAGTGTCAGATGATCGCACCAGGAACACTTAACCCAGGTGTTAAGTGTTTATTTATTTTATTGTATCTTTTCATATCTATAATGTATATTGATGTAAGTCTTTGGTATTACTTTTATATCTTCAACTGTGTCTATTATCATTATTATTGTTATTAATATTATTATTATTAAAAAGTTGTAGTTTGTAGGGCATTTGTTGAATTTGCACACACTGACGACAAAGACTGATACACTGAAAAGTACAAACACAAATGGGTACAAAGTCTGAACTCTCTTAGGCAATGTTTCTTGTAATTTCCTTAGGTAGTCTTCAAGAATACCTCTCAGGCTTCCCGAAGGGCATTCACAGTCAAAAATAACCACTTGCACCCATTCATACGCTTTCCCAATGCATTGTCATGTGACTTGTGTTATCCGTGTGTATATTCAGGTTGGAACGCCCTTGTGTGTGGGAAGAAAATGTTCACCCACATTCATAAACAGAAAGAAAGAAAGTCAAGGCATCAATTGGCAAGTTTAGTCCACTGTGTGCATTTGTTTTAGTTTTTATCGTACATCTCACATTTTACTTGGGAAATGCTTTTATCACTGTATTTTATTTTATATTTTAATGACAGTTTAGGACCTTAGGTAGCTATAACCACGCAGTGTTCTTGAACGCACCGCCCAGACACCGATAGTGAAACCTCATGAATGAACTCCAGGCAGTGTCTCTGTGCGTCCTTTCTACCGCACTGTCTTTAATGGGCTCGTCCTGTTTTCAGACTGGTGCACACTTTATATGAACTTTTACACTGTTTCAGTCATTAAAGGGAAACTTCAGCCTTTTCCCCTTGGTGATGTATCAGCGTCTTTTTCTGTGTGCCAGGCTGCTGCTATTTTTTACAGGTAAGGAGGGGAATACTACTTCAGCTGCTATTATTACATTATATTACATGTGTTTATAGCTATATAAATAAGCTGCAAATGTATGTAATGCCAATAGTAATAAAAAAGTGATAAAAAAGGTTACAAATGAAGTTAAATGGAAGAGCAAAGAGACAAATGTCCATGATTTGTACGTCTGAGTAACACAAAGTTTAAGGCTAAATAAGAAATAAGCCAAACTCGTTTTACCAGCTTTAGATTCCAAGAACACGAGAGCAAGAAGATCGTTGCAGCCAATGTTTTTTTTTTCAGTAGGACCTTTCATTCCTTAGACTAGAAACTAGTGTTATTGTTAAAATGATAGTCCTGCTGTTGTTTGTACAAACCTTCTACTACAAGTGAAGCTATTTAATGGAGCCAGAAAACTCATTTCCTGGGCTTAGCATATTAGAATGTCACATCACAGTAATTCTGTTTAGTAGAAAAGCAAAATCTGATGCAGAATATTTAATGAAAAGAAGTGCTTTACAAAGTCCAGATAGATACACATTAACCAAAACAAAACACAAACACAAGCCTGTCTGAACAGATGAGTTTTAGGCTGGTTCTCCTGTCAGCCTTCAGTCAGCCTACAGAGTGAAGGAGGCCAAGAGTATATGTCAAGTTTATCCAAAGTTTTGGAGCCATGGTCACGTGAAATCACGAGGATGCTCCTAAAAAAGGACCTAAGAAACCAGGTCGGAGAATAGTGGTGAAGTAGTTTGACAATAAGGGTGGGGACCTCACCCCATAAAGCCATAAAGGATAAAAGTAAGAGCCAAGGTTTTAAACTGAAGTCTAAACCTGACACGGAGCCAGTGTAAAAGCCTAAAATGGAGTGATATAAAAATTATTCTGCTCATAATGTTTATGGACAGAATTTCTAGGTGCAGCAAGTGGCGGAAGGCTTTCAACTGGGTGGTCTCAGAATCAATCAGGGACGAGTTCCTGCCCCAATTGGAGGAGTTTAAGTATCTCAGGGTCTTGTTCACATGTGACAGGAGAAGGGAGCGGGAGATCAATAGGCGGATTGGTGCTGCGGCTGCAGGGATGCGGATGCTGTACCAGTCTGTTGTGGTGAAGAGAGAGCTGAGTGTAAAAGTGAACCTCCTGGGTGAGTCTTTCAGGCATGTCCCACCAGGAGGAGGCCTCGGGGCAGACCCAGGACACACTGGAGAGATTAGTTCTCTCAGATGACCTGGCCTCGGTGTCCCGACAAAGTCCCCGATTCTAATCGGATTTTCCTAAACCTTTCTATAAGTGCAAAATGTTTACATGTGAATGCAATTACATTACAAACTGTATGTAGACTGAACCACCTTCTTCCTTTGTTTAGGACTCAAATAATCAATTACTCACATTTTTTTCTTGCTTTGTTTAATTTCTTGCTTTCTATCCTTTAAAACGTAATTAAGATTAAATAAAAGAATGATCTGTTCTATGATAGCATCTGAGTGAATGTGTTATTGCTATTATAACAGTAATTACAGGCTTACAGGCTCACAGAGTGATAAGAGGGAGATATGACTCACACATTCACAGTGTTGGAATATGAGATAAGTTATTGCATAGTTTCCACTGATGAGTCAGACCTGTTTTCACATTTATACCTTGTGGTAGGAAGTATGCAAAAGGTTATTATGTCAACAATACAAATCATTGTTCTTCTGTAAGAGGTGCAAATATTTTTCCGGGAGGAGAGATTTTGCTTTATGTCTCCGGCTGTTTCAGGTGATCATCACTGTAATAATGCAGCTTAAAATATTGCTATATTTTGATATTTTACTACTGCTACTATTATTCCTTACTACTGTCGTTTGAGAGTCCATGCTAGTTTGCTATCTTGGATTAAAGGGCAACAGCCAAATTTTCTGGATCTCATGAGTGGCCCAGAATGTTTGGTGCACCTATGATTTATCAAAGGAACTCCAACCAGGAAACCAGAAAGTGTGCAGCACCACAGTGTTTGTCCCTTGTCCAGACATTCTGAATAGTTGTATGTTTCCAGGGATTCGTGCTATTGCACCTTATCATACTGCATTATTTTTATGGCAGTTGTTTGAGTATCTGACTCTGAGCCATAAATGTGACTGTCAAAGTATCGTTTCAGTCACAAAGGCCAAGCTGCCTTAGGTTTTATGCAGTTAAAGCAAAGGCACACGAGCAATCCAGCACTCAAGGCACCCTTAATGGAAATTTATGGGAAAATTTTGCAACTTCAATCAACATTAATCGGGTCATATTTATAACTTTTTTAAAGAATGTTCACCTGTTTATGGAAAAACATTTAACGTTTAACAGAAACAACTGTAAAATCTACAAAAAATTGGGGACTCTTGAAATGTAAGATCTTTATTTGAAAACTAATCCACTGGTGACGTGGTTGGTATTAATAACAGTGTTGCATTTTTTTAATGTCCTGGAAATTAATGAAGTATAGTTAATTAAACACTCTTTAAAAATAAATGTATTTGATTGTGAAAGCATTTTCCTTGCAGCCAGAAATGTTAGCATAATTTTTATGATTTAATTCCTTTTGAGGCATATTCATCGGAAAATTTCCGAGATGTGCACAATTACATTGCATTTCTCTGGAGTTTCCATCAGTCTCAGAGTCAGAATGAGTGCTATAGGTAAAAAACCCATAGCTTTATTGTTTAGCTATTACTACTAATAATAATCATAATCTTATTATCTTTGTTATGTCACAAGTGAAAAAAGATCTTATTTATTTAATCTCCTACATGCATTGTTGCACTAAGTTATCGCACCATAAAACCGTGAAGCTGTCAGTGTGACGCAGTGGAAATTTCTTTTATACTTTTGTTTATGCTGCTTGATTTTCAAAGTATGAGGAAGCGCTGTCTATCAGCCACGTGAGGTGCTAGCATTTGTCTTTGGTTTTACAGTTGTTTGTAATTCCTCAATCATTATTAATAAACCTTTAAGGTTGCACAAATAAGGTCCAAGGTCTCATTATTGCAAGTAAATGCAATACCATCCTTGGCTACTCTATAGGAGTCAGTGGAATAGTGGTGCTATCCAGTGCAGCTTCATTTTTAAAAAAAATCATGTCTTTGTTTTATTATTTGTCTGATTGTTAACTGCATAACTGAAAGAAATGAAAACAAGCCCAAGTTATATATATAGTGACTGAAAGAATAAGAATTCTGTCAAGGCTGGCGCGGCGAGCCGTGTGGAATTAGTAAAGGACCCAAGATGCAGGCACTGCTGATGTGAGGTAGCTTTATTTGTGGCGATTGAAAATACAAAAAAGGCGAGGGTGGCGAAAAAACAGAACTGAGAAAACCTAAACTGGGAAAACTAAGCATAAAACAAACCTGAAGCCAGAAACAGAGATGCAGGAAGACAGAGAGAAAACCATAAGATGACATAGGGAGATAACACAGACAAACCAGCAACTAACAGAGGCAGACACAAGGCTTAATACACAGAGGGATAACGAGGGAATGAGACACAGAAGGAGGGCACAGCTGGGAGTAACCAGACATGACGGGACAGGGGAAACGTAAAGTGAACACACTGAGATCAGACACGGACCTTCAAAGTAAAACAGGAAACACACACATGGAAACTCAGGAAACTGACAGACCTGGGCATCAGTTCCCTCATCTGCAAATGGTTACTGGACTTCCTGACCAACCGCCCTCAACATGTCCGGCTGGATAACCGCTGCTCATCAACAATCACAATGAACACCGGTGTACCACAAGGCTGTGTGATGAGCCCTTTCCTCTACTCCCTCTTCACCCACGACTGCAGACCTGCTGATGGTTCTAACACCATCATTAAGTTTGCAGATGACACCACGGTGATTGGCCTCATCAGTGACAACGATGAGACCGCCTACAGGGAGGAGGTGGATCATCTGGTTGAGTGGTGCGACACAAACAACCTGCTGCTTAACACTGAGAAGACTAAGGAGCTCATCGTGGACTACAGGAGGAATGCTGACCCACATCCACCCATCCACATTAAGGGGACGGCTGTGGAGCGTGTGAGCAGCTTCAAGTTCCTGGGAGTCCACATCTCCGAGGATCTCACCTGGACGACCAACTGCTCCAAGCTGGTCAAGAAGGCTCACCAGCGCCTCTTCTTCTTGAGGACTCTGAGGAAGAACCACCTGTCCTCAGACATCCTGGTGAACTTCTATCGCTGCACCATCGAGCATCCTGACCAACTGTATAACAGTCTGGTACGGGAACTGCTCTGCCTCGGACGGAAGGCGTTGCAGAGGGTCGTGAAAACTGCCCAGCGCATCGCCGGAGCACCACTTCCTGCCATAAAGGACATCTACAGGAAGCGGTGTCTGAAAAGGGCTGGGAAAATCATCAGAGACCCCAGTCACCCATCACATGGACTCTTCACCCTCCTGCCCTCTGGGAGGCGCTACAGGAGCCTCCGGACTAAGACCACCAGGTACCGGAACAGCTTCTTCCCCACAGCTGTCAGACTCCTGAACTCTGCCTCCTGACATCTGACCCACGTTAAACTCATGGACTGAACATACACACACCCACAACCACTAGCACTTTATCACTATCACAATTATCCTAACTGCACTACTGTATAGTTCTGTGTGAATATCATTCTGTACATATGATAATTTTTCAATCCTACAACTGTTTATAACTTGCATAGTTCACATTTCTGTATAACTGTATATCTCAGATTTCTGTATAGTTTTTATTTCATATTTATATCCTGTTCATAGCCTGTACATAGCTTGTACTCACTACAGCCTGTACATACTTATAGTTATAGAATATTCATAACATACTTCACACCGTGTACATTATAACATACCATAATAGACCCATTTCTGTAATATACTTACACATCTATATTATTGCTAATATATATTGTAATATATCTATATCGCGGCTAAAGCACTTCTGGATGGATGCAAACTGCATTTCGTTGCCCTGTACCTGTGACATGTGCAATGACAATAAAGTTGAATTCTATTCTATTCTATTCTATTCTACATGCAAAGACACAGACTCAGAGACTTGACTACACTAGAGGGGATACACAGGCAGGGATGACACAAAACAGAGGGAGCACAGAATAAACACTGGGAAACCAAAACACATCATCAAAAGTAAAAGTACAAAAACCAGAAACACTGGGTCACCGACACAGGACCGTGACAAATTCAGGCCTTCAGAGTCAGAGGAGAACTGCTTCTCCTTCAAAGAAGCCGTTTGAAGTAATTATGACTGGATTGTTCCTAGGTGGGGTGTTTTGGGTGGATTCGGGTATGAGAATTCCTGAGGACACACCTGAAAATAACTGGAGTAATTACATTATTAAGTTGGTTTGGGAATGCCATGGAGATGGAGGTCTGGGCAGATCTGTTTAGACTGCTCGTCCCACACCCAGAGATGGATAAGTAGTATAAAATGTAGTGTAAAATGAATACCTTAATTCATATATTTATTTATTTTTCCTAGGTGAATATGCTGCACATGGTAAACAGGAGCAGGTTCTAGCATTTGCTGGTGGAGATGTTATTCTACCATGCAGCTTCAGGATCTCTGACAGCACTGACTTTCCGACTGTTGAGTGGTCCAAAGAAGGTCTGAATCCAGACGTGGTGTTCCTGTATCGGGATGGCTGTGAGACCTACGAGATAAAGAATCCAGTCTTTGAGTACAGGACAAGCTTGATCATGAAAGAACTGAAAGATGGAAACATCTCATTAAGGATCTCCAATGTAAAAATGTCTGATGCAGGGAAGTACAAATGCCTCAAGCTCTGGAAGAATGCTCCTCGGGAGGTCACAGTAGTGAAGCTTGTTGTTGGTACGTCCTCTCAAGTTCATTAAATAACTGAAGCTAGGAATGCTGAGCAGGTTTTGGACTTTGTCGAGTTTATCAAATCATAGGCTGAATGAACCAAGTAATGTGAAGGATTCCTTTTAAACATTTCTGTGAATTATTCAGATTCCAAATAGACCCAGCAACGGCATTTTGATAGATTAAGCCAAGTCACGTCTAAATGATGAAAGAGGATAACTTTCTTAGTATTCCACTCTCAAAACAACATCAAAAAGACTTTTTGGCTGATTGTAAGATTGTAACACATAGTTAGATAGACATTTTTTGCAGTACAGCTGGCTTCTGTGAGGCAACAGTGCTAAGTAGTGCTGCAATGGATCATGGTTGATCTGTAATCCGAACAGATCTCACTCCCCGGTTCGGTACGCACGTAATCCGAAGATTAAAAAAAAAAGGAAAAAAAGTATGTGAATGGTGCGCGTGGTCAGTCTGTGAAGCGGTAGTTATGGTCAGCGCTAGCGGTCCAAGTGGAGGAGCAGAGGAGTTTGCGGCATTTAAGCAGCCCTTTGCTGCCCAATCCAACCGGGCTAAAGCTATTACAAAAGCTACTGGGGTGTTTAGCTGCAGACGGGAGGCCGTATTCCATTGTGCAAAACAAGGGGTTTAAACTATGATGAACGTGCGTGAGCCACGCTATGATATCCCGTTGCGCGTCCACTTCACTGACAAGATCGTACCCAGGCATGTATGAGGAGGAAAAGTTTAAAGTTATGGCTGAACTGTCCCAGGCATCTTCTGTTGCCCTAACTACAAATGGGTCGACCTCCAGGTCAACGGAAAGCTCATTATATCACAGCGGAGTGGTAGATACAAAGCCCTGCATTGCACCTTAATTTGTTTTTATATAATTGCGTGGAATGAGTCTTGAGTTGAATGTTTTTAATAGGCAAAAAATACTTAAATAAGTTAATAAGTAAATGTTAAAATTTTGTCTTTTTTGTCTTTTTTGCTGATCCGAAAATTGATCCAATCCGTGACTTAAAACCGTGATCCGATCCCAACCGTGAGATTTTTGATCCGTTGCACTACTAGTGCTAAGCAATTTTTGACCCATAAAAATGACAAAAATAAACAGCTAGTTGTTAATACTTCAATAGTAATTTCATCATAGAAAACATTTTTTGGGAGCTCCATTACACTTTGTGGGTAAATCTAAACCTGTGTTTATTGTGAGTATAAAATGAAGCTTGTGAATGGATAAGAAGTAACTGACACTTCTAAGCTTGTGTGAAGTACACAACAAAGGCTGAGAGTTCAGTCTGTGCACACATGTGCGTGGGAGCCGTGGTGTCTCAGGTTGAACTGGTTTGTTTGTCCTCATTATGTCGTCCTTAAGTGTTCTCTCCAGTACTTTACAAACTGTGTACACATTTTTTCCCATGTAGTTATTCTAAAAATCATATCTCTTTGAAGTTGTTTATCAAGTTTATGTGATTAATTGGTTAAATTTTTACTCTAATGAAGCATAGAAGATTTTTTAGTGTTTAATTTTGTTAAGAAAATAATATATTTATAAGTAAAAATGTAGCACTTTGGTATTTAATGCTTTGATTTACTGTAAGATTTTAATCTTTACCTATTTACCTTTTGATAATTTGGTTATCTTTAGCTACTCACAATGAACTACATTTTGTATAGTGGGTTGCCTGAAGCTTAATTTAAGGTCTGTCAGAGTGCAGATGATGGCTTGAATTATGCACACAAAAACTAGTAATTAAGCTGGATATTCAGGAAGTGATGACAGATGAAAGATTCAGTTGGCACACCTGATTAGATAATTTTTGTTTACAGGGGCAGTCTCGGAGCCAAAGCTCTCAGTGGTTTCGGTTGAAAGAGGTGGGGTGACTGTGCAGTGTGAGGTGAACTGCTGGCCAGTAGAGCCTCAGGTAACATTTCTGGATCACCAAGGAAACGACATCCCTGCTCAAGACCCAAAAAGAGATCGAGATGCCAGCGGACGTTTCGTCATGAAACAAAGAGTTACTCTGCAGGAAGCAAACAGCAGGTTCAACTTACATTATTGCTCCATCTTTCAAAACTCACTGATAATTTATTTTATGTAACATAAACAAAATGTTTTCCATATTCCTCAAAATATTTCTCAGACACATCAGAAGTTGCTCTCTCATATGCGAGAGGTTATGATGCAGTACATCATGTATCATGAAACAGTTAAGACATCATTAGTGCAATGTGAAGAGGAATAATTTGAAATCTTATGACCTTATTTTGACTGGACATTGGCATTTATGATTTCTTTACAGGTAAAACTTGTGTATGAACGTATTTCTCTCTGTGAAGTCTTAAACTTCCAAAGCAATAGACAGTGCACAAGAGATGTGAAGAAAAGAGCGAGGTTCAGAGTGGCATCGGTGGAGATGAGTGTCAGAGGAGGATCCTAGGGTGAGATGTGCATGGATGACTCGCTGCAGTGACCCTTAAAGGGAGCAGCAAAAAAACCCATTTAAATTTGGTTCTATTAAATTGATCCTGTTTTCTTAAAAGATTTAACCAGTGATATACCATGTTTGGTAAGTAAAACAGACACAAGCAGGCAGTTTCATATTTGTTAAAAAATGTCTATCCATCCATTTATCTTCTTCCAATTATCCGGGGCCGGGTGGCGGGGGCAGCACTCTAAGCAGAGAAGCCCAGACCTCTCTCTCCCCAGCCACCTCCTCCAGTTTGTCCAGGGGAACACCAAGGCATTCCCAAGCAGCTGAGAGATATAGTCTGCCCCGGGGCCTCCTCCCAGTGGGACATGTCCAGAACACCTCACCCAGGAGGCATCCTTGTCAGATGCCTGAACCACGTCAACTGTGTCTTTTCGATGTGGAGGAGCAGCGGCTCTACTCTGAGCCCCTCCCGAATGGCTGAACTCTCTAGGGGAGAGGCCAGCCACTATTGGAGGAAGCCCATTTCTGCTGCTTCTATCTGTGATCTTGTTCTTGTTCTGACGGTAGGGACGTAGATTGCTCGGTTAACAGAGAGCTTCACTTTAACACTCATCTCTCCCTTCATCACGACGGACCAATACAGCATCTGTATCATTGCAATCACTCATGGTGCAGGAACTCGTCCCCGAGTGGGCACTCCACCCTTTTCCAGCTGACGAGCATGGCCTCCGGAATGAGAATCAGGTGCTGATTCTCATTTCCACCGCTTCACACTCGGCTGCGAACCGTTCCAGTGCGAGCTGGAGGGCATTACCCGATGATGCCAACAGAACCACATCATCTGTGTAAAGCAGACATGAGATTCACTGTAAAAGCCTTCCACCACTTGGCTACGCTTAGAAATTCTGTCCATAAAAATGAGAAACAGAATCGGTGACAAAGGGCAGCCCTGGCGGAGCCCATCACCCACCGTGAACGAGTCTGACTTATTGTTAAAAATCATCTGAAAACAAAACCTTTGTTCACATTAAATGTTACTAATTTACTCTAAAACTAACCAATTTGCATGTGCTATATTTGTTCTCACAGCATCACCTGCAGGGTTCACCAGCCAGAGATCAACCAGACCAGAGAGACAAAGATCCTCATATCAGGTACACGGAGACTTTAACATCACACGTCACACATAACATTTACCTGCTGGCTAACAGAATAACAGAAATGCAGCCTGTTGTAGGAAGTTGACTTACTTTTAAAAACTCCAGTCTATCCAGGAACTGCAGATGCAAATTAGTGTTAAACTCTGGAACAGTGCATCAAATGACAACAATCATCATACATTGTCCCTTTTTAACTAAAACAAATAAAAAAGAACTACCACCACACATATCCAACCTCATGTCAAATCATATGCAATTTGATTAATCTGTTCATTAAATAAACAGTTTTCTTGCATTATTTCACATCTGGGTTGTAGGAAGTCGAAGGTGATTAAATTGTTTTCAGGCATAGTCTGAAAGTCTTCCAATAATTAGCTCAGGAAAAATCTTGTGGTAATACAATAAAAACATAAATGTGTTTTATTTTGTATACATAGAGCCATTAACGTGATTATGCAGTGCTTCTTAAGAAAGGAAGCTGATTAGTTTGCCATAGTTCCTAGATATTGGAAAACCTGTTGTATGTTGCAGACATCATGTTTGTGATTTAGCAGATAATGTGATGAGATTTTAACATCATGCATGTTGTCACTTCAGCCACCTGCAGCTTTGACATTTGCACCGCTGCCTTTGCTGCTGGAGGGTTGGCTTCTGTCTTACTTGCATCTGTATTAGCTCTACTGATATATAAGGAACACACTAAATCAGGTAAGTCACTGTCTTCAGTTAAAAAAGATGGTAGAGCTAAAAAGTGAAAGCATGAGCGAAGTGGTGAGCATCTAAGTATTTTCTCTGCCTTGAAAAGGTTCACATCTGTAGTGTCATCCAACTGCCACAGGATGGCAGACATGTACCTCTCGAACAAGAACCACATGCTCAAAGAGACCACATACCTCAAAGTGCTGTTACTGAGTACTTACTCGTATTTAAAGACAGCTTGTTTCAGTAGTTAAAAAAAACAATAGCAACAGCTTTGCTTTTAGTGCTATCAAAAACCCATCAAACCACTCTTCAAAAGAAAAAAAATGTCCTGTAAGACTTCTGAAAGTCTATTATGTCACATATTATAAAACAAAAGCTAGAAATATAGTTGGAGTGCTCTTAATGGCCAAAGGGGCACACATAGTGGCAGCTGTGGCTCAGGTGTTAGAGCGAGTCATCTCCCAATCGGAAGGCTGGTGGATTCGTCTGATTGACTACACACTGAGGTATCCGTGTTCAGATATTGAACCCCATTTTGACCCCAGTGCATTCATGTAAATGTACTTAAGCACTGCATGAACATGTGATTGGGTGAATGAGACTTAGATGTCTGCTCAACTGAGTAGAAAGGTGATATACAAGTACCAGTCCATAACATTTACTTACTTCTCCATAATCACCAAAATATCTCTATTTGCAATTGTTTCATGTCTATTCAGGAACACTTCTTGAAATTTTTCATACGGGGGCCACAAAAAATATCAGGGTGGCACACCAAAAACAGAACAGTGAGGGACAAATAAAGGGACAAAAATGATATATGCAGGAATAAATAACAAGTTAATGTTTCAACTCATTGTAGGGTGTCTTGCCCTCTCTTGTGTTCACTTGTGTTTTTGGTGGTGGGGTCACTTGGGGGGCCAGCCAATTTTGGTGGGTGCCCAGTGCCTCCCTTGGTGGTGGTCCTGTACCTATCACCAATCGAAAAAAATAAAGTACAACTATGCAGTGAAGTTAAGGACTGCCGACAATCTTGTGAAAAGTTGCCTATAAGTGATTTAATGTTTTTATTACCTTCAGATTCAAATGTTTAGTGGGAAAAATTTTTTTTTTTCTTTCTTTTTTTTTCTTCCATATGAGCTTACCTGCAAGAGCTTCTGGACACTTATAGATCATTAGGAATAAAGTGTTCTTAACAGAAACAGCAACATTTTTATTGTTACCTTATCTTCAGCGCTCCGTGTGTCTGTGGCCTACACACAGCTGAAGCCTGATGACAGCGTCTGGGCACCGAACAGCCTCAATAGCCTGGAAAGGTGCTAACCGCTAGGCTAACTAGCAACAAGATGCCTTCCCTCTCCACAGATGACTACCACAGCCTCCTGCAGAGGATTGCAGTACTGGAGACAAAAATTCATCGCTTAGTGAACGTGGAGGTAAACGTGGAGGTGAATGGACTGTGTGGAAATGAAACAACCTTGCCTTTGATTCAAAACAATGGCGATGAGCAAGCTAGTACACAGCTAAGGAGCACAGATAACATGACCAAGAAAGTAGACTCTGTGAATTATAATAAATTCTCAAGCGATAATCCCCCCTTGGACTGTCTTGGTGCAAAACCAAGACATAAATCAAGTCTCCTGGAAGGGGGGGGGCGTATCACAGGCAGAGCACAGCGAGCTGAAATCTCTGAAACCGACTGGCCTTCACTTCCTACGAGACAGAGAAACTCTTCTACCCCTGTATACGGAAGGAAACAGGACTGGACAACCGTGAACAGGAAGGTTAACAACAAACCTCCAAAACAACTGAATGTGAAACTGCAGAACAGATTTGCTCCACTATCAAAGGACCCTGGATCTATATCGGACAACCATCCATCTAAAAGTAGCGAAGTAAGGTCTGAAAATCTGTTGAAAAGTAAAGGCCACAGGAAAGCTAAAGGCTAGGCCTGAAACTCTGATTGTAGGTGACTCTGCCGTAAAGGATGTACAAAGGATGTGCGGTAAGAACACTAAAGTCCTCTGCTTTCCTAAGGATATGGTCAACAACCTGAAGGAGAGAATTCTTCAAATTGCAGATGAATATCCAACCGTGACAAACATTGTTCTGCATACAGGGTCAAACGATGTGTCCAAACAACAGTCGGAGGTTCTGAAACGGGACTTTACTGGATTATTAAATACTGTAAACTCTCTGAATGCAGCTGTATTCATCAGTGGACCTGTACCGCCCGTCAGAGGAGGAGACGAGAGATTCAGCAGATTGTTTGCACTGACAAACAAACAGTACTCCGAGAACAGACAAAGCCCAGCAGAAACCCTGAGGAGGAGCCTCATCTGCCCCCACCCGGGAAGAGCCTCAGAAAGGAGAGACGTCTGAGGCAAGAAGAGGGGTCCCACTTTGCCTCCAACTCTCTCAACAACACCAACGACCAGGACCAGGGACCACGACCTTCCCCAGTCCCCCAAACCCCTGACAGGCCATCACCCCCCCCTTCTCCCTCCTCCCCACACCTGAAATTCACTGAGGAGATGATGGAGCGGGACAATGCTGGGCTCAGATCTACCCCCCGGCCCAATCCCCTTTTGTCCCCCATAAACCCCCCACCAGAGCAGCCAAAGGTTCGCCATCGAGCCCCGCCCTCAACAGAGGAATTGAAGTTACATTGCCCAGCCTCGCCCCCCTTAGTTCCTCCTTACTACCTTCATGCTCTGTCTCCGCAGTCTGATGTGTGATGTGTGGAGGGTCCGGGCTGCGAGGATTATGACAGTGATGACTTTTCCCAGGAGAAGCTGGGACCCTGTTTACTAGAAGGTTTTAAAATTTCTGTACTTTTAGGCGACAGAAGGAGACATGGGGCCTGGTCAAAACACAGAGAGCTGCACTCTAAAAGATCTTTAAATATAGAAAACACACCTCGTGTGCCACAGACTGCTTCCAAACATGAGGGGGCAAATAATACCTCTAAAACACTTAAGTTGGCTTTATTAAATGTTAGAGCTTTAGCTGGGAAAACATTTTTAATTAATGATTTAATCACTGAGCACAGCCTTGATTTTATGTTTTTAACTGAAACTTGGTTGAACCAAAGTAACAGTGGAGCTGTTCTCATCGAGTCGACCCCTCCTAACTACAGTTTTATCAGTGAGGCCAGGGTGAGCAGGAGAGGAGGAGGGGTTGCTGTCTTATTTAATGAATCATTTCAATGTAAGCAGCTATCTCCTGGAAGTTTTCAGTCTTTTGAATATGTGGCTTTACAGCTGATGGCCCCATCCAAAGTTATGTTTCTTAATGTTTACAGGCCTCCCAAATACTGTGCAGACTTTTTTAATGACCTCAGTGAACTGCTGTCTGTGATCTGTGTTGATTTCGACTGTGTAATTATTGTTGGGATTTTAACATCCATGTGGACAACCCTCAGGACAAAGGGACTAAAGACCCGAGTAACACTCTGGGCAACTTTGGGCTGACTCAGCATGTAACAGAGGCCACACATAATAGAGGACACACTCTTGACCTATTGATCGCCAAGGGGCCTGAGCATTTCAAAGGTTACTGTGTCTGATGTGGGCCTGTCTGATCATTACTGTGTTTTCTTTGAAAGTAAAATTTCAGCCCACACCAATATATCAACAGCAGTGATCACAAAATGGTGTATAACTGAACACAGTAGTGAGATCTTTAACCAGGTCTTCCCATTAACACCTGACCTGTCCAGAGGTTCAGTCAATGAGCTCATCAATAGCTTCAATGCTAAAATGTTAAATGTAATGGACACTATTGCTCCCATTAAGGTGAAGGTTATCTCTGGAAGGAAAAAGTCTCCATGGAGAAACTCCACACTGGTGAAAAATGAAAAAAGAGAGTGTAGGAAAGCTGAGTGCAGATGGAGAAAAACAAACCTCCAGGTTCATTATGACATCTATCAAGAGAAACTTCACAATTATGATTTGTGGGGCGATCGTGGCTCAAAAAGTTGGGAGTTCGGAAGGTTGCCGGTTCGAGTCCCGGCTTGGACAGTCTCGGTCGTTGTGTCCTTGGGCAAGACACTTCACCCGTTGCCTACTGGTGGTGGCCAGAGGGCCCGGTGGCGTCAGTGTTCGGCAGCCTCACCTCTGTCAGTGCGCCCCAGGGTGGCTGTGGCTACATGTAGCTTGCCATCACCAGTGTGTGAATGGGTGGGTGACTGGATGTGTAAAGCGCTTTGGGGTCCTTAGGGACTAGTAAAGCTCTATACAAATACAGGCCATTTACAACTGAGGAGTGCAAGGAGGTCCTACTTCTCTGACATTATCACCAAAAACAGTCATAATGCTTGGGTCTTATTTTCTACAGTTGACAGGCTAACAAACCCTCCTGTGTCAGTGGCAGATGAACTTCATTCGACCATGGCCTGTAATGACTTTGCCAAATTTTTCACAGAAAAAATCCAAAAGATTAGACAAGCAATTGGTACATCAACAGCAGATTCAGGATATGTACTGTGTCCACCGAAAAACTGTTTAAACACCATGAAACAGTTTCACCCTATTAACAGCAAAGACCTGGAGGACATCTTAGGTCAACTGAACTCCTCCTCTTGCTGTTTAGATGTCCTGCCAACAAGTTTTTTCAAAAACGTCTCAAAGACTTTGGAGTCAGACCTGTTACAGATCGTCAACTTTTCTTTAATTTCAGGTGTGTTTCCAGAACCACTAAAAACTGCTGTAATCAAACCTATACTGAAAAAGGACAATCTTGACAAGAAACAAATGAATAACTACAGGCCGATCTCAAATCTGCTATTTTTAAGTAAGATCATTGAAAAAGCAGTTTCTCAACAGCTCAATTACTTCTTAAAACAGAATAACTGCTATGATGCCTTCCAGTCAGGTTTTAGACAGAACCACAGCACTGAAACCGCTCTGACCAAAGTGTTTAATGACATATGTCTGAACACAGACAGTGGAAGAATGTCAGTCTTAGTTTTACTAGATCTCAGTGCAGCATTTGATACAGTTGACCACAACATATTACTCAAACGACTGGAGAACTGGGCAGGTCTTTCAGGAACTGTGCTAAACTGGTTCAAAACATACTTAGAAAACAGGAAATACTTTGTATCAATAGGTAACTTCACATCTGAGCAGACAAGTATCACATGTGGAGTTCCCCAAGGTTCCATCTTGGGACCCCTTCTGTTTAACATTTACATGCTCCCACTGGCACAGATTATAAAGAACAACAAAATAAACTATCATAGCTACGCAGATGACACACAAATATATATCATAATGTCACCAGGAGACCGAGGCCCTGTACAGGCTCTTGGTAAATGCATTGAGGAAATTAATGACTGGTTGTGCCACAATTTTCTCCAGCTAAACAAACATAAAACTGAGGTAATAGTCTTTGGTGCCAAAGAAAAACGATTACAGGTCACCAGAGAACTTCAATCTATACAGCTAAAAACCACAAACCAGGCGAGAAATTTGGGTGTAGTGATGGATGCAGACCTAAACTTAGAAAAACACATTAAGACAATAACAAAATCAGCTTACTATCACCTCAAGAATATTTCAAGGATAAAAGATCTGATGTCTGAACAGGACCTGGAAAAACTAGTCCATGCATTCATCTTTACTAGGCTTGATTACTGTAACAGCATCTTTACAGGTCTACCTAAAAAATCATTCAGACAACTACAGCTCATTCAGAACTCTGCTGCTCGAGTCCTCACTAAGACCAAAAAAGTGGACCACATCAGTCCAGCTCTGAGGTCTTTACACTGGCTGCCTGTCCGTCAGACGATAGACTTTAAAGTTCTGATGCTGGTCTATAAAGCTCTGAATGGTTTAGGACCAAAATACATCAGTGACCTCCTGACCCAGTATGAACCTTCCAGATCCCTCAGGTCATCTGGATCCAGTCTTTTATCAGTTCCCAGAGTCAGAACCAGACACGGAGAAGCTGCATTCAGCTTTTATGCTCCTTATATCTGGAACAAACTCCCAGAAAGCCTCAGATCAGCGGAAACACTCAGTTTATTTAAATCCAGGTTGAAGACTCACTTATTCTCAGCTGCTTTTGAATAAAACACCAAATCCACACTTTTAAGCTTAAATTTCAAAACTTACATTTTAACTACTGATTTTATCTACTGTTCTGATTTTACCTACTGTTCTAATTTTTGATTTTATATACTGTTTTGTTTGTTTGTTTGTTTGTTTGAATCAATTTTAAATCATGCTTTTTATTTGTTTTTGTTTTTAATGTCTCTGTAAAGCACTTTGAATCACCTTGTTGTTGAATTGTGCTATATAAATAAACTTGCCTTGCCTTGCCTTGCCTTAAATTTTTTGCTTCACAGCTAAAGTCACTTTAAAATTATGTCTTATTTTACAAAAATACTTTGTGTTGCTTTTACTTTCCCTTCTTGTTAATCCGTAAATTAATGTCACATTATTAATGACACACATTTTTTTTTTCTGTCTGCACAGCCCAAAAAAAGGAGAGTCTTCACAGGAAGTCATCAGACCAAAGAAAGAATAGCAGCACTGACAATATGTTAAACAGTTTCACTGAGCAGCTAAAAGAAAGAATGGCTGAACTCAAGTCAGAGCTTCAGGAGAAAGAAGAGATCATTCGCCAGCTACAAAGAAATTATCAGCCGTCTCATGCTGTTGCTACACAGCATGACCAACCAATTTGGGGCCTTGTCACATCCAAACCAGACATCCCAAAAAAACCTTTCTATCATTATTCTGACCTTGACTCCAAAGCCAGTTACTGTGATGATGACTATAATCCAAAATCCACAGCTTCAACCAAAACTTACCCTCCAAAATCTGGCAGCTTACACCACAAAGGTTCAAATTTAGGAGTCAAGAGGCAAAACAGCAATCCAGCACCAGGCCAACCAATCCAAAGAAAACATCGCAACAGAAGTAGTCCAGCTATTATGTCTTTAGAGTTACCTAGCCTATCTTTAACCAGCAATGCAGAGACAATGCTGGACCACATTAGCAGCTCAAAGAGTGAGGCCGAAGCCCTGCTAGATCAAAATGCATTCTCGCCACTGCACAGAAGTTATTCAGGAGGTTCTCATTTAGCTTGCAATAATAACTGCTTTCATGCACTGGAAGATTTAACTGAAGAGTCATGAGCTGCCAATTCACAAAAGGAGAACAAAAACTGGAAAACTTTCAGTTAACATCTACTAATGACTGCATCTTAGCCACATGTTTTACAAGCTTGGTTTCAGAAACTAGAAGATATCAACTTTGAAATTACTTTGGTCTTATAGTTCTTCTTTTACAAGATTTTCATCTGGTGGTGCTATGGGGAAAAATCCATGTAAAGCGTGGCTGGCATGCTGATGGATAACACTTAGACAGACATTCATGAACCAACTGTTTTAAATACCTATTAATTCCTATTTGCTTTTTGTATTTTTGTTTATGGATGGTTAAATTTTTTACACCAACAGTTATTTAAAAGGTGAGAGCTGAAAATTAAGTCTTGGGTTTTAAGCTAATGAGCATTAAACATAGACTATTTGAATGAATTAGATTTGGATGTATTATATAACCAAAATATTTTTTTTTTTTGTGTGTGTATATTGATGTTTTATTGAATCTTAGTATCTTTCTTTTGATTTCTGTTTTACTGTAATGTAAATGTTGCTTTATGTTACCATAACATTTGATGTCAAAGGTTGTATTGAGGGTTTACATTATTTAAAACTGCTTTGTAATACAAATTTAAAATGTTCTATTTGGCTTAATGTTTCAGGTTTCAAAAGCTAAATACTTAATGAAATATTTGTATGTGTTATATAAACAAAAATGATCATTTTCTCAAGCTTATGCTTTGTATGTCTTCCACACTCAAGTTCATTGTTTATTTCTTCAGACAATATTAGTCTGAAACCTGAAAGAAAATAAAGTGTGAACACTACTGAAGTACAGGAAACCTCCAAAATTCACAGGGATTACATTCATAGAGCACCTGCAAATTGTGAAAAACTGAAAAAAATGCCAATTTTTTATAGTTCAATCCCTAAATGTGTATTTGGGTGGCATCTTTGGGCTTTAATAGGGGAAAAGAACATGAAAGCATTCAGTGCAACACTTAAAATGCTGAACTGCATCTGCCAGAGATGCAACAACATGTTGCGCTGTGCAGCTGAAAAGCCATATCAGAATCAGAGAAAGTTCATTAATCCCAGAGGGAAATTGAGCATGTGAAAATGATCCAGAAATACCACCTTCTCTGGGCAGGTTAGACATTTCCTGAATATAAGTAGCCAATGAAGTGCGATACTCTGACTTCAAACATGAATTAATTTGATGCTATGTGAAGAAAGTTTCTGTCACTACTCAGTTACTCACTTACATGCATACACGTGAGCACACACACAGTTCTTGCACAGTTTAAGAGTTTGTTGGATTTTCTAATCTTTATATTTTGACATACCTGTTAACAGTTGAGATGATTTTTAAGTTCTACTGAATCTTTATAGTTAAGAGCAATTTGAAAGGTAAAAAGAATAATACATTTAATATTCATCTGTTTTTCCTCATCTTATTTGGCATAAATTAATTGTTTGTTTGTTTTAATGTGAAACTGAGGAACATTTAAATGATTACCTTAAGACAGAATAAAGAAGAAGAGCACCCTCTTGTGGCGGAACTGAAACATTCCACTGTAAATGACGCTGTCAAACTCGTGACTGATGTTATTAATCTAATCATGTTCTTGCCTGCCTTCTCCGAGCCAACCAGGCTCTTCTTTCCTTGCTTTAGTTCTTAATGTTCTTCTGTCATTCTGCCTTTCATTCTCCAATTCGTGCAACAAGCATCCTCCCCATCTCTGTTTTACCCTGGACCCATCCGAGCTGCAATCCTCATCTTCACTCCCATGTAGAGTCTGGAGATCCTGTCCTAAATCATATCACCACTGGAATTATTTCTGTTATGATGGGTCGTTGGAGTCAAATTACCAAATAGCTTAATATAGTTCAGTATCTGAAAACATTGTTAAGTGTTAAGTTTTTCTATTGAAGTATTATTGCTGGATTGTCTAATTAAACGTAGAAAAAAAAGAATCAGTATATTTTAAGATAATTTTTAATCAGATACTGATTTTTCAGGTAGCAGTCACATCACCTTTGATGGCATGTCTCAAAATATTCTAGCCTGTTAGAATAAATGATAGAATTCTCGCTGTGCAGTGTAGTCAGGGTTACACAAAAAGTCTTCTAATAATTAATGAAAGAAAAAAAATCCAACACTGATCTGTCAGGGAAAGCTTGTCTAGTACTATCATAGTTATGATAAATCTGTATTTTCTCCTTTTTGTAGCTGAGGTCTTTTAATTATTATTTGTGAACCTGCTACATTAAATATTCATAAATATTCATGTGTATGTGTTTTAATTAGCTCATCTCAGGAAATGCCGCTCTAAATAGAAGAGTGGAACCACCACCCACCCACTTGACTTGCAAATTCAATATTGTGGACCTCCAGCCATCCTTTAAACTTCTTGGAGTTCAAGTTAGTGTTTAGTTTTTTTTGTTTTGTTGTTGTTGTTGTTGTATTTTACAGGGAAGTTAGAGCTGGTGTTGGCGTGTCATGTGTAAGCGAATGAGAAGTAAAAGTGTAGCAATCTTTAACGCACCACCCATAGCACACACCCAAGCCCAGGTCCAAAGTCTGAAGTTGACAATTCATTTCTCATTCAGTGTGACTGTTTTCGAAAGGCTGATCTTAAAGGGTCGCTTGTGTCTGAGGAGAGGATGATTACTTTCGAAACATTTAACTGGTTTTATTAATAACTGTGTAATGATGATGTATCATCGTCTTTTCGTGATTGCCGGTCTGTTGTCAGCTTATATAGGTAAGAAAGAGAGCTGGGTTGCTTTAAATTAACGTTGCGCATGTCAAAGTTAAATTACAGTTATTCAAATGGAAACGTGACTTGAGAAATACATTAAGCGTTTCTCTGAAAGACAAAATTAATAGAACAGTTGACTGCAAAATGCTTTTTTTCTGCTGTTGGCAGAATAAGAATCATAGGAGCCAATCGATAAAACAACAAGCATGCGTTTCAGGATTTCTTTAAATGTCCTTATTTCTTTTTTTCTTTTTCTTTTTTTAACCGGAAAAGCCTGTTAAAGCCGGTATAGCACATCACGAGGATGTTTCAATGTATGTACTGTGGAAATACAAGCAGTACTGCTACTGTTTATCTTCCACTACTATGAGAGTGTTTATATAAACTGGATCACCTGATGCTACCTTTTGTAAGTCATGCCGCACCAATTAGCTGGAAAACAGTTCTTACTTCAAATGTCCGATCAAAACGTTGTTAATAAAATTTGTGGATTATATTTCTGACACTTAGAAGAAGAGCAGAAAAAGTTCCTCTTGGGTGTTATAGATGGGATTTTATATCATGTATGCATACAGTAACAGGAATGTATGATTACGGCAAAAAAGGAAAAAAAAAGAAAAACGTGTATTTATATGTAACCCCAAGTATAATTCATCTGCATGCATGAACTGAATGAAATGTAAAATTTTAACTGTGTATCAGTTTAAAGTTCCTGAATTTACTTTTCTTTCTCATTTTTAAACAGTTTAAACATCAGCAGGTTGTCTTAACCACGTCTGCATGCCTTAATGCACTAATTTGTCGCCATGTGATTCGTGTGAATAGATATTTGCATTATCATGCAGTTGAACAGGTGTACCTAAAAATTTTCTGAGTCCTAACAAAGTGTGGAACATAGAGTATGTTTGTGTGAGACAGTGTGGGACATCTTCATGTAAAAACTATACATCTTGCAGGTTTGGGGACTTCCCCAGCTTGCCTCATGAACTATTCCTTTCCTTTTCTGTCAAGAAGTGGAAAGGTGTTGTTCACTGATGTGCACCCCTAGTTCAACCTGTGTTTTTTATCGGTGAACAATATCTTAATCATCCTAAACCAATCAGGAACACTGTGCAAACTTCACCACATGGACTCGTCCCAATGATTGTACCATTAACCAAATACTATGCATTTCGTGTGAACCCCAACAGAATTATCAGTGCATATCAAAAGTTTATGAGGATATCGATGAGAAATGCATTCGAGTGACTAAGCCTCCAATGTACTTTCATCACAGAAAACTACAGCTGCAATTCATGCAGGTGAGAAGATCATTAGAAATGCAGCTGATTGTAGCGTTTAAAGTGCTATGAAAAAAAAACAGCCTTGCCAGTCTTGGTGCTTTTTTTCGGTTGGGCTCTTATTAGGGTGGTAATTTTCAAATATTACATAAATTAACTTCAATTTCAGGAGCCTTGAGGAGTCAAAAAGAATTTTCAAAATTTTTAAAAAAGTGTTTTTCTCCTGTTGAAGTCAAAGGTTTACCTCTATCTTTGCTGTCACAGATTTATGCCCTTACAGATTTAATGTGGGGATAAAAATATATAGGTTATACTTCATTTTCTCTGTAATGTAATTGTAATCCTACTGGTCAATACGCAGAGTATTGACCAGTATTTTAAAAAGACTGGTAAATTGCAGAGTTTGACTTGTAGCTCTGGGCTCTCTTCACCTATAACACATAGAATAATCTAAAGGAGGATGGAGGTATTCGATACATCCTAGTAAAGTTTTACACACATTGCACACAGCTTTATTAGTATAAATATGGTTGATTATTCCTCTTGTGGGTTTTTTTCTAGGTGGATCCTCTGCTCAGGATCAGCCACTGCAGGTTCTTGCCTTTGCTGGTGGAGATGTTATTCTACCGTGCAGTTTTAATATCTCTGACAAGGAAGACTTTCCGACTGTTGAGTGGTCCAAGGAAGGCTTGAAGCCAGATGTTGTCTTCTTGTACCGGGATGGTTGTGAGGCCTACGAGATGAAGAATCCAGCCTTTGAGTACAGGACAAGCCTCATCGTGAAAGAGCTGAAAGATGGAAACATTTCATTACGGATCTCCAATGTGCAGGTTTCTGATACTGGAAAGTACAAATGCCTGATATTCCAGAAAAATGCCATCAGGAAGGTTACAAAAGTAGAGCTGGTTGTGGGTATGTCTACTAATGTTCATTTCCACATTGGTAATTTGGCTGTGAACTGTGTGGTCCACCAGCCTGAGAGTTGAATTCTTGCCCATTTATTATATGTATATTAGAGTCAGAGCTCTTAGCAGCATGTAGTTTAATTATGAAGTAAAGCTATGCACCAAGTCTTATAATAGAGGATGTGTAAGGCTATAAAAGACCCTATTTTGTAACTTACCTGTACTACATTTTTAGTTGATGCTGGGTTAGGGTTTAGATAAATTTAGCTATTTTATTGTTTTCATTTTAATACTATCGTTATACTCTGCATGTTAAAAAGCAAACAAAGAGTATTATATTAGCAGTTAATGTGGAAATCAGAGGCATTAGGTGTGGAGGACAGTCATAAACTATATTCAGAATCACCTTGTTCTTTTGGTTAATTAGTACATGCATATGTCGCATTTGATCTTAATGGGCAACAAAATATTATCTTGTTCTAAGTCATTTTTTAAGCTTAAAGTACAGCAACAGATTCATATCTTCTACCAAGCCTCTGAGTTCAAAGTATAGATATAGATCTGACTATATGGTCAGGTGTGGCATCGCAGAGAGAACTGGTTTGTTATTAACCTCATGACAATTACCCACCAGTGAATTGGTCTGCAAAAACATATGCAGTATTCCCCCACCTTGTTTAATCTTTGCCAGTGTTGAATGAAGTGTTTCCTCAATGACTAAAAATGTCAACACAACGAAAACCATGATAATACCTCTAACATGTTTAACAGTTGAATTTTGGTCTTGCTGTACAAAAAGTTACACTTTTGTCTCAAGTGTTATGAAACATCCAAGTATTTTGTTACTTGAATTTTAAATTAAAACGTGCGTGCTGACCTTTAAACAGCACCAGCCTTATGTAGTGTTTAGTCTTAAAGATGGGCATATAACCAGCTATATTTAGTCTCTTGCTGTTGCTTTTTACTACTTGACAGAATTGCATATTTTATGATATGAGTGATATTTGATAAATATCGGATCTAATGTCCTGCGAAAGTTGGCATAATTAAAGATCTGTTCACTCAAAATACATTTCCTTTCCACAGAGGAACAGAATTTGTTTTTTCAGATGAAGGGACACCTTGACAAACCACAGTCATCTACTTTAGCTTGACTCCATGTAGCTTTTGAAAAAAAAAGTAGTTTACTTAATGAAAAGCACAGCTTCTTAAAATTATTGTACGGTTAAAGACCCTTTCAACAATAATAATCTTGAGACAACTGTTACTGTCACATTACAGCCACAAACATGAATCAATTTTATTGGAATTCCACGTGAAAGACCAATACAAAGTGGTGTACACGTGAGAAGTGGAACGAAAATCATACATGATTCCAAACATTTTTTACAAATAAATAACTGCAAAGTGGGGTGTGTGTAATTATTCAGCCCCCTTTGGTCTGAGTGCAGTCAGTTGCCCATAGACATTGCCTGATGAGTGCTAATGACTAAATAGAGTGCACCTGTGTGTAATATAATGTCAGTACAAATACAGCTGCTCTGTGACGGCCTCAGAGGTTGTCTAAAAGAATATTGGGAGCAACAACACCATGAAGTCCAAAGAACACACCAGACAGGTCAGGGATAAAGTTATTGAGAAATTTAAAGCAGGCTTAGGCTACAAAAGATTTCCCAAGCCTTGAACATCCCACGGAGCACTGTTCAAGCGATCATTCAGAAATGGAAGGAGTATGGCACAACTGTAAACCTACCAAGACAAGGCCGTCCACCTAAACTCACAGGCCGAACAAGGAGAGCGCTGATCAGAAATGCAGCCAAGAGGCCCATGGTGACTCTGGACGAGCTGCAGAGATCTACAGCTCAGGTGGGGAATCTGTCCATAGGACAACTATTAGTCATGCACTGCACAAAGTTGGCCTTTATGGAAGAGTGGCAAGAAGAAAGCCATTGTTAACAGAAAACCATAAGAAGTCCCGTTTGCAGTTTGCCACAAGCCATGTGGGGGGACACAGCAAACATGTGGAAGAAGGTGCTCTGGTCAGATGAGACCAAAAATGGAACTTTTGGCCAAAATGCAAAACGCTATGTGTGGTGGAAAACTAACACTGCACATCACTCTGAACACACCATCCCCACTGTCAAATATGGTGGTGGCAGCATCATGCTCTGGGGTGCTTCTCTTCAGCAGGGACAGGGAAGCTGGTCAAAGTTGATGGGAAGATGGATGGAGCCAAATACAGGGCAATCTTGAAGAAAACCTCTTGGAGTCTGCAAAGACTTGAGACTGGGGCGGAGGTTCACCTTCCAGCAGGACAACGACCCTAAACATAAAGCCAGGGCAACAATGGAATGGTTTAAAACAAAACATATCCATGTGTTAGAATGGCCCAGTCAAAGTCCAGATCTAAATCCAATCGAGAATCTGTGGCAAGATCTGAAAACTGCTGTTCACAAACGCTGTCCATCTAATCTGACTGAGCTGGAGCTGTTTTGCAAAGAAGAATGGGCAAGATTCAGTCTCTAGATGTGCAAAGCTGGTAGAGACATACCCTAAAAGACTGGCAGCTGTAATTGCAGCAAAAGGTGGTTCTACAAAGTATTGACTCAGGGAGCTGAATAATTACGCACACCCCACTTTTCAGTTATTTATTTGTAAAAAATGTTTGGAATCATGTATGATTTTCGTTCCACTTCTCACATGTGCACCACTTTGTATTGGTCTTTCAGGTGGAATTCCAATAAAATTGATTCATGTTTGTGGCTGTAATGTGACAAAATGTGGAAAAGTTCAAGGGGGCCGAATACTTTTGCAAGCCACTGTAAATAATTAAATTGAATTGTTTAACAGCAATTTCTATGGAGGTATGTGTCACTTAGAGTGCCTTTTATTCTTCTTCAGAAGGCAAGAGTTCTATAAAAAGATTTAGGATTAGACATCATATATTTTAGTATAAAAACAAGAGTAGCACAAGTAAGAAATTAGGATACATGTGTGGCAGATATATAAATCTGTTTTTGTTGTTTTTTTTCAGTGGCTGTTTCGGAGCCAAAGCTTTCGGTGATTTCAGTGGAGGGCGGTGACATAGCTCTGCATTGCGAAGCAAACTGCTGGCGGCCAGAGCCTCAGATAACATTTCTTGATGACAAAGGAAAAAAGATCTCTGAGGAAAATCCAAAAAGAGAACAAGATGCCCGTGGATGTTTCACTGTGACACGAAGAGCCACTCTGCAAAGAGCTACCAGCAGGTTATAAATATATACTTATACTTTCTAAAACATTTATAAAGTGGTTTAGAAATGAGGAAACAAAATATTCATCTTGGCATTAAATGTTTTACAGTACTCTGCAAAACATTTGAACCTCTCTTTTTCTATTCTGCCAGCAAGATGGTAAAACACAGCTTAAAAAAATAATTCTTTTGCATGACAGTTCACACAATGAAAAGGTCACGGTCCACGAGGACACTTTTTCCCATATAAATAAAGACTGGCTCAAGACTTTGGCACAATACTACAGATGATGTTTTTACTAACCACCTAACTGTAAAATGAGCTTTTTACTAATATAACACTAATGATGTCATTTAGTGTCACCTGCAGAGTTCATCAACCAGAGTTTAACCAGACAAGGGAAACAACGATCCTCATACCAGGTATGCAGGAACTTCACTGTCACATGTGTACATCCAAACACCTAAAATCATGTTTTATTTGCATTTTTCATCCATGTGAGGTTTATGTTTATGTTTTAGGGTATTTTATATTTTCAAAATATTCCAAGTTATTTATAAAACCGCACAGTGTTATGTCATTTTAGCTTGCTGTATGAAATCTGATCTTCAAATTGTTGCCATCACCATTGGAGGAACAGCTGGGTTTCTCTTAGCTGCAGCTGGACTGATTGCTCTTTTGTTTAAGCCATGTGGCAAATTTGGTAAGTAACAGTTCTCAACTAAAAGACGAAAACAAAAACAGTGCTACAAAAAGGCAAGCCATGGAGCCATATACTTTTATATATATATTGAGGAGCTTTGACATATTTTATAGTGAGGTATGTCCAGTGATCAGTAATCAGTATTGGGAAGTGCACACACTGATTCTTAATAACATTATGACCACTGATTTTGTCTTCATCATAGCACCTGTTAGTGGGTGGGAAACATTATGGAGCAAGTGATCATTTTGCCCTCAGAGTTGATGTTAGAATCAGAGAAAATTGGCAAGTCTAAGAAATTGTAATTGTTAGGCTTGTCAGAGTATTTCCAAAACTGCAGACCTTGCGCGGTGTTTCTAGTCTAGAGTGGTCAAAATCTATGAAAAATGGTCCAGGAAAGGAACAGTGGTGAACCAGCAACACGATCATAGGTGGCCAAGGTTCACTAATTGTTGTGGGAAACACGGGCTCGTCCGTCTGGTCCAATCCAACAGACACACTACTGTAGTTCAAATTGCAAAATAAGTTAATGCCTGTTCTGATATAAAGGTGTCAGAATACACGGTGCATTGCAGTTGTATAAGGGGCTGCATAGCCAAAGACCAGTCAGGGTGGCAGTGCTGACCATTGTCCAACACTGAAAGCACCAACAGTGGACACATGAGCATCAGAACTGCACCTCAGAGCAATGGAAGAAATGTTCAGCTGGATGGCCAGCTGTGTTTGTGTTGCTTACCTGGGGAACACCTGGTATCAGGGAGAAGAGCAAGCTGTCAGAGGCAATGTGATGCTTTGGACAATGTTCTGTTGGGAAACCTTGGGTCCTGCCATCCATGTAGATGTTATTTCGATGTACCACCTGCCTAAGCATTCTTGTAGACAATCACCCTTTCATGTGCAAGGTGTTCCCTGATAACTGTGGAACCTTTCGGCAGGATAATGCACCCCTACCACAAAGCAAAAATGGCTCAGGAATGGTTTGAGGAGCCCAACAACAAATTTGAGGTGTTGACTTGCCCTTCAAATTCCCCAGATCTCATTCCAATCTGTTTGTCTGTTTGACGTACTGGACAAATAAGTCCTGGGAATTCCTTTCCCAAAACAGTGATTGGGAAAGTGTTTTCTGAAGTCATAAATAAAGTTAAAAGTAGGATAATTTTCTTATAGCTGTCTATACATTTTGGTTTCTTTCTACAACCATATTCAGCTGATTTGTTTTTAAATTTCACAGCTATTGTAAAGCAGCCAGTGACTAGGAAGTCATGGGATCGAAGTATAACATGTGAAAGTGACTTCCTACTAACAACTGATGACAACTTGGTAAATCGCCACTCTGGGCAGATGAGTGAGTTTCTTATGGACGATGAGACCATAAAAATACAGAACAACAAAGTTACTCACTACGACAGGACAACAATTGTTCGACGCCATTCCACAACCACAGGAGATGGAGATGTTCCAAAACCCTCACAATTATTCTTAAATCATAGCCCTGACATTAACAACGTCACCAGTGTGTACAATCCAAACCCATCTTCAGCTTCAACCAGCATTAACATTACAAAATCTGGCAACTTACCCAAAAGCAGGGGTTCGAAAATTGTTATCAAAAGACAAGACAGCTTTCCAGGACCTGGCCACATATCTCAAAGAAACCACCGTATGTACAGCAGTCCAAATATTTTACAACTACATTCACCAACATCCAACCCTTCTTCTGCTCTCAGTAGCCACCAGATGATCAACTCCAGTGTCTCACCCCATCGAAACACCCGCCTTCCTCAGCGTAGACACTCCTCAGTACTTCCACATTTAGCAGAATTTAATAAGCATCACAACCTCCTGAGAAATTTACCTGAAGGAGATGAACAGAAAAGTTTATTAAGAAATGAAAACAAAAGGAAACGCAAATTGTACTAGAATAATTGCACAGCAAGGTAATGCTCACTTGGTTCAAATGATTGAAACTCGTTAACTGAGCAATAGGAGCTGAAATTGAACACCAGTGACTGAAGCGTGGAGTAGGAGCTTGACAGTCAGCTGCAGTGTCTGCAGTGACGTAAGTGTTGCACTGGCTGTTGTGGTGCCTCAGTGTTGTTGGAAAAGGGGGGATCTTGGCATCACTGCTTAGATTGTTACCTCTAGATAAGAGTTCAAATAAGTAGTAGAAAAAATGGAATTTAAAAGAACTGAGCCAGCCCAGTGGGGTATTTCCAGAAAACTGAGCTAGTCCTACAGAATCAGAATCAGAATACTTTATTAATCACTAAGGAGAGTATGTAAGAGATACAGGTCTTTGAATTTTATTTTATTTTTTGCATTACCATTTGCAAAATCACACAGACCATGATGCTTTACCATGATTTGGGGGAAAAAACAAAATGTTCTGTGCTGAAATTAGCATGGATATAGTAGATCTTTTACAAGAACCTAAATCAAGTTAGCTCACTGGCTTCTTTTTTTTTTTTTTTAAATTATTATTGAATTATTGTATATAGCATTATGTATTCATGATGCTCATACATTAACCTTTTTGTTCTTTAATTAAAAATATTTCCAGGTTTTTGCATGAAAGTTTCTTTAATTGAAACTTTACATTTGCTAAACTTGGACAGTGACCTCTGTTTCAGTGGCTCATGTTAAAATGTTTGTGTCATCTATCATCTGTAATCCCAAATGATATCATTTTTGTTTGGTGATGTTTTTGCACAAGGGCATGCATTCATTTAACTTAAAGTAGTTTACAAATCTCTCAGCACAATGTCCCAACAAAGTCCTGTGTTCTAATATGATTTTCTCAAATATGTTTATAACTCTAAACTATATATATATATATATATATATATATGTATGTATGTGTGTATGTGTATAGTATTATATTATACTGGGATTTACTGCATTTGCAAGAATGTGTAAAAGTATACAAAAGCTTATGATGTCAACAGAACAACTGAAACTTGTCTTTTATTGTTTTGTTTGGGGTGTTAGGTTTTTAAGTTATATTTACATATCATTAATTAGTCTAGATTTTTTTTTAACTTTATTATGACTCTGAAAATACAGCTTACCATGGGTTTTTTGTTTTTGTTTTTTCTTTACACATTAATTTAATGATATTACTATAATTCTACCTGCTTAGAGTTTAAAGCTTAAAGATTTTGAATAGTTATAGGATATCTGTCATATTCAGATGACATCTATTCAGTGGGTGTTATTAGCAATAATTAGCCATAGATATGGGCCAGTAGGGGCCCTCTACTCCTGTATATGTAAAAACAAAAACATTATTTTTAAAATGTTATTTAGATTTTGCTATTGATTCAAATCTTGCAATTTGTTTTTGTGATAGGTAATGGTTTTTCTTTTAAAATGTTTCTGTGTGTGTTTGCAATAAATCTACATAACCCTACAACCAGAATTGTCAGTGATGTAATATAATGTAAAGTTTTCTGTGATGTAAATACTTTCAAGGTACAGTCATGGGGATAAAAAATCTCATACAGTACCATTTGATTACTATTAGTAATAATAATCTCATTATCTTTCGTATGTCACAAGCTGAAAAGTATCTTATTTATTTAATCTCCAAATGCATTTTTGAAGTAAGTTATCAGATCATAACATTAAGAAGCTGTCAGTTTGACACAGTGGATTTTTTTTCGGGGGGAATTTTCAAAGTATGAGGAAGTGCTGGCTGTCTTAGAGTTGTTATCAGTTAACTTTTTTCTCATTGGTGACTCATACAGCATTTTTTTTGTCATGCAAGCCATTTCACAGTTTTCACAGATCTTGTCACACGTGTGCAGCCTGATGGCACATTGAATCTTGACAGCATTTTATCTGCTCTCATATCAGGAAAAGGGAAAAAAGCCCATACATAAGCAATGAAAAAAGCAAAAATTAAGAAAATTTAAAAAAAAGATGTTTCACTAAATGGTGTACAATTCCTTTAAATGTCACCAGGTATAGCAAAAAAAATGTCCAATTACTTTAGGGTTGGAGAAAAGCTACAATACCATTTTGGCCACACTGTAGGAGTCATAAGAGCAGTGGCACTGTCATGTAAAATGTAAAACATAGCAGTGCAACTGCTGCTTTTTTTCTAACATAAACAGCAGCAGGTTCTGGCTTTTGCTGGTGGAGATGTTATGCTGCCATGCAGTTTCAAGATCCCGGACAGCACTTTGACTTTTGACCGTTGAGAGGCCCATGGAAGGTCTTCCTGTACGTTAAGATCCTGACTCAACATGACTCAAGGGGATTAGATTAAGCCATTGGTGTTTTTGGCCGCTCTACTGCCTACAGTCACTTAATATATTAGTGCAACGCAGGCTGCAGAACTCATGACAATGTTTTGATACAGACAGCTGTTCAAACTCATGGGTTGGGCAAATCATTTGGAAGTCTGAGGATTAAAACAATTTATTGAGAGAAAAACCCTAAACATCTTCTCAGAGAAATGGAGGAATTGTTTTTTATACAAGTCTTCATTGTTAACGGGGCAACACATTAACAGGTGAAACCCTATGACTCAACGAATCCCATTTCTTGTGACTGTTTAGCACTTTGTGAAATCAACAGTTCCAGCCATCATCTTTTTTTCCACTTACTGTATCCAGTTCTTATCCCAGTGGACAGGACACTGAGCTATCATAGTGCTAACACCATTAATAACTGTGGCCAATTTATAATCACCATTTAGCCTAATCCCATACAGGTCCATATCCCTAATCCCTAATCCCATACAGGTCTTTAGGTCTACAGGCTGGATAAAGACAGATTACTCACAGAGAACCCACCCAAACATGGGGAGAACATACAAATTCCTCTCAGAAAGGCTCTTGCTGGCTGGTGGATTTGAACTCACAACCTAATTTCTCTGAGGCAAAAGTAGTAACTAATTTTTGGCCAGTAAAAATGATAAAAATAAACAGCTAGCTGTTAGTAATGAGCTAATATTTCATGATGAAAAGAACATTTAGTCGCAGCTCCATTACACTTTATTGGCAAACCCAGAATCTGTTTAATGTGAATATAGAATGAAACCTGTGCGTTGATAAGATCAGAAGTAGCTAACCCTTCTGAGCTTGTGTGACGTTTGTCAACAAAGACTGAGTTCAGTCTGTGCACAGATGTGGTTGTAATTTGTGGGGACGTGGCCTCTCAGGTTGAACTGGTTTGTTTTTATGTGCTCATTACGTGCACTCACCAGCACTTTACAAACTGCACACAAGTCTCGTTCAGTTTTCACAGGTAGTTATGGTATAAATTATATGAAGATTAGAAAAAAAGTAAAAAACTAAACTGATTACATCTTTAAGTGAGGAATGAGATGATCTAACAACCTGACTTATTGGGTTTTATCTTATTTAATATAAAACAAAAAACAGTAAAAAATTTAACACTTTGGGTTTTAATCCTCAGGTTCACTATGAAATTTGAATCTTTACCTATCTGCCTTTTGATAGTCTGATTATCTCAAGACACCCAGAGTAAACTACATTTTGTTCAGTGGGTTGCACACAGCTTAATTTAATGTCTTACAGAGTAGTGGATCTCTTAGAGGACCAAAGGGAAGATTCATTAATGTAGTAAAGAAGGACATGCATTAAAGATTAAATGTGTGAAGTTTTTTTTCCCCAACACATCCTTGTGTTTTTATTTTTTTTCTTAGTAGCATATATATAAAAGCTGTATTGATGTATAAGGGGAACAAAAAATGAGGTTAGTCATTGTCTTCAATTAAAAAAAGATGGTAGATGGTAGGCTGAAAAGTGAAGGCATGCCGAGTGTTGAGCAGCCGGGTTTTCCCTCTGCCTCGGAAAGCTTAACATTTGTAGTGTCCTCCAACTACCACAGGATGGCAGACATGCACCTCTCCAAGAAGAATCACATGCTCAAAGAGACCACAGACCTCAAAGCGCTGTCACTGATTTGTCAATGTTATGGTTCATTCTTAATGCTCTCATACTGAATGCACGCCAAAGTATCAGATACTGAACCTCATTTTGACCCCAGTACATTCATGTAAATGTTAAAAAGTTCTGAGACACAAGCCCAGCACGAATGTGTGTGACTGGGTGAGTAAGACGGGTGAATAGATGTCCACTCAACAACATAGAAAGGTGATATACATGTCTATTTACCATTTACTTACTTCTCCACAATCACTAAATATCTCTATTTATATGGGGGCTTCTATTATTTAAAACTGCATTGTGCTAAATATCTGTTGTGTAACCAAAACGTTAATGTAGTGTTAAAATGTTAAATTAAGACCTGGAAGAAATAAAATATGAATTCTACTGAAGTTAAAAAAAAGCACTTCTCCAATTTCTTTATCAGTGGAAAAAAACTGTTTCAGTGCAAAAGGGTCGGCTGTTATGAAAGTGGTTAGCCATTTTAGTGAAAAGACATTAGCTGTGCTTGCTAGGCTAGCAACTGCTTGAGTGATTATTTGTTGTTTACTAATAGACCATCCAAGACGATGTTTGTGCATCTCACTAACAAGCATTAGTGACAACAGAGCATTCAACTTTTGGATACTTTTAGCTCAAAGAAAAGCCACAATGCTAAAACTGGTGCTTCAGAATGGTCACAATCAGCCCACAAATCAGCAGGTGATATTAACTCTTAGATCCACAAGTGACTGGACCCTACGTTCTTAAGTAAGTTAGTCAAACATTGCTGTTTTCTTGCCTTAGCTTCTGGCTGTATTCAATTGTGACAAACTACCTGTTTCGAGCTGTAATCGCTACACACGTACTGTTGACCTTACAACTTTACGACTTTTGTTTCTAGGCAACTTATGGTACCTATCTGAGGGTCATTTTTGAGCCACTTATGAAAGTTTCTGGTAGTAATACAAAAACATCAGGTATAACTGCAATAAAAAATAATAACTTTTCATTATGAAGATACTGAAAGAAAACAACCTCACCGGATCATTTTTGACCCACTTACACATTTAAGGGTTAAGGTGGCTGCTCGCATCTTTTAAAAAAAGATCAATTGGTGTATCAGAGATCACAAACAAGTAATGGATATCAAACCGGCATTTATATGCATCAAAACAGATAATAATGTTAATATATGCTTGCATTACTTGCATAGGCAACTTCTTGGGTTGTTTTATAGTTTGGTCTGCTTTCCCCGAAATAAAATCGATGCATTTAGTAAGCAGGTCAGTTGCATTAATCAAATCAATAGCATGCCATGATAACTTCTGATGAGCAAACACATTTCGATGTGTTTCCCCCAGCAGCTACCATCAAACAAAACAAGCACGCCTACCAAAATCTTCAGGAAGTGAGAGATCACCGTCTGTTTTTCTGTTAGTTGGTGGTGATACAGGATGCAGCTAACACCATTCTGCCTGATGCTGAGTGAGTACAAAATTCAACATTTAAAGACATTTTGGACAATTTTTTTCTTATAATCCCTCATTATCCCTGCTTACACTTTAATTTCTTAAACACTGCGTTTATTCGGTCCTTAATATCTTATTTTCATTCTGTTTGTTTTTTAATTTTTCACCCTTTTCTTGTCTCTTTCTTTCTCCCTTCCTTCCCCACAGCCTGTCTTCAGGTCAACCCTGACAGGTCTCAGTTCTTCAGGTATGACAACATCTCTTTGAGCTGTGGCGAACAGTTGAACAACACTGGTTGGAAAGTGAAGAGGAAAACGCTCGCGGGGGGGACCAGACCCTGCTCCTCTGGCTGGGGTTATGCCTCCTCGGGTTCGACTTGCATCATCGGACAAACCTACCCACCAGATAGCGGCGTGTACTGGTGTGAGTCTGTCAGTGGGGAGCAGAGCAATGTGGTCAACATTACCATTACTGGTATGAATAATACTATGTTAAGTTCTGCTATGCAATATTTACACTTAAAGTCACACTGATTAAGGCAGATCATTTAGAAACGAAGCAAAGGAAGCCTATAATGACAAATCTTGATTTTCTGCATTTTCCAAAGATCAGCCTGTGATTCTGGAGAGTCCTGCCCTCCCCGTGTCCGAGGGTGCCACTGTAACACTGCATTGTACACCTGAGACAAAGTCCTTCAACCAGTTTTTTGATTTCTATAAAGATGGCCACTGCATCAAAAGGAACTCCACAGGAGAAATCACCATTAAAAGCGTTTCTAAATCTGATGAAGGACTCTATAAATGCAGCATTTCAGGAGGTGAAGAATCACTAGGCAGCTGGCTGGCAGTTGATGGTGAGCAACAAAAATCCCATCACATACACAATGTTGAGCAATTTAAAAATAAAGCATTTTAAGAAAAAGGAAATTTAAAAAATGGCTGTTAGAGGAATTATATCTAAAAATTCAAAAATTTGCATATTTGTCTATGTGTTTTGTATACCTGCAAATGATGAAGAGAGAAAAACATTCTACCCCTGAAAAAGACACAATTTAAAGAAAACATGTCTTTAATAAAGCATTTAAATGTATAATTTCCATGTTCATCTCTTTACAGCTTCATCTCAGGATTTTCCTTCATCTACATCTGCAGCTGAACCGGCAGCTCCCTGCTCTTTTTCGGTCTTAAGACTAGTATTTCACCTGTTGGTGGGAACGCCTTACCTGGTGTCCACTGTTCTACTGGGGCTTATATACCGAGACAGGAGGAGAGGTAAAGTAAACCCAGCAAGAGTGTAAGGGGCATTTCTTATGGGTCATAACAACAACAACAACAACATGCGGTATCAGCTAGTAAACTATTTTCTGGAGGCTTTTGTTTTTTGTCAGTGACAATTTCTGTTAATCAAAACTGTTGCCTGAAAATAGAATGTTACATAAAACAGATATGTCATCTATAGTTGATTATTTTGTTGTCTTCATTTTTTGCATATTTGGCACAGTGACATGCTTCAAATCGTTAAGAAAATAATAGTCCAATGTATCCAAACCTGTTCATTTTAAGAATTCCCTTAAACAGAACCGTTGTGACAAAGTGAATCAGGCTAAAGATTACAAAAAGCAACAGATCATGCCACAATCTACAGGAACTCTTAAAAATCACAGTAATTGCATCCACCACCCTGGAAATGGTTACAAAGCTGTTTATAATGCTTTGAACTTGGAACATTATTTAACATTCCCAGCAGTGACTACCAAAATTACACTGCAAGCGAGGTCACAAAACACCATCTAAAGAACTGCAGCCTTCACGTGGTTCAGTAAAAGTCAGAATTCATGATTCAACAATAAGAGAATGGATAAAAACGGCATTCATGGGAAAATAAACCCATCCTCGGGATGAAAAAAACAAAAAAAACAAAAAAACAAAAACCAACAAACAAAATCCAATAGGGTCTTGTAATTTGTGATCACAGATGAGGACACTTTTTGATGGCCCTGATTTAGTATTTGGTGAAACAATACCTAATAAATCACTGTTGACCAAAAAGAACACTGTAAAAAAAAATTGTTGCGAAAACTCAAAAACTCAAGGCAACCGACTGCATTTACGTTTTTAGGTTCTGATGGATAACTTATAATTTCAAGTTTAGGAGAAAAGTTGCTTCAATTAATGTTTTTGTGTTTACAAGACTAATAACTGTGCTTTTTCTTAACTCATATTTTATTGTTTTACCAATGTAATTCCTAAAGTTTACACAACATATATTTTTTTGTTTTGCCAATCAATTTCCTAAACCAAACAAATATATGTTGTGTAAACTTTAGGAATTACATTGGTAAAACAATAAAATATGAGTTAAGAAAAAGCACAGTTATTAGTCTTGTAAACACAAAAACATTAATTGAAGCAACTTTTCTCCTAAACTTGAAATTATAAGTTATCCATCAGAACCTAAAAACGTAAATGCAGTCGGTTGCCTTGAGTTTTTGAGTTTTCGCAACAATTTTTTTTTACAGTGAAAGGCTCATCTCACATCTTGATGATCCCCAAAACTTTTGGCAAAATAATGTCTGGACTGACAAGACAAAACTTTTTGGAAGGTTTTCTCAGCTCACCTTTTCTCAGCATAAGAAGATCATCATGTCAACAGTCAAACAAGGTGGTGGTAGTGTGATAGTCTGGGACAACTTTGCTGCTTCAAGATCTGGACATCTTACCATAATTGATGGATCCATGAATTCTCCTCTCTACCAGAAGGCCCGGCCATCAGATGAAGCTTATATAGCTTATTCCACTCTTACTGCCAAGTAATTATAAGCTTTATACAGCAATTACTTTTTCACATGTGTAGGTTTTTTTCATTTTGCCATATCAACATTTTTTGATGATCTGAAACATTTAAGTGTGACAAATATCAATAAAAGAAAGAAAAACATTGAAAATGAATTACAAATCCTTTTTTTTTCACCGTACTGTACGTATAATTTGGCCACTAATTCAAATTCAATTCATAAAAGTCTTCATAAAAGTGGCTGTAGCGGTAGAGCTGGTCATCTACTGATTGGAAGGTTGGTGGTTCGATTCATGGCTTCCCCCAAGTCTGGATGCCAAGTATCCTCGGGCAAGATGCTAACCCCATGTTGTTCTCCGATGCATTCATCGGAGTGTGACTGTGTATGAATGTTAGATAGGCTAACAGCTTAGAAAAAGTGATTGGGTGAATGAATTAGTTGTATAAAGCACTTTGAGTGCTCAATTAGACTAGAAAAGCGCTATATAAGAACCAGTCTGTTTACGTTAATGCAGAATTTTAGAATTCATAAAAGGGAGATGTTTGGAAACTGTTTGGTTTTAGCGCTTACATCAAATAATCAAATCCTCCATGCCTAGCTGTGTAATGTCACCCTCCTTGTGTTGATATGATGGCAATGGGTAATACCCCTTCAAATCTGCTAACCTAATGCCATATTTGTAGTTTGCTCTACGATATATTGGCTATATATATGTGTGTGTGTGTTGGTGTGTGTGAGATTGGAAATAGAAATAAAGGAAAGTAGATATGTTCGTTTTCATATGTCAAATCTAATGTTTGTATTTTCGTTGTCACATTACACATATGTATTAATGATCGCCAGAGGGGTTTAACGTTCAAAGATTGGAAATTTTTATTTTCTGTCTGGCTTTATCATTTTACAGTATTAACTGAAGATGGAAGGCCTTCACAACATAATACTTGGTTATAAGAACTAATAATTTGGTTTCAAATGGTGCTACAAAAGTGTGAACTTGAGCTTTCATAATGAGACTTTATAAATCATTGGTTGATCTCACGGTGGTTATGTCCATTTTCTTATACTGTGCTCATGACCAATCCTATACATGTTATTGGTAGAAAACAGTCTGTTCTTTAGGTGCCACATTGTTATAAAGCAGCCATGTTTTTCTGATGAGCTGTGTTGTGATCACAGCTGCTGAGGTTATTGAGGTTTGCAGGTAAATTCCAAAGTTACAATGTGGTATTGCAGGTGACCTTTGACAGACAAGTTACTTCTAGAAAAATGAGGCAATCTTGATCTGATTAAAAACCTTGAACTGATGTTTGCTGATGACTGTTAAGACAAAAGCTACAAGAATTCATGTTGCCGTTCTGTTTGTTTTTTCTTCACAGCAGCTCAGATTGCTGCAAAGAGAACACACATGGATCATGTCATCATGGAAATAGTTGTTTAACCAAACGAGCTGATGAAAATGTACCACGGGGTGTCCTGAACGTGGGTATTAATTTTTCACCAGCTTTCAATTGACATTTGCCAGCATTTATCTGTCCAGGGCCAACGGGGACTGTAGTGTCATTCAAAAAAAAAGAGCTGAGGCCAGCATAAGTGGTCTGTTGGTAACACTTCTAGAAACTGACAACAGAGTCTTCTAATAACTAATTTTATTGTCTTGCTATATTCTGCCACAGTATTTCATGTTTTGCATTGTTTTTTGTGTGTGCAAGCCCATCACCATGTTGTTTACTTTGTTTATCAGGAAAACAGTGGTTACTATCTGAATATCGGGCTAATGTTTTAATACGACTTCATGTTCACTATCACTCGAGTATAAACCTTGGTTTTTATCTCAAAGGGTTTTTCCTGTCCTGATGCCACTGCGTGTGCCTGCTGCACAATCTTTCTTCATATCTTACAAGTTATAGCCCTCTCAACAGTATCTCAGGTCGACCCGATGTGGCGCTAATCGACTTTAATCATTTTCCATTAAAATCCAGGACCACTTAATGTGCGTGAGGTCATCATAGCAATGTGGACGAAAGACCCATGGCATGTGACGCAAACACCACAACAGGTTGAGGATGCTGAGGCGATGGTTCACCTGCTGCTCGATGTATGACACCGGGTCTTTGGGGACTATTGATGAGTTAGGCTCAGACAGAAAGGTTTGAATTCAGTTAACATCCACTCATTTGAATGGAATTTTTATCTGTTTGGAAAACCAAAATTGAATAACCGGAGTGCAAAACGATGCATACTTAATTTGCTTTTTTAGCATCTAGCTAAAACAAACCAATGGGTTAATAACCCTAGATGGGTCACCAGAGACCTGCTGAATGTTAGGAGATTAAAAACAGAAAGAGCAAGTGTGTGTGTGAGACCACATGGTGGTGTCAAAGAATTGTCTTAGTAATTCCTGTAATTAGTTGTTTTTTTGTTTAATTTTTGTTTTTGTTTTATTTGAAAACAGTGGTAAGGTTTTGAGTTAATATTTGATATGTTAGGTTCTTGTCAATAGTTTTTCATCTATTATGATCTTTTTGTACAGATTTAACAGATTTTTTTATTATTTTAGTTGAATTCTTAATTTCATAGCAAGAATAAATATATTTTAAAAATAAATACTTCATGTCTGGAGATGAAGAGATGCCTCTGATTCATTCTTGTGTTGTTGGTTCGTCCGGAGTGGTTCTTTTGTTTTTTGTAGACTCACTATCAAGGTTTTCACGACCACTTTCTCTGATCACATTATCAGTCCTGCCGAGTGACTTTTCTTAAAATCACAGAATTCTTAGGAGTGAATAAAGCGAATAAAGCCCATGTAAGTAAGCTATCCCGGGTTCTGTATTTCGTTGCTCAACAAAGGCTGTTCACATTGCTCAGTTCCTTCCTGTTGTGGTGTGGGAGGGGACAGTAGGAGAGCAGATAGAAGAAATATGAAGAGAAGCATAAAAGCAAAACTGGCCAGTTCTTTTATTGGCCACAGGTGGCTTTAGTCAAGTTTCCACTCAGTCATAAATCAGTAATAAGCAGTCAAGGTGTCAAGCATGCTGTGACATTTCTGTTGACATGGAGGCCATAGTAAAAGTCCCAGACATGTCTGCTATCTGCTATTTTTGACGTGTGACGCTTGACCTTTTGTGACAATTTTTCTCTTTTTTCATAAGAGCAAGAACGTTTGTTGGGCAAATATCAAACTGTTAGATTACAGAGGATGTGAAATGCATAATCGCTGTGTGTGAAAAGGAAGTGTAGGGGCCTTGAGCGTGTGCTATGCGAAGTGTTTGTGGTTTTATTTTCACCAGCTTTTGTACGGCTTTCTCTTGTTGTTTTTGTCCACACTTTCATCTCCGTACAGCATGGGCTTAAAACTTTACTCAAAATTAATAATATTTCTTTAAATTACAAACATGGAAATGCAATGATTATTGCTCCATCAGCTCTTTCAGCCAATGTGGGTCAGCTGTGGTTAATTGAGCGTATTCAGTCTAGGGGAGTGTAATTTCTGAGAAGACACAGGACACTGTGCCAGTTTAAAAACCCACAACACAAACAGCTCAGCAGTTATATTGAAAGCATGTGCAGTTTAAAATGGCAAAAACTATTTAAAAAAATAGAACAAAAAAACAGAAAAAAAATGGAAATGAGTATAAGTGCTTGTTTTGACAGGTAAACTTGAATGACCTATATTTAGTATTCTGCTGTGTGGCTGGAAAATCCTGTGGTTTGGTTTCTGAGTAAAGTTGCTCTCTGTTGTGTTCTGTGGTGGGAACACAATAGGACCTGTCTCAAACACTGAACTAGAGGTTTCTGACCCTGAATAAATATTGATGTCACTATTATGGAGTGTACTGCTGTGTAAATCATAGTGAATCTTCACATCGCAAATTATTTAAATATTGTCCAACATTTTGTACATAAGAAGGGAAAAAAAAGTGGAAATGGACAATGTCACAGGCTCACTGCCAACTGTTTGATTCCACCCTTACTGCCAAGTAATTATTAGCTCTTAAAAAGCAATTGCTTTTGTACATGGGTAGGACGAAAAATTGAGGTAATTTTGTTCTTTTCTTTTTTGTTATTTTA
This sequence comes from Oreochromis aureus, assembly GCF_013358895.1. Classification (NCBI taxonomy): domain Eukaryota; kingdom Metazoa; phylum Chordata; class Actinopteri; order Cichliformes; family Cichlidae; genus Oreochromis; species Oreochromis aureus. The sequence continues at coordinate 50,261,687 of NC_052944.1, read as the reverse complement.
TATAACAATATGTCTTGGTCAACACAATCACAGCTGCACTGTGCCAAATACAAATGTAAACCACGACCAAGTCTGTCTGACTGAAACCACTTCCTGCAGAAAAATTTGGCCACATTTGCAAAAACGCTAATATGAAACACTCTTAGGTTTCTGTTGTGTGATACACTTTCAATCTACATTCTCATATTCTTATAGAAGAATCACTAAATCACAGTCATTCTCTGAACAAAACAAATATCAAACTTGCTCCAGCAAAGAATGTGAAATACAGCTCTGCCAGAGGTAACCAATAGAATTAGCACCATCTGCTGGTTTTCTCTTAATACAAGCAGTCCAAATGATTTAATATGCAGACATTCATTTAGGCCTAATGTTAAACATAGAAATGAATAAAATACGCACACAAACACACACACACACTGGCACAGTGGGGTTTGGGTTACCGCCGATAAGCCAAGTCTGTCTGTCTATCAGTCTATCTGTCTAGAGATAGAGATGTATTGGAACGTAACTGGATGCAGTGGCAAAAAGCACACAGCCAATGGATTCTAGAGCTGTTTCCATTTTAAGTTTCCAACCTTGTCAGAACAGTTTGGGTATGATCCCTTCCTGTTCCAACATGACTGTGGACCACAGCACAAACCAAGGTCCATAAATACATGGATGAGTCCTGACATCAGCCTCTTAGAAAACCTCTTTGAGATGAATTAGAATTAACTGAACCAGGCCTTCTTATCCAACATCAGTTTCTGATCTCACAAATCCACTTCTGGAATAATGATCAAAAATTCGTACATTCCTAAACTTTGTAGAAAGCCTTCCCAGAAGAGTTGAAGCTGTTATAGCTGCAAAGGGTGGGTAGACATCATATTAAACCCTATGACTAAAGAATGGGATGTCACTGTAGTTTGTATGCATGTGAAGGCAGATGAGCAAACCCCTAAAGGTTGTATGCACTCAAAAAAATCTAAAGTGACATGCATTCAAACACTATTTACATTTTAAAAAAAAGATAATAGCTGTTTTGTGTTTGTCTAAATGATGAGATTATGGTCATGTTAGGTTTAGTGTTATCACCAGCACTGATTTCCACCTCACGGGGTTAAAAGAGCTTAATGTGTTTGTCAGCCCTAACAGCCCTGACTTTCCTTCACCATCCAGATCATAAAACTTAAACAATACACAAGAAAACAACAGAACTAAAGTGCTTTTAGTGCTCAGTTGTAGCAGAAAGGTGCCATATAAGAACTTTTCTTTTTTCTTTTCAGCCTTCAAACCTCAGTGCCTTACTTCCAACCATTTTCTCTGTAGATATTAAACCTTCCTCATTTGTATGTTTACATTTAAGTTTGTAAGATGTTAAATGATGAAATACACACATCTAAAGGCTGCTGTCTGTAGCTTTTATTTACAACTCTGTACATTTATGTCATGCCATCATGCCACCACCAGATAGAGCCAAAGACTAATATCAGCACACTGGAGAGTGACATGATGGTGTGATTCTTCATCAGTAAAAGATATGCATCTATATTATAAAGTATATACATCTGTAGAAATGTGCTGTAACAACGTTTGTGATATCCTTTTCCCAAGTTCTCTAGATTTTATATCCAGTTTTGTTTTTCCTTAATCTCTTTCTTCTTCCATTAGACTACTTTATCTGTAAAAATAAAGAAAAAATACTGTTTAACCACTGACTTTACACTGATGTTTTTTAAGCCAAAATAAAAGTTAAAGTTAAGAAACAGGAGAACTTTTGACTCACAGAACGCGTGTGGACTTCCCCTCACCACCCACACCACAATGCCAACGATTGCTGCAACACCTACAGCCCCACACACAGCGCCAGCAATTTTGCCAGCACGACTGCTGTCATCACCTGCAATTATGCAAGGCAGAAGGAGAGTAGCTGAAGTAATCAAGTTCATTTTATTCATTCATTTTATACCCTGGCTGCACATTTTCAACCCATTAAAAGTATTCATAGTTACCTGATGCTTTGGATTCATCTGCCACCACAGTTGTTATGCTTAGTGTTTCTGTTTCGGTTACTGTTAAAGACAAACATATCGACATGGTGGAAAAATGGCCACATTCAGATTCATTCTAGTCCTGCACCACCACCAAGGAGAAAAACATGCATTATTTTGCAGGTATAGTGATGGCTGAATGGCTCTGTCTTGTTGGGCACAACAAACATCTTTGTTTTCATCACTCCTAGTAGAATTACACAAAAAATGCATTGGATAACTGAACGCCACTAATGGTAATAACGGGCTACAATAACCAGACATCAATGATGCAGCCCTTTGACACAATATTAATGCTCTTCTGTGTTTGACGCACCAGTAGTTGTGCTCGCTGGAGTAGTTGAAGGCAGAACGGTTGTTGGCATAGATGTTGTGATGACTGGTTCTGAAATCATGATAATAAACATGTAAAAATAATTGATCCTAAAAAGCAATGAAGGGAAAAACATAATGTGAGTGTGCTCACCTGTGCGATAGCTCACAATCACACACCGTAGCTCAGACTGATATTTGGCTGTACTGAGAAAATAAATCCAAAGCATACTGATGAGCAACTGAAATAGTACAAAAACATCAATTTCAAATATTCCAGTCTCCGTGTATTTACTGCATGATGTGCTTTTCACTTATTATTATTAATGGATCCAAATCCCACACTGACTCTTTCTCTGCCTGGACTAAGAAGCAGATGGGATGATCTTCTCCATCTTGATTCTCAGATGGCGTCCAAGTCAGGATAAATTCTCCATGTGATTCAGTGTGTTTTACAACACTGTGCGGTCCACTGAACAAAAGCTTTAAAACCCTTAAAAACACACACACAAAGGAGAGATTGATGCTGCAAAGTATCACATATAGAAATAAAAAGACCAAGATAAACCCTAAACACCAATAACCCAAAAACAACAATATAAGGTAGTACTATATTTATTCTGCCGTTATTCTGCCCTCGAAGGAAGGGAGTATTTAATTGTTTGTTAGAAGTCTAGCATCCACAGTTTTGAAGATATAATTTTCCAGTTTTGTGTGATGGTAGATACCAAAAACAGCTGATTTAATTTTGGTCAAAACTGGGTCAAGGTAACACTATCAGTAAAATCAGTCAAATCAGTAAAAAACAAACAAACAAACTTTATATTACCCACAATTTTGTAATGTAATGTTAATTTATTTTCTTCAAACTTCACAACAGTATTCTAGGGACATGAGAACCAAGGTCGGCTAAGCATTTGACCTTGACCTTCATTGTCAGCACTCAAGGTCAAAGGTCCAATTTCAAGAAACCATATCTTTTCATTTTTTTCAATTGGATGTTGCAATGACTCAATAACAGGGTAACATCATCATATTGCAATAAAAACATCATAAAGCATTAAAGTTTTAGTACAGCCCTTCAGTTTTGGGGGAGTTACACTCTCTGAGAGCACTTGTTGCTTGTTTAATTGATTCTTCGGATTTAACGTCTTGGGCGCTTCACCTATGTATTAAGTAGAGGGATCTGACAACTAAACTTTTAAAAAACACACGTGTAATGGTGGAAAAATTGTATTTCTTTGTAAGGTAAACATGGTACTCATATATGTTCTGTATTTACTCACGTGGCATTGGTGGCCTCTGCCACAATGGTAATGTTCACTGTGTCATTAGTATACATGCGAGCCCCATTGGCTGGGGTTGGAGGTAGAAACCTGGGCAGGTAAACTCCCTCTGAGCAGGATGGTGCAGGAGGGTCCACTGGAAAAAGATTTTTAGGTCATTACAGTAGATAGCTAGTAAAGTAGTGTAGCAAGCAATTTAACCTTGATATGACGTTTATCAAATTTTGGTTGCTAAATTGAGACACTGGTTTGATATGTAAGGTTCCAGCAGACATATTTGAAACAGCAACATTATGTTTCTGGTCAAAACTGGCATTATATTGCACTGGACTGATCCCAAAACTGACAGAAAGTCAGAGTTGATTTGCACATGTGCAGAGGAGGGATACAGGACATATTGGGCAATACATGTTGAAGCTAGAGCTGTCAGGTAAGGGGAAAAGAGGTAGACCACAGAGAAGATTGATGGATGTGGTGAAGGAGGACATGCAGAGGGTTGGTGTGACAGAGGAGGATGCTGGTGTAGGGTGAGATGCAGGAAGATGATCTGCTGTGGCAACCCATAAAGGGAGCAGCCGTAAAAGAAAGTAAATTTAAGTGAGTTCCTCTTCCTTGCAGCGCTATGGAGTGTAACATCCCTGTGCTGATTTTACTTTGAATAAACAGGATCCTCCAATGGTAAAAAGCTTTGCAAAAGAAAAAAAACCTACCCATCAGAGCAAATCTGATTGGTATTTTGCTGAGAGCCTCGCTGGGAGTGATGTTTGTCTGCACACCATAATCACTGATGATGACAGTCTTTTTTGGGAAGTCCTCCATTTCCAGCTGTACTGCGTATGAACCTTCATCTTGCCTGCTGACAGGATTAAATGACAATGTGCAAGCCTGCACAAGTTTGGTGAAGACTCGTTAAAAGTGGGCACTGTGTTTGAGTTTGAGGAGCAGAAATTTTTGTGAATTGTGGACAGAGAAACGGATGGATGAAAGAAAGGCATTTTATCAGCGCTTACCACCAGCACTCCTTCAGCTAGAAGAGCTAAAAATTAATCATTTACAACATTTCTCTGTTTCTGTGACTAGTTTTTACTGTAGTATCATTCTGTAAGTGTATGTGACAGCGATTGAAACTCACTTGTGAGATGGTCAGAACAGACGGTGGTGTGCAAGGATTACACTCATCTGCGTCTATGTCTCCAAATCTGCATTTAACCTTGTCTCCATCAGGGTCAAAGGCCGACAAGCTGAAGACTCTTTGACAGTTTGAAGGGACTCTGGCACACAGAAATCACATGTAGTACAGTAAATACAAAACTCTCCCAAAAATCATCAGTGTATCTTTGGTTTTTAACAACTGCAGTTTCAATAAGGCTTCCTCCAAGCAAAAACAAAAAAATAAAATACATTTAAGGACTGTCAAGAATCACCCATTTAACCCAGTTAACATTCACCATGTCACTGGATACACTTTAAGGGTTATAGATCAGGATAGAGCTCTGATATCTCCACATATTTTAAAAATATTGGAAGATGGAAAATCCTGTAACAGCAAAGCTGTAATGCCAAAATGTGTGGTTGAAAGGTGAAAAGAGCCTTTAAAATTAAGTAGCCTTAATGTTTTGCTGGTGTCCCATTGTATGCTACTGACTTGGTTTTATGTGAAAAAAAAAAAATCATGCAAGTCATATTTTATTTCCATACTTTCTGAGCAGAGTTTACGTATACTCCTTGTGCCTGTGAAGGTTCTCTTCCTCCCACAGTCCAAAGACATGCAGGTTAGGTTAAATGTCATTTATTAATGAGCTATTTGTGTGAATGTGAATGCAAACGTTTGTCTGTCTCTCTGTGTTCACTCGGTGATGGAATGACAACCTTTCCACAGAGTACCCCACCTCTAGACAAGTGACAGATACATGATATATTCTTTTTTTTTTTTTTGCCTTACCACAGTGCAAACACATAAGAGACGATCATGTCCCAAGAAAGTTGCAAATACTGAAATCATGGTCATGCTTCTGGGTCCTTGTGACCCAGCATTTTGAGTTTCTTACTTTTGGTGATATTTTGTATTAGGGTTTATGTTCTTGTTCATTAGTAGTCTTAGCTTGTTTTGAGTTTCTCATGTTCCTTGTTTAAGTCTTTGATGATTAGGCTCCCTGTTGTGTCTTTCTCCTCTATGTCTTTCTTCGTGTCCATGTTTATCCATGTTTCCCCAGCCCGTCATGTCTCCTCTCGTCCCCTCTCCTCCACTCCTCTGTCAAGCTCATTTGTCAATCTTGTGTTCCTTTGTTTCCTGGTTTATTGTGAAAGTCTTGCGTTCCTTGTTCAGTGTGTTTAGTTTTGTTTTCCCAGTCTCGTTGTGTATAATTCGTCTCAGCTGTGATCCCCATGTGTTTTCTGTTGCTTCATGATTTTACTGTGTATTTAAGCCCTCTGTTTCCCTCTGTCCAGTGTTGCGTTCTCCCTCATCTGTCGTGGCTGTGTGCTTCTCCATGTGTTTCTTCGTTAGTTTAGTATTCCTGAAATTTCCCTGTTTAGTTTTGTATTATTTATTCCACTCAGCAAATAAAACTGTGTTTTTGGGTTAACGTCCTGCCTATGAGTCTGCATTTGAGTCCTTTCCTGCCCTTCATTACAGCCAGTTTATGACAATAAAAACAATAAAGAGGCTTACCGCAGGGCTGGCAGGATGGTGGTCTGAGGTGATTTGTTTGGCTGATATGTGTCGAGACGAGTCCTCAGGTCCACGTTAGTCAGAGCTCTCCATTTCTTCACCTTGTTTTTGTTTTGAATCCAGTCACCGCCATCTAATCTTTGGGGTTTCACAGAAGGTAATTTGTTTATTTTCTATAGTACTCAACTTATACTAAGACCTTGTACAACATATACTAATTAGTATACATCCATACAAGAAATTCTGATGGGGTATTGTTATTAACCCGCCAGGGGGGGTGGGAACCTGATGGACACTTAATGTTGTGAACATGAGAATTAGGTGATGTAGGAGTTCAAGGTTAAAGTACAAGTTTTCAGAAATCTTGTAAACACAAATTGATGTATGTAAATAGATTTTTGACAAATAGCAGGCATTGACGTATGATCATGTTTCAGGTAAGACTACACTGTATATGAAAAAGGGTTTATATACTCTATTAAGGTGTGATGCATGTGTGTTTTGGACAAACGTGCAAGGAGGTACGTGACATTTGATGCATTGTTAATTGTTGTTTTTGGTTTTTAATGTGTGTTAACTAGAATTCTTACCCTGATTGCCAAGACTAGGGAGAACATAGAAATCCCTTTTGTGTTGTGTCTGGCAGGACATCTGGCATTAAATCAAAATCAAATATGCAGTGCTACCTGCAGCCCAATGTAAATGTGGGAGGAGATGACAGTAGCTCTGTTACATAATCTGATTGCCTCAAGTTAGGATTAGGGGCTGGTTTGGAGTTATCGTCTATGATAATTTAGACCTGAGAGGATTAAACATTTCTTTTTTTATCTGATGTGTTACTGACCGTAGCTGAAACACAGCATTGCTGGAAACCTCCCGAGTCATGACTCCTTCCCTCTGACACCACTCTTTGTCCTCCTCATCCACAATGCTCAGCTCCACACTCTCACTACCACAGTCACCGCTGACACAGCTCCACGTGTCTTGATCGGTGCATGAGCGAAAGCTCAACTTGTAGTGAAAGACCACCTGTAATATTGTAACAATAACACCTGTTGTGATATTATAAAGAGGCCATGCACTGTTCAAATAAAGTCAGTGCTTTTAGGAGCCTTTTGAAATGTCAGTGAATAATAATTAACAACAGCAATGCCAACAACATATCAAATCCTTGGCTTAGAGAGTGCAGTAAGGATTGCACTGTGGGTTCACACTGTGTTGTGCACAGCAGAGAAGTGCTTGCCTTTAATTCAATCCCCCTTAAGTAATAAGTAAAAATCTGAGCCCCTGTTTCAGACTAAAATAAAGAGTCCAGGCATTAATGTTATAGGTACACCTACCGTGAGGGAGCCATTATGTGTCTTGTCTTTGGGGGTAAAAGTCATCACTGTCCCAAAGAAATGGTTAGCCTGAGAACCAAAGAGCAGCAGCAGTAGAAAAAGGAGCAGCATGTTTATATCCATAGTTGCGATCAGTCAAACTGTGCAGCCCTAAAATAAAGTTTAAAATAGAGTAAAATAAAGTCCTTGACCCAGTGATGTATGGCTCTGAAATGAAACAAACAACGTGTTTTTCTCCCAGTACTCCTCCTACTTATGTCTCCTCCCTTTACAACTATAACACAGTTATATTGTAAACTGAGAGCAGACAAACGGAGGCTGTCTGTTCAGTCAAGGCTTCATCGTACAAGCATGACTTTTCTCTTGATCCTGTTTACTTAGAGTTAACTAACTTTTTGCTCTAATCAATCTGATTTTGTATTGAGGAGCTCCACCTTTAAAGTCCACATGTCTTTCTCTCCCACTCTCTTGTTTTTGACAAAGTAGCAGTGGAAATATGATATGTGGCTTCTGCCATTCATGAGCGTGAGAAGGAAGCAGAAGGGTGTGCCAACTGCTACCACCATCCAAACATTCTGGCACTGCAGGAAGCTGACTCACCCACTTTTACAAGCTTTAATTATTCCCACAATAGTGCTGTGATTATGTGCAGATTTACTCTTAAATCATGCAGTCTGATTCAGTGTGAACTACTATGTTAAACAGCAACTACACATTACTTATAGGTCCTAAAGTACTTTTTCTATCTTTATGTAGGACATTCCATTTCATTTGTATGCAGATAATGGATTCTGGATTTTCAGGCCATTCTCACTTGCCTAGGTCTAAAATGATGCAGTTTTGTCTCAGCCACTGCTCTGTCACAGTTAGGCTCTCCTTTGGCAGTGGTGCAACCCAGTGGGAACCTCTGGGAATGGAAAATAAAGTCATCACTAAAGTGCCAATAATGGCTCAGCAGCACATCAGACTACAATTAAGTGTAGCTGACAAAGATTGAGTGTGTAATGTTTTCCATTGTGAGGTGATTGTACAGGTGATATGGTGGATTTTGAAGCTGCCAGCTGACTGTAAGTGGTCACCAAACTAGTTCTATAAAGCAACCCTTTGAAAGGTAATGAGATCTTAAGTTCCTTGCACAGACTCCCATGATAAATGTCCAACTTAACACCAGAAAAAAAGGAGCCAGTAGGCATCATTTTCCCAAAGATGGTGCAAAACAAAACAAAATTGAAAAGCAGCAGGAAATTGACTTAACTGCGTTGGCCTAATGTTTTTCAAATGTTTAAGTTGGGGGAAACAAGCTTTTCCCTTTTTCAAAAACAGCTGCAACATTTTAGTACCAAGGAAATGCTGGACACCAAACTGGAGCCACAGATGTCAGTGGCTATTGGAGGACCTGGCACAAGAATTTCAGCAGTGACTCACATCTGCCCACATATTCTGTCTGCCACGATCTCTTTCCTATTTAAATTTCTCCAACATCTGGAAGACATGCTTTGTAATATTTAGCTCTGGAATTTGTTAAAATGTGGGTTGGTCTTCAAAAGGCACCAGAACAGAATTGGCTTCACATTGTATGAAATGAGGACCAATGGAAATAACTTTAGTTCTCTAGTCATCACTTTTATAGTCACCTACATTAAAACATAGTATGATGAACTTAGACTGCTTTACTTAGGATACTTTTTAGCCTTTTAACTGCAGACCTCTGAGGGGGGAGGGGAGTCCCTAGACTGGAAAATGACAGACAAAACTATCCAATTGTATGTTAACTAGAAAACGTTTGCTCTGCTCCAAAGAGCTCCAAGAATAAAAAATGCTGCTCTATCTGCAGAACAATCCCTCATATAATTGATACTTATGGTACAACTTGCTGGTAGCATTCCTGCATGTTTGGCTTTGATATAAATGCTAGAACCTTTAGCTGTTGGCATAGGTGTGTCTTTATTTATCATACTTACAGTGTCTCCATTGTGAGCAGACACATACTGACATGTCCATGTATGATCATGTACAAACTTGCTCTCATGTTGCCAGGCAGTGAAAATAACCAGTTGATAAATATCTGGTCTGATCGGTACATGCTGACCTCAGTACTGAGGTAGTTTTTAGTTGAAGAACCCAAATATTAACATTGTCAGTGTATAATCTACCACAGATGTGTCAAACTCAGTGTCACTAAAGGCAACACTATGAAATGAGAATCAGAGAATGAGTTAAAATGTGCACAGAAATTCCCTCTCTGGTGGAAAAGGTTTGGTGCACTGAACACTGAATAAATAAGGAAACCAATAAGATAGGTTCAAAGGTCATTGTCATAAAATGCAGTCAAGGAGTTAATAAATGAAAAGCTCCTGTTGATAACAGTTCAACAGGGACTACTGTGAGTGTTAGGATACCGACAGACATCAATGTTGCCATAAGGCGAAAGCGCATCAAATCCGATTTTTTTGACCCTATGTGACCCATATCCGATCATGGTATGACAGTGTGAACGGCACAAATCAGATATTTTCAAATCCGATCTGGGTCACTTTCGTATGTGGTCCTGAATCCGATACATATCCGATGTTTTAGAAAGCGACTGCTGTGTGAACGGTCAAGTCGCATTAAATCCGTCTTTTACGTCACTGACACAAGACAGACGCCAATTATCAGCGCCGGAGAAGCGCCCGATAGGACATCGCGAACGATTTCTTGCCATCCGGTGAAACTGTTGGGAAGACCACGTTGGAGAAATGTGAACATTTTATTTTTACTGTATTTTCTGCAGATTCTGACAGAAATCTGCAACTATCCTTTGAAGCACTGCTCCTCTAAAACAGCAAAAAGGATCATTAATAGGTTATCTACATTATTATGTAAATAACAAAATAACTTAAAGCAAAAATTTGGAAACATAAAGTCCGAAGTCTTTATATTAAGGGCCATCAGTCAAACAATATTGTTTGGTCTGGGTCTAAACAGAGCGAGTTGTGTGTGACATCTTCTTTTGCGCATGCGGGCCGCTTTGAGCGTTCACACTAGAGCGCGTTTGATGTCGCATTTTATGTGTAGTGTGAACAAGCAGACAAAAAAATCGGATTTGATCAAAAAATCGGAATTGAGCATTTAGACCTGCAGTGTGAACGTAGCCAATGACAGCTGCACCAAAGTATCCAAAGAATACATCAGTGAGCAAAATGTTTCTTGAGCTATAGGAAATGAGGCTCTTAAACCAAAGTAATCATTTCAAAGTATCCGTTTAATTTTTTTGAGCATATATATGACTTATAAAGAGTCTGAACTGCCCAGAAAAGTTAATGATAGACAATTTGTCAGGAAGAATTAATGATGACAGTGAATTAAATAATTCCAAAATTATCTGTGTATTTTTTTTAAAGAGATACAGATAACAAATCCAAAAAATGACAAAGAAGTTCACACAGGAAATAGAAAGATCTTGTTAAGGCCAACATGAAATGGTACATTTCCTCATTTCAAGCATCTAATATGATCTGGTATTCTGTTCAGTTCAATTCATTTTTATTTATACAGCATCACAAGAACAGGTGCCTCAAGGTGTGTAAGGTAGAGACCCTACAATAATACAGAGAAACCCCAACAATCAGATGACCCCTTATGAGCAAGCACTTGGTGAAAGTGGAAAGAAAAACATGTTTTTAACAGGAAGAAACCTCCAGCAGAACCAGGCTCTGGGAGGGCTGCCCATTGCTGCAATCAATTGGGGGTGAGTGGAGGGAGAGCTGGTATCTTCTATCGTAAATAAAAGATTTTTTTATTGTTTATTTTTTTAACAACTGTGATCCAATTTGGGATTAGGATTATGGTTTAGAATGTCCAACATAAAAATGTCCTCAGCGAAGATCGACTAACGAAAAAACCTCAGTGGTGAGAAATACCCGCCCTCTTGCAACACTACATTTTGTACCATATTGGTTGAATATTTTCATATTTTTTGAGGTTTTTAGCTCTGATGCATGACGTTTTACTTTCACATATTGTCTCTGTAGATATTTCCTTTTGCCAGTATTTAAATTTTTCTCTGATAAAACAGAGTCACCAGCATCTGGGGGAGTCTGCCTGCAGCTTTAATGAACAACCTTGTACATTAATGCCATCATTTCACCAACAGATGGAGCCAAAGCCTCAAAACAGTTCATTGACCATTTATGTGAGGCTTTGACAGTAAAATGCAGATCTGCATTATATAACATTTACATTTGTAGAAATTGGATTGGGACACAAGAAGCGAGCAGCTGAAAGTAGCTAGAAGACCAGTGATATCCAGATTCTACAGGTTTGTTTTTCCCATCTTCATCCAAAGCTCCAACTTTTTTCTGTAAAATTCAAAAACAAACCAAAAAGACAGGTGAACCACAGCCTTAAATAATGTGTATCATCAGAAAATCCTTTTAAAAAGTTTGGAAAAGTAGCAAATGTTGTGACTCACAGAGCACAGGAGAACTTCGATTCAAAGCCCACAAGGCAACGCCAACAATGGCTGCGACGGCTCCAACACCAAACACAATACCAACAACTTTGCCAGCACCCATGCTGTCGTCACCTGTATGTAGAAGAAGGATAAACATAAAAGCCAACAATCTTTAAGCTGCTTTTAAGCTCAAACAATATTTCCATGACAGCTACACACTTTCAAGCTATGAAAAATAATCATATTTACCTGATCCTGTGGACTCATATAGCACCTTCTCCTGATCTTCTGTTTCATTTACTATTAAATAACAGAGAGATGTAGTGAAAGATGTGGTAAATCCAAACATCAAACATGAGATTTTACTTCAACACATCAAACATCTAAAAGAATCTCATGTATTCTGTTGCAAAAAAACCCAATATGACAGGAAGTACAATTGTTAACCGTCTTTGTGCCACTGGTTATAATTAATAGCTAATAATAAGAGTTTGAACTGCCATCATGATACAGGCCTTTGGCAATATTCATGATCTGCATCAGCTCCTCTATATTTCACGTACTGAACAGAAGAGTGGTTGTTTGTTCTGGGGTGGTTGAAGGCAGAACAGTTGTTGGCAGAGGAGTGGTGATTGGTCCTGAAAATATAATACACAAATATGTTAAAATAAACAGTTACAGAAATCATTGAAGGAAATGTACATTTTTGAAGTTTACTCACTAATTTGAATGCTCACAATCACACAGCGTAGCTCAGAGTGATACTTGGCTGTACTGAGAGAAGAAATCCAAAAAAAGTAATTAAAAAATGAAACAGTACAACATATATTCATAAAAATGGTGGTGCGAAAATGTTTAAACCATCTGACTTTAACTCTGCCTGGACTACGAAGCAGATGGGATGGTTTTCTTCATCTTCACTGTCAGATGGTGTCCAGGTCAGGATGAATTCTCCATGTGATACAACATGTTTCACAGCGGTGTGTGGTCCACTGAACAAAAGCTTCAAAACCCTTACAAAAACACACAAAATAGAGATTTGGCATATACGGGTAAATCAGAGTGCAAACATCAGAATTTACTGCAGACTGTTTCATTACCGTTCCTTTTATTGTATCATTTTACAAAAAGAAATATATCTTAAACAATATGTTCAAAGAGGAAACGAGCAAGCAAAGACAGCTCTCCATCAATGCCTCTGCTAAATAATTTTCCCGTTCTTGCATCTGATTTTTTCAAACACATCTATTTATTTATTTTTGACCTGCAATTCAAAACATTCTACATTGCAAACAAAAATCAAATAAAAAATGTCTTACACTGTCAAGGCCATCATGTAGGGCTTCTATGTAGCAATGCAACATAGGTGACATTGCATGGGTAGTGTAGGGTGATCCAGATCAAGTTATATCCCAACTTGCCCTTTCTTGGGTAAATTAAATGTATATTTGGTAACCTAGATGGACATCAAAATTGGCCTTCCCATGACTCACTGTGAGGTTGTAGAACCACATGGATTTTGTCCCAGCTAATGAGCAAAGATCAGGTTGTGTGGCTGATACTGACATTATTGCATCTGGCCAACCAATAATGACCTAAAGTTTGTCAGAGTTCAGTGTCCCTCCAGAATTTAGGAAATTGGGTTTTTCACCCCGACCTACTCCCACTCTTGTGGTCATAGCATCAAAACTAAGAGTAGTAATTTGATTAAACTCATGTATTATATAGTTCAATAATTATTCTGCATGTTGAAATTAATGTTGTTTGTTCTGGATTTCTAAAATGTTTTTATGGCACAAAATGGTCGTACCATATTTGAATACATGCCCTGTTCACCTCAAACTATTACAGGTGATGGATTGGATGTTGCCACCACTTCATGTACAACTTTACAGAGATCCAGTGAGAAATGCAATTTTTTGTTTGTTGGTTTGTTTGTTTGTTTTTTAACTATAATTCTTATTGTTGTTAAAATGTATTTAATAACTTAATGTTTGCAATTTATTTATCTATCTTCAGTAGATCTAGACATCAATTTTACAATTTTTCCTCAAATGTGACTAGACAGGGATGTACTTCGATATGTGCATTATATTTACTAAAAGTATATTGTAAATCAAGACAAATGTTCATGAACGAATTCTTTCTTAAAGTTATGTTTTTCATATAGTTTTTATAAACACAATTTTTTGGAAAGTAATGTATATCCTAAACAAGCAATGAATCATATATGGCAGCGTTACTGACTTTGCTTTGCGCAATGAAAATGAAAAACACTGAAAAGAGTCAGAGATGTTTAAAAAAAAGGTTCTATATTATGCTCACACACACTCTAGGAGAAAATTTGAAACAAAAATATTCTTTACATATGCCAATGTTTTGTGTCTTTCTCTTTAACTCACATGGTGTTGGTTGCCTCTGCCATAATGGTAATATTCAATGTTTCATTAATATAGGCCAACAGTTGAGCCCCACTGACGGGAGTTGGAGGCAGAAACTTTGGCAGGTAGGCTCCCTCTGAACAGGATGGCACAGGCGGGTCCACTGGAACAAAACAAAAATGTGGCATATTAAGTTAAGATCATATCAGTTAGTGACTTAATTTGGCAAGCTATCACAATTGCTAGGATTTCAAATGAGATATGATTGTGAAAATGATTTCAACAACAAAAATATAGCCAACTAGCTGTAAATGTAGCTGTATGTGCTTCAAATGTAACAATGTTGGAACTTTGTGTGGGTCATGTATTGCTGTGTTAGCTGGTTGTTGTGCACCCAAATGCAAAGCACTTGAGTCAAGAGTCATAAGTAGTGCAGAAATGCAAATCAAAGACCTACAGAGTAAGCATTTGATTACTGTAATGATGTCAGATGATTGCAGAAGAATGAGATGATCCACAGATCTAGACAACTGCATCTGTAGGAGTTTTCATCCAGGACTCTGAAGGACTGTGAAATGGTCCTACCTATTAGACTAAATCTGATTGGTATTTTGCTGAGAGCATCACTGGGAGTCCTTGTTGTCTCCACATCATCACTTTGATGGAGAAAGATGGTCTGCTTGGGGAAGTCCTCCATCTCCAGCTGTATTGCATATGCACCTTCATCACTCCTACTCGCAGAATGAAAGGTCAGTTTGCAAGACTACAGGAGAAGGAAACACGGAGAGAAACCAGTTATATGTTTATATAGCTGAATTTGTTGGGGGTTTTTTTTAAGAAGAAGCCATTTTGAAATAGTTTTGCTATGGCCATTTTTAGGACATCTTTGAAATTGTCAGAAATTGGAAAGTGGCATGACTACGAGTCAAAACTCAATAAAGTTTGTTCTAACCCACAGAGGTTGCAGCAATGACCCCAAATCTATATTTGGGGGAGTAACCTTTCAGATATATGTGAGTTATTACTGTATTTTATTGTGATGTAGAGTTATTCATTATTTAATTAGATTAAATAATGATTTAGATCTCAGAAGAATAATAACGTATTAACTTTGTGACAATTGGCTTGTGTCAGATGAAAATGCTTTTAACTCACTGGTGTGATGGTTAGAAGAGATGGCGGTGTACAAGGATTACACTCATCTGCTGCTGTGTCTCCATATCTGCATTGAACCTCGTCTTCATCAGGATCAAAGGCCAACAGGCTGAATTCTCTCTTACAGTTTGACGGAACTCTGGCACCGAGATATCACAGGTCAAAAATACTCACCTAAAAGGTAGAACTGTCTTGTGGTTTTATTAAAAATAATGTGTATTGGTACTTAATCCCTTGCCAGTGAATGTATTTCAGCACACTACATGTTACATTTACTTGTTTTGTTGCTCTGCAAAATGTTCTGAAATGCATTTTCACCCGATTAAAGGCTACAGTCCCAAACAATAACACAAATCCCTACCCTAGTAAGGAAACACGTGGGATCTATTTTTCAGTTCCTAGTTATGAACACAAAACCAACAGGACAAAGGAAAGATGAAAAACCAGGACCCAGATCCCCAAAGTGATTCTACTTTAGAAACATGAAAAGATACAAACAGAGGGTGCAGCCTGACTGCTCATCACTGTCTTGGTCAACTGTTGAAGATCAGGCTCTGCTATGCTGGGGTCAGCATGCATTGAGATTTAATATCACTCTGGGCTGTTGGCTAGCTTAGCATTAGCATGCTGTCTGTACAGATGATTGCAAAGAGCCAAATTTCTGATAGCAGTACAATGAAGTTTCTGTCCTAGTTTCCATTTTACCATCACACACATGTTTCATGTAATAAGAGTAATGCCCAAAAACTCAACTCAAAAACTATATGGCTGTATCATTGCACTGCTCTACCATTGTCTTCCTGCTGCACACCAACTAACATTTTTTGACTGTAGCAGATAGAGAAAAAAAAATATTTGTTTTACTTTTTTTCTTTCTATCTGGCACACAGATAACTGAAGAACCTTTGTAACACAATAACAACATAGTAACTAATGTAATTACTCAATTTGGTACAATAACACACTTCATTACTATGTTGCTTAAAAAACAACCAACGCTGGCAAAAATAAAATTAAATCCTAGCCCTAAACAGGCTAATGGTGTCCTGATTATTATCATGATTCTATGTAAAGAAAAAAATCTAATTTTTCACGAACCCATATTTCAGTTACATGTTTTAGGTCACAGGTGTTGAACTCCAGGTCCTGAGGGCTGATGTCCTGCAGGTTTTAGATGTGTCCTTGATCCAACACAGCTGATTTAAATGGCTAAATGACCTCCTCAACATGTTTTGAAGTTTTCTAGAGGCCTGGTAATGAACTAATCATTTGATTCAGGTGTGTTGACCCAGGGTGATGTCTAACACGTGCAGGACACCAGCCCAAATAACAAAGTTAATAGCTTTACCTAAGAGCTGGCAGGATGGTGGTCTGAGGTGATTTGTTGGGTTGAGCTGTGTCAGATCGAGTCCTCAGGTCCACCTGAGTTACAGCTTTCCAGTTACTAATACCGTTTTTGTTGTTAATCCAGTCACCACCAGCCAGACTGTGGATTTGAATTGAATCTTATAAGGTAATTCATCCATAGTACACACATTAATATACTAATTTGTACATGAATCCAAGTAATGTATAAGTACAAGACATTTCTAAGATGTGGGAAAGACCATTTTTACAGATCAAGAAGCCCCCAAAGCCTGGAGACTTTAAACAATGAGGGATGTTTAACCTCTTAACCATAATTGTTACTTCGATAAAATTCCTTTCACCACAGCAGAAAAAATATAAACTTAAGGTTTTTTCTTCCAATGGGGACAACTGTTGTCAAAACTCTGTAATTCTTATTGTGAGTAACCGATCTACAGTGTGCAGTACTATGTTTTAGTCAAGTGATACATACAAGTTTGATCACTGAGTGAATGCAATCAGGTCAGTGGCATTTTGTTGAATCTGCTGCTTCATTTGATGTGTTACTGACCGTAGCTGAAACAGAGAGTTGCTGGAAACCTCCCGAGTCATGACTCCTTCCCTCTGACACCACTCTCTGTCCTCTTCATCCACAATGTTCAGCTCCACACTCTCACTACCACAGTCACCGCTGGCACATTTCCACTTGTCTTCATCTGTGCATGAGCGAAAGCTCAACTTGTAGTCAAAGACCACCTGTAATATTGTAAAAAAACAAAAAGAAAAAGAAAAAGAAAGAAAGAAAGAAAAGATGATGCTATTGTTATATGATTTTATAATATTATAACAAGATTGTTGCAACTTAAAAAATTAATAGACAGTACTGTGTTGTCCACTGGGTAGCTAATACCCTGGTTATGTTGTAATAACAAATTGGAAGGCACACAGCTTCATGATCACCCTCTGATCATGGAATTCATGGCACTTCACACAATAAAACCACTGCATACTAACACATGCGAAAAGTTACATTTGGCTTACATATATTACACAACAATGATAGCACTGTATTTTTTCTATTCACAACTTTAAGCAGACTGGACCATTTTGTGGAAAGAACAACAAAGAAGAACTGAATGCAAGATAAATTCTGGTCTTTACCTAAGCTGTCAAATTTATCCAGAGAGCAGCTGTCCCATCCTGCAAAGCTTGCACAATTCCTAACAATTTCTAATAGAAAGGTTACATAAAAAATAGAAAATATATGTTGATTCTTCTTCAGCTACCACACTGAGACGGATCTGTAAAATCTGGAATTACTTGGCCTCTTTGTATATAAGTTCGCACATTGTCAGTAGTTCACCCACAGATTTTGACACTCCCATGTGTGGTTGATTTACATTCACAACATCACGTTAATTCCCCCCATTTCGTAAATCAAACAAAGCTGAGCACTTTTTCACTTTTTTTTACAAATACAAATTTTGCAAAAGAACACATTATAACAGCAATCAATATTTTTGCACTATGCCCTTACCCTTAGAGATCCATCATCCGTGCTTTCTTTAGGGGTAAAGGTCATCACTGTCCCAAAGTAATGGGATGCCTGAGAACCAGAAAGCACCAGGAGCAGAAGAAGCAAGCCTGTGGTCATTATGTCCTCAGTTTAACTGCTGCTTTATACAGGCAGATACTCGATACAACACAAAAACTGATCAGCTAAGTATGCATCTGAAATGAAACGAGTGCAACGGTTAAAAAGAGGATTGTTTCACTGCTCCTCCTTCTTTACTCCCCTCCCTTTGAAACATCATTTATGTCCCACTCAGTAGAGGAGACACAATTAGACTTTTGGTTGGGTTTTACATCATCACTCATAGATACAAGCAGAGATTTGTCTCATGATCCTATTTAATTAAAGTAGAGTAAGTTGTAGCAACACTGGTTAGAAGTTTTCATGGTTTGGTTCAATCACAGCTTTATTATTACTGTTTGATTTCATCAGTACTCCAGCAAAAGAGAAAAAAAGTTTAAGGTAGCTCAAAACAAAACTTCACACTATGGACTGCAATACTGTTACAGATCTCATGCAGCCTGGGCTGACTAACTGTTAGAGATCAGCTTGTGCTTTGCTTAGTTTAATCAGACATAGACTAAAGACGACATTACAAATGTATTATATGGAAGGCTGTTTTTTATTTTAATACCAACAGTGAAAGTTTACAGAAAACAGTAAATTACTGACCGTTTTATTGGGGAAATTAAAATAATATAACATTTTTTTGAAACAGTATTTCTTAAAAAAGCAAGAATTATATTTCTGAATAACAAAAGTGATGGAGGGAGCATAAATGTGCTCTGTTTTATATTATATTATATTATTATATAAACTCAACAAAATAAATAAATAGCATATGAAAGAAGCTTGTTTATGTTCATTTCTTATGCATTAATGGAAAACTCTATTCTTTCTTAAAATAGTGTGATGCTAATATAAGAAATTCCTTCAACTGCCTCTATACCAATAAAATAAAAGTAATAATGTTTTAGCAGAATAGGAAACATATCATTTTCATTGCGTTGATTTGCCCTGACGAGCATCTGAATGTAATAACTGCCATCACATTACAGACATTCCTGAATGGAGCACTTCAGGAAAAGAACTCACCAGTTTTTAGTGTCAATAACAATGTGGTTATGTTCAGAGATGTCAACGTCTAATTTACTGTACTCTCCCATGTAGGACAACAACCTACTGATAACCCTTTCAGACGTTATAAACCTACTTGATTTTAACGTTTGAAAAGCTTTCATTTACCTGTGCAAATAATGCCTACTTTTTTTCCTTTGATCAAACATAAGACAGCTATGTTGTCAAAATGTCTTAGTTATACATAATTTCTTTATAACTGCTCCGTTTTGGTAAAGGCTAAGCCAAGTCACTGGGGCACAGTGAGGCAGATATTTAGGTTCTGACAATAGTTTAATTTTATTAGTTGAAATAAACTATATTGACCTTTAGCTCAAGAACAGTGTGTGGGGAGCTTAATGGAATGGGTTTCTATGGCTGGATCCAAGCCTTACATCACCAAGCACAATGCAAAGTGCTTCTTGTTCCAACATGACTGCACTCCTGCACACAAAGCAAGGTCCATAAAGACTTGGATAGGCAAGATGGGTGTGGAACAATTTGACTGGTATGCACAGAGTCCTCACCACAACCTGACAGAATACACAGTTGGGATGAATTAAATCAGAGACTGCAAACCAGGACTTCTTGTCCAACATCAGTGTCTGACCTCACAAATGTGCTTCTGGAAGAATCATCATAAACACTTTTAAACCTCGTGGGAAAGGCTTCCCAGAAGAGTTGCTGTGAGAGCTGCAAAGGGTGGGCCGACATCATATTAAGCCCCATGGATTAAATATGTGATATTACTCAAGTTCATTCGTGTGTGAAGGCAGATGAAAGAATACGTCTGTTAATATAGTGTATTTTACAGTATTTTATCAACAGTACTTTTTTTTTTTTTTTACTAATTTTGTCTTTGCCATTTCGTGGTATTTCACCCTTGATTGTGTATAGAGACCATTCTTACAGTTCATCTTTGGCAGTGTCCTAATTTTAAACTGAAAATGTCAAAACCTGTAATTTGACAGAGACGTGAGTCATAATATGCAAGCATATCCATAAATGGACTTTTGTCTAGTTTGGTTTTGATGTTGATCTGTCTTAGTTTATGAAACACAGAAAATACAAAACCATTAAATAATAAAAGAGATTTCAGAGAGTGGTCAAGCATAGAGACACAGGTTTACAGTACAATAGTCTAACATAACTAAATAAATAAAAAGGATTAGTCTATGGTTAAACAAAGAAAATGACACAGAGTTAATAAAAGCATGAAACCACAAAAGCGTCCTTGACTGTGGTGATCTTACACTGCCACACCCTTGGAGTTAAACTAGTTGAACCACCAGCTTTGAATTTGGGTAAATCCTATAAACTCAGCTTCTTTTGATTTTCCCATCTGAGCAGTCAGTTATTAAAAAAAGTTGTGTACCAGGCAGTGTTGGGAAGGTTACTTTTAGATTCCACTACAGATTACAGAATACATGGTCCAAAATGACATTTGTAACGTATTCAGTGAAGTTACACAATGTGAGTAATTTATTTGGAATTCTTTGGATTACTTGATATATTGTCACGCTTTTACAAATACGTGAATGTACTATTTTTTTTCTCTTCTTTGTCTATAGTGCATAAATATTTTTATATAAATATGTGCATATCTTTTAAATTAAACAGTATGAATGCAGTGTGCAGCATTTGTCTTGAAGACTGAAGAAGTACATTTTAAAACCTCTGTTCCCTCTGTATGGATGTCTTGTTTTCTGTTCTGAAACATGAGGCAACAGTGGGAAAGGACACACTGAACATAAAACAGGCTGTGTGTTGCTGTGAGGTAGGTCAAGTTGATGGGATGGCAAACGGTAAGCTGGAAATTAACCCAATCATCTTCAGAGCTTTCGTTCCCAGTGACACGTCATCTGTTTGTCTAACCAGAATCTGGATCGTATTTGTCTGTGCTGTCTGAGTTTTGTTTTGGGTTTTTTTTTTTTTGGTTTTTTGCCTGTCCCGTCTTGCACTGGTGCAATCAAATTTTTGTTTGAAAGTCAAGAAGAATGCCCAGCAGATTTATTGTTCCAAGTGGATCATTACGGAATGCACTATTACTGTGTGATTTATTACTATTACTGAAGGCTACTCGCCACTGAGCTAACATTGTTAGCTGTCATCAGCTGAGGTTAGTTCATAGACCGCAGACTGGTAGACTTGATGGATAGCATTAACAACCTGCTAACTGCAAATAATCATGTGCAGTTCTGAAAGCAATGCCAACTAGATTTTTACATCTTATTATTAAATGAGTAACAATAAGGTGGACATTAGGTAAGGCTGCACTTTTTGCAGTGGTCTTGTATAGAAAACTATTTCTGTATCAATAATATGCTCTCTTTCTGCCTGCTTTCAGAACTGCACTTGGGATATTCTCAAATCTTTTAAAATGTTGGCTTGTTTTCAAAAGGCACCAACACAGAGTTGACTTCACACTGGAAGAATGTCATGGTCAGCCAAGGTTTATTGTCATATTTAAAATTAATACATAGTATGAAACAGCTTTTCATGTATTGCCAAATCTTTGTAGCTTCTTAGCAGCAAACCTTCAATTCAAATCCATTAATAAAAGCGTTTAATTACTAGACCTCTTAATCCCTGACTGACAATGCTATTCAGTTGCCAATGTTTACCCTGCCAAAAGGAGCTTCAAGAATAAAATATTTCTCTCTCTGCATAACAAATGCTCTTATTTTGTTATACTGGTATTGACATTTACTGATAGCATGTTTGTGTGTCAGATGGCGGTTTAACTGTCAGGACAGTTACCTGCTGGAATAGGTGTGTCCTTGTTTACTTTCAATGTCTCCATTGTACGTAGACATACCCAAACATGTCTATGGTATAACTGTGATCATAGAAACGATCAACGTCATTACCTGACAGGTTTTTGTTTGAGAAACGCGGTGTCAACTTAGTTTCACTTAAGTCCACCCTGTGAAATGACAGTAATATAAAAAATAAAGTCCGTATACATATGAGAATATATTTTCCTGTACAGTTAGATCCATATAAGTAAAAATTAACATACTGTCCATTTGGACTGCTGCGTTGATTTTTTGTTTTTTGGTCAACACCCTCTCATTTCATGGTGATGTAAACTTAGCTTTACTGTGGAATGATTGAGTCTCCATGGCAGGATTGACTCTTGGTGGTTCCAGTTGTTTCCAAGCATCCCAATCAATTTCCTCTCAGCTGACGGTGACAGTTTTGGTCATCTTCCAGAACTTAGCAAAGTAGTGAAATATCCAGATAAATGGTACTTATGTAGAACTGAACTGTGGTCATTCAGAAAAGGCCCATAAAAAAGGCCCACTGAGTTTCTGGAATGGATTTCCCAAAGCCCAGACCTCTGCGCTATTTAAAAACTTATGGACTATGCTCAACATCTAAATAAGGTACAGCGCTGTCCTTTTCAAAGTATTTATTATATATCTGATTATTGAAAAAAGAAAAAAAAGGAAGAAAAAACCCAGCTTGTTTATCAAAACAAGTTCCCTATGATGTGCCAAACATTTATGCCCAGGGGTTTGTACTTTGATGATCCAGACAGAGCATCTGCCTGATCATATAATTAGTTGTCTCTTTTGTGGTTTCTTCATTTCTAATGATGTTAGAAGTTTGCAGGTATGTTTCTGACAGTATGCAATTGGCACTTCAGCAAAGTACCTGTACTGCTTAGTGTGTAATAATTATCAACAGCTTCTTTATTTAACCTTTGTGTTGTTTTCAGCCAATTAACATCCAAGTCATATTAATGATTTATTGATCACAAATGTATAAAAACACTTATAACCGTATGATTCTTACAACTGTGGTGTGTATTTTCAACATATAAAAAGTACTTTAAAATATGACCTCTGACCTCTCCTTCAGGCTCAATAGATTAATCTCAAGATGTAAGTGATACTAATGCCAAATAGTGCTAATTAAATGTATCTCTTCTTGCCATTGTTTGTATTGACAATATAGAGAATGATATATGGGGGTTACAAATATAAGATTACATTAGACGCCTGACCTTTTCTTCAAGGTCAAATAAGGTCAAACAATCATTAATTGCCTTTTATATTTTGAACTGCTTAAAATTCGTTTGCCTTTGTTTGCATCTGAAACACTTAGAATATGAAATACTGATATATGGGAATTCTAAATATTACATTACTGTTTGCATTCAAATAGCATGTCTCATTTGACCTTTGACCTCACATTTACATTTTACATGCGCTTTCTTTCAAGATGACCCCAAAATGCATTATTTTTAGTGCACTACAAATTCTTGAAGTTTATAAAGAACAAAGAAAACAAAATGAATAGATACACATGGAGCTGCATCAGCATGTAATCACATTTCAGAAAAAGAATGTTTCATACATCGAACCTGGGTACACGATAAGCTTGCCCTCCTCACTGAGGTAATGGTTTTAAGTGGTTTTGCTGCCATCACATTAAAAATGAACCAATATGTCACATTTTCTCATTTTGATAATTAAATGTGTTCTATGTTGAATGGCAGAAATAAAAAGGAATGTATTGTAAATCACTACAGTTATTTATTGGTCACAGTTTCCAGAGATGATTCACCTTATGAAAGAGCCCAGTAGTAGTTAGGGTTCACAGATCAAAACACAAACATAAAACAAAAAACAAACAAACAAAAACAGACAAATACAATTTAAAAAAGAAAAAGGCTAAAACATTTGTAAAAACATTCGTGCATAGCGAGACCTTAAATATTAAAGGTCATTGATGCAATATTGTAAAGTTTGAAATGTGACAGTGATGTAGTTTTGTTGACAGATGAGAGGCGCTCTGCATAACTCCAGAAAAACATATTAATGACAGCTGTGATGTTTATGAGTCATGTGTTGAATGCAGAAATTAGTGGACTTTATTTAAAATCTCAGCTTCTGTTAATTATTGTTGAGGCTGAGAGGGAAGAAAGGCATTGAAACAAAAAGCCCAGGAGCATAAGATCCATATATTTGTATTTGAATGAAAAAAGCCCTTAACATTGAAAGGATAAAGGCTGTTTTAACCAAGTCTTGAATGCTTCAGCTTGGCATGTTATGTCAATTTGGCATAAAAAAAAATGCTAATTAAAAAAATACATAAATAACTTTGACGTTGTGTAAAAATACATTGTAACAAAAGATTCTGTAAAATATTCACATACTGTATAAAAGACTTCAGTATAGTGTCCAGAGGCACCAGGTTAAAAACTATTAAAACTAAGGAACAGTTTCTAAACATGTCCTTTCAAACTTCAGCTTGATGTTTTTGGAACTGATGTGTACACTTCATCATTTTCGGAGAAATTTGTGAAATAATGTGATAACAGAAGGTTTATACAGAGAGACAACAAAGAGAATAATGTAGCATTTATCACGAGCACAAATAATGAAACAAAATACTGTTTTGCTGATATTGTATCATGTAAAAGAAACATGTTTTCATTATAAACCTCTGTTATGAATTAGCCGAATTTTCACATTTGTCAGGAATTGTAAACGTTGGAAGTAGAAAAAAAACCTCTTTTTAGTTTAAGAAGTTGGACAGATAAAAAGAGACACTACAAAAGGAATTATCAATCACACAAGTGGTTCATTCAACAAGCTATGGTGTTGCTGACCTTTAGCTCTTTGAGACAACTACCAGTTATAATAAATGTTGCACTTCATTATTCACATTATGAATGACTGGTCTTTTGTAATGGTAAACAATGGTTTCAAGCGTCTTCTTATGTACCAAATATTATCAGTTCAAAATTCAACATATGTTGCACTTTTTATGGCAGAGGAAAAATACATATCAGCACACACGTATAAAGCAAACAACAAGGCTTTACCTAACGGTTTCCTTATAGTTTTTTACTTAAGAAAAACAAAACAATTCATGTCCATGACCACAAACCAACACACAGTTCTTTTGAGATTAATTTATGTTCTGCTATGAAACCAAGCAGTTGGACAAGTTGTCAGGGTTTGGCTGTTCTTGCTCTTCTCTCAATGGAATGTGTTGTTGCTCCTCCACTTGCTCATTGTTTGGATGATCATTTTGCTCTCCAGTTTGTCTTCCTGTGCAAGATAAAACAAGTTATTTCCTCTCAAAATCGATCATTATCATTTTATGTTCTTTGTGCAGACTGCTCAACATGTGTTGTATCTTACAATCTCACATCTTAGATTGTGTAAACCAGAAATATCTGATATTGAAAGCAATTAAGACTAAAAAGAGAAATTATTGGTATGTTAAAGAATTCAATGCATGATGCTGCTTTTTTTTTCCTTTGAGAGGAGAGGGTCAATAAAAATCACTTCTTTCTTCTTTTACCTATTTCCGGTCACCAAGCACTACACCTTTCAGTTATACGATATGTCA
Source organism: Oreochromis aureus (assembly GCF_013358895.1). Taxonomy (NCBI): domain Eukaryota; kingdom Metazoa; phylum Chordata; class Actinopteri; order Cichliformes; family Cichlidae; genus Oreochromis; species Oreochromis aureus. Next base: position 50,235,666 of record NC_052944.1, on the reverse strand, counting down.
TATATTTATAATGTTTATGCAGGCTGATATTTGAACTTTTATTGTTCCACCTATATGAATGATCAAGATCCTTGTAAATAGAAGACTCTTGTAGGTCTGACATTAGAAACCTTTTGTCAACCAGGTGTATTTAGGTAAATTTGATTTATGTTTATTGTCACCCAACTTGTAAGTGATTTTAATAAATTTACTGCACTGAACGTTTTACTTGATTGTTTACAAATTGCATTGAGCAATATTAGGATGAAAATGGGTCAAGATTTTAGAAATTTTATATGACAGGAACTGTGGCCATACATTTTACATTTAGTCTGAGGTAAAAAGGAGATGTTTGTTTTTACATTGCATGATAATAACACTGCTAACTACTAAACCTACTAAAATGAATCTGAAGTGAAAAATGAAAGTATTATAAGCATATCTATTAGTATTATTATTATAATAACTATGTAAACTGATACAGGCATGATGGGAATCGCTCAGAGTAGCGCTGCTGCTTCTCCACATGGAAAGGAGCTAGTTGAGGCGGTTTGGATATCTGACAAGGATGCCTCCTGGGCGCCTCCCAGGTATGTCATGTCCCACCAGGAGGAGGCCCGAGGGCAGACCCAGGACACACTGGAGTAATTATATCTCTGGCCTGGGATCACCTTGGCGTTCCCCTGGACAAGCTGGAGGAGGTGGCTGGGGAGAGGGAGGTTTGGACTTCTCTGCTTGGGCAGAATGGATGGACAGATGGATGGAAAATTAATCAAATATTTTGGACCATATGTGGCTGATCCTGGTGTTTTGACCCAGTATCTGAAGCTTTGAACTTTCATGTTTGTCATTTAATGTTTTACTGTTTTGGAGTGGATTCTTTGAAATTTTTGTTGAGATTTATTTTTAAAGCTAATATCTTGTAATAAGCATCACATATTTGTGTTTTATACTTTATTGCACACAGCCAAGCATTGTAGATTAGTATTAGAAGTAGATCGCTATACTCTGATACTAACACACATAAACAGAGAGGAGCCCCCTTCTCTATGGAATTTGAAGGGGAGGGTCTGTCTCACTGGTGAAGGCACCACAAGTCGTAAATTTCTGGGCTCGGAGAAGCTCTCTTTCTCCCCATCTCTTTATGCAGGTCTGACTGAAGGTGAAGGGGTGGTTGCCATGGTGATGGGTGAAGGTGCATCTCCAAATAAGGAGATGCTCAGAAAGTTGCAGAAGAAGAAACGTGAGCCAACATCAGGGCTAAGGCCACCGTAAACTTTTTTGACCAGTCACGTTAACAGTATGTTTATCATACATAATTGAAAGCATTTACTGCCTGGGCGTGGCAGCCTTTTGTCTCTGAGCCAGAGAGAGGAGGTCCATGACCCCATGTAAAGTTTAGTGGGTAGAAACGACAGAATAACCACTAAGGGCCTCTATAATACCTGTGCCAACTTTCAGACCCAAAGCTCTTGCAGGAACGAACTCAGAATAAATGGGACAACAGGGTCAATATCAGCTGGAATACATTAAAGTTAATTATTTTAAAAGAAAACACAAAGGGTTTGCAATAGCCCTAAAACATCACAATAAAAAGGTCACTAACGACCAACAATGAACTCTTATTGGTGCAACCTGCCAGCAATGTAACTGTCACCTGAGGGCTAGCTCTCCCCTGGCGACCCCAGGTGCTTGTTGCTTTAAAAAAACAAACACACAAACAAGTCCACCCCAAATAAATACGAGCCCACTGGAACACTTATCGCATGCACTAAGTGTTTTGTTCAGGCAATAATTAGTTGCACTACAATCACTCAATCTTAATCACAGCAAATCCACTCACGATGAGCACTTATGCAAGACCTAATCTCTCTAGACCAGGGGTAGGCAACCTTTCTGATGGCGAGTGCCATCTAAAATTTCCTCAGAAGTCAGTGTGCCATATGATTGCATTAGCAATAAATTTAATAACGCTCTATATGAACAGTTACACACTATATAGAACAACTTTATAGAATTATATTTGTTCGCAGATGTTGGCAGCTATCAGCGAATAGTTATCAGCTACTTTAAAACAAAAAAAAGACACTTTTTATCCATAACAGCAAATGAACTGTACAACAGAAAATGCAAATGCTATTTATGGTCTCCTCACAACAATGATAAGAAAAATAAACTGGGCCAATATGGTATGTTTGTTAATACAGAGATACACATGTTAATGTGATCTCTGGTCTCCCACTCAGAGACACAGGTCTCCAAGTGTCCAGCATTCAGACAGCTACCTGAGGACACTCATGTGAGAGAAAATCTGCTCTACAGATATTGTCATCATCCTGGGTCCTTTTGACCCAGCGTTTTGTGTTTTCTATTATTGTGATTTTGGTTCTGTTCCTCCTGTTTAGTGTTTATTCTGTTTCCCATCCCCTGATTACTGGTGTGTATTTATAATGTGTGTTCACCCGTCCTCGTTGCTGGTTCATCTGTGTTGTTCCCCACCACTTTCCTGTGCATTCTCCCGCGTTGTTCTCCCTGCATCTCCGTTTCATGTCTCTAGGTTTCAAGGTTTCAGGTGTGTTTTTGCTTAGTTGTTCCTAGTTTAGGTTACTCTTAGGTTTCGGTTTTCGTCCACCTCGTCCCTGTTTATGTCACCCTTTGGTTAATAAAGCTCGCTCACAACTTAAGCCGTCTGCATCTTGGGTCCTTATCTAAACTACACACGTCTGCCACACCGGACGTGACAGATATGTAGAGCCAAATACTGTCAATAAGGCCTCTGCAATGTTCTGAAGACAGTTAAGCTTGTCAGGTAGTGATGTCCAGCAGGTGACAATGCAAGCTCCATGAACACGCACAGCTGTGGATTCCAGCTGCTTCGATGTTGCATTAACTCAGCCAGTTAATGTGAAACAAATCCAGCTGCTCATTAAAGCTTTCTGGTTTCATCAGAAAAGAAAACATTGGTCCATACACCTGAAAGTCCCAAAAACACATTGTGAATTCTGTCTCAAGTCTACGGATGTATCCGTGTATTTCTGTGGTGCTGATGCTGTGCTGAACGGAGAGCTCCTGAAGCATTTGAAGTGTCGGAATGTGGAAAGCTAACAACGTCCCTCTCACCAGTAGGCTAAGTTATTTTTAGCCAATTACAAGTTGAATCTGGTAGTTGGGGTTGTTAGCTAAGATACCGTCATAAAGAAGCGGCACAACTAATGTGTCTATGCAAGCTAATTTGCGATGTGCACCGCTGGCCCGGCCATTCATTTTTTAATGCACCTTCTCAGATTAATTGCGTGTTGTGCCCAGGGCTGGACTGGGACAAAAAATCAGCCCAGGCATTTTGACTAGAGACCGGCCCACCAGATATTAAAGCCATAAAGCCTTTGAATGAAAACAAACGCTGTTGTGACCAGGGGCGATTCTAGGATCAGAGCTTTGGGGGTGCTGAGCACCCAGAGAGCTGCCCAGCCAGGCAAGATAAACTTTACACGTCACGATGAGACATCTTCCCTGTCTCTTTGAGTCCATGCATCCTTAAATGTCTCCAGTTGTCCCGAGTTCTCTCTGACTGTCTCCTTGGTGCATTTAAACCCCTGTTCCTCCCTGTCCTCATTGTCTGTTGTCTTCATCTCCGCTATCAGTCATCATAATTTTACCATCTCTGCGCAAGTCTGCAAATTTCTTTATTAAATCATAAGATTCTTAAATTCAACAAGTCTCTCTGTGCCTGGGTCCTCGTCACAAAACATGACATCACCGTTTTGTACATTTTAACACAATTTAATCCCCACATTTGTGAAAGAAAAGCAAAACACTTTTTTGATTAGTCTGTAACAAAACCATCAAATCTGATAAAGGTTATTTAAATGATGCTCATAGTGAGTAAGAAGTAAACTGAGTGCATGTTTTGGACAGAGATTCACTTTTAATGTGTATGTATAATATAATACAGATACATAAAAAACACTCCCAAAACAAAATAAATTATTACAAAATATTAATAAAAAACTATAAAAATGGAGGCAACTTTGCCTGTGGTAGAATGTATACAATGTATGAAAAAATCTTTACTGCAGATACTAATTTAACTAATTTAATAATACTAATTTTGTGTTGTAAGATTTATGAGTTTCATGCTTTCATAGTGGTACTTGGGAGAGCTTGACATTTTTCTCAGGTGGTACACACTGTAAAAAGTTTGAGAAACACTGATAAGTGTTTCTCTGCCGCATAAGTCTGTATGCGGCAGTCATACAGACAACTGGACAGTCCAAAAGTTGGCCTACCTATTACTGGCTGAGGTTTTAGTAGAGTTGTGGCTGAACCACATAAAAATATATCATTAATTTTAATCTCGCCAATCAATGATATTGTTATGTTGGAATGTTGTTAAAGAGGGTGTGGTGGATTTTTGTATGATATGTATAACTATGTAACTATATACTCTATATATCTATGCGCACTGAACATATATATTTTAACTTTCATGTGGAGTCTTAAGCACAAGACACCGAGGTTTATTAAGCTGGTACAGTAACAGGGCAGTTAATGTAAGGGGAGAGTTCTCCTGAATAATTTACTCTCCGGTAACTAACCTTCCCTAATACACACTCAATGTCTTTAACGCAGCACAACCAAAACAGTAACATTGTAACAGAGATCCTGAACACATCACGATAAAATACCATACAAAATAAACACACACACACACACACACACACACACACACACACTTTGAACCCACACTGAAGTGTTTTTATATATGAGAAAGCATGTAACCTATGTATTATATGTTATAAGATTGTGCCACTTGCTGTATAAGATTTAATAATTAGGATTAATGTCTGACCTTTGACCGTGTCATGACCTATTGTGATAAGCCAGAGCAAGGGGTACTCAGAGTCCTGACTGGCCTTTGGCCAAGACCTTGGCCGCTACCTGACCCCAGCAGCTGTGTTGGGCGTGTGGGAAAGTTACCCAGCAGCAGGGGGCGGGGATACTGGTCCCTATATTAGGGGACCAGAAGACACCCCCAGAGCTCTTTTTCCTCCTGCTGCTGCTACCTGTCCGTCTCTGTGTTGCTCTGCTGTCTGTGCTTAAGGCTGTACACCCCGGGGTTTTGCTTTGCTTGCTTTCTGCTATGTAATTTTCTTGCTAAATGTCTGTATGTATTTTTCCTGCTGTTCATATGATTCAGTGTATTAAACTCTGTTCCAAGAATTCTACTCTTTTACAGAGCATCCTTTTTAGTGTCTTGGTTTTAATTGGATTTGGATCTCCACATCGTTGGTGGAAGAAGGTTATCAGGATGGCTTCAAAAATTGGCGACCACAAGGGTCAAAAATGTTTCAACCCAGTTTGTTTTGCAGATTCTGTATAGCAGCTTTAATATAGGGAGGACACAACATCCAGACTGTATGAGTAAAATCAGGTTTTTTCTCTTCGTCAGTTTAACAGTTTCTGTTTTGCCTGTCACTGTTCCCTGTCTGTTTTCTTACCTGGTTCTTCCTGACCTTGTACTTTCTCCTCATGTTCCCCTCTTTCCTCTCTCCCTCTTTGGACTGACAATCATACACAAATAGATTGTATTCAATTAGATGAAAAAATTACATTAATATGAAAAAAATAATTATTAAGATCACTAATGAAAAGTCCTCTCTCAGTGTACTTTCAACCAAAAGGCAAATAACCAAACCACATGAACATCTAATAAAAGATATAAAATATTGAAACACTGATCCAACATTATCCTTTATTGATGGATCATTTGTTCTTACACTTTTACCTGAATGTGGCTCCTGTTTTTGAAAAAACTTCCTTATATCCATTATGAACCTGGCTGTCTCTCTCTACACACACACACACACACACACACACACACACACACACAACAGGAGTTATAAGGTTAATGGGCATTCAGTAAGTTAGCTAGTTAGTATCCATTTCAAACAGGACAGTGGTAACAACAGCAGGCTACGGACAATTTTAAGTTTTAGATTTTAAATAGGCTGTATACATTTCAGTGGGAGCAACAGGACGGTCAAATGTCGCTGATTTTACTACAGAGACGGATTGTAGGGTAGCAAACATCATTGGAAAACACGTTTTCAACACTGCAGGTTACCTGGTGTAAGGTTTTTCAGCTAAAAAGAAACATGACTCCTATCTAACTATATAAAGAGTAACTGAAGGTTAAATGCTGCTAATATGTCCTGTTTTAATCCAGGCACTCCACCTCCGCTCCGCTGCGTCTCAGCTACCATCGCTCTGGCAGCAACGACCCTAGAGCCAGAGTGGGGGCGAGCTGGAACAAACCATTTTGGGAGGGGGGAGGGGTTATCTATACTTTTGTTGTTAAAATGTTCCGTCTCAACCAAGTACTGTATGCTTTTTATATTTTTAGTAATGTGTCAAACAAACAGCAAATATTGTCAAAATAAGTAAGAAATCTTTGGGGGTGCTTTGATTCATTTTGGGGGTGCTTCAGCACCCCCAAAAATGGGCTAAAATCGCCCCTGGTTGTGACAGTGATGTACGCTGTCTTGTTGGTAAATGTATGATTTCTATACATTTTACGTCAGATAAAAACTTTGGTTGTAAGATTCAGATAATTATTTAATAACAGCCAGACATTTTAAATGAGAATAAGAAAGTATTTCTTTGTGCCCCCCTTTCCCTGTTAATGCCCTACCTGGCCCCCCTGGCAAAACTTTGCTAGACCCGCCCCTGCACAGTTACCAGCTGTCAGCTACATAGAAAAGGATCCTGGTGTTATTTGTCTCTCAGAAACAGTTCATAACTTCCCTTCAACTCATTCATGTCACCTAAAAGGTAAACCTGTTTCTCCATCACCTGTTCAGCTCTGATGATTCAGTAAGGACATCTCCTGGTTTCATCTTCATGTTTCCCTCTCACCAGATAACCAAACCGACATCATGACCAGCAGCTTTACAGCTGTGGCTCCAGCAAACATCAGCTGATACTAGAAATTAATATTAAATAAATTCTAACAACAGCTGATCAAGCTTAAACGTGCTGCTGTTGTTTAGCATGAAATCCGCTGGTTTCCTCTTTCTGGCGCAAAGTGCACAGCAAAAACTCCAGTGTTAAATTAACACTGGAGAGTGTTTATATGTGTCCACACCTCTGAGTGTTAAATATAACACTGTTGAGTGTTAAATGAACACTTTTGGCAGTGTTATATTTTTTAAAGTAACCAAGTCAGTTTTGAAGATTTACAACGACTAACACAGAGCAGTGCTGATTTTCTAACACTGGAAAATAACTCAAAATGTTAGAAATATTCCAGTGTTAGAAAATCAGCACTGCTCTGTGTTAGTCTTTGAGTGTTAACACTCAACAGTGTTATATTTAACACTCAGAGGTGTGGACACATATAAACACTCTCCAGTGTTAATTTAACACTGGAGTTTTTGCTGTGTGGGAGATAAATAAACAAGAGAGAAAAGCCGATCAGCTGATCATTGATCAGTTTCATAATTAAAGTAGGAACAGGAGAGAGAGGAGGTGAGAATGAGAGAAGAAGAGGCAGCTGTGCAGCGTAATGACAGAATAACTCCAGCTTTGTGTCTTTTTCCATTCTAGCTGAAGTCCAGGACAAACTCTTCTCAGCTCAACACGAAACGGGCAATATTTTCTCTGAATGAGGGACCATTCCGTCTTTTTATGGGACGGTTGGCAACTCTACTAACTAACCTTATGAATAAAATAAAGTTCACTATCAATAACATCACAGCACCCACCCAGCTGTATAGAAACTCCATCATGCTAGCTAGTACGCAGTGCGAGTTATTGTAACTGACTGTAAAAAGTCAGCACAACGAAAATAAACTCCACCTAAACTTGGTTTATATCTGACCCAGATAGACTGCAGGTCATAACTTCTTACCTGAAGCTCAGTTCACCTGACACTCGGACCGGCCCCGCCTCGGGTCTCTCCTCCTCTTGCCTCCCCTTTCCCTCATCCACCTGCTGGCCTCCACCACTTGCTAATGTTAATGAATCTGTGGAAGCTCCGCGATAGCCACCACCAAACAGTCAGTGTCAGTGCACCCCAGGGCAGCTGTGGCTACAATGTAGCTTGCCATTACCAGTGTGTGAATGTGTGAATGACTGAATGTAGTGTAAAGCGCTTTGGGGTCCTTAGGGACTAAGTAAAGCGCTATACAAATACAGGCCATTTACCATTTTTTATCAAACAACTGAGTTATTTTTATACATCGGCCAGCATCTGGCCAATCCATCACCTTTCATTGTTTATACCGTTACAAGAAAATAATAATAATTATTATTATTATTAATAATAATTATATACCAAGCAAATGCCCGGTATACCCAATGGCCAGCCCAGCTATGGTCGTGCCATCAGTTAACTCTTCGCGTGCCAGCTGTGGCACGTGTGCCTAGGGTTGCCGACCCCTGCTCTAAGGTAAGAGCCCAGCCCAGGGATTACACATTGCCTGAATAATATTGCACCAGTCCAGTAGACATAAAATCAAACCCCAAATAAAGAAATCAGTTTTAAAATGTGACCCTACTCTAAAACCAACTCAGAAGAAAAACGCAGCAAAAAGGAGAGGAAGGAAAAAACAGTGACACAATCACATGTGCAGCCTGTCCTGCAGGAGATAATACAATATAAATTACACTTCAGTGCATAAATATCCTTTTCTAATGTCAAATTTATTAAAATTTCAAACCTCCAGCAGACTACTATGTTTGCTTCTCAACTTGCTTAGGGTCTTCTATAATCACTACTAAAAACATCAAATACATTTCAACAAACTTAAACTCACTAAGAGAAAGACAGCCTGTACCTTGAGTCTCTGCTGTAGGGACATAACCACAGTGTGTGTGAATCGCCGCTAAATCACCTCAGGCTCTTTGCCTTTCCAAATCACAATTGCTCACAGCCACTCATCAGCGCAAGGAGAGAAGAGCAGCACCTCTTTTATACCATCCTTATGATCCCCTGGGTCCTAAAGCCTCAGTGTTGGGAAGGTAACTTTTAAAATGTATTCCGTTACAGATCACAGAATACATGCCACCAAAATGTATTCTGTGACGTATTCCGTTACGTTACTCAATGAGAGTCACGTATTCTGAATACTTTGGACTAGTTAATATATTATCATGCTTTTAACAACTACATGAATGTACTATTGCTGTGTGATTTATTACTATTACTGAAGGCTACCTGCCAAACCAATACCAACTAGATTTTTAAATCTCAATATAAAATGAGTAACAGTAGGGTGCACTTTTTGCAGTGATCTCGTATAGAAAACTATTCAGCGCGTATGTAAAACAGGTCCGCGGCTCCGAACTGTAGTAAAGGGACCTCTGGCTCGTAGCCGAAAACTAGCTTTACTTTGTTGTCTGGGTCAACTTTGCTAGCGAGAGACAGAGAGAGGCGTTGAAAGGCTGTTCCAGAAGTTCACATGAGGAAACACATAGTAAAACGAAACAAACACACAGCATAATGAGGGTACGACGCAACAACAAGCTGGGGAAGACTGAGAACTAAAATACACAGGCATGAACACCAGGGAGACAAAACGAGATTAGGGAAATGCAAAACCATACACTCTGCAGACAGGACAGGTCTATCAAAAGAAAACAGGAAGCATAACACGCATCAGGACACAGACTAGACACTGAGATGTGGAACAGAGGGAAGGGCACAGAAAAAGAACAGGACACCAAAAACTCGAAACTGTCAATATAACACAAAAAATAATTCAAGGAACCTAAGTTAACCCAAAAAACACTAAAACTGTGTCCAAAGACCCAGGACTGTGACAATTTCAGCTTCTATTTTATTTAGCACCATCTTCTTTCTGAACTGTAATTCACACCAGATCCCCTTTGTCAGACCCCAGACAAGCCCCGACTTACATATTACGTTCCACAAAAAAGTTGTGGGAATGGGGGAAAGTAACAAAAAGTGTGCAGGTTTAAAAATGGCTTTTATTATTATTTTTATTCATAATTAAACTAAGACAGACAACCTGCAGAAGAAGGGAATCACACCTTGACCCAGAAGCTGATCACCTTACTTTTTAACAGTAAGTTAAAACAGGCTAGATCACCAAGAAAAAACAAACAAACAAACAAACAAAAAACACCGCCCTGCTCTACAGCTCAAGCAGCCATGCCACACAGCTCACAACCTGAAACATCACTTTCAATACTATATGAGCATCTGATCTACTTTCTCTTTTCTCTTTGTTCCTTTTCCTGGCAAATTTGTACCTATGATAATAAATGTTCTTGGTCCTCTTTCAACATTTGTGAAACCGTCTATCAGGAACCTAAGGGTAACTGATAGAGATTTGTTCATGTCAAATCTCTGGTTTGGTCCTGCTTTTATCACTTAAGAAAGGTTGCTAAATTAAGCTCTATGGTATCTCGCACTGAACTGCAGGTTGGTATACATGCATTCATTTCATTACATTTGGACTACTGTAACTTACTGTTTACATGTCTAAGCAAAAACTTCCTGGAGCATCTTTAGAGCTCTTCATGGACAAACACAAACTTACAATATTGAATTTCTGCCGCCCTATGTCCCTAGCAGGTCCCTGAGGTCATGTGATCAGGGCCTACTTGTTATACAGCATACAAGGCTGAGAACTAAGGGAGACAGAGCTTTTGCCACTGTGGCTCCCAGACTGTGGAACTCACTCCCTCTGAGTCTAAGATCTGCGGGCTCAGTAGCCTCTTAAAAAAAAAAAATAATAATAATCTTTTTAGAATTGCATTTGGTTACCTTTTGTCTGTTTGTTTTTTTTATATCTTGTTATTTAAGACATCTCTTAATGAAAATTAAAAGTGAAAAGAAACTGTGACTTACGGTTTTGCCAATACCTAGCGATGACAGCAATGACAATGCCACCAACAATGACACCAACAATGACACCAATAGTGTTTTTAGCGGTATTATTATTACCTGAAAAAAAAAGCAGAATAAATATGTCAGGTTTCTTTGTCTAGACTTCCAAAAGAACGCTCATCCATCAATTTTCCACACCTGCTTCTCCTGCTTGTGTGAACAGAGTAACAATAACATAAACACAAACAACTGTGTCATTTGTTTTATTTACATTGTATCTGAACAGACATCACAGGGAACAGTAAGGACAGGACACAAAGAAGCTAAGTGTGCTGGTGATATCTCATTAAACAACAAATATTTACTTACTTGATCCATTAAACTGTTGTTTTGTATCATGTTTTGCTGCATCTGTTGAAAAGTATGTTAAATTTTGTTAAAATGCAGACAAATATATATATATTTTTAAATTATTTTGAATATGCATTACATCAGCTGTACTTGCCAACTTTTAGTGTAATGTTCCCCTTTCTGACTTGACTGTGCAGTTTGGGAACATGACATATATAGAGTCCTTCATCTTCTTTGCACACATTTTTCAGTAATAAGGAAATGTTGCCTTTCCCGATTTCGTCGCAGAAGAGAGATGTTCTGTTTACAAAGCGTCTGTCCTGTTGATTTGGATCATGTTTCATACTTCGATAAACATGCACATAAGTTTTATTGCATGTCCACTCCACTGTGAGAGTCGACACATTAAATGGGGGCTCCAGGTGACACGGCAGAATGACGTCCTCACCCACATTTGCTTTGACTGGTTGATCTGAGCCAATCACATCAGACTCTCCTGCAAAAACAAACGTTCAATCAAATAATGGATGGAGTGAAATATGATATGCAGATATAAAATGTACTAGCCAAAACAATACAATAAACCCACAACATATTCGATGGAGTGAACAGAAATTTAAGCATGTGCTTTCACTCAAAGCACAGACTGAAAAATAACATTTAAAGATCAGACTCATTAAGATTTAATTTAGCAATGGCTGTGAATAATTAAATGAGCAGCAGCCAAATCTAGATAAAAAAAAAAAGTACTCTAAAGAATAGCACACAAAATACAGTAGCTCAATAATATGTCTAAAACAATTAGGTCAATCAATGCAATGAGTTCAAAAACCTTTAGGTTGATTCAGATTGAATAGCAGGCAAACGACTGAGAAATCTCATTTGCTCTCTGTTTATTACAGAATTATAGTGATGATAGCAGCCTTCAGGCACTGGCCACAACTGCACTGACTCTGCTAGAAGGTAGAAGAGGTGACATGTATGGGACTGATAACCACAAATAGTTCTGATCACATCAAAACTAACTGAAAGAAAATACTCAGACAGTTTATATCAGTTTCCTTTCTAGTCAAAGATCAAAGTTTGGATTATTTCAGTATTTGCACCACATACTAACCAACAGTGAGGTTAACATAGCAACTTTTCTCCACATTATCAGTGATAAAGGAGCATTTGTATCTCCCGGTGTCAGTGAGTTTTAGTGAGGACAGCATCAGTGACAAATTTCCTTTGCTTAACGCCTCCTGGGAGAGAGCAGCCCGCTCTTCAAAATGCTCTCTCTGTGCTCCAGCATTGTCTTTTCCATCTTGACGAAGGATCACAATGTCATTCCCACGAGTCCACTTCACTGTCTGAGATTTTGCATCCAGTGGGGGCTTAAGGTAGCACTGGAGAAGGACACGTTCACTGTATACTGCTTGTACTGGCTCAGAAGAGCAAATAATCTGAAGTTCTGTTAAAAAAAAATACAAATGTTACATTAGGATTGGATAAATCTTTGTCCAACAATCTAAAACAAATTTAAGACCAGGACAAACAAGATTTGGGGTTAGGTTAATGTCCAGTTAAAATCCACTGTTTTTTTAAAAGAATTTTCATCTGTTTGGAAATTATGACCATTTTCATTAGGGTGATTATTTTGTGGGTGATCATTAAATATTTACTTGTGAGACAAGACTTTGTGAGACTTTTAGAAAACAGACCTGTTGACGTTTAAAACTAAAAAAAAAAAAAAAAAAAAAAAAAAAAATCTTCCCCCAGCTGGAACTCAAGCTAATAACCAGCTCACTTGAGCAATGGTTTCCTCTTTGTGAGCGGTAATAATATACTCTAGTTAAGTCTGACACTCTTAAATCTTTAACCAAACACATCAATACACGACTGACTGATTTGCCGGTATTTACATATTAAAGCAACTACAAACGACTTGTCGCATATAAGCAGGTTAATAAGGTTTTAATCATTTTTAAAACTCTTAATATGAGAAGTGTGCAAATTGTGATTTAGGCAGCCCTCGTTTTTGTTTATTTTGATTTCACATTATGTGAAAGCCAAACCGTTTGGGGGTGTCAAGTTGCATATTCATTTCACTTTGTAACCGTTGTAACCCGACCTCCGATCAAATCCGAGGAGGCTGACCGTGTTAGCTTTATACATTTGACATATTTTGTGGTTAAATCGACGTCCATCTCTGCGATTGGCAGGTAGTTTCAAAACAGCGCCTGTACTAATGTTTTTTGTTTGTTTGTTTGCTTGTTGTTTTCTTTTATAAAAAGACAAATACATTTACTTACCTGTAACTTCCGTAATGAATACGCAAAACCAGACTGACAGCAAAATGAGAGCCTTCAAAGTCATTGCTCACTTTGTGTAAAGAGGCTTATTTGTTCTTAAGGAACAGAAGAATTACAGAACCGCTGCTTGACTTGTGAAAAGAAACAAGAAGAAAGAAAACAAAAGAAAAAAGAGATACCAGCTTCCCTTTCGTTTTCGAGTCCCGCCTACGAACTCCGCTATAAAAATGTCATCTAATGAGAGGAAAGGAAACAGGGTTGGACTGCTAATCTGGCCGATGGTACATATATTATTATTTCTTTTTCTTTTTATAATTATACAGATTATGGGCCGATTCCACCGAATTGTTTTGCTAAAAAGTTATTGTCTACAAAAAAGCGATTTCCGGTGTTTGATAAAAAATGATTGAAGGAATTTAAACTATTAGAAAGGACTGGTTGGCCTATAATCTGTCAAAAAAGGGTGAAACAAATCGGTCGTGAATGACATCGAGGTTTTTTGACCCAGAAAGGACATTCCCATCACAAAGTAGAAGCTGCAATAAGTTTGGGGCATCTTATATGGCCTTTATTTATCCCGGTAAAAAGTCTAATCGACATAAAAACTTGTTTTTCGGGAGAGAACTGGCCAAGAAGGCAGGATATTGTAATAAATATAGCATAACAGTTATATAAGCATACTTTACGTGACCCAAATGAACTGGGCTAATTATAATGTAGGTGCAAAGCAGAGTGATAAAGATACTGTGCGTTGTAATTTCTTTATTTTATGTATAAGTTCCATTCACTGCAGTCTAGTTACTGTTAAAAGTAAATACATTAACCATAAAAAAACTAGATCATACTAGATCATTGAACTACATCATAGAAAAATCAAAAATCACGTTTCAGGGCAGACCCAGGCTCAGGGAGGGGCAGCCAATCTGCCTCGACTGGTTGGGGTAAGGGGAGGGAGAAGAACAAGGAAGATCACAATGTTGTCCACGCACCTTGTCACCTTGTCACGTCCTCATTTAGTACCTCGGTTCCTCTCTGGTTTGCTCCGTCCTTAGGATGTGGCTGTTTCATATCATGTTTCTCCGAAGTCAGACTTTTATTGGATTCAAACAAAGATTAAGAATGATTCTGATTGAGCCTTTTTGTCTTTTAGGACAAACATTGATTTTTATGCATTCATTGTGAACTGATTAGGTTAACCAACTGTAACACATTCTTACAGTTGCATTTAGTAAAGACATACAAATTAAATGTGGCAACTTTAAAGGGTTTAGGCTAGATTAACAATGTATTAGATTAGTGCAAAAAACTTGGGGGGTGTTTCTTGAAGTTTTTTAAAAAGTTTTTTCCTGTGTTAGGATTCAACAGGATGTGGTAGACTACATGTTAAGCTTAAGAGTCAAATCATACATGTACATGATGGAAGTCACATCACTTGTCGTCATGCTCTGTGAGTAATTTAATGCTTTAAAAAATATTTCCCCTTTTTTTCTCTCAAATTTCAGATTTCTTTTTTATGAGTCCTCATGAAATTATGAAAAGCCTCATGTCAACAACTTTAAAATGTAGGAAATTTTGACTGTTTTTCCACACATGAAAAGAGATTTTTAATGCTTTTACAAAAAACGCTCTTATTGGCAACATTATCAAACATATTGCATCATGGATTAATTTCTAATGAATCAGATATATTGATGATGAAAATAATTTTGGTTGAAGCTCTGAGTGATTAACTTTGCCTTGTTCTTTTGTCTTTCTCCTTTTTTAATAAAAAAAAAGGAAAAACAATTATGAAAGGGGGAGTCAGTAAAAACAAGTCAGAAAACATGCGTTCGAATGAGACAAGGAAGCTGCAACAAGTAGAGGTAGTTTAGATGAGTTTAAATATCTGGGGTTAGCTACCCAAAGTAACAGACACTGTACCGGTTAGGTGAAGAAGAGAGCAGAGGCAGGGTGGAGATGTGGTTTGTGACAGAATCATAGCAATATGTGTGAAAGCGGAGGTTTACAAGAAGGCAGTGAGAACTGTTGTTGTGTATGTTTGGGGGATGGTAGCACTGACAAAAAGACAGCAGAGCTGAAGATGTCTGATGCTGAAGATTAGGGGTGACAGGAGGTCAGGAATGGACACAATTAAAAATGAGTACATCAGACAAAGTCTAAGGAACTTGGAAAGAGAAGTGTTTTTAAGCCCCATATTACTTAAAAATCTGTGACTCTCCACCAATTACAACTGAAGAACCTTCTGGGGTGAGAGGTGAAATGTCTTCAACAAACTTAAAGAAGTCCAGATGCTTTTTTTTCAAGCTCCTTAGACTACGATGACCTGGATGACTGAGAACCTTCACAGACATACATCAGACATGGGTTTTTTCCACCACAGCAGAGTAACATATTTCAACAACATTTGCCACCACATCATGTAGGAAGCTACAAGTACAGTCTGTTTACCTGACTACTGTGATTGTCCAATGAGATCAGGGACAAGTGAAAAATTGGGTTGCAGTTATATTCTGTACATGGTCAAAACAGCTCAACTTTTCCAGTGCAGCTTTGTCATCTTTTTTTATAAAGTATACTGAGGCCACGGTGCTAAAAGCACCTGCAGAGTAGAAACATCCTGTTTAGTCAGTGGAGATGGTTGTAAAGGATTAACCAGTTTAAATCAAATCTACAGTAAAACAGTCCAGCAGCAATGCAGACAGCTGGTCTGGCAACACAACAACTAGACGTTATTAGACTTTACTAGAATTTATTATTTTTAAACAGCTACTTGCCTCTGCTGACAGAAATAAGGTCTGTAGAGCAAAGACACTGTGGAGATTCAATGTGTGTTTCAAAAAAAGAGAGAAAGAGAAAAATCAAACAGTGATACAAATTGGTATTATGTAAAAATTAGTTTTGAGTTGGTATCGCTTTAGCAAAACATACATATAATAAAACTTTCGACATAAAATTTACTGCTTGGAATACGAAGCAAGCTCTTGCTACAGTTGAACTGGGGCCATAAGGCCTGTATCAAAAGGGCTAGACGCCCCATACTCCTAAAACATCCCCCACAGGATACCCCAAGGGACACGATCAAACGTGAGACTGGTTAGGCAAACTCCCATGCACCCTCCAATAGAGGATAAGGAGCTGGTCCAGTGTTCCACAAGCACGATCTGATATCGTCGTGTTGGTGTTGTTCCCAGATCATCATACTAAATGTTGTTCCAGGATCAACATTGCAAGTGATCAATCAGAATGTTGTGACGTCACACTTTTGCGACTTCGGGAAAAACCGCCGTAAAACAAAAAACTGTACTTAAGCTGCGAGAAACCGCCTCTGTCCGCCGGTCAACGGACCCTGACCCTAATCCTAACTCTTTAATAAACGCTAAGCAGAATTGATATTGTCCTTGCAACATTGGAATTTCATAAATGCACGAATGGCTTGGTGTGCAAAAGAATAACGTCACAACAATGTGATTGGTCACTTGCAATGTTGAACCTGGAACAACATTTTCATGATGATCTGGGAACAACACCAACACGACGATATCAGATCATCTGTTCCACAAACAGAACAAAAATCACATCCAAAGTCTTTAGGGACTCAGGGCAAATTTTATCCATCCCAGGGACCAAGCCAACAAGGAGTTGTTCAGTAACATAACCCCCCGGTGATGGACGAGTCATCCCCAGACTCTGCTTCCTCTATAGAAGCCGTGTTAGTGAGATTAAGGAGGTCTGTAAAATATTCCTTCCACCTACTGACAATATCCTCAGTCGAAGTCAGCAAAGCTCCACCTGCACTGGATAAAGTGCACATGGAGCACTGCTGACTTGTAGAGCACGTCTTTCCCCTCCTGAGTCGCCTGATGGTTTGCCATAATCTCTTCAAGGCAGTCCGAAAGTCTTTTTCCATGGCCTCTCTGATCTCGTCACACACCCAAGTTTTTGCTTCTGTTGTCCCTCTCATCCCCAGTACAGCCTATTTTTGTTTAGTGTTTTTCAAAAATATGGTTAGCATTAAAGTAAATAAATAAAGCAACAAAGGATAATAGATAATAGGCAACATTACAGTAATACAGAAAGCAAACGCATTTGTCTTTTTTAACAGCCAGTGCCGGCCAATGTCACCATTATGAACCTGTATGATCTCTCCCTCTCTGCAGCTACACTCACCATCACCCCCAACAGACTGCAGTTCTTCCAGTATGACAAAATTGAACTGAAGTGTGTGGCAAACTCCACTGGCTGGAAAGTGAAGAGAAACACTGGCTCAAAGACTGAGGAATGCATGTTTGGCTGGGGAACCCCGAGTGAGTCATCCTGCGTCATTGAGGATGCCTACCCAAAAGATACTGGAGTGTACTGGTGTGAATCTAAAAAGAAGGAGTCCAGCAATAACATCACCATCACAGTGATTGGTAATGTCATGGGTGGATATTTTATACTGAATAGGTTAATAACTCTTTCTGATATATTTTTTATTAACCTTGACATGAAAAAAGTAATCAAAGTATATTAAAGCTGTTTATTCTCCAATTTTCCAGCTCATGGTGTGATCTTGGAGAGCCCCATAGAACCAGTGATGGAGGGCAACACAGTGATAATTCGCTGCTCCCACAGGGGAGAAGATGAGTACAATTCAAAGTCAGAATTTTCAGCTGCATTCTACAAAGATGGTGTTTTCATGGGGAAAGGCGATTCAGGGACAATGACCTTTCCAGCTGTGTCCAAGTCGGACGAAGGCTTCTATAAGTGTAAACACCCGTCAAAAGGAGAGTCGAGTCAGAGCTTCCTCGCAGTAAGAGGTGACACGATGGTTTTCTTCCTTTGTACAGTAGTTCTATTTATTGTGCTCAGTCTGTTCTACCTTGATAGCTTTTGAGAACAAGCCATCATTGTGACAGGTTTGGGAGCCCACCATTAGATTTCATTATGAAGAAAAAGTTGGGGAGTGAGTTCTGAGAAATGAAGATCATAACAGAATCTGTAGGCTGCATTGATCAACCATTTTTATTTTGGTCACTCACTATCTTTTGGCATGGCTGCAGCTCACAAGATAGAGCAGGCCATGGTTTGATCTCTTCAGCTGACTCCTAGTCTGCATGCCAAAGTATCCTTGGGCAAGACACTGAAACCCAGCTGCTGTCCATCAGAGATTGGAAGCATTTTTATGTACATTTTTTTAAAGGTGCTTTTATGAATGTGTGAATGAGGCATTTTGTGTAAAGTACCCCCAGTTCCCAAGTAGAGTAGAAAAGTGCTATATAAGTACCAGAGTCCATTTATCATTCACTGATTTTCTTCATTTGTTGTAAATACGTGGAAACTCTTCCAGATTAGGAACCAACACTGACAGGATGTTGGTAGGACAGGGGTTAAAACTAGGAAGCTAAGAAAAATGTGTCTATTTCTTTCTCAAATTTGTTTATATTGATGAAGCTCTGAAACTGGATTTACAGACTTATGATGACATGCAAATGAAAAAAAGAAAAGACATGAGTGTTAGGACTAACTTGTAGAAAGGACTTTAGTTTTTATAAATTGTTCTACATTTGTGTATTTTGTGAGCGACACACTGGAGTTGCTCAGTTTCTATCTCTGTATATCAATAAAAGTATTTTTTCCACACATGAGCAAGAAACACAGTGAAAGCCAAAGTAATACCAAATCTAAATGACTAAATTATTTTTGAATAGCATAAATTTTATTTTATTTTCAAAGTTATCATCTGGATCACGATTACATGTGTAAAACTTCATTAATGAATATCTCTTTTTTTCACACACAGTGGAACTCAAGAAGGTAAATCCTACCACCCTGCCTCCTTCTCCTCATCCTCCTCCTCCTATCATACCCTGGGCCAGAGTGATTTCTAGTGTCCTTCTCTTCATCCTCTACAACTGTGTTCTTGTATTGTGTATCTACACCTACCGGAAGTGGGCTCGAAGTAAGAACACTCAAACACCTGAAATCCAAAACATGATATGTCTGGCTTTTAAAATTAGCATCCTCTGTACACCTGGACTCACACTGACTTTAAACTGTATGCTGTTTTTTTAACTTATCTTCTAAATGCAAAGATATGTTTTGCTTATTCTTGGATGCCTCGTCTTTGTTATGTTTGGAATCAGATTCCGATTTAAATTATACAAGAGAAATTTGTTTTAGGCACTTGTGGCTCCTCTAAAAAAGATATTTCCTCTAATCTTCCTGCAGACAGACGTAAAAGGAAAGCTTCTGTTGGTGAGTCGCAGCCATGATGAGCCCTGCTGGAAAGCCTAAAAAAAAGATGAAGAGCAGCTTTTTTCATACTGAATCTTATCATGTACCAGCTTTTATATTCACACCAGGATTATTTAAATAGAGTATTTCAACATTCATAAAAAACACAGCAACAATTTCAGTATTTTTACATCTATGGTATTGTTGTGTTTCTCATTAGCATATGGCAGTGCTACAAATCTTAGTGCAAAGTGACTGTACTAACCGATTCTCATTTCAAAATGTCCTTATGATGCTTGCTACAGTGTAGCGGCTCAAGTTAGGCTGAACCCGTTGGCCGAAGCTGGCCTCAGGGTCACTCCGTGGTCCACTATTGTAGCTCTGATGTCATCAGCAATTCTCTTCTTACCCTTCCTCTCCCCCCTCCTCGTCCTCCTCTTGCTCCTCCTTGTCGTTGTTGTCCTCTTTGTCCTACTTCTTCACCTCCACGTCCTCTTCCTCGCCCTCCTCTACTTCTCACTCTTCCTGCTCCCTCCACTGTACTCCACACAGACAGCTTACCTGTATTATAGTGCTTAGGCTGATTGCAAAGTGAACTAATTATCTAAAAGAGTTTTCACATGTGACAGTGTGCCAGACAGTTGATAAAATAGTGTAAATAATGGCCATAAATGTGTATAGTTTTGCTAGGAGTGCGTTGATCATTTGCAAATTGAGTGTAAAGCAGTGAGTTGTGTTTACAGTTCTGCAAAAAGAGTGCTGTGCAGTGGATTGTAGCTACAGGTTTGCAAAGTGTGTGTTACAAAATGGCAAACTGAGTGCAAAGCAGTGTTTGTGCT
Organism: Oreochromis aureus; assembly: GCF_013358895.1. Taxonomy (NCBI): domain Eukaryota; kingdom Metazoa; phylum Chordata; class Actinopteri; order Cichliformes; family Cichlidae; genus Oreochromis; species Oreochromis aureus. The sequence goes on along the minus strand of NC_052944.1, from coordinate 50,215,132 downwards.
TTTAGTTTTGCAAACTCAGTGAGTGGTTTTGCTATAAGTATTAATAGTTTTAGAAATTGTGCTATAAGAATCACAGTTAGGGTTTAAGCATTCAGAAAAAACTGTAATCCGTGTGGGACTTTCTCTGGAATAGTGACACATTCATCTGAAATAACTATAGGAGTAAAACAATACTGTGGGAACTGAAATAAGTAACAATTACCCATACCTGTTATTACACTCTAACATTAATTGATCACTTTAAGTTTTTAGATTGTTGTTTTTAAAAGGTTTGCTATGGTACATGCAATAAAACAGGAGAATACTTTAAAAGTAGCTGTAAAATAATGACAACTATGAAATAATGAAAGTCTTAAATTCTAAATGATTGTTCTTTGGACGTGGAGTGGACATTGAATGTTTACCTGATCATGAAACATGCTTGGAGGCTTAAAACACACACACACACATCGATGATAAATTAATTAACTACTATAACACTGAGCTTTAGTTTGATGGACATTTTTTCTCTGCCTGGTGGGAAGAGTAGAAAGTAATTGAAATATAAACATGTAATAACATATTTCAGTATTCACAGACAAACATACAGCAGAAAACTGTCAGAAAGATAACCAATACAGCATACGTAATATAATTTGATGTTAGTCGTTGAAAAACAACATATAGAAAACAAGGATTATGATGTTACTTGTGTCTTGATACATATTTTTTGGTTTCAATTATTTATGTATTGTTTTAAAATAAGGCTACAGGAAAGTACTAAAGTACTGAGCTTTAAGACCTGGTGTTCATGGCTCTGTGTAGAAAACAAATATCACGTGTTTGTGGTTTTAAGAGGGAAGCATAGCACTGTATGTGTGTTTAGTTCATTTCATACAGTTTAAACAGATCTAGACTTCAAAACAACTGGGTATTAATATTTTGAATTATGTTAATTCAAAATGAGGAAGGAAACAGCCAATGAAAAGATATATGCAGTAAAATGTTGCATTCACAGTTGTTACATTTGGTAGCACCCAAACATGTAAAGCTTTAGTGTTCAGCAATACAACAGAAACGCAGCAACCTTTAGAAGCTTTTGTGTAGCACCAACTTGTGGCTTTCATGCATCATTTCCTGAATCAACTTGGATAGAACCTGTGACTGTACAGCTAAGCTAATTTATACAATCCTTTGGCCACTGCATGGTAAATGTACCACTGCTGTGACCCATTACAGCTTATCTGTGTTATTTTCTCAGTAAAAACTCAGAGGTTATAGCTACCAAGAACACCAATTGGAGTTTCACTGCAGTTTGTAGACATAAACACTCCCCAGAGATTTTATTAGATACAGCACGCCGGTACTAACTTTAACCCACTTTTTCCATCAGAGCTGTTTAATTTTTCTGTGGTATAGATTCAACGAGGTTCTGGGAACATTGCTCAGAAATTTTGATATTCACAAAGTTGCTGCAGATTTGTTGACCTGTGAAACCCATTCAGGCACAATGCAAAGGCTGATCTGATCTGATGACTGAGGAGGCCATGTGAAAACAGTGAATGCACTGTGATATTCAAGAAACAAGTTTGAGATAATCTGAGCCAAGTGACATGGGGTGTTACCCTGCTGGCAGCAGCAATGAGAAGATGGGTAAACTGTGGTCATGATGGGATGAACAAGGTCAGCAACAATACTCAGGTAGGCTGTGGTGTTTAAATGAGCTGGTACTAAATTCCCAATTTCCCTCAGGATGAATAAAGTATGACCAATCAATCAATCAATCAATCAATCAATCAATCAAATGCTGTAATTAGTGGATATTTGAGTTACTGTTTACTCCTTTATCAGCTCAAGTTTGGCTTGACTTCTGACATCAACAGTTTCACCCAGAGAACTACTGCTCTCTTTTTCAGATGATTATTTGTAAACCCTGTAGTTGTGTGGGGAAAATCCCAGTAGATTATACCTTCTGGAACAACAACCATGACACATTCAAATTCACTTAAATCAGCTGTCCTCCTCACTCTGATGCTTGAACTTTAATAGGACATCTTGGCCATTTCAGAGAGGCACTGGACTGTTTTGCTTTTCACCTTCAAGTCTTTGATTGTATTCACATTAACAAACACTTCTTGATTGTTTAGATTTAATTTTTGTTTTAAATTCATTTTAGATTTACTTAATTTACATTGTTATAGGGGGACTACTTATGGTTTGTGGACATTAGTTTGGCACCAGAGGACGAAGGAGGAGACGAGATTTCAGTCACGAGGCAGCGTTTTGGCTCTGCGCTGTTTTCCATCAGACCGTCAGTAGTATCTTGAGTATTGTCCCCATCACTTTTTGCCACTGTAGGATTTGTCATTAAAATTCTTCAAATGGCACTAACAGCATGAACAATGGAAATGTCTGGTTTATTCATTGAATTAGGGAGGTGAAGCCACCGAAGACAGCTGTCAGTCAAAACAGCCATGCCCCTAGCTCCAGTATGCAGAGTTATTAGAAATAAAAATTACACCCTTTCTACAGCTTCCATGATGGGGAGACCATCCACAGTGACAACAAATTTCAGCCTGTAAAATATGTTTATTAAGTATGTTTATTTCTACTTGCACTTCAGCACGTTTGCGATGACAGAACTATGTTCATCTTTTATGTATAGATGGTGATTTCACTGCATATTCACTTCAGATTGCACACTGTAAATTCTGCAATAAATTTTGAAAAATCTATGTAAATTTTTAGACTGTAAATTAAATTTGGGTACCAAGTCTAAACCTTCTAGATGTACATATGCATTCAACAAATATAATGAAAATTATCTGAATGTCACAGGGTTTTGAAGCAGATATACATGAAGTGACCTACCTTCTTCACATTTAGAAATCTTCTTTATGATCCAGTAACCTGCAGTGATGATACCTGAAAAAAAAAAGAATGAACAGTAATATACATAAATCTGCCATGCAGTTCACTCAAAATGAAGCCACTGCCAATCAGATGCTCTCCAGATCGTATCCCATGGTGGATCAAAATCTGGTACTTTTCTATCTTCATAATTCCATCAACTTGACAAAATCTCCAGCACCACTGGCTTAAATGCAGCCCCAAACCATAACAGAGTCATCATGTTTCACAGATGGCTGTAGACACCTCTCAACCTGACCTTCTTCATACACAGCAGACAACAGGAACCAAAAGTTTCAAATGTGGATTCATCAATTCATTTCCATCTCCAGTTCAAACTGATTTTCAGTCCAGTTCTTGAGTAACTGATATCTCGGCCTTTTCCACTTGAAAGGCTTTTTGACAGCCAATAGATGGATCATCAAATGGTAGTTGTAGCTCTGAGATCCTATGTCATGTCTTTACCAGATTTCTTTTTCCTGTTTCTCAATGACATGATTTTTAAGACAATGTTTGTCTGCTGTTGATAGATTTTTAGATTTCTTTTGTGCTCACTCATGGAATTGTCTAAAAAAAACTTTAAAGACACTGTCTTTAAATAAAAGAAGTGGAAATATATAATGTTTTTGCATCAAGCTGAAAGCAACAAATTGGCAAATTGTTTCTTTGCTCATTTTCCTGTTGTGTGGGTCACACACACGGGGTCATCCCTCAAGTTGCATGGCTTAACATAAAATAACAACATAATGCATGTAAAAAACAAGAATAAATACAAGCAAGCATGGGTAGCTGGATGCAAGTTATTAAAAATTGAGGCTTGGCTCAAGACTTTTGTTCAGTACTATATATCAAATAATAAATTCACAGGAGAAAAGTCTTTGCCAAGCCAAACATGCAAATCAGAAGGAGGCAGATGATCCAAGGGGGCAATCCCATGATGGAGCAGCGGAGAGGATTATCTAATTGAATTTAGCATATCCCCAACCTCAGCCCCTCTGAACATTTGTTACTATATTTGAAGACGAAAGAATCCAAACCCTCCATTCATGGAAGCAACATTGTCACACCATGCTAGCATAACCCTGGTTAGGTTTAAACACACAAATGTTGCTGTGGTTACACTAAACTTCAGGCATTTCACCTATTTAAACAAAACAAAACAAACAAACAAACACCAATTTTACTGGAATTCCAGGTGAAAGACCAATACAAAGTGGTGTACACGTGAGAAGTGGAACAAAAATCATACATGATTCCAAACATTTTCTACAAATAAATAACTGCAAAGTGGGGTGTGTGTAATTATTCAGCCCCCTCAGTCAATACTTTGTAGAACCACCTTTTGCTGCAATTACAGCTGCCAGTCTTTTAGGGTATGTCTCTACCAGCTTTGCACATCTACAGACTGAAATCATTGCCCATTCTTCTTTGCAAAACAGCTCCAGCTCAGTCAGATTAGATGGACAGCGTTTGTGAACAGCAGTTTTCAGATCTTGCCACAGATTCTCGATTGGATTTAGATCTGGACTTTGACTGGGCCATTCTAACACATGGATATGTTTTGTTTTAAACCATTCCATTGTTGCCCTGGCTTTATGTTTAGGGTCGTTGTCCTGCTGGAAGGTGAACCTCCGCCCCAGTCTCAAGTCTTTTGCAGACTCCAAGAGGTTTTCTTCCAAGATTGCCCTGTATTTGGCTCCATCCATCTTCCCATCAACTCTGACCAGCTTCCCTGTCCCTGCTGAAGAGAAGCACCCCAGAGCATGATGCTGCCACCACCATATTTGACAGTGGGGATGGTGTGTTCAGAGTGATGTGCAGTGTTAGTTTTCCGCCACACATAGCGTTTTGCATTCTGGCCAAAAGTTCCATTTGGTCTCATCTGACCAGAGCACCTTCTTCCACATGTTTGCTGTGTCCCCACATGGCTTGTGGCAAACTGCAAACAGGACTTCTTATGGTTTTCTGTTAACAATGGCTTTCTTCTTGCCACTCTTCCATAAAGGCCAACTTTGTGCAGTGCACGACTAATAGTTGTCCTATGGACAGATTCCCCACCTGAGCTGTAGATCTCTGCAGCTCGTCCAGAGTCACCATGGGCCTCTTGGCTGCATTTCTGATCAGCGCTCTCCTTGTTCGGCCTGTGAGTTTAGGTGGACGGCCTTGTCTTGGTAGGTTTACAGTTGTGCCATACTCCTTCCATTTCTGAATGATTGCTTGAACAGTGCTCCGTGGGATGTTCAAGGCTTGGGAAATCTTTTGTAGCCTAAGCCTTCTTTAAATTTCTCAATAACTTTATCCCTGACCTGTCTGGTGTGTTCTTTGGACTTCATGGTGTTGTTGCTCCCAATATTCTCTTAGACAACCTCTGAGGCCGTCACAGAGCAGCTGTATTTGTACTGACATTAGATTACACACAGGTGCACTCTATTTAGTCATTAGCACTCATCAGGCAATGTCTATGGGCAACTGACTGCACTCAGACCAAAGGGGCTGAATAATTACGCACACCCACTTTGCAGTTATTTATTTGTAAAAATGTTTGGAATCATGTATGATTTTCGTTCCACTTCTCACGTGTACACCACTTTGTATTGGTCTTTCACGTGGAATTCCAATAAAATTGATTCATGTTTGTGGCTGTAATGTGACAAAATGTAGGAAAGTTGAAGGGGGGGGGTGTCGATAGATGTACTGATCAATTCATATTGTATCCCTAATTCAGTCACTTGAATTTCCACGAGTGGGTCAACAGACGTTTCTATTACCAAACTATAATTCCTCTACATTAACCGAATTCCCTGTGGAAGATGACATTATCCAGAGTAAAAGACAGGAAAAGTGATGCGCTCGCACATTTAATCCACGTGAAATAAAAAGTCAAAATCTCAGGCTATGTGACATCAGTGGGTGAAGTTGATGTCACCGCCATCGGAAAGTACTCAGCTTTCTTTCTCTTTTTTTTACAAATTGCGCACGCACAAGTTCCTGCAACAAACTACATTGTTGTGTTACTCTCCAGCTATTCTGTATTTTATTTCACTACTCATCACATTTTTATACAACCACTTTTAATCAAATTCACATCATGGTGCAATGTAACCTAACAACGTATATCGACATGTTTAACATACATGAACTATATATATGAATCAAATTTTGATATTATTACTTAAAACGTATTCACAATCCTTTTATTTATTAGTTTATCAGTAATGTTTAATAAATATTATTTATGTTATTCTAACCCCAATAAAACATGAACAGACAATCAGCCAGCTCAGACATGTAATCTCTCCAGCATGTCCTGGATGTGCTCTGTGGTCTCCTCACCTCCTGACCTCCTCCTCGTCCTATGATGTGCCCAAAACACTTCACCTAGGAGGCTTTTTGGTTAAATCACCTCAGCTGGCTCTGATGGGTGTGAAGGAGCTCTAATTTGGAAATCCTTTCCAAATTAGGGAGTTCCTCACCTTTACCTGCCTGATGATGAGGCAGCTCCTTTCTGTTTATCTAGTCAATCTCATTTTTTCAGTCACAGTTAAAATTACAAGAAATGTAACACAGTACAATATATCAAGAAAAGAAACTGAAATTCAGTGGACAAAAACATGATGTCACCTCTGACAGTGACGTCCCTGCTTGCTGTTTACCACCATGATGAGCCAGTCTGACTTGTAAAAGTGCAGGATCTCTCCCCCCTGGTAAATATCCCCCATCAGAGGAGCAGGTGATATTCATGGTCCACTATGTTCAAAGAAAGTAAAAGAAAATTGATGACAGTACACACAATATACAAATTGAGGTTTTAAATGGTGCATTGATTTGTAATCAAATGCATTTAAATGACATCACCACCAGGGTCAGCTGTTGGTCAGTTGGCAAGGTCATATCTGTGTATGAATGATGAATGTGAAGGGAAGAGACTTCTTCTCTCCCAATCTGACAAAATTAAGCTTTTTGTCTCCTTATTCATCCATTCAGATTTAACAAAGTCTCTTTCACAGCACTTTACTCATCCAAGCTACACTAATGTATGCAGTGTTGGAAAGATTTCTTTTCATCTCTACAAGGTTAAAGATTAATATGAAATGTCACATGTGTCCTGTGTTTGAACATTTTAAACTGTGAAATAAGGCTGAAGAATACAAAAACCCATTGACTGGAAACAGGAAATATAAAACTCACAGCAGTTATCTCCAATGATTACTGTGAATAACCTTGCCAGGTTTTGTGTGTGGAGGCGTGGAAGAGATGACCCAAACGCAGGACTCACGGTGCAGAAATGATGAGGGTTTATTGGAGCGGGTGAATGAACAAAGCAGGAACGGTAGGACTGACTAGCTGACTGAAAGACTGAGTGGCTGGCTGAACAACTGAGCACTAACGGGAACAACAACATAACATCAATGACACGACAGAGACCAGGAGAGTGCTGAGGACTTAAGTATACTGGCTGAATAATGACTGATAGGTGACAGCTGAGTGAACAGCTGAACATAAAGAACTAATGATAAATGGGAAGAGGACTGAACATAATGCACACAGACCAAGGTTAACACAATAAAACAGGAAGTGGAACAGGCAGTAGATAAACAGTGAACGTGAACTGAAAATACTGGGTCAACGACCCAGAAACCCTGAAAAACCTTTATTGGTGTAATTTGGATTAAAAGATTAATGTTTTTACTGTTGAACAACCGTCAAAGCAAATATGCTGTAAGTAAGGTGATTTACCACTAGGTGACACCAGAACATTTTGATGTTGAACTTTAGCACAGATAACATGCACAACCTTAGGCCTAAATAAACCTATGCATGTCCAGCATAGGTTACTTGATGGGGTTTTTTTGTGCATTGTGTATGTGTGGGCAGGCAGTGTCAGGATGTGGTTTAAATGTGTTAGAGTTTTCTTAGAGAAACAAAGTCATCTTTAAAACACGATGAAGATCCCACCAGTCTGCCTCATGATCAGTAAGAAAACTGACTTTTTATTCCATATTTGTCAACTACAGATCTTTGTTTGTTTTTACATTTATAGCTTGCATGCAGTTTTTCTCATTTGCTATGTGTCAATTCTTAAATAATGGTTAAAGTTTTAAAAACCTTTTGAAATTCTTTAAAACACTTTGATACATATGCACATCAGAAAGCATATTTGTCTTTTTCTTCTGTAAATCATTTGAGAAATGAGCCGTGCTGGTTTAGAGCCAAAGGGTTAAAGGGTCTTTTGAGTGGAGTTTGTCTTTGTTTGGACTGTGTGAGTTCCCGGTAGTCTAACTTCCTCCCACGGTCATGTCATGTCTCTCGCCCTCTCCATCTTTTCTTTTTGTCTTGTTCCCGTGTCAGTTTCACCCTCTTTCCCAATGTCAAGCTCGTGTGTCTTAGTCTGTGTCTTTGTATGTGACTTCTTAGATCTTCATTCAGATCTTTGGACTTTCCCATTTTTTTTTAAATATTGGCTAATCTGATGAGCGCTGTGAAACAAGTGCTGACAGACATAAAGTACCAGTTCTAGTCAATCATGTTCACACATGAAAAGGTGACTTTGTCATTAAGCACCACTTACTAAAAGAATTAAGTGTGTGTATATTGAACCTGAAAGTATTCTTTTGATCCAGTGCAGATTTGAGAACATCGAAAATAAATTCAAATTTGTGCAACCAATAACTGTTTATGAAATGAATAAAGATGTAAGATTAAGATTACAGATTAAAGTGATTCCACTGTGGAAACAAAACATTTCAAAGAAATCATTAAAAGCCTAACATTACCATGTCATTCTTGGCAATGTTGAGTTTGTGGAAACTTCTGTCCAAAGCAGTCGCTGTTTTCAATCAGTGCAGTGGTAGAAAAGGTTTCAACATCTATTTTGAAACCATCGATTTTCTCACACTGCATGTACTGCATGTCAACTGATGTGTCTCAACCTGATGTTTTTGAAGCTGCAGCTGCTGCTACTCTCAGCATCCATCCCAGCAGGTCAGTCTTCTTTTATTATGAAACTGTGACTCTGAGCTGTGCAGTGCCAGGTAATTTCACTGGCTGGACAGTGAAGAGAAACACCTCCACAAGATCTTCTCTTTCATGTGAGACCTGGGGCCAATTACATGGGTCATCCTGCACCATCAAAGGTGTCTACCCATCAGACAGTGGAGTGTACTGGTGTGAGTCTGACAGCGGGGAGTGCAGCAACACCATCAACATCAGAGTGGCAAGTAAGCTTGCAATGCCAGATAGTTTTATATTAACAACTAAGGACAAAAACCAGAGTCAGAGACCACAGTTTATCTTTCTGCATTTCAGCTGGTGTGATCCTGCAGGGCCCTGCTGTTCCTCTGACTGAGGGAGACAGTGTGACACTAAACTGCTCCTATAAGGAAAAATATGCAAAGGAGTCTACGTCCAATTTCAATGCTGTTTTCTACAGAAATGGTGCTTTTATTGGAAATAAGTCTGAAGGAAGGTTTAGCTTTATCCATGTGTCCAAGGAGAACGAAGGCTTCTACAAGTGTGAACATCCAACAAAAGGAGAGTCACCAGAGATTTGGCTGGAAGTGAGAGGTGATGATGATGATCATCATGATGGTAGGTTTCATGAAGGTTTCATCTGATGGCTTATAAATACTGTGGCACACATAAAGCAGTTTCAGTTATAACTCAGTGATTAAATGGGATGTTTTTTCTATAAACCTGACCACAACTAATTAACAAAGCCTGTTACCACAGTACATCACAGTTTGGCTCTCTATGTCCCTCTATGCTGCCTGGTGAAAGTCAGGTTTAAAGCTAGAAGTTTTAAAGATCCATCCTGCTGCCGGCCTTACCTTCCCAAACAGCACTTTGCACCTGATAGGGCAGAGGTCTTTATTGGGAGTCATGTAGTCTCCCCTGTGCAAGGGGTTGGTGAGCGTTGGTGGAAGTGGAGAGGAGAGATGTTGAAATCGAGCTCAAAGGACCAAAGTGTCAGAAAAATTCTCTTATGAAGTGAAACACACAGAATAAGGAGTTGCAATGGGTTTATTTTATTGGAAGCAGCAGGAAGCAGAGTTGGCTTCCAACCCTAACCCCTAGGTGTAAAAGTAAAAAAGTAAAGTAAAAAGCAGCTCTTTGGAGGATGTTTCTATATTTGTGCTAAGCTAGGTTCATAGGTCATCACTTACCAACCAGATACTCTAGCACAAGACACGTGACTGTCAAAGTAAAATGGGAAATACACGAACATAGGAACCAGGGTGACTAGACATACCACAAGGAACCCAATGAAGGGACAGTAACCAAACCTAAAGACTACAAATCACAAAATACTAAAGATAACTTAGGAAGCTATAAATACAAAAAACTAAACCACAAGAACCACAAATATACAGAATGTTAATGATTAACACATAAACACTGGGTGACCAGATCCAGGATCATGACGGCTGTTCCCTGTTTGTCATGGAAGCTTCAGGTGAACATATTTAGGTCTTTTAATGAAAGAAAATTAAACACAAAAAGATCCATACATGCTACCTGTGTTAAAAAAAAATTAAATGTAATATTGTCATCCTGCTCAGATTTAACTAGTGATGGGATTTCCGGCTCTTTTTAGAGAGCCGGCTCTTTCGGCTCGGCTCACTAAAAAGAGCCGGCTCTTTCGGCTCCGAACCGGCTCTTTAGGGTGTTTTGTTGCTTTAATCAATTTATTATTACAATAATATAAAATTATGCACAAAAGGAATTACTAATTTAAAAAACAGTGGTTTTATTTATATATGTTTATATATAAATATATTCAGTGGCCCCTAGAGACACGTACAAACTCCAAAAAGCACGTATAAACTCTAAAACGCATTTCTAGCGTTAACTGAACTTCAAAGCAGAGCTACCTAGATCACTTAAATTACACAATTGAAAGCATATGTATATTGTTTGTGTATTTATACACAAGCACTCATATATATTCAAATAATTTAAAAAAGTTCATTTACCTCTTACTACCACACACGGTCGTTGGTACTTGCTGGCTTGTGTAGCCTCTAGGTAACAAAAGCTCAACACTGCGCCTAGCATTCTGGAGCACTTCTGTTGTCTTTTGTACATGTTTTGGAGTTTTTACGTGCTTCTGAGGCTACGTCCACACGCATTACGGGTATTTTTGAAACAGATATTTTCTGTTTTCCTTTTAAAAATAATCCCATCCACATGTAAATGCAGAAATAAAGGAAAACGCTGCTAGGAGCATGCCAAAGCAACAGGTGCCGATATATTCCTAAACGTGTAGAAATGTTGGCCAACCAGAAGTCTAGAAGCCTCAGTGGGAAATAGTAAACAAAGATGGGGCATAGAAGCAGAACCAAGTCGTATGTGTGGAGGGACAGTAACTGTGTGTGTATATGTAAGCATTTAAACACTGCAGAGAGGACAATTAACAGTAACAGTATTGCAGAAATTCATTTCACCGAAACAAAATGTGGCTCACAGTGTGACTTCAAAAAAGGCGCACATCTTTGACGCTGCGTTTTCTCCGTTTTAGTTTTAGAAAATATCCATCCTGACAGGCATTTTTTTTTAGAAATCTCCGTTTCCAAAAATACCCGGGTACGTGTGGATGTAGCCTGAGTTTTTATGTGTTTTGGAGTTTTTACGTGATTCTGAGTTTTTACGTGCTTTGGAGTATGTACGTGCTTCAGGGTTTGTACGTGTTTTGAAGTTTGTACGTGCTGCTTTGTCTGTAGGGGCCACCGTAAATATACTTTTATTTAGTCACTCCACATAAAATGTAATAAATAAATCATATAATACAAAAACCAACTAGTCACTGTTCAACATTTAACTATTTAAATTTTCAGCTTTTCCTTTTAAACAAATTTAAAATGAAACAAAACAAAACACTGCAAACCACAACACAATTAAATATAAATTAAGATATGAAAAAGAAGATGCATGTTCTCTGTCATATGGGCCTGCATGAATAAACTTTCTGAATCCTTTATCATCTGCAACTGAAAATAGTTGTGGATGATTACTATACCTTTTTAATGTGACGTTGTTGTCCCTGGCTCTCTCTCTCTCTCTCTCCCTCCCACTCTGTTCCTCTGCTACTGAGTGTAATTACCGCCCCTCCCCCCAGCGCAAAGCACAAGGCTCGCATGCAGAGTGAAGCGGAAAAAAGGGCGAGAGAGTGGGGGAGAGAAAGAAAAAAAAAAAGAACCGACGGCTCGCGATAAGGAGCCGGCTCGCGTCGTTCACTTCAAAGATCCGGCTCTAAGAGCCATTTCGTTCGCGAACGACCCATCACTAGATTTAACCTAAAGTCTGGATTTTCTTTCCATCAAAGTGAAATGAATATGCAACACTGAGCTCTAGCTAAAAGGTTTTGGCTTTCACACGATGTGAAATCAAAATAAGCAAAAACAAAACAAAAATGAGTGCTGTCTAAATTACAATGATGCCATTTTAAAACCGTATTAACCTGCATGTATGCGACAAGTCATTTGTTGTTGCTTTAATATGTAAATTCACGCAAATCAGGATATTGTCTTGCTTATTTTCGTCTTTTTCTAACACACTTTCTACAACTGCTCTGCACAAGAGGTCCTATGTGCCTTGACAGCTGGTTTATGCACAAATGGCAAATAAAGAACTTTGAACCTTGCCAGTGAACGTGTCCTTCTCCAGTGCTACCTTAAGCATACGGTGAATGCAATATCTAAGACAGTGAAGTGGACTCATAGGAATGACGTTGTGGTCTTTCGACAAGATGGAAAAGACAATCCTGGAGCACAGAGAGAGCATTTTGAAGAGTGAGCTGCTCTCTCCCAGGAGGTGTTATGAAATGAAATGATAAAATGATAAATGAAATGCTCCTTTATCACTGAAAATCTGAAGAAAAGTTACTATGTTAACCTCACTGTTCATTCGTATGTGGTACACATATTGAAATAATCTAAAACTTTGAGCTTTAATTGGGAAGGAAAGTGATTTAACCCTTTATTCCCTATAATGTTAAGCAGGCCACCTGGAATCATTTCGTTGTTTTAGCTGTAAAAGTTTCATAAAAGCAACTGTGAGTGTGTGAACTCAGCTGATTTAGAGTGACCGATTTCAAGTATGAACTGTAAAACACTGAACAACAAGTATGTGACCTTTGGCCCTGTGGTTTGTTTTTGGGCATCTATTTTCTTCTAAATATGTCCAGGCCATCGGTGTAACTTTGTGCTGAACATTGGGGGGGTCAAGATCTCTGTCTAAATAAATAAAATAAATCTGGGTAAATTCCCAGATGATTAAAAATGCAACTATTTTGCTGGCAATAACTGAAATAAGTAAAGATAATCAACAGCCTATTTATGCAAGATAATTCATAATTTTATTGGGGGGGGGGGAAATTACGCCCCTGGTCCAGGAATTTTGTGCCCCTGGTAGAGCTCCAAGAAGCACTTCCTCTCAAGCTGTAGCCAAAGACCTACATTGACCATACACTGCTGACACTTGTGCTCCTTTCAATACAACATTTTCCTGAGTGGATAATAAACCCAGTCTGCTCGGCCTGTATGTTCTCCAAGCCTATACCTGCTTTTCCATGTGTTGGAATAGGGCTGGGCAGTGTTTGTTTGCTGATGGATGATAAGTCATTTATAAAATAAAATAGCATGGCATAACACATAAAGTTCTTGTTGTCATGAAACCCTGTCATCATTACTCATTGATCTGGGCTGAGATTCAGTTTTCTGTATGGCTCTTTCGCACTCACTTACTCTTTCTCAACCCTGGGCTGCTGTGATGCAGGCTCTAGTGTCAGTGTTTCTGTTGACACTGACTCTGGTGTGACACTAAAATCATTAAGGTAACCAATGTTGCTGCTTTCAGGAACTGTTGGAATTTTTAAGATTGCACAAACTGTTTGGGTTGCTACGGTTACAGTAGTTTAGAGAACCGCTGGAAAAAAAACTGTAACCGGCGACTGGTTAGGGGATAAAGCATTCTGCCTGAGCTTGAAAATGTTTTTTTGGATGTTATCAGCCTATTGAAAAATAATCAATGGTTTTCAGTCCGATACATGTCACCTCCTCTTTGATCAGACTCAGCACAGTTGTGGACAGTGACTGAATGCTGTTATCATCACTATAAATCTGTGATAAACAGAGAGCAAATAAGATTTGGCAAATATGTTGCTGTTGTGAGATTGATGGGAGGATAAGTGTTCTTAGAAGACTATGGTTAGAAAAAAAACAAAAAAAAAGTTGACATATTGATTCTGTGTTTTTCAGGTGATGATAATGATAACACTAACAACCCTGTTAGTGTCGGTGCCATTGGTGTCATTGTTGGTGGTGTTGTCATCACTGTCATCACTGTCATTGCTCTCATTGCTTGGTGCAAATTCTAGAAACTTTGGCAAAAGTGTAAGTAACAGTTTTCTTCTCTTTTAATTAAAAAATGTCTTACAAAACAAACAAACAACAACAACAAGAAAAAACCTGAACAAACCTGAACAGATTTTCATACAGTTATTAATTGTGCATGTGACTTTTTGCTGGAGCAATGTTTCTTCCTCTACAGTGCATACTGAACTTGAAATAGTCTTTCCCTAAAAGGCACTTTTTGTATAATTTCACTAAAACATTTCACTAAAAACCACTTCATATAATACAGCTTGGTAAAAAGGCCTAAAGGAGAACTTGATAATGTGGCAAGTTATTACCACTCAATTACCTGTGGTAGTTTCTGTGTAATAAGAGTTTCTGTGTAATCAGGCAGTGTTGCAAATTGCAACAAATTTTATTTAATAACATATAGATAACCACATAAATAACCAAAACAAACTTAAGAATAGTGATGACCACAGAGAACAGCTGTGGCAGTTTCTGTAAGTAGCAGGAATTTAATACCATGGTCATAATAACTGATTAAAAAAGCATCAGGAAGTCTGTAATGAACTGGAAACACTTGCATGCAAAAAGCTAATAATTAAGTTTAAAAGAATAATACATATGAATACATTAGACTAACATATGAGTATGGGAGGATCCTCTTACACAGCAGAGTTTATATCTGGATGATAATTAATAATATGGTAAATTACATGTTTAAAATGTCCAGTACAGAAAAATAAGATGCCATCCATATCCTCCTGTTTGTCCAGTTCAGGGTTGTGGGTCGAAACACCACAGGCCTGTGCCACGTTCGTCATTGATTGACCTCTAACCATCCAAAGATCCAGCCTCTCCTGCAGCAAGTAACACCAAGCCATCCACTTGCATATAGAAAAATCCAAAATCCGAAAGAAAAAACAATGTAACTGGCAGTTTTTTGAGCAACAATTTTACAGATACAGAGTGTCCTATTAAAAAAGGCACTGTTATAATTTGTGTACAAAGTAAAATAATATCTAATCTTTTGCTTTTTCTGCCTAAAATATCATATTGGAATATTTAATGTCTATCATTAGAAAAGAGCCACTCAGAAATTCATTGTGAGTGGATCGCTATGTTATGAGGACTTGCATCCTAGATCCATGTTTACATAAACCAATGGACTGGTTTCAACTCCAACTTCAACAGCATAGGTCAATGGCTCGGAGGTGTGGTGTCCTCAGAATATAGCTCCACCCAGTGATTTTTGTAGTGGTTTATTTCTAATAATATAATTAAAATATTCCAGTGCATTCAAATATGCTATTTTAGGTAAATTCAGGTAAATTAATAATTTTACTTTACACACAAATTATAATGGTGTATTTTTTTTATATATATGACGCACGATCTGATATCGTCGTGTTGGTGTTGTTCCCAGATCAACATAGTAAATGTTGTTCCAGGATCAACATTGCAAGTGACCAATCAGAATGTTGTGACGTCATACTTTTGCGACTTCGGGAAAAACCGCCGTAAAACAAAAAACTGTACTTAAGCTGCGAGAAACCACCTCTGTCCACCGATCAACGGACCCTGACCCTAACCCTTTAATAAACAGTAAGCAGAATTGATATTGTCCTTGCAACATTGGAATTTCATAAATGCACGAATGGCTTGGCGCGCAAATGAAGAACGTCACAACAATGTGATTGGTCACTTGCAATGTTGATCCTGGAACAACATTTACTATGTTAATCTGGGAACAACACCAACACGACAATATCAGATCATCCATATATGACAGTCTGTTTCTGTGAAATTGTTGTTCAAAGACCTTCCAAACAGCGGCTTGGTGCTGCTTGCTGAAGGAGGCTAGATCTGTCAGGACCTGCTGTTGCAGATCATGTGAGGTGAGGTGCAGATCCAAGCACAGATACAGATAAGAAATAAGTAAAAATCAGAATGTAAAAATAACTTGAACTGGGAAAACTACTAGGAAACCATGAAACATGAGGGGAGGGGAGAAGAGACTTAGACAAGGTACAAGGACAGACTGAGACAACCTCTACACAAAGGGATGATAAGGAAAGTGGAAACACATGGGAGCACAGCAGGAAGAAATTAAACATAACGAGACAGCGGAAGCAAACTGAACACAATGCACATGAGATAAGGTATCATGAAAATAAAAACAGGAAGTGGAATGCAGACTGAAACCCAGACAAGTACACTTGACAATAGAACAAAGGAAAGACAGACAGTAACAGACGCACATGACAGACTGGGGAGACAAAGGATGAACCACAAGGAGAAGAACATGGGAACAGGTAAGGAAATGAAACAAACACATGAGCAAGAGGGCGAGGGACGCAGAGAGGAAGAAACATGAGGGGAGAGAGAGGGAAGGAGAGACATGGCTAGAGAGACAAAATGACAAAACCAACATGAAGACAAGCCTGACTTAACTGGGACACACTGAGTAAAGGCACACAGATGAAGCAATGACATAAAGGGAACCATAAAACACACAAGACAACCCAAACAATAAGATGAACTCAAGAGTGGTAGAAATTAAACTAGGAGAGAACATCAGTCAGAGAATAAACAATAATAAATAAACAACACTCAAAAACTATAAATATAAAACACTGGGTCAACCGAGGTACCCTGACAGGATCTTTGGTTGCTTAGATGAATGCTGCACAGGATGGTGGTATTGCGCAACCCACAACCCTGAATTGGACAAGTGCGAGAACATGGATGGCATTGAATTTGTGTGTACTGGACATTTTAAACATGTCTTCCACTTTCTTTCCTGCCTGAAATATTTTTAGCATATCAAGTATTGTCATCCAGATATAAACTATACTGTGAAAGAGGATCCTCTACACTCATATGCGAATCTAATGTATTAATATGTATTATTCCTTTAAATTGACTTAGGCAAAATGCTAATAATTAATTCCAGTTCTTTCAAGACTTCCTGATGCTTGTTTCAATCAGTTATCATGAATATGGTAATAACTTCCTGCTTATTACACAGAAACTACCACATGTAATCAAGTGGTAATATCAGTGTTATCAGCAGTGTTATTCTCATGCAATATAGAAACAAAAACCTCCATATTTCTTCATACTAAATCGAAAATATATGGCTATAGTTGCTGTATTATAAAATTTCTAAAATGTCCAGCCAACATCACTCAATGTAATCTGTAAATGAGCAAGTAAAACAGTTAGATCAGGGGTAGGCAACCTTTTTGATGGTGAGTGCCATTTAAAATTTCCTCAGAAGTCAGTGTGCCATATGATTGCATTAGCAATAAATTTAATAAGATAAGATAAGATAAGATAACATAAGATAAGATAACCTTTATTAGTCCCACAGGTGGGAAATTTGTTTTGTCACAGCAGGAAGTGGACAGTGCAAAAGTTATGAAGCAAAAATTAGAATAAAATAAAATAAGAATAAATACAGTACACAACTGTACAGAATAGAATAAAATAAAATACTATATACAGTAGAATAAAATAGAATAAAATATACAATGAGATAAAAATAGAGTACAAATGCTATATACAACTGAGTAAAAATACAACGATGCCAGAAAAATAACGCTCTATATTAACAGTTACACACTATATAGAACCACTTTATAGAATTATATTTGTTCGCAGATGTTGGCAGCTATCAGCGAATAGTTATCAGCTATTTTGAAACAAAAAAAAGACACTTTGTATTCATAACAAGAACTCCATAACAGCAAATGAACTGTACAACAGAAAATACAAATGCTATTTATGGTCTCCTCACAACAATGATAAGAAAAATAAACTGGGCCAATATGGTATGTTTGTTAATACAGAGACACACATGTTAATGTGATCTCTGGTCTCCCACTCAGAGACACAGGTCTCCGAGTGTCCAACATTCAGACGGCTACCTGAGGACACTCATGTGAGAGAAAATCTGCTCACACAGATATGTAGAGCCAAATACTGTCAATAAGGCCTCTGCAATGTTCTGAAGACAGTTAAACTTGTCAGGTAGTGATGTCCAGCAGGTGAAAATGCAGCTCCATGAACACGCACAGCTGTAGATTCCAGCTGCTTCGATGTTGCATTAACTGGCATTAACTCAGCCAGTTAATGCGAGACAAATCTAGCTGCTCATTAAAGATTTCTGGTTTGATCAGAAAATAAAACATTGGTCCATACACCTGAAAGTCCCAAAAATGCATTGGTGTCTCGAGTCTATGGATGCATTTTGACTAAAGACCGGCCCACCAGGTATTAAAGCCATAAAGCCTTTGAATGAAAACAAACACTGTTGTGACAGTGATGTACACTGTCTTGTTGGTAAATGTATGATTTCTATTCATTTTACGTCAGATAAAAACTTTGGTTGTAAGCTTTAGATAATTATTTAATAACAGCCAGACATTTTAAATGAGAATAAGAAAGTATTTCTTTGTGCCCCCCTTTCCCTGTTAATGCCCTACCTGCCCCCCTGGCAACACTTTGCTAGATCCGCCCCTGCACAGTTACCAGCTGTCAGCTACTTAGAAAAGGATCCTGGTGTTATTTGTCTCTCAGAAACAGTTCATAACTTCCCTTCAACTCATCCATGTCACCTAAAAGGTAAACCTGTTTCTCCATCAGGAGATGGAGAAAGTTCACATCAGCTCTGATGATTCAGTAAGGACATCTCCTGGTTTCATCTTCATGTTTCCCTCTCACCACATATCCAAACTGATATCATGACCAGCAGTTTTTACAGCTGTGGCTCCAGCAAACATCAGCTGATACTAGAAATTAATATTAAATACATTCTAACAACAGCTGACCAAGCCTAAACGTGCTGCTGTTGTTTAGCGCAACATCCGGCAGTTTCCTCTTTCTGGCGCAAAGTGAGCGATAAACAAACAAGAGAGACGATCAGCTGATCATTGATCAGTTTCACGATTGAAGTAGCAACAGGAGAGAGAGGGGAGAGAATGAGAGGAGAAGAAGATGCAGCTGTGCAGCAAAGACACAATAACTCCAGCTTTGTGTCTTTTTCCATCCTGGCTGAAGTACGGGACAAACTGTGTTCCTTCTCAGCTCAACACGAAACGCGTAATAATTTCTCTGAATGCGGGACGATTCCGTTTGTACGGGACGGTTGGGAACTCTACTAACTAACCTTATGAATAAAATAAAGTTCACTATCAATAAAATCACAGCACCCGCCCAGCAGTATATAAATTCCATCATGCTAGCTAGTACGCAGTACGAGTTATTGTAACTGACTGTAAAAAGTCAGCACAACGAAAATAAACTCCACCTAAACTTGGTTTATATCTGACCCAGATAGACTGCAGGTCATAACTTCTTACCTGAAGTTCAGTTCACCTGACGCTCCGACCGGCGGTTGCCTCGGGTCTCTCCTCCTCCTGCCTCCCCTTCCCTCATCCACCTGCTGGCCTCCACCACTTGTTAATTTTACTGAATCTGTGGAAGCTCCCCCATAGCCACCACCAAACAACTGAGTTATTTTTACACACCGACCAGCGTCTGGTCAGTCCACCACCAAAAAATAAATAAATAAATAATCGGGCCACCGAGCAAATGCCCTTATGCCCGATGGCCAGTCCAGCGATGGTCGTGCGTGCCATCAGTTAACCCTTCGCGTGCCAACGGTGGCACGCGTGCCTAGGGTTGCCGACCCCTGAGTTAGATGCAGCCAGTTTATTAAGTTGGGCATCAATTCAATTCAATTCAATTCAATTTTATTTATATAGCGCCAAATCACAACAAATGTCGCCTCAAGGCGCTTTATATTGTACAATAGATCGCACAATAATAAATACAGAGAAAACCCAACAATCATATGACCCCTATGAGCAAGCACTTTGGCGACAGTGGGAAGGAAAAACTCCCTTTAACAGGAAGAAACCTCCGGCAGAACCAGGGTCAGGGAGGGGCGGCTATCTGCTGCGACCGGTTGGGGTGAGAGAAGGAAAACAGGATAAAGACATGCTGTGGAAGAGAGACAGAGGTTAATAACAGATATGATTCGATGCAGAGAGGTCTATTAACACATAGTGAGTGAGAAAGGTGACTGGAAAGGAAAAACTCAATGCATCATGGGAATCCCGGCAGCTCACGTCTATTGCAGCATAACTAAGGGAGGATTCAGGGTCACCTGGTCCAGCCCTAACTATATGCTTTAGCAAAAGGAAAGTTTTAAGCCTAATCTTGAAAGTAGAGATAGTGTCTGTCTCCGAATCCAAACTGGAAGCTGGTTCCACAGAAGAGGGGCCTGAAAACTGAAGGCTCTCCTCCCATTCTACTTTTAAATACTCTAGGAACAGCAAGTAGGCCTGCAGAGCGAGAGCGAAGTGCTCTAATAGGGTGATATGGTACTACAAGGTCATTAAGATAAGATGGGGCCTGATTATTTAAGACCTTGTATGTGAGGAGCAGGATTTTGAATTCAATTCTGGATTTAACAGGAAGCCAATGAAGGAAGCCAAAACAGGAGAAATCTGCTCTCTCTTTCTAGTCCCTGTCAGTACCCTTGCTGCAGCATTTTGGATCAGCTGAAGGCTTTTCAGCGAGTTTTTAGGACATCCTGATAATAGTGAATTACAGTAGTCCAGCCTGGAAGCAATAAATGCATGAACTAGTTTTTCAGTGTCACTCTGAGACAGGATATTTCTAATTTTAGAGATGTTGCGCAAATGGAAGAAAGCAGTCTTACATATTTGTTTAATATGTGCATTGAAGGACATGTCCTGGTCAAAAATGACTCAAGGTTCCTCACAGCATTACTGGAGGCTAAGGTAATGCCATCCAGAGTAAGAATCTGGTTAGATACCATATTTCTAAGATTTTCAGGGCCGAGTACAATAACCTCAGTTTTATCTGAATTAAGAAGCAGAAAGTTAGCGGCCATCCAGGTCTTTATGTCTTTAAGACATTCCTGCAGTTTAACTAATTGGTGTGTGTTACCTGGCTTCATGGATAGATAGAGCTGCGTGTCATCTGCATAGCAGTGAAAATTTATGCTATGTCTTCTAATGATGCTGCCTAAGGGAAGCGTGTATAATGTAAATAGAATTGGTCCTAGCACTGAACCCTGTGGAACACCATAATTGACCTTAGTGTGTGAAGAGGACTCTCCATTTACATGTACAAACTGGAGTCTATTAGATAGATATGATACAAACCACTGCAGTGCAGTACCTGTAATACCTACAGCATGTTCTAATCGCTCTAATAGGATATTATGGTCAACAGTATCGAACGCAGCACTGAGGTCTAGCAGGACAAGCACAGAGATGAGTCCACTGTCAGAGGCCATAAGAAGATCATTTGTAACCTTCACTAAAGCTGTTTCTGTGCTGTGATGAGCTCTGAAACCTGACTGAAACTCTTCAAATAAGCCATTCCTCTGCAGATGATCTGTTAGCTGTTTGACAACTACTCTTTCAAGGATTTTTGATATGAAAGGAAGGTTGGAGATTGGCCTATAATTAGCTAAGACAGCTGGGTCTAGAGATGGCTTTTTAAGTAAAGGTTTAACTACAGCCACCTTGAAGGCCTGTGGTACATAGCCGATTATTAGAGATAGGTTGATCATACTTAAGATCGAAGAATTAATTAATGGCAGGACTTCTTTGAGCAGTTTTGTAGGAATGGGGTCTAAAAGACACGTTGATGGTTTGGAGGAAGTAATTATTAAAGTTAACTCAGAAAGATCAATTGGAGAAAAAGAGTCTAACTTAACATCGATGGTACTAAAAGTAGCTGTAGATAATATTACATCTGTGGGATGATTATTGGTAATTTTTTCTCTAATGATAAGAATTTTATTAGTGAAGAAGTTCATGAAGTCATTACTAGTTAACGTTAAAGGGATGGTTGGCTCAGTAGAGCTCTGACTTTTTGTCAGCCTGGCTACAGTGCTGAAGAGAAACCTGGGGTTGTTCTTATTTTCTTCAATCAGTGACGAATAGTAAGATGTTCTGGCTTTGCGGAGGGCTTTCTTATAAAGCAGCAAACTATTTCTCCAGGCTAAATGATGGTCCTCTAAATTTGTGACACGCCATTTCCTCTCCAGCTTACGAGTTATCTGCTTTAGGCTACGTGTTTGAGAATTATACCACGGAGTCAGGT
Organism: Oreochromis aureus; assembly: GCF_013358895.1. NCBI lineage: Eukaryota > Metazoa > Chordata > Actinopteri > Cichliformes > Cichlidae > Oreochromis > Oreochromis aureus. The sequence goes on along the minus strand of NC_052944.1, from coordinate 50,192,738 downwards.
ACTTCTGGTTTGAGACCTTAGTTTTCACAGGAGCTACAGTATCCAGAGTCGTACGTAGTGAGGAGGTAACATTATTAACAAGATGATCGATCTCTGTTGGAGTAGCGTTCAGATAGCTGCTCTGCTCTATGTTGGTACAGGGCATTGAAGATGATAACAGTGGGTGGATTATATTCTTAAACTTAGTTACAGCACTTTCAGAAAGACATCTACTTTGATAAAGTCTACTCTCCACTGCTGTGTAATCAATTATTGTAAATGTAAATGTTATCAGGAAATGATCAGACAGCAGAGGGTTTTCAGGAAACACTGTTAAATGTTCAGTTTCTATGCCATATGTTAAAACAAGATCTAGAGTGTGATTAAAGTGGTGGGTGGGTTCTTTTACATTTTGAGAGAAGCCAATTGAGTCTAATAACAGATTAAATGCGATGTTGAGGCTGTCATTTTTAGCATCTACATGGATGTTAAAATCACCCACAATAATTATTTTATCTGAGCTGAGCACTAAATCAGATAAAAGTCTGAGAAATCAGAGAGAAACTCTGTGTAAGGCCCAGGTGGACGATAGATGATAACAAGTAAGACTGGTTTCTGAGTTTTACAGCTGGGGTGGACAAGGCTAAGCATCAGGCTTTCAAATGAATTAAAAGTCTGTCTTGGTCTTTCGTTAATTAATAGGCTGGTGTGAAAAATTGCTGCCACACCGCCCCTTGGCCTGTGCTTCGAGATTTCTGGTAGTTAGAATGACTCGGGGTGTTGATTCATTTAAACTAACATACTCATCCGGCTGCAACCAGGTTTCTGTAAGGCAGAGTAAATCGATTTGTTGATCAATTATTAAGTCATATACTAACAGAGACTTGGAGAGAGAGACCTAATATTTAATAATCCACATTTCACTGTTTTACTCTTTGGTTCAGATGTGGATACTGTATTGTTCTTTCTTTGTGATTTTTATGTTTAAGTTGTTTATTGCTGGTTTTTAGTTTGTTTTTGTCTTTTTGGGAGCTGACACAGTCTCAATGGAGATGGGTTTTTGGGGGTAGCAGGAGGAGAGAAGCTGCAGAGAGGCGTGTAAGACTGCAACTCTGCTTCCTGGTCCCAACTCTGGATAGTCATATTTTGGGGGTTTAATAAATTGGTCCATATTTCTAGAAATGAGAGCTGCTCCATCCAAAGTGGGATGGATGCCGTCTCTCCTAACAAGACCAGGTTTCCTCCAGAAGGTTTGCCAATTATCTATGAAGCCCACATCGTTTCTGGGACACCACTCAGACAGCCAGCAATTTAAGGAGAACATGCGGCTAAACATGTCACTCCTGGTCTGATTGGGGAGGGACCAGAGAAAACTACAGAGTCCGACATTGTTTTGGCAAAGTTACACACCGATTCAATATTGATTTTAGTGACCTCCGATTGGCGTAACCAGGTGTCATTACTGCCGACGTGAATTGTGATCTTACTGTATTTACGTTTACCCTTAGCCAGCAGTTTTAAATTTCCTTCAATGTCGCCTGCTCTGGCCCCTGGAAGACAATTGACTATGGTTGCCGGTGTCTCTAGCTTCACATGTCTGAGAACAGAATCACCAATTACCAGAGTTTGACCTCCGGCGGGTGTGTCGCCGAGTAGGGAAAAACGGTTAGACACATGAACAGGTTGGTGGTGTACCTGGGGCTTCTGTTTAGGACTATGCTTCCTCCTCACCGTCACCCAGCCGCCCTCTTTCCCCAGCCGCTTGGGGTCTGCCAGGGAACAGCTAGCGGGGCCTACGCTATCTTCGGCTGCACCAGCTACAGGGGCCTGGCTAGCTACGGGTGAATGAAGGGTGCAAAGCCGAGTCTCCAATTCAGTAATCCTGGCCTCCAGAGCTGCAAATATGCTACATTTGTTACAGGTATCATTACTGCTAAAGGAGGCCGAGGAGTAACTAAACATCTGACACAATGAGCAGGAAAGTGCAGGAGGGACAGGTGAAGTAGCCATGGTGCTAACGAGTCGGCTACGAGCTAAGCTAAGCTAGCAGTAAAGAGACAGTGAGTGAATACTTTGGCTATAAATTAGGTAGTGAGCACACAGAAAGGGTGATTCAGATGAAGCACGTTAAGATTATACTATAAAAAAGGGATGTATCAAAAGATTTAAATTAAATTGCTAAGCAGAAAAGCTACTCAGAGACACCACTGTGTTTGAGCAGGAACAGGAAGTGATACTCTACCACAAAGCGAGCGAACACCAAGTGACAGCGCCACCAACAGTCATCAAACAAAATCAATCAGATTGATATGAATACACCTGCTTGACAAAAGGTGTCTAATATCAGACCTACAAGAGTCTTTAATTTACAAAAAGATCAAGAAATAAAAGTTTAAAAATCAGTCTGTGCTAAGAATATAAATATATGACATCTCACATAACTGAAGGGTGGAGTGCTTGGTGATCTGCTATAGCTTAAAGTTATTCAATGTTAATTTTGTCGGCCCTCTCATCTCAGAAGAAAAACTGCATAATGCATGAAGAATTCTTTAACATACCAATACTTTCTCTTTTTACTCTTTCTTGCTTTAAATTTGAGATATTTCTTGTTTTTCACAATCTAAGATGTAAGTTTGTTAGCTTAACCACATGTTGACCAGAGTGTCCAAACAACATAAAATGTTAATGATCGATTTTGAGAAGCAAATAACTTGTTTTATGTTGCACAGGAAGACAAAATAGAGGACAAAGCAATCATCCAAACAATGGGCAAGCAGAACCACAACAAGAAGAGATTCCACTGAGAGAAGAGCAAGAACAGCCAAACTGACAGCTTGTCCAACAGCTTGGTCTCACAGCAGAATGTAAATTTATCTCAAAAGAACTGTGTGTTGGTTTTTGGTCATGGACATTTTTTTAAGTTAACAATACATATGTGTTTAGAGACATTTGATATGGTTGTGCAAGAAACATCTCCTCGATGCACTGGCATGCATCTTTAGTGATGTATCCTGGGGTCATTAGGCATTTTGGATATTGCAACATCATACACGCAGCCGGGGGTGATCCCCACGGATCAGCCCTCTTAATTCACAGCCACCTTGTGGCTTTCCCTGCCGCTTCACTTACAGCCTGGATGGCCCTCTTCTTCATTGCATCAGCCACACCCAGCTGGTCAAGGACTTTGCAGAGTGATCGTCCTGCAAAGCCCCTACAACCCACTACTATGGGCTCATAGAATGTCTCCCACCCCCTTCCCCTGCACTCCTGCACTAGTTCCTGGTACTTGGCGCGTTTCCTCTCGTTGGCCTCCTCGATCCGCTCTTCTCAGGGCACTCTGAGTTCCAGCATGATCAGATGACAACCTGGCAAATAAAAAATAAAAACTGAAAATATACACACACACACACACACACACACACACACACACTTGTTATTAATTAAGATATTGAAGTGTAAAAATTTCTTCCATTTGGACCTCTACTTTCAGAATTTTTAGTCCTTAAAAACTGGACATGAAAAAAAATCTTGATGATGTTTCTGAAAACAAAGATGAGGCAGTTTATGACAAGTAACACAACAAAACTGGAGTGTGTGTCCACAAACACTCATTGGGTTATTTTATGGAGTATTTCTCATGTGAAACCTTGAAACTGCTAGATAGATCCTTGGTGTTTGCTTTATCCTTGTTGTTAGGGTTACATTGTTGATTGTCATTTATGCTTAGAAATATGTACTCATAAATGCTTAGAGTTTTATAATCGATTGCATAATGATAGAGGCTTGCTACCCAGAGCACTCTGGCATACCCACACATCTTAAGGTCATGAGAGAGGTCGTACCTTCTCTTATTGATTTATGGTATAGGAAGACACCTACTCTGTATCTGTTTAAGTACAAGTGCCTTTTGTTTAGGTGGACCGCTGGACTCCTGGCACTGGCTTCGGGGAGTCTTCACAGGGTCACATCTTGACCCCCCCCCCCCCCCCACACACACACACACACACACCCACACACATACCTATACGACACACAGACAAGGTACTCTTTGTTCACATGTATCCCTATGTAAGACGTCATGGGTTAATGAACGTATGCATATTCATGTAACGACAATAAAGAGAAGTGCTACGAGGGAGCAGACGAGAGCAAGTGGGGTCAAGCGAAGGAACGGCGCTCGTCACTGTTCTCTCCCTCGTGCACAAGTAACACAAAGAACTTTGGTGACTTGTGTCTTGCTTTTGCTGTTGTAGTAGAATTGTCTCGTTCCAGCAGTGGGTCTGTGCCAGGCAGACCCATCACTTGTGTGGTGATATGTATTTTTTTTTCTGCCAAAAAACAAGTTATGTTGAACTTTGAACTGATAATAATTAAAGAAGGGCATTTTCTACTAATAATGAGGAAGAAGAAAAGACTTCACAACTCACTGAGTTTAAACACATATTACCAGAGCTATGAAAACAAGAAAAACAGCATACATGCAAGCTACATGCAATTACAGCCTATTTTATTTAATTGTTATATTAATTGTTTTATTGCTGCTAATCAGTATTCTGTGTTTGCACAGATCTACAGTATAGATTTAACGTCCTTTCCCAGACGCCTTCAAAACTGGATTATAGATGGCAGACAGTTGGTTTCGTAGGCCACCGCCTCTGTTCAAAGATGGTCGCTCACAGTGATTTCAGTGATCATGTGATTTCCTGAGGTCAGATGGCCCAGGGTGTGAGTGGGCGTTAAGGTGTCACAGTGGACATAAATGGCTTCTTTCAAAGAAGCCATTTATGCTCACTGTGACTTTCAAAGAAGCCATTTATGTCCACTGTGACACCTTAACGCCCACTCACACAGTGGACATAAATGGCTTCTTTCAAAGAAGCCATTTATGTCCACTGTGACTTTCAAAGAAGCCATTTATGTCCACTGTGACACCTTAACGTCCACTCACACAGTGGACATAAATGGCTTCCCTCAAAGAAGCCATTTATGTCCACTGTGACTTTCAAAGAAGCCATTTATGTCCACTGTGACACCTTAACGCCCACTCACACCCTGGGCCATCTGACCTCAGGAAATCACATAATAGGGTGGGGCTAGGTTTCACAATGAGCTCACCCGAAACCCTGACTGATTGGGACCCACACCCGTTTTCACACCTTGGCTCATGTGATTAGGTAGAGGATCATCAGGGGGTCCTTCTGTCCCTCTTTGGTTGGATACTCCCACTGGGTTTAAATCTGGGACTCTCCACCATTTGACTCTTAGAACTGAAGAAGCTTCTCGGATGAGAGATGAAACGTCTTCAAGCAACTTAAAGAGGTCCAGACGCTTTTCTTTCCAAGCTCCTTAGATCAAGATATCACATATTTGCAAAAGTGCTCCGATGTTTTCAGAGACGTCTGTTACCCACCAGCTCGATAGCTCGCCGGGAGCTCGAGGGTCACTACAGCTGCCGAGAACGGCAAACTCCCGGCACATCATTTTCAGAGCAACGCGGTCTTTCGCTACTCTGGTTAAACGTGATATATAAGTCACTTAGATAACTTGTTATAAATGTTATTATGTTATTGTTTGGCTTTTTTCAGTGTTTGATTTGTTCCTGAGTAAATCGGTTTGGCTGGATTAAAGTTATTAAATTAGATTAGATAAATTAAAACTTTATTAATCCCCCGGGTGGGTTCCTCTGGGTTTTCACACAGCTGAATAAACGTAAAACAGAAAACTGATTAAACAGAAGTGTGAGACAGTCGAGAATTTACGCCATCGTCCTGTTATGTTTTAGATAGCAAGCAGCAGACGGCTGAGTTTATTTAACTCCAGCGAGACAGCAGTGACGCAAATCTGAAGGCTAGACTGTCCAGCCTTTACGTCCGGCCTATCGGACCTTCTGAGGACCCGGCCCACGTAGACCACGAAGGCCGGGTCCTCAGGAGGATGCAGCCCATGGTTTTGGACACGCCATTAGTGTCTTTGTTGAATTAACCACTATCCGGATTGATATCTGTTTTTGTGTACACAATGAGCATTTTTGACTGTCTAGACTCTGAAAACTCCATTAGCGCTTACATTGCACTATATCAACAAAACATACTTTTATGCTTGGGATAACCACTACATTTTTGTGATCTCTTTCTTAATAGGCCACATTAGACTATTTACATTATTTCACAAATTTGCACAGACATGTTGGTAAACTGCATCTTGGTATTAATAGTTTTTAACCTGGTGCCTCTGAGCACTGTACTGACATCTTTTATACAGTATGTAAATACTTTACAGAATCCTTGGGTGCAATGCAAGCTCAAGACGTTTAATATGAATTCTTAGAAGTGCAGCTTTTTAGACAATCTGTGTATGTTTACTTGACATCAAAGTTGTGATGAGCAACTTCTTTTATTTTATTTTCTTGTTCTATTCTTTTTATTGACCACTTTTTAATGCCAAATTGGCGTAACATGCCAAGATAAAGTATTCAAGACTTGGTTGCCTCAAATAGCCTTTGGCAAGATTTCTTTGGGATTTACCACCAGGCGTTATCAGAACACCTAATACTTGTTATTAATCTCTGCCTCTCTTCCACAGCATGTCTTTATCCTGTCTTCCTTCTCTCACCCCAACCGGTCGCAGCAGATGGCCCCGCCCCTCCCTGAGCCTGGTTCTGCTGGAGTTTCTTCCTGTTAAAAGGGAGTTTTTCCTTCCCACTGTCGCCAAAGTGCTTGCTCATAGGGGGTCATATGATTGTTGGGTTTTTCTCTGTATGTATTATTGTAGGATTTACCTTACAATATAAAGCCTTGAGGCGACTGTTGTTGTGATTTGGTGCTGTATAAATAAAATTGAATTGAGTGTTACACTTTAGCAGAAATACCACTGTGCACATGTACAACCTTAGGCCTAGTTTATAGCCTAGTTTAACCGTGGCTTATATTTGTAATATTAATACAGAAAATGTTCCATCTGTAAAACTCTGTTTTATAGTCCACACATTCAACTACTTTTTCAAAAGGAACAGAAAGAAAGAAGACATTTAGGCTTTAGGGTCTCTACATATAAATGCAAAGGTGTTGCAGGTCCAGCATAGGGTACTTGATCGGTTATTTTATGTTATTTTGTGGGTGTACACTATGTACGGTGTGAGAAGGCTGACAGGATGTGGTTTAAATGATTGTTTTCAGACTTCAAACAAAGTCAACTTTAAAACAGGATGATGATCGCACCAGTCTGCCTCATGATCAGTAAGAAAACTGACTTTTTATTCCATATTTGTCAACTACAGATCTTTGTTTGTTTTTACATTTATAGCTTGTATGCAGTTTTTCTCATTTGCAATGAGTCAATTCTTAAATGATGGTTAAAGTTTTAAAAACCTTTTGAAATTCTTTAAAACACTTTGCTACATGTGCACATCAGAAAGCATATTTGTGTTTTTCTTCTGTAAATCATTTGAGAAATGAGCCGTGTTGTCTTAGAGCCAAAGGGTTAAAGGGTCTTGTGAGTGGAGTTTGCGTCTTTGTTTGGACTGTGTGAGTTCCCGGTAGTCTAACTTCCTCCCACGGTCCAAATACATGCCTGTTAGGTTAACTAGTTATTTAAATTGTTCACAGGTAAGGATGGTTGTCTGTGAACTGTTAGCTCTGTGATGGACTGATGACTTGAGTCCTTGGGTCTACCCTGTCTCTAAGCCCCTGTTAGATGGGCAGATTCCTGATTTTGTGCGTTTTATGATTTTGAATTTGAATTCCTCTCGTACACGTTAATGCGACATCAGCTGTCATGGTTGTTATAACTCCCATCACTTCATACATGGTGGAATATTTACATGGATTAGTTTTCCCTGAAGCTAACATTAACCTTTCTTGAACATTCATGGTCAGAAGTTTCCATACACTCATCAGGGGAGTGAATGTTGTGGTAATTGTGGGCTTTTAATGGTTTCTTCGACTGTTCTTACATCTTTAATGACTTAAAAAATCAAAACAAAAAAAGGTTGAAATATTTGGTTAACATTTAACAAATATTAGTGATAGCCAACAACAAGCTGCTGGCATAATTCTGATGGGAAGTTTGACCTCTCTTATTGCAGAATGTTTTGGTTCTGGGTCTTTGAGCCAGCTCTTTGAGGTTACTTTTTTAGACTAACATATTTTTGATTTTTTACTTTGTTAAGAAGTTTTAGGTTTGAGTTTTGGTTCTACTAATGTCATTGAGTTTACAGCTTTCCCCACTTATGTCTGTGTCTGCTCGCCTTCTGTGTGTCTCGCTCCCCCTCCCTCTGTGTCTTGTCTCCGTTAGTTGTTCCCAGGTTTTCCTCCTTGTGTTTCATCCTCATCTCACCTGTCCTTCATGTGGATCCATGTGTGTTCTCCACAGCCCATCATGTCTCTCGCCCTCTCCATCTTCTCTTTTTGTCCTGTTCCCATGAGCCCCAAAGGGGTTTCTGAGCTTCTTTCTCAAAAATGAAATGCCCAAAATTAATTGATTATTTCTCTGCAAATACAAACTCTGTGCTTACAATCTTGGTATCAAAATAAAACTAACACTTGTGAAATTTCATCAGAGGTGTAAATATTGCAGCAGATATTACTGTGTCCAAGTTACTGAGACTGGAACACAGAAAAAGTAAGTAGATTTTATCCTCGCCTAATTTATTATTTATTTTTTTAGCTTAAAACCCTTTTAAAAATATGCCTCAGTTCACATTTCATTCCAGAAATTCAGTAACCAACATATAAATATCATCTGTGCAAAGATTTATCTTTCTAAAGTGAAACAGTGAAAAATTACAGCACTGCCAATAAATAAATATCCAGACGTTGTACAAAAATGTCAAATTTTGACACACATTGGACACCATGTCGGTTGAAGTTTTTAGGTATTAAAGAGCAGTAATTAATACATTTTATTAACATGCCTAAAAATGCTTGTTTTTTAATACATTTTTGAAGAATTAACCACACTTTTACATGGCAATGGCCCTTTTCTGCCGTGCGCATGGAGCGTTAATTGGCCTCTGGCCCTTTAAAATCTGAGGGGCTGTAACTTTGGTTTCTTTTGGTCAATTTGCATGATTGACACCTCTTTTTAATCGCTTGAGCCAGTAGAATCACAGTAACAATGCCACGTTCACGTAACTTCAACCAATCAGAACTTGCAAGGCCAAACTCAACATGGGCCCAAAATTACTACGTGTGACGTCCGTCCAGTCACGTGTCTGTAGGTGGGTCTAAATTGGAGGTTGTTGACGGAAAATGGCTCTGATGCGGTTAGTTAGCTGTGGAAACTGCTGATAATCATGTGGCTACCGGCTAACGGCGAAATCTGGACGGTAAGCCAATTTCTGTCTTAGCGCGTTTGCGCCGCTGTGTGTTTTTGTGGTCTTCTTTTGCGGCTCATTCAGTGAATTTTGGTCAGAGTGTGGTGAAACTTGGTGCTTGGAATCGCTGATATCTCTGGAAGATAACTCGCCTATCTTTAGCCGGTTACATAAAGTCTGGAGAATTTCTTGTTCGGTTTTGTTCGTGGAATCATGGCTTGTTTTCGTTGTGTTTAGTTTTTGTAGAAATGGTTTATATGAGATTTTAACTGAGATTCAGAGGTTTCTGTGGATACCACACATGTCCGGTGTTCTGACAAACCCTCCTACTTTGGCAAAACGTCCTACCGTAAGTAGTTTACCGGACTTATATTTCTCACACCGTGTTATAACCGATTAAACGTGAGCTCCTCCTTTTTACCCCTGATAGTGGGGCGTGGGGCTTAAAAGCCTAACATTACCATGTCGTTCTTGACAATGTTGAGTTTGTGGAAACTTCTGTCCAAAACAGTCGCTGGTTTCAATCTATGCAGTGGCTGAAAAGGTTTCAACATCTATGTCATTGATCTTCTCACACTGCATGTCAACTGATGTGTTTTAACCTGATGTTTTTGAACCTGCAGCTGCTACTCTCAGCATCCATCCCAGCAGGTCAGTCTTCTTTTATTATGAAACCGTGACTCTGAGCTGTGCAGTGCCAGGCAGCTTCAGCACCTGGACAGTGAAGAGAAACACCTCCACAAAGTCTTCTGTTTCATGTGAGACCTGGGGCCAATTAAATGGGTCATCCTGCACCATCAAAGGTGTCTACCCATCAGACAGTGGAGTGTACTGGTGTGAGTCTGACAGCGGGGAGTGCAGCAACACCATCAACATCAGAGTGGCAAGTAAGCTTGCAATGCCAGATAGTTTTATATTAAATAAAATAAAATAAACACATTTTTGCAACTTCGTAACTGAGGACAAAAACCAGAGTCAGAGACCACAGTTTATCTCTCTGCATTTCAGCTGGTGTGATCCTGCAGGGTCCTGCTGTTCCTCTGACTGAGGGAGACAGTGTGACACTAAACTGCTCCTATAAGGAAAAATATGCAAAGGAGTCTACGTCCAATTTCAGTACAGCATTCTACAGAAATGGTACTTTTTTTGAAAAAATGCCTGAAGGAAGGTTGAGCCTTATCCATGTGTCCAAGGAGAACGAAGGCATCTACAAGTGTGTTCATCCCACAAAAGGACAGTCACCGGAGATTTGGTTGGAAGTGAGAGGTGATGATGATGTTAGATTTCATGACGCTTTTGTCTGACAGCTTATAAATACTTTTACATACATAAAGCAGTTTCAGTTATAACTTGGTGATTAAATGGGATGTTTGTTGAATAAACATGACCACAACCTATTAGCAAAACCTGTATCACAATAATGCACCAGTTTGTCTACTCCTCTATGCTGCCTGGTGAAAGTCAGGTTTAAAGCTGTAAGTTTTAAAGAGTAAACTGAATCTTAACATTTCTGGGACATTGATTAACCTAAAGTTTTATATTCCTAAATCAAAAGTTAACCAAGTAGTTTTCAGTTTTATTCTCGCTGTTTATCGTCACTTCTCCCACCTCCAGCTGTGAGGTGGGAGAAGTGATGTGTTACCTTGTCCAAACTATATATCACAGCAGCTGTAACTATCATTTTGTAATTCCTCCCTTTCATTCTTGCTGTTATCCTTTTGCCATAACTCCATAACTCACACTCATGACACTCATCTCTGCCCACAGCACCCTGCCTGCACTCTCTTCTTCGCCTCTCTTGTGCACTGTGTCCCACATTCACAAACATGTATTCTAGTTTACTTTTAGGGACTTTCATTCCTCTTATCTCCAGACCTTACCTCCACCTCTCCAGGCTCTCTTCCACCTGTTCCCCACTCCTCTCTAAATACAAATTTCAGTGTCATCTGCAAACATCACAGTCCACAGAAACTCCTCATCTTTCAGCTTGTCCATCACCATCTCAAATAAGAAGGAGCTCAGAGCTGATCTCTGATGTCATCCCAACCCCATCATAAACCCATCTGTTATTCCCACCACACCCCTCATCACTGTCTCATCCTGTTACATGTCCTGCAACACCCTTCTCGTGTACTTCTCTGACACTGACGTCCTGACTTCTGCACACAGTACACAGTACAAAGTCACTATCTTGCACTCTATCACATGCTTTTTCTGGTGTCATAGAGTCCTAGGGTCTAGAGAAATAACCAGTTCTTTTCTTAAACACACAACTATGATGTAAATGAAGCTGGTATTTGGCAAATAAATGCTTTGATCGATGTCCCAGAATGAGAACACACTGCCGGCTGACATCCCTACTAAAAAAGAAAATAAATAAAAAGGTCAAAAGAGAAATGTGCTAGAATTTTAGATTTGGTTTAAAATATTTATGGAGTAATTTGCTTTCTTATCCAGAAATGAAATGACTGTGTGTTTCGTTATAAAACCAATCTGAAAAATCTAATTACTGTAGCAAATGAAATGAAATGTCACTGGAAGCGTGTCACCCACACGAAGTGTGTTAGATTTTTTCACATACATGAGCTGCTTCCTGGATATGCAACGGTTCTACCACAGGAAGTGGTACTGTAGGCCAGGTATAGGGTTTGTCATACATCTCATATCTTTATGCTGAAAACTTTGACTCATTTCACAGAAGCTTTTTTTTTCATGTCCTGATGTGGTTCCTTGAAATGTTTTTGTGAAACGCACAGTAAACACTGCATATGTATCAACACAAAATATGGATTTTAAATTAACGTTTTTTATGTAACGCTCGCTCTAAACAGAAGAACTGATGATAAAACTTTATCTCCTAACAGAGAATAATATCCCCGTGGCCACCCCTGATCCTGATCCTGATCCCACTCCTCCGATCGCTCTGCCCAAACTTTTGAGCACCATCCTGCTGTTCATCCTCTACACTTGTATATTTATACTGGCTGTGTACACCTACCGGAAGTGGGCTCAAGGTAAGAAAACTTCAAAAATCCTGATTAAGTTGGTTTATGTCAATTTTCTTTAAGGGGTCAGAGGACATAGATGCTGAAGAAATGTCAAAAATGAATTATTATCATATCTAATGATTAAACTTTACAAAAACAAAAATTTCACTCTGGACATTAAGTTCACAATGTAAGACTTTTAACCCAGTAACCTTTGTGCGCATTGTGCCACCTTAGTTGCAGCCTTACTTGCAGATGCTGCGCCTCTCTTCTTCAGTCTCAGCTGACTGCAGGTTTCCTCAACCTTACAGCTTGAAATGAATAGGCCTCACCTTTTAAAAAAATAAATAAATAAAGAGCTTTGAAAAGAATGAGCAAAATAATAAAATCTCACATTAAGTTCTGAAATATGAAATTATGTGATCGTAATGGAATTTCAGTGCTGATTGTTGTGTTTCCCATGTTGGCACCAAGTATTTATGGGTTTAATGCAGTGCTGTGAGCCAAAATGTCATTTTTTTATGTGTGTGTGTGAATGCATTGGTGGTAGAGCAGGTTATTTACCAGTCAGAAGGCTACAGCAGAGGTTACTGCTTACTTCTGCCTTCATTAAATCTAAAATGTCCTCTTTTTCATGGAGGCCTGGACATCTTCACCGTCATAATTTCACCATTTTACTTTTGCTTCTTAAGCTGCACCTCTTGGTGGGTATTTGGAGCCAGAACAAGCAAATGATATCAGACCTAACACATAGATAACGATCATCATGTCACCTGAAGGCAACGTCTGTTTGACTGAGTGAAACCACAGAGTAGAAACAGGTATTATAATCTTTGGTTCAGTCTAACCACATTAAGGGGAACGGGGCATTCAGTGGTGCAAAGTCAAATTATACCATGTGATGCAGCTTCCTGGTTGTGTCTGAGTATGTTCATGCTCCTGCAGCGAGGATGGATGTTCACTTGTTTGCATCACATTTCACAGCAAAGTTTCCAGCTGCTGTTGAATCATTTCTGTGGCAGAAAAGCTGATAGACAATTATCTGATATCCTTGTTACAGTTAATGATGTGTCAACAGAGCTGGTTCTCTGGAAACAATAGGAAGTATTGTTGTTGCGATTGTATGAAGCAGCTTATACGTGACTAAATGTCACCTTTGAAAAATGTCGCACTATAAATAGTTTGTGTTCTTCCTGCAGCTCGAGCTGAGGCTAAAAGGAAATGGCCTGATCATCTGTAACTCGAGGGTGTGAAGAAGATGATCAACAATCAACATACCACTGGGATTAAAGCAATAGTCTTACACTGATCTTTTCAACCTTAATAACCTCTCAGCAGCAATGATGTTAGATTTTGTATGAATCTAAAATTCTATGAACTGAACAGAAAACTGTCTCATTTTTGCATTTGTTGAGTTTTATGTTTAAAGGACAAATTGAATGTCACAGTGTTATGAAGGAGCACTCTGAGAGTGCAAACCTTCACCAGTGCAGCTCACTCTCCAGGCTGTATTTGTTGTTAGGATTGTATATACAAACTAGGATATTGTTTTTTTTTATAAACCTGCTGTAAGAGATTTGTCAAATACTTCTTTAATTTATAATATGTGCTGTGGTTTAATGTATCATTTTATGTGTCAGTGTCTGTCTGTATTACTGCTGTTCTAAATGCATCAAAAATATATATTATTACTTTTAGAAACATTGCTCTTGTGTTACTCTGTAACCTGGCCTTATAGAAACTATCTGTGGGATAAGTGGGATGAAGAAATAACAGTAACCAGGCAGATGTGCCTTTGTAACCTTTTGACATCACTGGAACTATTTTGTGCTGAAGTCTGCCTTCATGGCTTCGTGACACAAAACCTTATGTTTACAATAATGTGGTGGAAAAATGGGTAAAATGCAGGACTTTGTTTCAAGTCTTCCATATGTACAATGCATAAAGATCATTTTAAACCATCAGCCATAGTTGCTTCACTTTATGCATGAACATGACTCGAGTTGGAGTGGGTGGAAATGTTAGTCACGTGTTAAAAAGCCTCTTTGATAGAAAGCAGGTTTTCTTTGACTACATGGATTTGTGTCCCAGGTCCAGGTTAGGTCTAGTTCATGAAGACGTTTCAAAGTTAAAGGCTTCACTCATGTCAGTCTTGAACGTATCCACTATGCTTTTTGTGTGTTGATGAAGTTAGGTTGGTGTGGTTCCCAGTCTGATTCTGGCATTCTAGTGACAATATGGTAATAACCTTACAGGTTAGGGGTTTTCTGCATCATTCCCTTTGATAGTTTCAGGATCTCTAAATGTTTAGGATCTCTCTCAGACACGGCTTTTTCGAATGTTTTGCTTGCTGGGTGTATGCCTGGCTAAAGTCACTCTGAAAAATATCCTCTATAATAACCACCAACACAGGAGGGCAGTGTGCACTCAACTTACTCTGTTATCTTCCTGATGCACATGACACATGTTACACTTCAAAAACATTCCCGCCATAAAGGTTAGGTAGGAACCAAAATTACCTCCCACAAGGTGCCACAAAAAATAATTTATATCACACAAATCAATGACAAGGTAAGATAAATGATAATGAAGTAATTAAATATAAAACAAAAAACAATATTGCATAAATTAATAAATGTATATTATAATCTACACAAATTAAATGTGGACAAATATAAATACATGTGGCATAACTAAGGTTACAAAGCTTACAGTTAAAGCACTTTTCAGTGGTTTTTAAAATTATTAGCTTTTATTTTTCTTAAACTTAATTACATAATTTGAATAATATCCTTAATCTTGAATTCAGCTCTGTGATCAGAAATGCTTCCTGGGGAAAAAGAGTCTCACTAATGTCCTCATCATTAGTGTGTCTGTCTGTCTCCACCTTGTGGACATTTTGACACTTGTTGCTTGTTTCAATGCAATCTGAACACTTTATATAAAGTAATTAACATACTTATAATCGTGGTTTAGAAAGTTCCTTTCATAACAGATGACCCAGTGTCTCCTCTGGTTACTAAGATTAAATAATCAAACACTGAAACACTTTTCATTTGGGTAACAAAAGTAACACTTCCTGAATTTAAGAATTAAAACTGAAACACGAATGTTGATATAAAGAAGGAAGAGCCAAAATGTTTTATTCTCCCACACACTGTGGACTTGTTTTCTATAATATGAAATCCATGGAGCCTCTTCTCATTTTCTCACTGTGGACTCTCATCCACTGCTTGGATTTTGTTAAAGGTAAATCAATATGTTTCTATAACAGATGTTACTTTTAGAAACTTTTTACACACGAGTTTATGGTTTGTGAATCATCAGCCTTTTTCAGTGCAGTGTGAACATTAATAGTATATCATAATCATCTGTCTTCACTGTGTAACTGCATCAATTCTCATTTATTATTTTTCTAATGCTATTAAAGCCACAGACCATTGAGAAGGTGCTGCTCTGACTCTGCAGCTGCAACATGTTAGAGTGTTTTGACACTCTGCGGTACTTTTTGGAATTCCCAGAAGTTCTTAGTTGGAGTCAGATCTGTGAAACATCAGGGGAATGAAGTTTTAAAATGGGTAGTATGGCTAGTAGCTCAGGGTACTGTTGGCTAAACAGTGGATGCATGTTTGCCCTTTAAGGATACAGCTCAGCAGACCGCGACCGTTATAAATATGCATGTACAGCTGAATAATGTGCATCTTAATTAAGTTGGTTATAATGGTTGTTGTAGCTCACATCTCTTCATATTTGCTGGTCTAATGGAATATTTATTCTGCCATTTTAATCTTTTGTGAGTCTCCCCTCTCTATTAGCTCTTCTAAAATATTCATTTCACTCAGTATGACCAGTAAAGGTTTTTCCTCTAATGTTCATGTGATTAATCTCCACACATTGCATTGCATGTCAACTGATGTGTCTCGACCTGATGTTTTTGAACCTGCAGCTGCTACTCTCAGCATCCATCCCAGCAGGTCAGTCTTCTTCTATTATGAAACTATGACTCTGAGCTGTGCAGTGCCAGGCAGCTTCAGCAGCTGGACAGTGAAGAGAAACACCTCCACAAGGTCTTCTGTTTCATGTGAGACCTGGGGCCAATTAAATGGGTCATCCTGCACCATCAAAGGTGTCTACCCATCAGACAGTGGAGTGTACTGGTGTGAGTCTGACAGCGGGGAGTGCAGCAACACCATCAACATCAGAGTGGCAAGTAAGCTTGCAATGCCAGATAGTTTTATATTAGATAAAATAAAATAAACACATTTTTGCAATTTTGTAACTAAGGATAAAAACCAGAGTCAGAGACCACAGTTTATCTCTCTGCATTTCAGCTGGTGTGATCCTGCAGGGTCCTGCTGTTCCTCTGACTGAGGGAGACAGTGTGACACTAAACTGCTCCTATAAGGAAAAATATGCAAAGGAGTCTACGTCCAATTTCAATGCTGAATTCTACAGAAATGGTGCTTTTATTGGAAATAAGTCTGAAGGAAGGTTTACCTTTATCCATGTGTCCAAGGAGAACGAAGGCTTCTACAAGTGTGAACATCCAACAAAAGGAGAGTCACCGGAGATCTGGCTGGAAGTGACAGGTGATGATGATGATGTTAGGTTTCATGAAACTTTGTCTGATGGCTTTTAAGTACAGTTATGTAGTAGTTTAGGAGTAAAACCATAAATCAGTCGTCCTCCTGTTTCTTTTTTTGGTGCCTGCATTACCCATAATGCACCACAGCAGCCTATAGTTCAGTCAGATATTGAAACAACAGAGTAAGATTAACCTTTCAAAACCAGAAATTTCACCCACCTACACAACATTACTCCCTACCTCCTGGTTTGCTTTTGATTTGTTAAAGGCAAACAAATTGTGGTGCTCTAAAACCTGTAGATATCTTCCAGCATTGATCGTGCCTCTCTAGATGTGCAAACTGCCAGTCCCATAGGGCACTAATGCACACCCTGCTTCTCTTTAGTTCAGAGGTCAAAGGTTCCATGTTTACCTTAAATAATATTCAATTTTGATTCATCCAACCAAGGAACAGTTTCCGGATTTACCTGAGTCCATTTTAAATTAGCTTTAGCACAGAGAAGATGTTTCTGGATCGTGTTTGCATCATGGCTTCTTCTTTGTATGTTAGAGCTTTATCCTGCATTTAACGAAACACTGTGCACTGTCTTTGGACTCAGGTGATTTCTGGAAGTGTTCCTCAGTCAGTGTAGTCATTTCCATTACAGCCTGTTTTTAATGAAATGCCAAATGAGAGCCAGGTCTGGAGGAAAATAAAAATAAACTCACAATACACGCAGAAAAATGTGTAAAGTAAACAACATCTTAGCTGTCAGGGCTACTGCTGCACCATCAACAGTAGTACCAGTAACAGCTTGTTACAGGCCCTCTCAGTCACAGGAGAAGTGCAAGAGGAGAGACTGCACTCCCGACAAAAGAGTGAGGAAATTAACATAGCAGCAGGCGTCTATTCTAAAGCTGTTTCACAGTTTGTAGAAGCAATCTTTTGTGCCCCTACATGAGCTGTGGATTTTCTTTTACTTTTCATGTAACATTTGGTCCTAAACAGAAAAGATGATGACAAAACTGTTTCTGTGTCACAGCTCGAGCTCCGTCTACGACTGCTCCTCCTCCTCTGATGTCTCTTCCCAGGCTGGCGTACACAATCTTTTTGTTCATCCTGTTCACTGGTATACTGATACTGTATATATCCATGCACCAAAAGTTCACTCAAGGTAAGAGTACAACACAAAAAAATCATACTGAGTCAAAGGTCAGATACAACACCAAACAAATAGCTTAGCTGCCAAACAAATTAAAGAAAATCCATCATAAAACTAGTTTTTCAAACTTATTTTGTCAGTCTAACAATAATTCAAGTATGAAAACAGGTGATAGATTCATCTGATAGAAAATAACTGAAAAGCAGCAGCAACACTTTAACCTCTTGCTGTGAAAGATTCACATCTTCCATTTGCAGCCTCCTCCAGTTGGACAGTAGATGCCAACTGACCACAGTGGTGTAAAATGAGCTTCTCAACTCATTACACTTTGTGAAACTGACCCTTGGTTGTGGCTCATCAGGTGATCTCAGGCATGTTTGTGTGTTGATGTTCACTAAGTGAAGACAGATATTCATGTTTTCAGCACAAATGTCACAGCAGTTAAAGACAGACAATTATCATCAGGGATTGTTATTGTTGTTAATGAGGTCAGAGGTCAGAGCTGGTTCTCAAGGCAACAACAGAAAGTGCCACTGCTTACATGGGATTAAATTCTGCTTTTAAAAAGGTCCCACTGCACCTCCTGCAGCTGAAACCGAGGCAAAAATGAGAGAGTCTGATCGTCTCTGACTGGAGTGTCTGAGGATGAAGATAACGACGAACAATAACGATCAATGTATCACCAGGATTAAAGTAATTTTCTTATTTTGATTTACTTCTTTAACTTTTTTTAACTTCTTAGCAGCTGATGTTTTCCTTACACTGTTACCTCATGATTTAATCTGCTGTTTGTGCTGAAAACTGCATAATTCTTAAATTTGATGAGTTTTTTGTTTAAAAGACTTTTTGGTCATCTGTCTTCTTGGTTTATGTGTCTTGTTTCTTGTCCAGTCTGTCATGTGTTTTTTGTCTGTGTTCCATATTGTCAAGCTTGTGTTGTCATGTCTATGTCTGTCCATGTTTCCTGTTTTATTTTGAAAGTCTTGTGTTTCTATGCTAAGTGTGCTTAATTTTACTTTTCCCCTGTGGCGTCATTTTGTTCATTTGTGTCAGCAGTGTCTCCCCAGGTGTTTCCTCTTCCCTCATTGCCCTCCTGTGTATTTATTCTGTGTTTTCATTCAGTCTTTGACGGGTCGTCTCAGTTGCTTCCCTCCATGCCACATTAAGCTCAGGTCATGCTCATGCTCATGCTCATGCTCATGCTCCATGTTCATGTTTTTCCCTCATAGCTTCTCGCATGCTTCTGCCCTGAATTATGTTCATGTCTTTTGTCACAGTTGTCATAGTTTAGTTTCTTCCAGTTTAGACTTTAGTTTAGTTTTTGTCCCTGTTTACTGTACCTTGTTTTTTGGACTTATGTTATCAGCCTTAATAAAGTGCTCACTCTTTGTTTATTCAAATTGCGTTCTACATTCAGTTTTTTGTCTGCATTTGGGTCCACTATTTGCTCAACACACAGTCAGCGGACAATTGTGTTCTTATAAATAAACAAATGTATCGTTATCTTGTTAATTACTTAAGCAGCTCCATGTTCTGGTGGGACCTGTTACTCTATGTGCACAAAAACTGGTCTAAAAAGTATAATTACACACACTCCTGACTGGACCTAGTGCCCATTTCTGTTAAATTACGACCTCAGGCTCAATGTACAAACTTGTGTAGCATATCTGCAAAAGTATTTTGGGTACCTTTGGTAAAGGTCATAGAATATCAGGCAAAAAGAAAGATATTTATGGAATTTCTAATTTTGTTTTTTTCCTGAACTCGCACCTCAGGTCTTAATTCATCTCTGTCTTTCTCCAGCTCACCAGAGAGACAGGTCTCTCCAAGTCCCCCACATGCTTTGAGGAAGTTGGTGTGATAAATTTTTTATAACTGAGGTCGTGTCTGAATACACCACTTCACAGTCTATGTCTCCCACTTGCTGTCTGATCACAAAGAGTCCTTGCCACTTACGGAGTAACTTTCGAGCTTAACTTGGAAGCATTACAAGCACTTTGTTTCCCAGTGAAACATGTCTAAGTCAAGACTCTGTGTTATAAAGACGCTGCTTCCTAGGCCTGAAGCAAATTCTCCTGTGATAACCTACCCAGTACCTGGAGCTATGCACTCAGGTCCAGAACGTCCTGATGGTACACGTTGGCCTGAACTAACTTAATGCCCAGTTACTCATACAGCTCTTTTTGTGTGAAACGAGAACAATGTGCCCAGGCCAGTCAGTATATTTTCCTGGATCCTCACTTTGGAGATGACTGCAAACAGAGCCTGTGCCACCTCTTTCTAGAGATGCTGTTTAGCAGTACTAATTCAGGATATCACATGGCATAATCTACTAGGATTCAACTGAAGCAATTCCCTGTGCATTATGGTGAAATGGGCCAACAGGTAGTGATGAAGAGAGCTGACTGCCCACAGGATTGCCACTGTTTTTCAACCTGGCTTCTCGCTTCAGTGTGCGGGCAGTGTATACAACAGGACGGTGGACTCTCCTCATCTGCAGGGACAAAAGAGGCCCCAGTCCTCTGTTCAAGGCATCACTCTGCAGGATAAAAGGGAGAGAAAAGAGAACTGTTGAGTTAGGGCTCCCCACAGAGAGCTTTCTTCACCTGCATGAATGCCATCTAGCACTGCTTAGTCCACTGGATGAGAACTGACCGTCGGTCAAGAGGCTAGTCAGCTGCGCAGAGCTGGGCATAGACTGACAGTAGTAACCAGCCGGCCACAAGAACTGATTTACCTCTTTCTTTATCTTGGGATGCAGGCAGGATACAGTGGCTGACGTTTTGCTCATCTGCAGGTGGATGTGTCCATCTCTCAAACGTACCCCAGATACTGTACCGCCCTCTGTCTGACTGCACACATCTTCGGCTTGGCCATGAGCCCCATCTGCCTCAGAGGCTCGGTCAGACACTGCACATGCTCTGTCCAGGTGTCAAATTGGATGATGACATCATCCAGGTATGTAGCAGCAAATATGGTGTGCTGCTCGAGCAACCGGTACATGAGGCCATACTGTACTGCATTGCAAAATGCTGTTGCAATGCAGCAGCATCTGCTCTTTGGGATTTGATGAAGGTCCAAGAGCTTTCTTTCTTCCCCTTCTGCCTTGGAGGGAACATTTTGACTACAATGGGTGAAAAGCAGATGATACAGATGCGTCACACTTCTTTTAACTGACACCACTTTACAGTGAGACTCCAAAATAAAGATGTCACAGCACTTCTTTAATGTTGACTGAACTCCTCTTTCCCTCACCTCTGCTTGCGTCTCTGGTGTGAGGAACTAAGATTGGTCAAAAACAAGTCAAGGAAAAAAGAGAAGTCTGCACTTTTGCAGTTCAACACAACAGACCTTTTTCATGCTGCTATGTGAACAGCAGTATGAAAAGGGTCTAGAAAAACCTGGAGAATAGCATAAGAATTGTTCAAATAACACATTTTAACTTTCCACCAGTGTTACGTCCCCCCGAAGGGGTCTAGGCATGCAAGTGAGGGGACCAGTAACAAATGGGTCCAGAACAGAATGAAAGGAGAACAGACAGGTGTTCTTAGCAAATAAAATAGTCTTTATTATAGATAATCTTAACATAAAGAGCAGGCAACGCCGTTTTACCAATAACACTTGGAAAAAGGAAAAAGGTTGCAACAACAAAGAACACCACAACCAAACAAAAAACTCCACACCACGAGGAGGCACTTCCAGGGACTCACAAGCTCACCCTGTCACTAGCAGCAGCTAGCTTTACTGTTGCCGAGGCCCACAGGCCCACACTACTCACGTGAAGCAGCTAGACCAGGGGTGGGCAATCTCAGTCCACGAGGGCCGGTATCCTGCAGGTTTTAGATCTCACCTTTGGTCAACACACCTGAATCACATGATTAGTTCGTTACCAGGCCTCTGGAGAACTTCAGGACATGTTGAGGAGGTAATTTAGCCATTTTAATCAGCTGTGTTGGTTCGAGGACACATCTAAAACCTGCAGGGACACTGGCCCTCATGGACTGAGATTGCCCACCCCTGACCTAATATCTCATCTGGTAAAGATAATAATAAATCAAGCACTGAATTGCTTTTCACCAGAATTTAAGTCAGCCAGCACTTATTTTGCTGTCACTGAGAAACTTTTGGGACTTTCTCTGAGTAACCTTTAAAACCTTTAAAAGCAAAACTGGCTATTTAAACACACTTCCTTAATTCAAGGTTTAAAAGGGAAATGGGTGTTGCTTTATAGAAGGAGGAGCCAAAATGTATTATTCTCCCACAAACTGTGGAGTTTGTTTTTTTTTTCTATAATATGAAATCCATGGAGTCTCTTCTCACTTTATCACTGTGAACATTTATAGTCCATCATAATCATCTGTCCTCACTGTGTAACTGCATCAATTTTCATTTATTATTTTTTCTAATGTTTATCTTTATCCTCTAGCTCAATCCAACATCAGTTATAATGGTCGCTGTAGCTCACATCACTTCATATCTGTTGGTCTAATGGAAAATCACTCAGTACAGTTTCAATGAGTACAATCACATTAAAGGTTTCTCCTCTAATGTTCATGTTATTAATCTCCAAATGTTGCATGGACTGCCTGTTAATTGATGTGTTTAATCTGATGTTTTTGAAGCTGCAGCTGCTACTCTCAGCATCCATCCCAGCAGGTCAGTCTTCTTTTATTATGAAACCATAAATCTGAGCTGTGCAGTGCCAGGTAATTTCAGCAGCTGGACAGTGAAAAGAAACACCTCCACAAGGTCTTCTGTTTCATGTGAGACCTGGGGCCAATTACATGGGTCATCCTATATTATCAAAGGTGTCTACCCATCAGACAGTGGAGTGTACTGGTGTGAGTCTGACAGGGGGGAGTGCAGCAAGACCATTAACATCACAGTGTTGTTTCTGTTGTATCTTAATTAAAAATTAAATATATTAATTTGCAAATAAACACATTTTACAGTGTTGAAGCCACAGAGTCCTTGCTTATTGTTTCATCTGGTGTGATCCTGGAGAGCCCAGCTGTTCCTCTGACCAAGAGAGATATTGGCACTAAACTGCTCCTATAAAGAAAAATATGTAAAAGAGTCTACATCAGATTTCAGTGCTGGATTCTAAAAGACCTGAGGGAAGGATGGCCCTTATCCATGTGTCCAAGGAGAATGAATACTGAGTGTGACAACCCCACAAAAGGAGAGTCACTTCAGAGCTGGCTGGGAGTGAGAGTGATGATGATGAGGTTGAGTTTTATTAAGCGTTTGTCTGATGGCTTGTCAGTAAAGTTATCTAATAACAGTTATCTAATAATCTAGTAGTAAAAGCAAAAATCAGAACCCTTTGTCATGCTGTTTCTGACAGGGCTCCACAATCACCAGGGTGGCATCTTTGTTCCTGTGGTTCACCTGACCTCCACCCACATGCACACACGTGCGGCTCAGCAGTAGCTGATGAAGCTCAACTGGATTTAAGGCCTTGTTGGAGTGCAGTTACTGGCTATGACACATCGACAAACTAGCTAAATTGATTTTTTTGGTGGAACTGAAACTCAAAGTGTACCAAATCCTGGTGTTCTGAAACCAAAACTAGAAGGTAAAATTAAATTAACTCTTTTCCCACTCTGCCAAATGTTAGTGCCTAAACATAAAATGGTTATTATTAGCGCTTAAAAACAAGCAGTGATTGAAGGGAACAGAAAAACATGAGTGTATATATCACTGAGTGGGTGGAGAAAAAAAGGCAAGCGCAAGCCACTGTTAGAGGACCTGGGTCGTTGTCCCAGTTTTTAAGTTTTCTTTACTATTGTACTTTGATTTTGCCTTTATTTATCATTTCTAGTCTTTTGGTTTCTTTGTCAGAGTTCTGCCTTCTGGTTTCTGTTCTGTTCCTTAGTTTGCTCTTTCTCCCCTATCAGCTGTATCCCCTTGTCAAGTCTGTATCTCATGTTAATGTATCTGGTTTTGCTTCCCTTGTCTCGTTAGCCCTGATTTGTCTCAGCTGTGTTGCCCTCCTGTTTCCCATTCCCATTGCTTCCTCTGTGTATTTAAGCCCTGTTGTTTTTTTTTTTGTTTTGTTTTTTTTGTTTTGTTTTTTTCTTTGTCTGTGTCGCCATCTCCATCATCCTATCGTGTGGGTTCTGTCCATCTGCCTGCCAGTCAATTATCTGTATCCTCAGTTTGTTTAGTTTTCTGTCATGCCTTACCATCCTGCAATAGAACTGAGTTTGAGTTCACGTTTGCATCTGAATGTCTGCACTTTGGGTCCTCCATACCACCACTCCTGCCTGCACACAGCCTTCACATGACAGCTACAAAAATAGCTTGAATCATAGTTTCCAGTGAGAAATATGAAACTTATGCTGCTACCAGTCCTTAAAACGCAGCTGTTATTTGACAGAAGTCAAAAATGCAGTCATGTGTAACCATGTGCACAACAATGCTTAAATGTCTGGGAAGCAGAATTGTGACCCATGTTTTGTCTGATGAAGTATTCTAGCTGTTCAACAGTCAGCGAATTGATAAGAATTTAACGATTCCTCATCGGTTGTTATTATTGGCTCCAGTTTGAGGGTCCCTATCCTCTCTAAGCAGCATGTCAAAGACATTATATTCATGCAAATTACTAATATGCTGAGTGGTGAGATGTTTGTTGGAGTATTTGTGGGAGTATTTCCCCTCTTTGTTGTGATCAGTGTTTGGTCATTATACAAAAAAAGCAAAGTAAAAAAGTACATGTAATCTTTCTCTGTGTATTCTCTTAGTATTTAAAGAGACTTTAAAGCGATGCCCACAGCAACTCTACTGTAGAAACATGAAAAGGTAGAAACGGAGGCTGGAGCCTGACTGCAGGAGTTACTTTTGTAAATGCAGGATCAGGGTTTTTTTTTTTTTTTTAAATGGTGCTTTTTAGACATTGATCTGAAAGATAAATGTTTGTGTTAGAAGCAGCTTTGCTGCATTTGTTTTTAACTTGGTGAAACGTAGTGTGAATCTTTTTTCTTAATTCAGTATTTTTACAGGTTTGAACTGTGTGGTCTTTCTGGAAAATGTAGGGCAACTTGTGAAATGAGAGCGTGCACAGCTCTTCAGAACTGCCAGCTTTGCTTGTTTCATGTGTCCTCTGTTAATGAAACTGATTTTTTTTTTTTTAATGGATCTTAACGTTTAGAGACAACAGCGAGGTACTGACCTGTGTGTCTCTTTAAACTGTAGATGTTTAACTCTAAGGCTACATAATATTTATCTCCCACTGAGTCTTCTTGGCATATGCTGTGTATAAAGGCTCTGGACCTTTCCAACATGACATAGAGGCGGCTTTAGCGTGATTAATTTATTACAATTTCAGTTTCTGGGAAGTTTTTCCCTCCTCTGTCTATAGACAGTATGGCTGGTGCAAGCTTTTTGTTTATTTGTGAAACTGAGCGTGGTTGTGGACAATTCCAACTGCGCTTTTTGATTTGAGTTTTGTGTTGGATCACTTTCTTTAATTGTTAATTCTCTGGGAGCAGTGAAGACCCAAACTAGGACCTACAAGTTTTGCCGTGGCCCAGGGGCCAGTGTGAGGTTGTGCTGCAGATCCCAGCATGAAAGTTAAGGGTCCAGCCAGCCGGTGGAAAGACCGGTTGACGCCTGGACATGCGTTGGAACAGACTTTGCTTCCCGCACAGAGAGTTTCTGACATGCGGGCGTTACTTATGCAAAAGAGAAAAGGAACAATACACACGGTAAGCATATCTGTTATAGCCTGCGCTTCATACATGTCTGTCTGTCAGCGCTGATTATTCTAACTGTGTTTAAACCATGACTCATTTGTTGTCCAAACACATTTCCTCTAAATTTACAGAGTTACTGATTTAACAATGTATATTTTAAATTTTTAGCTGGATGTCAAACATATGATAGACTCTTGAGCATATTTATATAGCAAAATTCACAATGGTGTAACCATGTTAAATAAAAGATGCCCAAGTGTGCACCAATGCACTCTCATGCATGCCTTTAAACTGTGTGTTGATAAGTACATGAAGCGTACCTCTACCTGTATAGCTGAAAAGAGTCTGTATCCATAATTTGTGGATCTGCTGATTTGTTTTTTTTTTTTAATGTGGCACTTTTTTGTTTTTTCCCACGAGCTGCAGATGATGAAATCCTCTTTGAGAAAGAGTCCCTAAGCCATTTCTGTTCATACTTACTGAGTTCTCTAGCTACTTCTTTACTATGTCAGTAAACTTTTTGAACAAGAAAGGTATCGTAGATTTAAAGACACATCTTAATTGAAGCCAAGGCAAAAAAAAATTAGAATGAATGTGGCTGTTCATATTAAATCCAACAAAGAGCATCTTTTACAGTTTTTCTGCTTTTGTTCACCACAAGTTTGACAAAACCCACAGACACCAATTACTCACCCATGTAGTTCCACTGCAAACCTCACTGTCACTTACACTGCAATCTAAATGGTGCAGGCTACCTATTCCCAGTGTGTAGACTGTCGTACATCAGGGGGTGATTCCACCTCACGTGCCTACCCCACAACAAGCGGCCGTATCACCACTAAAGCAACAAAACATAAAACAAGTCAGTAAAAGAGATAAACAAAACAAATCAAATACACCCTAAGGTGCAGTTCTTTATAAAAGCATGATTAAAATATATCAAAAAATTCAGAATAAAAGACCATAAACCAGGAGTCAGTCAAGGCCAGTCCATAAACGTTTGTAAAATGACAACAAGGCTACAACAAGACAGCAGCAGTGTGACACGATCCTGTAACAAAACAGAGGGAAGCAGTCGTCAGGGTCCACCCTACTATATGCCACATTATAACAAACATGTAAGAGTCTCACTCACCACTCCCTAAAGGGCAATACTAAAATGAGCAGCTTTCTTGAAGAAATAAAACCACTCTGCAGTGCTTGGCCACCTTGGATGGGAAAAGAATGCCAAATGCCTCCGTGTAGTAGAGAAGCTGGCAGCTGTTTCTTATAAGGCCTCTAATTATCAGCTGGGAAGGTGTGGATGTTAGTGCTGCATTCGCAGACATCACTTAAAAGCCTACCCAAAATCTACTTTACTACACTAAGGTTTCAAATCCACAACCCCCAACAGATGGTTTGTTACACGTGGGCGAGAAGTGCAAGCCACCCTTTACTTAAACAGCCTCACACACTATAGATTGTTGAAGTTCTTGTGTCCAAGGGTTTTGCCGCAGACGTGACTTCCACTTTTTGATAAAAATCACTCCATCTGCATATTTCGTAAGAAATTAAGCGTCTTTATTAAGCTCTTATTTATAAATGTCTACACAATAATAGACGCCGTGTGCTCTGTGACATTATAGTCTCCTACTTCTGCTTTCATTGGTTTGCATTTTAAACTCCAACCTTTCAGGTTGTTATGAACGGCTTATATTTCTAACATTTTGTGATGTAAAAGTGAACCATGCAGCTTTTTTATTTTCTGCATGATGGAATGAGTTAAGACACGAGTTATTAAAACAATTATAAATGACAGTGTGATGGCCATAGTACTTAGTGCGGGTCAAATATGTTAAGGATAATGTTTCTCAAGGTAAAATTGCAAAGAACTTTTGGACAGGAAACAACATCTTGTAGACAGTTACCTCAGAACCTGCTGAACCTCCTCAGATCCTGTGCTGTCAGATGTATGTATGTAAGGTTAAACTTTCCACAGTCCTTCCACTTAAGTAACCAAACACATAAAGTCACCCTTGCCAATAATCGACTGTTCCTTCAAAGAAGTAGCTCAAACAGACAACTGACTCAGCAATGATAAGTAGCGCAAGCCTAGGCCGATAATCAAGCAGAAGAAAATTAAACTTTTTTTTTTTTTTTTTTGTGTGCCTCTGCAGATTAAAGAAAAATATGTTTAACAATTCAACAAGACCCACACCTTCAGCACATGTACATTTAAAATTTGGAAC
The DNA here is from genome assembly GCF_013358895.1 of Oreochromis aureus. Lineage (NCBI taxonomy): Eukaryota > Metazoa > Chordata > Actinopteri > Cichliformes > Cichlidae > Oreochromis > Oreochromis aureus. The sequence goes on along the minus strand of NC_052944.1, from coordinate 50,164,807 downwards.
AGGCTCAACGTTGCTGTTGTTTAATAGTTTTTAGCTGCTCTCAAAAGTAATTTTATTGATTGAATATTTCCAGCTGATATGGAGACTTACAGCATTTCAAATGCATGTCCAAAGGCTTTAAACATCCACTTTGTCTGTAACGGCAGTATCAAACTGCAGTGCATTGTTTTTACTAAAATTCAACATTTAGCAGTGTGGAGGAATAAATGAGGACCCAAGAGCAGGCCCTCGCTGAGATTTGAAGGTGGTTTATTGTAAAATAAAACGCGGAGAGAATGGCAAAACGGAACTAAAGAAAATCTAAACTGGGAGGAACTAAACTACAAAACACCAAACCAGAACATGAAGGAAGGGGAGCGAAGGCACATGCAGGATGGCAGCAGGGAGAACACGGAAGATACACGAAACTTGTCTGAGAACAACGACAAAAAACAAAATCTGGATCTCCAGACAGGAGCACAAAAGGCCAAAAACATAACTCTGGAGACCAAGGCACAAAGTCCATCAAACAGAAGTCCAGGAGTCCATAATTTAGCAGTTCGGGGGATCACCCCGGGGGTCGGCAGCACAAAAATCCACAACACAAAAGTTCAAGGAGCTGACAGCACATCACTGCGTCCTGATACATGTCCCGCAACACCCTCATGTACTTCTCTGCCACTCCTGACTTCCCCACACAGTACAACAGTAACTTTCTTGCACCCTATCACAAACTTTTTCTATAGTCTTAGAGTCCTCAAACATAACCAAGGCTTTCCTTCACTACACACCTATGATGGAAATGAAGCTGGTATTAGGCAAATAAATGCTTTAAGCGTTGTCCCATGATGGGAACACACTGCCGGCAGACATCCCTACTAAAAAACAAAAAAGTCAAAAGAGAAATATGCTAGAATTTTAGATTTGGTTTAAAATATTTTGCAGTAATTTGCTTTCCTTATCCAGAAATGAAATGATTGTGTGGTTAAAGTTCTTCATCAAGACAATTTAAAAAAAAAAAAAAAAAAAATCAAACTACTTTAGCAAATGAAATTAAATTTCACTGGAAGTAAGTCACCCACATGAAGTGTTTCAGGTTGTGTTTTTTTTTTTTTTTCTTCTCATATATAGCTGCTTCCTGTATATTCAGTGGTTCTTCCACAGGAAGTGGTACTGTAGGCCATCTGTGGGGTTTTTCACACATCTCATATCTCTATGCTGAAAACTTTGACTCATTTTACGGAAGCTCTGTTTTTTCATGTCCTGATGTACTTCTTTGAAATGTTTTTGTGAAAACACACAGTAAACTCTGCATATGTATCAACACGAAATATTGATTTTAAATTAATGTTTTTTTTAATGTAACACTTGCTCTAAACAGAAGAACTGCTGGTAAAACTTTTTCTCCTAACAGAGAATAATATCCCCATGACCGATCCTGATCCTGATCCTACTCCCAAACTGGTGAGCATCATCCTGCTGTTCATCCTCTACACTTGTTTACTCATACTGGCTGTGTACACCTACCAGAAGTGGGCTCAAAGCAAACTTCAAAAAAATCTTGATTATGTTGGTATATATCAATTTTCCTTAAGGGGTCAGAGGACATAGATGCTGAAGAAATGTCAGAAATCTATTATTATCATATCTAATGATTAAACTTTACAAAAACAAAAATTTCAGTCTGGACATTAAGTTCACAATGTAAGACTTTTAACCTTTGTGTGCATGGTGCCACCTTAGTTGCAGGCTTTGTCCTTTTACAGGGCCGTGCAGAGACGTTTATAGGGGCGGGTGCTCGAAGCTAAAAAGGGGCACATTGAACCAGGCTGAATAACAACAACACGCATTCATCAAGAATCTAATATGGGATCGCATCATACTATATCACTGTTGTGAGACAAAGCAAATGTAGCCTATGTTTTACCTGATGGGTACAATGTTGCTGTTGAGGGGTTTCTGCTGCTCCTGCTGCTGATAGTGCTGGAGGGCAGGGCTGTGTTGATCTGAGACTGTAGACATTAAAAAGTCCATAGGAGAGGTGGTAGCTGATTAAACAAGTGTCATGAGATAATAACAAAATGCAAAGATTGGTGATGGTGCTTGGAGCCATAAGGCAACAAAAAACTGAGAAACAAACTAGGCTCTGCCTGTGAATCACTCTTTGCCTCTCTTCCTCCTTCATCCCCTCATCTCATCTATCACTCTCCACTTGCTGTACATCTGAGAACAAGGCACAACTTGCTATTGCAATAAACTATTATTTAATTATCCACACTCTGTCCCTGTGTGTTAGCCCTGCGACAGACTGGCGACCTGTCCAGGGCGTACCCCGCCTCTCGCCCTATGACAGCTGGGATAGGCTCCAGCGCCCCCCGCGACCCTGAAAAGGATAAGCGGAAGCGAATGGATGGATGGATGGATGGATGGAGAGTATAATAACTCTTAGAACTCTAATGTTATTTTGATATTTGTCTCTGTATCTTGCAATTTTTTGGCAGATCATCAAAGAAAAGTAGCCTTACCTCACTCTGTCACTATTTGTGAAGAAATTTCTCAAGTTCAGTTTTAGATCCATGAGGTTCAGGCTGGACTTCATTATTTCAGTCTTCAGGCACAAAAGTTACTTTAAAGATGGAATCTGACTGCATGAGGTTGCACACCTGGTTGATGTCTGAAGCAACAATTTAAAAGGAAACTATTTCAACTTTTTTGTTTCCAAACACTACTTATCTAGGGAAACTGCAGCATAACGTCCATCAGTCAACATTGCCCAGAGACCAGGGAGCTGGAGAACAAGCTGACAGCTTGAACCCAAAATGTGGTTTTTCTGTTCATCTGGACGTAGCGTTTTCAGTGGTAGAAACATTTGTTCAGTCATCCAAGTGACTTCTTCAGTCTCAGCTGACTGCAGGTTTCCCCAGCCTTACAGCTTGAAATGAAAATATTTGTGGGTTTCATGCAGTGCTGTGAGCCAAAATGTCACTTTGAATGTGTGTGAATGCATTAGTGGTAGAGCAGGTTTTCTACCAATCAGAAGGCTACAGTATAAATGCCAAAGCATGCTTGGGCAAGGTCCTGAACCCTGAGTTTTTGACAGTGCATCTGTGTGAGTGTTTGAAAGGCACAGACAAACGTGTTTCATGAATGTGTTTAATTGGGTGAATGAGACTGAAATGAAGTAGAAAAGTGTTCAAGTGCATTTATTCTGAGTAGAGGTTACTGCTTACTTCTGCCTCCATTAAATCTAAAATGTGCTCTTTTTCATGCAGGCCTGGACATCTTCACTGTAATAATTTCACCATTTTACTTTTACTTCTTAAGCTGCTGTCCTTGGTGGGGCATTTGGAGCCAGAAATAGCTAATGATATCAGAACTAACAAACAGATAAGGATCAGATCATCCTGTCACCTGAAGGCAACATCTCTTTCCATGAATGAAACCATAGAGTTATGGTTATTATAATCCTTTAGTTCAGTCTAATCACATTAAGGGGAGTGGGGTATTCACAGTGGTGCAAAGTCAAATTACACTGTGTGATGCAGGCCCCTGGTTGTGTTTGAGTATGTTCATGCTCCTGCAGCCAGGAAGGATGTTCACTTGCATCACATTTCACAGCAAAGTTTCCAGCTGCTGTTGAGTCATTTCTGTGGCAGAACAGCTGACAGACAGTTATCTGATATCCTTGTTACAGTCAATGATGTGTCAACAGAGCTGGTTCTCAGGCAACAATAGGAGGTGTTGTTGTTATTGTTGTATGAGGCTACGTCCACACTAGCCTGGATAAATTTGATAACTGCGTTTTCAAATCTATCTGCTTTGCAGAGCGTTTTCAAAAGGCTGGGTTTTCCTTGACTGAAAACGCCGTCTCAGTGTGGACAGAAGGCCAAAATGGAGAGAAAAAGATGCGTTTTCAAACAAAAACGTATTAGTGTGGACGTGGCCTGAAGCAGCTTATGTGATTAAATGTTTCCACAAAATGTTGCACTATATAAAGTTTCTGTTCTTCCTGCAGCTCGAGCTGAGGCTAAAAGGAAATGGCCTGATCATCTGTAACTTGAGTGCGTGAAGAAGATGATCAACAATCGAAATATCACTGGGATTAAAGCAATAGTCTTACACTGATCTTTTCAACCTTAATAACCTCTCAGCAGCAATTATGTTAGATTTTGTATGAATCTAAAATTTTATGAACTGAACAGAAAACTGTCTCATTTTTGCATTTGATTAATTTTATGTTTTTAAAGGACAAAACAATGAATGTCACAATGTTAATAAGAAGCACTCCAAGAGTGCAAACCTTCACCAACGCAGCTCACTCTCCAGGCAGTAGGCTGTTAGTATTGCCTTAGAGAAACTATCTGCTGTGGTAAGTGGAATGAAGAAGTAAAAGTAACCAGGCAGATGTGCCTTTGCAACCTTTTGAACTAACTGGGAGGACTTACTTTGATTGTGCGAAGATGTTTGCCTTCATGGCTTTGTGACACAAAACTTTCTGCTGGAAATAGCCGCATGTGTTATAACAAGATATGGTTACAGTTAGGGATGGGTATTGATAAGATTTTTACGATTCCAATTCCATTTTTGATTCTGTTTAACGATTCGATTCTTTATCGATTCTCTTATCGATTCTTGTTTTTAAAAAGGAGAACATTAAGGTCGTTTAGCTTAGAACTGTTTTATATCTTCTCTTTCAACAAGATAGAAATTTAGGAGTAACATGGCCTTACGAACCCAACAGTGAGATCTTAAGAGATCCAGCCTACGGCTCTTCAATGGGGTGTCACAGGGTCCCCGGGGAAAATTGTAAATGTAAAATAATAAAATAAATATTCTTCTGTAGCAATAACAAAGTATAACATAAATTATTCTGTAGCAATTACACAAGAATATCCAGTAATGTCCCTGCCTACAATTAAACACATTCACTTACCGAAAATCGGGGGCATCTGCTGTGGCAAATGGGTGCAAGCCTTTGACCACAAACATTAGTCTCAAAGGAGACGCTACCGGTAGACTGCAGCGAGAACTGCCAGCATCTGAGCCAGCCAGACTCTGTCTCTCTCATCATGGTCACCTAAATGCACAGTAATGGCAGGTTTTGTAATAAGGCAGATCGCGCTAACATAATATGCACTGTTAGCTGATTATTTACCTGCCGCATTAACGGGAGAGGACGTGCAAACGTTACCGCTGCTGCTGGGTTGAGATTCACGAGTCCGGAGTGGAATTAAAAACACGACATTCATTTAAGGTTATCGCGTGTTTTGTGAGCAAATGCTTTTGCATATTCGTAGTGTTTCCTCCCTTAAATGAAATATTTACTTTGCAAATATTGCAAGTTGCCCTGTTGTCATCCGTTCTGGTAAAGTATAACCAAACTTTTGAGCGTTTGAGCCACTTAGGCGGCATGTTTCCTGCCAGGTAAATGATGCTCCGCAACGTGGTGACGTCTTTTGAGGCGACTGGAATCGATAAGGGAATCGTTTTCAAAATGGCTCCCTAGTTACAATAATGTGGTGGATAAATGGGTTGAATGCAGGACTTTGATCCAAGTCTTCCATATGGTGTCCCATACAATGCAAAAACATCATTTTAAACCATTTTCAGCCATAGTTGCTTTACTTTAAGCACGAACATGACTTGGTTAGGTTGGAGTGGGTGGAAATGTTAGCAGTTAGCTGTTTTATAGAAAGCAGGTTTTCATTGACTACATGGATTTGTGTCCCAGGTCCAGGTTAGGTCTAGTTCTAATAGTTTCAAAGTTAAAGGCCTCACTCTGCCAGTCTTGAAAGTATTCAATGCTTCCATGCAGTGTTAGAAAAGGGAAGATGTGTTTGTATGTGTGTTTATGAAGTCAGGTTGGTGTGGTCTATTGCATTTTATTCATATAAGGAAATTCGGAGCCATTTATATTCCCAGTCTGATTCTGGCATTCTAGTGACAATATGATAATAACCTTCCAGGTTAGAGATTTTCTGCGTCATCCCTTTGATAGTTTTAGGATTTTTAAATGTTTAGGATCTCTCTCAGACACGGCTTTTTTAATGTTTTGCTTTCTGGGTGTATGCCTGGCTAAAGTCACTCTGAAAAATATCCTCTATAATAACCACCAACACAGGAGGGCAGTGTGCACTCAACTTTTTACTCTGTTATCTTCCTGATGCACATGACACATGTTACACTTCAAAAATATTCCTACTATAAACATTATGGATGAACCAAAATTACCTCGCACAAGATGCCAGAAAAAATAATTTATAGCACACAAACATATTATAAGGTAAGATAAGTGATGATGAACTATTTAAATATAAAAAAAATAATATTGAAAAATAATATTGCATAAACTAATATGCAATATAAATGTAAGATAAGTCTTTATTGTCATTGCACAGTCATACATAGTGCAAATGTGGGACAGTTTTTCCAATTTCATTGTACTACGTACAACACAACACAGTAACTTAAGTAATAAAAAGAAGAAGTGTATGGTTATTGCACATTGTTATTATTGTACCTTTATTTTGAAACTGATTGTTTGTTATATCTATTTGAACTAATGAACGATATCCTTAATCTTCAATTCAGCTCTGTGATCAGAAATGCTTCTTGGTGGAAAAATAGTCTCACAAATGTCCTCATCATTAGTGTGTCTGTCTGTCTCCACCTTGTGGACATTTTGACACTTATTGCTTGTTTCATTGCAATCTGAACACTACATATAAAGTAATATAAATACTTATAATCTTGGTTTAGAAAGTTCCTTTCATAAAAGTTGACCCAGTGTCTCCTCTGGTTAGTAAGATAAAATAATCAAACACTGAAACACTTTTCACCAGTTTAAGTCAGCCAGCTCTTACTGTGGTTGCCACGGAGAAACTTCAAGGACATTCACTGAGTAACCTTTAAAAGCAAAACTGTCCATCTGAGCACACTTCCTTAATTCAAGGACTAAAACTGAAACACGGGTGTTGATTTAAAGAAGGAAGAGACAAATGTTTTATTCTCCCACACACTGTCGACTTGTTTGTTTTCTATAATATGAAATCCATGGAGTCTCTTCTCACTTTCTCACTGTGGACTCTCATCCACTGCTTGGATTTTGTCAAAGGTAAATTAATGTGTTTCTTATACAGATGTTACTTTTAGTTCATTTTACACATGGGTTTATTGGTTGTGAGTCCCCTTTTTCAGTGCAGTGTGAACATTAATAATCCTCTTATCTGTCTTCACTGTGTAACTGCATCGATTTTCATTTATTATTTTTTAATGGTCTTAAAGCCTCAGACAGTTGAGAAGGTGTCGTTCTGACTCTGCAGCTGTAACATGTAACACTAGACTGTACTTTAATGCTAAACAGTGGATGTCCGTTTGCCCCTCCAATGATACAGCCCAGCAGACCATGACTGTTATAGATAGATAGATAGATAGATAGATAGATATGCTTGCATGTATAGCAGAATAATATACATCTTAATCCAGTGTTAGTTATAATGGTTGTTGTAGCTCGTGTCTTCATATTTGCTGGTCTAATGGAATATTTATTCTGACTCTCATGTTAATCTTTTGTGAGTCCCCCCTCTCTTTTAGCACTTACGATCAGTACAGGTTACTTCTCTGATGTTCATGTCATTGATCTCCACACACTGCATGTAGTCTACTGCATGTTAACTAATGTGTCTCGACCTGATGTTTTTGAAGCTGCAGCTGCTGCTACTCTCAGCATCCAACCCAGCAGGTCAGTCTTCTTTTTTTATGAAACTGTGACTCTGAGCTGTGCAGTGCCAGGCAGCTTCAGCAGCTGGACAGTGAAGAGAAACACCTCCACAATGTCTTCTGTTTCATGTGAGACCTGGGGCCTATTACATGGGTCATCCTGCACCATCAAAGGTGTCTACCCATCAGACAGTGGAGTGTACTGGTGTGAGTCTGACAGCGGGGAGTGCAGCAACACCATCAACATCACAGTGGCAAGTAAGCTTGCAATGCCAGATAGTTTTATATTAGATAAAATAAAAATGAACACATTTTGTAACTGAGGACAAAAACCAGAGTCAGAGACCACAGTTGATCTTCCTGCATTTCAGCTGGTGTGATCCTGCAGGGTCCTGCTGTTCCTCTGACTGAGGGAGACAGTGTGACACTAAACTGCTCCTATAAAGAAAAATATGCAAAGGAGTCTACGTCCAATTTCAGTGCTGAATTCTACAGAAATGGTGCTTTTATTGAAAAAAGGTCTGAAGGAAGGTTGAGACTTATCCATGTGTCCAAGGAGAACGAAGGCTTCTACAAGTGTGAACATCCAACAAAAGGAGAGTCACCAGAGATCTGGCTGGAAGTGAGAGGTGATGATGATGATGATATTAGGTTTCATGAAGCTTTCGTCTGATGGCTTATAAGGACAGGTATCCAGTAGTCTAGGAGTCAAACTATAAATCAGAACAGTCATCCTCCTGTTTCAGTTTTTGGTGCCTATGTAATGCGTACACTAAAGCTGATGTGCCAGAATGTCATGCTGACTAGAATGATTATTTTAAATACAAGGGGAAGCAAGTGAGTCAGATACTAAGGGCACAAGCAGGTCTGATCGGAAACAGTTTATTTCCAGACCAGGGAGCACAAATTAAAAAAAAACAAACAAACAAAAAACACCTCTTAAAAACATACACAATAAAATGTTATCAATATACTAAAATCCCCATGGAGACTAAATAAAACAACTCTAAACCCCATAAAAACACAATTTTCTATATTCACTATAATCCCCTGGTGTAATTATGCCAGATGCTCATTATGGGTCCACCCGCAGGCCAGGAATCCCTTCTCCAGAGCGAGGTCCACACCAGCCTCGTCTCCGGCAGATGAGGAGGAGCCTCCTATCCCCCTCTCGTGCCTTCATTAGGCCCAAGATTGGGTGCACTGCATTAGATTTACTTACATACAGTGTCCCAACATTTTTAGGGTCCCAAAAATGTTCAGGGTCCTTGTTTAGAATTCTCAGTAATGAACGCAAATTAAAATCTAACTAAAGGTCAAAGTTCTTTGTCAAACTCTCCCATTTTTATTTGCAAACTGCAAACTGCTGTTGTCATCCACATGAAGCTCTTCAGGTTTCTTTGATTAAAAACTATATATGAGCTGCTTCCTGCAGATTCAGTGGCTCCACCATAAAACGCAGTGAAAGGCCATTTTAGTGTTAAACGACACATTTCAGACACACCTCAATGTCCTGTTGAATGTTTTTATGTAAATACACACATACTGGGGTGGCTGTAGCTCAGGTGGTAGAGCGGGTCACCTACTCACAAGAAGGTTGGTGGTTTGATCCCAGGCTCCTCCAGCCTACATGCCAAATATCCTTAACCCCATGTTGCCCTCCGATGCATCCATCGGAGTGTGAACGTGTGTGAATGTTAGATAGAAGCACTAAAAACCGTATATAAAAGTGATTGGGTGAATGCACGAGTTGTATAAAGCGCTTTGAGTGCTCAAAAGTACTACTGAGAGTAGAAAAGTGCTTTATAAGAGCTAGTCCTGTTACACAGTAAACTCTTCACCACTACATGAACGGTGGATTTACTTTATTTACTTTTCATGTAACATTTGGTCCTAAATAGAAAAGATGATGACAAAACTGTTTCTGTGTCACAGCTCGAGCTCCATCTACGACTGCTCCTCCTCCTTCTCCTCCTCCTCCTCCTCTGATGTCTCTTCCCAGGCTGGCGTACACAATCTTTTTGTTCATGCTGTTCACTGGTATACTCATACTGTATATATCCATGTGCAAAAGTTGACTCAAGGTAAGAGTACAACTAAAAAAAATCATATTTAGAATATATTCAATTTCCACACAGGGTCAGAGGTCCAATACAACACCGTAGCTGCCAAACAAATGTCAAAAAATCCATCATAAAACTATTTTTCCAAACTTATTTTGTCAGTCTAACAATAATTTAAGTATGGAATCGGGTGATAGATACATCTGATAGAAAATAACTGAAAAGCAGCAGCAACACTTTAACCTCTTGCTGTGAAAGATTCACGTTTTCCATTTGCAGCCTCCTCCAGTTGGACAGTAGATGCCAACTGACCACAGTGGTGTAAAATGAGCTTCTCAACTCATGACACTTTGTGAAACTGACCCTTGGTTGTGGCTCATCTAGTGACCTCAGACATGTTTGTGTATTGATGTTCATTGAATGAAGACAGATATTCATGTTTTCAGCAAAAAAATGTCACGGCAGATAAAGATGGACAATTATCATCAGGGATTGTTATTGTTGTTAATGAGGTCAGAGGTCAGAGCTAGTTCTCATGGCAACAATAGAAAGTGCCACTGTTGTATAACGCTCCTTACATGGGATTAAGTTCTGCTTTTAAAAAATCCCACTACGTAAAGTTTCTGTTCCTCCTGCAGCTGAAACTGAGACAAAAATGAGAGAGTGTGATCATCTCTGACTGGAGTGTCTGAGGATGAAGATCATGATGAACAATAACGATCAATGTATCACCAGGATTAAAGTAAAATTTTTATTTGTTTTACTTTTTTAACTTTATTTTTTAACAGCTGATGTTTTGCCTACACTGTTAGCTCATGACTTGATGATCAATCTGCTGTTTGCGCTGAACTGAAAACTGCAAAATTCTCACATTTGATGTGTTTTTGGTTTATAAGACAAAACCAATGATTAAGCCAATGTCAAAATGTACATAAGCTTCATGCTAGTCTTCATATGTCAGTATTAACATTCCCATGCTGTTAGGTGCATTTAAACAGGTGGATTCAGTGGCAGAAACACACACGGGCACAGAATAGCGGTGAAGCAGATTTATTAACAGTGGTCAGGGAATATTTACAAGGGGACGGGGCTATATACAATGACCAGGTAAATGTGCGAATAAACAGAGCCGAGGTATGCAGGCAGATATAGGTGGCGAACCAGAGCTACCTGAGAACGAGGGACAAAACAGAATTAGGGGATAAACGTCGAGAATCGAGAATGAAACTGAAGCGGACGGGGAGAGTTGGAGAGCTTACTTGAAACACCAGAATACAGGAATAACAGTGATCGCAGGCCAGCGCCAGGTAAGTCTCTGTCACAGATCCAAAGATGGGCCAGCGCACAAAGAAACAGGCAGGCGAGCAGGCGGCGAGACAGGCTGGTGCAGAGAAAAAGCAGGCAGGAGATGAATCTTAAAAACATGTACCTCAGTCGCACGGAACCAACAGATTAAACTTGCAACAGCACTGTTACCACTTGTGGGAACGACAATAATCCGACACCAGACGTCCGTCACTCAGCTCCATAAATGCTCCCACTGATGACGTCCAATGCGCCGCAGGTGTGCCGGAATGCCGTCAAACACCGCCCCGCCTACCTGTGCCGAAAAGGGAAAACAAACCCCAGAAACACCAACACACATGCCACCAACTCCTAATACATGCTAATGTAGTAATGTCTTTATTATTGTAGTTAAAATCAAATAAAAAGTAATGTATTATGTTTCTTATTTGCTCTGTGTATTACATTTTATAAAAAAAGTTTCTTTTAGGAAACCAGGGGTGCAAAGAACGTCCTTCTTGTATCATAATGCTATGTATGTTGGATTATCATCAATATAAAACTAAAAATGACCAAACGTGGAGCTACATGTGGAGCTATCAGTTGATATGTTGCATTGTACTCCACATATAGAGGTGAGGGGATAACTCCTTTGTTGTTTGACCATAGTGATGACTAGTTCCACATTTTGCCTTAATCCAAAATTGATTTAATTCATCATTCCCCTCAACTTTCTAAGCACAATGCTCCATGATGAAAACGCATGTAAGTACTGTAGTATTGCTTTATTTTTATTTATTTATTTATTTTTGTCTTTACCAGCTATGAATCATACTTTGTTTGAATAATTATCAGGGGCTGGGTCTGTGACCCAGCGTTTTGAGTTTGTTCTGTACTTTTGACTTTCTTATGTTAAGTTTGTGATTTTAAGTTCTTGAATTATTCTTATTTATGGTTGAGATAGCTTTGGTTTAGCCATTACTATCATCTGTCTCCTTTTTTTTTTTTTTTTTTGTTCCGTCTGTCATGTGTTTTATGTCTGTGTGTTCCATATTGTCAGGCTTGTGTTGTCATGTCTCCGTGTTTCCTGTTTTATTTTGAAAATCTTGGGTGTACTGTGTCTTGTATGCTGAATGTGTCTAGTTGTACTTTTTTTCCCTGTGATGTCATTATGTTCATTAGTGCCAGCTGTTTCCCCAGGTGTTTCCACTTCCCTCATTACCCCTCTTTGTCAGATCATCTGTGTTTCTTTCCTCCACGTAACATTAAGCTCACGTATTTGATGATTCAACTCAGGTCATGCTCATGTTCCATGTTTATGTTTTTTCCTCATAGCTTCTTACATGCTCCTGCCCTGAATCATGTTCATGTCTTTTGTCATAGTTGTCATAGTTTAGTTTCTTCCAGTTTAGGTTTTAGTTTAGTTTTCGTCCTTGTTCACTTTATCTTGTTATTTGTACTCATGTAATCACCCTTAACAAAGGGCTTTTTGTTCATTTTACATTCAGTTTTTTTGTCTGCATTTGGGTCCACTATTTGCTCAACATACAGTCAGTGGACAATAATGTTCTTATAAATAAACAAATGTATCGTTACCTTGTTAATTACTTGTTAATTACTTAGTCAGCAGCTCCATGTTCTGGTGGGATTTGTGAATCCATGTGCACAACAACTGGTCTAAACTATTATTTTCTTTCCTGAACTGCACCTCAGGCCCCAGTTCACTCACTTCAGTCTTTCTCTACCTCACCTCTCTTCAAGTCCCCCTCATACTTTGAGGAAGTTGAGGTAATAAATTTGTATGATTGAAGTCGTGTCTGAATACACCACTTCATAGTCTATGTCTGCCCCTTGCTGTCTGATCACAAAGAGTCCTTGCCACTTAGGAAGTAACTTTGAGCTTAACTAAGAAGCATTACAAGCCCTTTGTTTCCTGGTGAAACATGTCTAAGTCAAGACTCTGTGTTGTACAGATGCTGCTTCCTGGACCTCAAGCAAATTCTCTCGTAATAACCTACCAAGAACCAGGAGCTTCGCTCACAGGTCCAGAATGTAATGACTCTAAGTTTTACTTGGACTCATGCTGCTTCATACTTGGATGATGACATCATCCAAGTATGCAGCAGCATATGCGGTGTGTGGTATATGAGGCCGTACTGTACTGCATTGCAAAATGCTGTTGCAATGCAGAAACAACTGCGTTATTCTATTCTATTAACAAATACAGAAACAGTATGCACCATGCTTCTGTTAAACATTCACTGTATGTGTAGACAGCAGCATGGAAAAGGTCTGCAAAAACCTGGAAAATAGTAGTACTGATTTCTAGTATCTGAACATGTGATATAGACATAAAATCAGAAAGTCAATTACCCAGTAGCAATCAAACCAATTTGCTACCTGACACCAACTTGGTATAGTGTACTTTTAGCATAATAGACATGGATAAATCAGCATGAAGGTACTGAGGAAGACTCTGGTTTTAAAGTGTGATGTACTGATGTCCCTGAGCAGCAGTCCTGTGGTTCCGAGTGAAACTAACCCCCCTCTCTTACTGCTGAAAATGGGACACACTGAGTGAAAAACGTTTTTTGGAGTAACTGTTGTTTCAAAATGAGCCTCTATTATTAGTCTGGCGGATCTTAAGAAACTACATTTTCTCCAGGAAACACACAGTACGAAGGATAATGCTGCTGATCAAAATTTCTGACTGGAGTTTTGTGGTGAAATGTTCCTTAGTTAAAAAAAAAAAAAAAAAGCAGCATCCCTGGTGGAACCTGTATTTTACTTTTCAGTGAATTTACTGCTTTTTCGATTGGCATTAACCCTTTAAGACCTACCAAAGAACCAAGTCCGCCAGAGCTTATCTTTATATTTTTACATGCTGTAGAGCCATTTTTGGGAGCATTTCAAGTTGATATACATCAATACAATCGTTATAGCCCAGATTTTAATAATATGTATGCATTAAGTGCATAATTACTACATAAATTGCAAAAAAGTGCAATAAACCACAAAAAATGAAAACACATTTTTTTTTTTTTTTTTTTTTTAACATATATTTCTAGAAATTTAAGAGGTTTATCCCTCAAAACCGTAAATATAAAAAAGTTGCACAAAATAGTTTCCAACCACAGGATATTTATTTTGACTGTCTTCATGGGTTTATTTTTGAGTTACACCAATTTGTATACTGCAGGAAAAACAAAAATAAATCCTATTATGGAAATTTGCAAAAAAATCAGCATGTGCATCAAAATAAACTATTTCCAGCAGTGCAATTTGAGCTCTAAGCATCATAGAAACAGTTTTTTGTTGCTGCAAATGCTTTTTATGAAACTTTTGCAAAGCTATATGTGGAAGGAAACTTTGACCTAGGGCAAGCTGATGGCATAAGATGTAAGTACAACTCCCCCGCATTCATATGCAAAAAAAAAAATATTGCGCTAGCTTACGTGTTTCCGGTTCTACAGGGATTTAAAAATAGTTGTGCAAAATGGAGCGGTTTTAAAGGGTTAAATAGCACTTTTTTTATTCTCCTTGAGTACAACCACATTTTTTCTATGCTTTTTATCTTTTTTAAATCTTTTTTTTTCTTATGGTTTCTATCTAGCATTCACCAGTTAGAGTTCAGTATCTTGACGGTGCCTCACTTTGCACTTTCATACCTATTCCACAGCTAAACTAAACTCCACTGAGCAGCTGAGAATAGGAGCCAGCTTTATGGCATATAGTGGTGAGTCAACTGCTCCTAACCTTAACTGGTAGCAGTTACCGAGACAAATCCTCCACACCCCAGACAACCTGACCACAACTGTGATGGCGTCATTCTGCATCCCCAGATCCACCCACCCACCATGTCCACTCAGAGAGAGAGAGAGAGAGAAAGAGAGAGATCAGGCATTTTCTGAAGCAGTTATTTAAACAAAAGCTAACAAAACATTTCTATAAATCAAGAAACAATAATCCTCCACAAAATGTTTCTCTCTTCATGTGAGCACTAACTGAAAGATAAGTTCTACTTTTCCCCCTTTTTTAAAAACTGTATCTGAAACAAGAATAAAAATCTGGAAATGGCCATAGTCCAGGAAACAGTGGCCATAGTCCAGGAAAGAGTGGAACATTCCCTGAGTGCCTAAGGTTGGAGCACACATTTATAAAAATATCTTCTTCTTCTTTTTTTCAATTTAATGTGACCTGCAATTACCTCATTAATAGAATAACAGTACAGCCTCACGTACCACACATCACATATGTCATGCTGCTTCATACTTGGATGATGTCATCATCCAAGTATGAAGCAGCATGACACCTGGACAGAGCATGTGCAGTGTCTGACCAAGCCTTTGAGGCAGATGGGGCTCATGGCTAGGGGTGGGTTTTTATAATCGATTTATCGATTAAAATCGATTCTGGCTTGCATAACTTGAAATCAATTCATTAAAATCCTGAATCGATTTTTTTTTTCACATAAATTAATTTTGCCCGAAATGCCAGAATCTCAGGTGAAACCTCACAAAATTTCAACAATCACCAAACAGCTAAGACAGTAAATGAGAGCAGGTACAGGTACAGCGCGGACCCGCGGATCAGAATCAGTGAGATGTCGCCTTTCTCACCTGAGGGCAGGGACGCAGTCGGGGCTGAAAGCCTACAGCTCGCTGATTCTGATCTGTCGGCGGGTCCGCGCTTTGTTTTCACGCCCTTTTTGCACTGATTCTAAAGCTGTTAGTTTGATCTCTCTCCAAACAATATTGACCGAAGCAGCAGCAAAAGAAGATCCAAACTACGCTTCACATAAACATCGTCATGAATTCACTCTGACTTTTACTGTTTTGCTTCCACCACGATAAAAATCACACTTCATGCACAGCTCTCTCTCTCTCTCTCTCTCTCTCTCTGTACTTCAAGAACAGTTTCCCGTCTAAAAATCTGTTTTCTGCATTATTCGCTTGCTTGTTACGCACAAGTCTACTGTTGTTTACAGCGCTAATGGCCGTTGTTTTGTTTTTTTTCGTTTTACATACTTCGGAAAAGAAAACCTAATTTCTGCCGTTCAATACTGAACAAATCTAACTTTTTAAAATTATGTAAAATGCAAAACGCTGTAACGTCAGAGGTAACATATGTTGATTAATGGTTTTCTTTTGTTTTTGATGTACTGCAGGATATTTTTATAAAATCCCAGGCCAGGAAAACCACCTTCATTGTTTTCTGTGTTTTATCTTCAGCTACTTTGACACAAAGGCATCTGCTGTGACGCTCACACCTTTGATAAAGCCTTGCGTGTGTCAGCTTCCTTTTTATTGATACAAAAATATGTAAATGTACTGATCTGAATTATAATATTTCTGACTGTCAAAATTTCCCAGATTCAAATCGAATTGAATGCAATTGAATTGAATTGAATTGAATTGAATTGAATTGAATTGAATCGGAAACAAATCGATTCTAGAAATCAGTGACGATACCCAGCCCTACCGTCTACGACTGCTCCTCCTCCTTCTCCTCCTCCTCTGATGTCTCTTCCCAGGCTGGTGTACACAATCTTTTTGTTCATCCTGTTCACTGGTATACTGATACTGTGTATATCCATGCGCCAAAAGTTCACTCAAGGTAAGCATACAACACAAAAAATCATACTGAGAATATATTAATTTTCCACAGGGTCAAAGGTCAGATACAACACCAAACAAATAGCTTAGCTGCCAAACAAATGACAGAAAATCCACCATAAAACTAGTTTTTCAAACTCATTTTGTCAGTCTTACAACAATTCAAGAATGGAATCAGGTGATGGATACATCTGATTGAAAATAACTCAAAAGCAGCAGCAACACATTAACATTGCTGTGAAACCAATGTTAATGTTTTCCATTTGCAGCCTCCTCCAGTTGGACAGTAGATGCCAACTGACCACAGTGGGGTAACGTGGCTTCTCAACTCATAACACTTTGTGAAACAGCCCCTAGGTTTTTTGCTCATCAGGTGACCTCAGGCATGTTTGTATGTTGATGTTCATTAAGTGAAGACAGATATTGATGTTTTGAGCACAAATGTCACAGCAGATAAAGACAGGCAATTATCATCAGGGATTCTTATTGTTGTTAATGAGGTCAGAGGTCAGAGCTAGATCTCATGGCAACAATAGAAAGTGCCACTTTTGTATAGCGCTGCTTACATGGGATTAAATTCTGCTTTTAAAAAAAGTCCCACTACGTAAAGTTTCTGTTCCTCCTGCAGCTGAAACTGGGACAAAAATGAGAGAGTGTGATCATCTCTGACTGGAGTGTCTGAGGATGAAGATAACAATGAACAATAACAATCATGTATCACCCTCGTGATTTAATCTTTTCTTTGTGCTGAACTGAAAACTGCAGAATTCTTACATTGGATGAGTTTTTTGTTTAAAAGACAAAAACAAATGATGTGTCAATGCCAAAATGTAAATAAGCTTCATGCTAGGCTTCATAGGTCAATACCAGCACTTCTCATGCTAATGTAGTAATATTTGTCTCTATCATTATGGTTAGAATCAAATAAAAAGTAATGTATGTGCACCACCTCTTTTAACTGACATCACTTTACTATAAGACTTCAAAATCAAGATGTCAGAGCACTTATTTGATGCTGACTGAACTCCTCTCTCTCCTCATCTGTTCATCACATCTGCTTGGATCTGTGGCAGGAGGAACTAAGATTGGTTGAAGACAAGGGCAGGAAAAAAGCCTGTTCTTTTGCAGTCCAACACAACAAATACAGACACAGTATGCACCAAACCTCTGGTAAACATTCATTGCATGAAACAGGTCTACAAAAACCTGGAAAACAGCATAAGAATTGGTCCATTAATACATTTCAGTTTTCCACCAGTTTCTAGGATGTGAACATGTAATATGCATAAAATCAGAATGTGATTCTTTGTAATTATTGTTTCCAAATAATGTAAAGTCAATAAAGTCAATTACCCATTAGCAATCAAATCCATTTGCTACCTCACACCAAATTGGGATAGTGTACTTTTAGCATAACTACACATGGATAAATCAGCATGAAGGTACTGAGGAAGACTCTCACACTGAGTGAATTTTTTTTTTTTTTTTTTTTCTAAGTAACTGCTGTTTCGAAACCAGCATCTATTTTTAACTTGGTGGTTCTTAATAAACTACATTTTGGCTGGGAAACACTCAGTACTGAGGATAATGCTCCTGATCAGAATTTCCGACTGGTGTGATTCAACTTTCCTAAGTCATAAAAGCAGAATCCCCGGTGGAACCTGTATTTTATTTTCCAATGAATGTACTCCTCTTTTGATTGCCATTAATAAAGTAATTGCAGGTCACACTACATAAATTTTTAAAACAAAGATGTTTTTATAAATATGCGTGCTCCAACCTCAAGCACTCAGGGAGAAATCGGGTTCCATTGTTTCCTTTCCAGGACTATGGCCATTTCCCCATTATTACTTTTTTCTGCAGACTTTTATTATTGGTTTCAGATGCAGTATAAAAAAAAAAATAAAAAAAAAGAAAGAAACAATTTTTTAATTGTTTCTTGATTTATAGAAATGTTTTGTTGTATTTTGTTTAAACAACTGCTTCAGTTAATACCTGATCTCTCTCTCTCCCTGAGTGGATGAGGTATACGGGTGGGTCTGGGGATGCAGAATGACTCCATTGTGCTGCTCATTAGGTTGTCTGGGGTGTGGAGATTTTTCTGAGGAACTGCTATCAGCTCGGGTCAGGAGCAGCTGACTCAGCACTCCTCAGTGAAGGAGTTTAGTTTGGCTGTTGGACAGTTGATCGGGTGTGGCATTGCAAAATGAGGCTCTGGCAAGATACTGAACTCTAAGTGGTGAAAATCTATTTTAAGTATCACTGTTACAAAAGGAGGTTGAGGAGTAGCTAAACCTACACGCTAAGTAAAAAAGTCCAGAATGGAAAAAGATAAAGAAGCCCTAAAAACAAAGTAACTGAACATTCTGAATATAATTACAGGTATAGACAAAAGTTTCTTGCATTAATGGGTGAATGAGGCATGTTGTGTAAAGTGCTTCAAGTGGTCAAGTACAATAAAAAAAAAGTGCTATGTAAAAACCAGTCCATTTACAATCACCAGTGTTCCATCATTCATCAGAAACGAAGCAGGAGTTGTCTAAGCATGCACAACTCCTCTCTGCTATTAAAATCATGCTTCTTGGTTGCAAATCTGCTTGCTTAAAAAATTGTTTTCTCCTTTAAAATACAGGTTTTAATGACCCTCACGGCGGATAAAAACTTGAGCATTGCTTTTCAAGATTGAATCGATAACTTTTACTTTGTTTTTCATATAGTATCTGAAAATATGAAATGCTTCAGATGCGGGATGGGGGAGCATCCCAAGTAGAGACAGCTGAACAAGTAATAAACAGATGAATGTAGATATGGGAAAAGGCAGGGCACAAGGTAAGTGATAAAAAGGAAAAGAGTGAAAAGATGAAAGCACTTTACATGCAATGTGGTGAACAGTGTTGGTCAAGTTACTTGAAAAAAGTAATCAGTAACTAATTACTCATAACTTCCCCCCAAAAGTAATCCCGTTACTTTGCTGATTACTTATTTTCAAAAGTAATTAGTTACTTAGTTACTTATTAAAACATGATTTACACCCTGAGTAGGTAGCGATAGATCTTTCAGCCCAATTCTACTTTTTCTGCATAATCCATCATATAAAATGTAATCAAATGGAAAAGTCTCTTTTTAAAACTTGTTATATTAGTTTTAATCTTTTAACTTTATGCACCAAGCAAAAAATAAATTATATGCAACATTCTCTGGCTGGAAGAAATTTGTTTAACATTTAAATCTATTTTCTATTCAAGCACATAATATAAAACATTTGTTTGTGTTTCAAATAGATGCACATAAAACACAGCAGAAAATAAATAAAATCAAGGACTCAGCGGTCCTGTTGCTCTATTTTCACCTGTTTAGCAGGCGGATGTTTGCCGTGGTGCAGGTGTGCCGCAGCGGTTATGTCAGTGGAAGAATCCGGGAGTTTCTCTGTGAGTTTCACATTACGTCGTAGCGCACTCGGTGCTTGCTTGGAAGTTTAGGGGTTTTTTCGCTGCAAAAAGAAGTTTTCTTCCCACGCAGTGAACAGCGGACGCTAATGTTTTTGTCACTTTTTACAGAATCAAACTCAAAGTAAGGTCAGTGCTTCCACGCTTTAAACGCTGCACGCTCATACTGTCTCCCACTCTCCCACTATATTATCCATTGTTGATCTGCACACAGCTGTTGCCACAAACGTCGCACTCGCTTACGTCACTGTCATGAGACACTCGCAAAAAATCATGGTTTTAGTAACGCAGTAACGCAGCATACTTACGGGAAAGTAACAGTAATCTAATTACCTTTTTTTGCAATAGTAATCCCTTACTTTACTCATTACTTGAAAAAAGTAATCAGATTACAGTAACGTGTTACTGCCCATCTCTGATGGTGAAATGGTGGATGTTGGTGGAATGAAGGTGAGTCAGTGTGGGAGGAGGAGGATGTTGTAATGGATGAAGACTTTTAATTTTTATAGAAAGACGAAGAACATTACAACTAAACAACAAAAGTGTGAGGTAAAAAAAGGTCTTAAAGGGACATTCAAAAGTCCCTCTGCGTCATTCACAGGGAAATGGTGAATCAGAGGTAGACAGTAAAAATAAAAACAGAGAATAACTATTTCTTTGTTAAAATTAGAAAGTTTTTGGAAGACACAAAAGGATCCATAAAGATGATCCACCTGAATCCACCTCCCCAAGACCTTAGGCATTCTGCCAGAGTCAATATGAAAAACACAGCAGGGCTTGGACAGGAAAAAGACAGTAATGAGGGTGATGCTGCTGACTGTAAGAGAGAGTTCTGGTGCCATTTCACTTAGTCATGAAAGTCATAAAAATAGCGTCATTGATGGGATCTGTATTTTCATTCCCAATGAATTTAAGCCTCTCTCTGTTGACGTCACTGATGTATTTGCAGGTCACAGTTTAAAAATCAGGCACTCAGAGAGAAACTGTCCCACTGTTTCCTGGACCGCAACAGTTTCCACTCTGTGTTTGGAACCTGGAGAGGCCGTTCCATTTATTTGGAGAGCTGCTTCATTCTTCCCTTCCTGGCTTCAGGTAGAGTCAAAATCGGAGTTGAATAAGCCATGTTGGTTGTTTACATCAGCAGAAAACAGAAAACAAATTGTGATGTTAAATTAATGTTACAAACATTGATTATCCTTTTATTGTAGGATGAATGATCTGAAATAGTTTGAAAATATTTGGTTTTGCAATCATGTTGTTTTCTTCACAGAAAACAACATGAAGAGAGAAATATTTGAATGGAATTATTGCTTCTTTGATTTGAAGAAATGTTTTGTTATCTTTTGTTTAAATAGCCTCTTTAGTGAATGCCTGATCTCTCTCTGTCTCCCTTTCTGAGTGGACATGATGGATGACTGAGTCTGGGATTGTGACTGAGTAACTGCTTAACACTGCTAGCTGTAGTTTCTGACTGGACGTTAGAGGTGAAATTGTCTTAAATTATAAAATCACATGGCATCACAGATTTTATAGTTTTAAACATTATGCTGATGTTTTCAATAGTTTTTTGGAGTCTCTAGTTGGTTTTCCGATCTGCTGGGCGTGCTGTGGTATAGGTTTCAGAATATCGCCCCGATAGACACTCTTTCTCACTTTTTCTTTGACTTGAAGATAAGGAATGGACAGAAAAGGATGAGTCATTCTCTGCTATCTCTGCTACACACTATTCATAAAAGAAGAGTATGAAAAACAACATATGTGTCACTGCGGTTTTATTGATAGTTCCAGGTTATATAAATGTGTAAAATTTAATGAACAGTATGTTAGGCTGGTCTTAATATGTTCTGTAAATGTTCTGTGACAAACTCTCAGATTTTTTCATCCTTTCTGTATTGAATTGATAGTAGTTTTTTTTCTGTTTTCCACAGAAACTATAACATCACCATGAAGCTGCTGACTCTGTGTGCACTTCTCTGTGCAATGATGGCTGTAACCACTGCTGGTGGTGAGTATGGCAGTGTATTTTCAATTTTATATATATATATGTATATATACATAATGTCATGCTTAATAGATATCCAAGATAATAGATAAGATATATAAGTTACCATTGTTACAATTAATTATATTGCCTTAATAAATACAAAGCCTACAGCTATATATATCTATCTATCTACATATACATATATATATATATATATATATATATATATATATATATATATATATAGAGAGAGAGAGAGAGAGAGAGAGAGAGAGAGAGAGATAGATAGATATCAATCTATCAACGTGAAGGAAAGACAATGCCCTGCACTTCATACACATAACTGCACACCAGTACACCACCAAACCTTTAATTATTGTTTATTTGTCAAATGTTACTTGTATGACTTGTCAGTTATATATATGGTAAATAAAAGTAATACAAAATAAAATATTAACCAGAGACACATGTACAACTGTTCATTTGTCCACAGCCAAGAGTCACCTGGTCAAGAGGTGCGTTTTTTGTCCTGATGGTTGGAATCAACCCCGATGTCCTTACGGTTGGACTCAAGTTGGTTTTCGCTGCTTTTTCTACAATCAAAACCCCATGAGTTGGGATTCTGCTAAGGTAATTTTATTTTACTTTTATCATCTTTAACACCTGATTGAACCACTCATTGTTTTAAAAAACCTCTGCTTTGTCCCTCTTCATTGAAGAGACACTGCTGGGACTTGGGGGCAAACCTTGCATCAGTGCACACTAACTGGGAGCACCAAAGGATCATTCAGCTGTTTGGCAACATGCGAGTTTGGATTGGAGGCAGCAAAGGACTCAAGGTATTTTGTCAAAAGAAAATGTTAATTCCCACCTGCAGTGAAACCTGAGGCAGGGGAGAGAAGCTAAAGTAAAAAAACAGGTACTAATGATAACATATACAATATTATGTCAAAAATGTCAATCAACAATCTTGGGTGGAGATCTGAGGATCTGCCTTTTAGAGATTACTAACCAGGTAAATAATATGCCTAATGTGAGATTTGCCAGTTAGATATACAGAAAGTTATGTGTGGTTGCATTAAAGTGAGCTGATCTGTTGGTTAGGATAACACACAAGCCTGTCTGAACTACTTTAAAAAAAAATTGTCTTCTACAAGGGTACTTGGTTTTGGAGTGATGGGACCAGTTTCTCCTTTTCACATTGGTGCTGGGGAGAGCCCAGTAATGCTTACTATGAGAAGTGTCTGCTGATGAGTTCTCGAGGTAATTTAGAACAGTTATCAACGAGTGCTTAATGTGTATGACTGGTTGAATTGATCAAATATACAAGCCATAAAGGCTGGTTCTTTACATTTTTCATTTGAGTAACATTTGAATGATTTCTGCTCTTGAATCTTGCAGATTCAAATTGCTGGCTTGATGCATGGTGTGGATATCATCTGCCATCTCTCTGTGCCAAGAATATCATCTAATGGCAGCATTGGACTGACACTCAAGCACAAAACTCCCATAAAGCACATACTGATGTATGATGGTGTTTGCTCTTTTTTGCGGCATTAAAGCTTCAAGCAAACATGCCCATCTTCTTTTGTGGCATATACACATATTTTAAGCAGTTATCTGCTCTACCTGTATGCATGTACAAGTTATCTTTACCAGTTTCCAGACCATTACACCTCAGATGTGTTGTACAATTTGTATTTACTCCCTGATGTTTAAATGTGCTGCCAGATTAGGTGAGCATGCTATGATAATTTCAACTTTTTTTAAACTACTTTGTGTCTTTCTGCCAACAGTATTCTTAGTACTCTCTTTGTATACAGTAAAGTAAGCGGAAACTAAGATTTTTCTCTACATGACAATTACAATACAAGGAAACATATCTGTAGCTTGCTCTGCATGTACTCATCTCTAAGCACAGAAAAAATGACAGAAATGAGGCCTAAATCCTTGATAGTAAGCATAATAAAACACAATAAAAATCTAATGACTTATTGATGATTATACTAGGTTGGATCCTGGATTAATGATTATTTTCAGTTTCTTTCTGGCCACATTCCTTTAGTTTAGCATTATTCTATATTTTCCTTGCATTCTTATTATTCCTATACTGATAACATTCAGCTATATATGCTGCGGTTCACCGATTGGTCACCCTGTTTATCCCAGATTAGTGACTGACTCCTGCCTTCTTTTAAACTTCGGCAAGACTGAGGCTAGCATTGTAGCGCCTCCTGATGTTAATTCAAGAATCAATCGAGTCATTCCCTCCTTTTCTGCAAAGACAAGTGTTTGTAATATTTGATTCATCTTTGGATTTTGACTCGCATAGAAAATTTCTTAAAATTTCTTAATTGTGACCTCCTCTTCTGCACTAGAAAGGTTGTTCATGCATTTGTCTCATTGCACCTATATTATTGTATTCCCGTATTTATTGGCTTAGATAAATCATCGCTTTCATGTCTCAAGGCAATACACGATGCTGAAGCCAGACTCTTAACACACTATAGCAAGTAACGTCATATCATCCATATTTTATTCTCTTTCCATTAGCTCCCAGTTGATTTTAGAATTGGTTTTAAAATGTTCATGCTACTGTGGTGCCAAGGCTCTGGAAATGATTACCCCACCAGCTTACATCAAGAAATGGTTTTCTTGCATAAGAACCAACTATTTCCCTACTGTTTAAACTTCCTGCAGCATCTGCTACTCTTCTTGTAAGCAAAGAACGTGTGAGGCATGGGTGTCCTTATGATGTCTGTTAATTTTCTGTGATTCTCACCACAACTAAAACGAAAGCAAACAGTCCAGCAACCACAGCATGTTTCAAATGTGCTGCATCAGTATAGACATAATATAAATGTCATGAAATACAGGACTCACTTGTTGTGCACAGCACTTGAGTAAATTACCACTGTGAATCATTTGAGTCTCAAAAGCAAAACAAATGTGTATTGCACATACGCGGTTAGAATTGTGTAATCCATTGCATTTTGTTCATATAAGGAAGTCCAGGGCTAATAACCTTATATGAGCGAGACTTTCTGCTTCATGCTTGACAGTTTCAGGACCGTTAAATGTTTAAGATCTCTCTCAGAGACAGCTCTTTTTTGATGAAATATGAAAGAAATATCTTTTTTAATAAGAAGACAGTGTGTATTCAACTTTTTCCTCTTACACCTTCCCAACACACATGACACTGAGAGCACGTCACACTCCAATAGCACTCCCATTGTAAATGTTAGCGTCACAAAGCAGGATCGGACTGAAGCACAGGACTCGGTTAAAATACGTGGAACAGTTTATTTACAAACACACCTGGTTCCACATACAAAATGTGCAAAGGGGAAAAGTCCAGGGAATCCAAGGGTGGGGAAGGCCAACAGCAATCCTGTGAGTCACACACATGACAGCGTCCTCTTCAGTCACACACATCACTCACCATGACAAATAGGTAGGGAAAAAATTTACGACTCACAAGGTGCCATAATAAATAAATGTTAGGCATAAAATTTGATCTTTTTCCTTTCATAAAAGATGACCTAATATCTCCTCTGGTAAAGATAATAATAAATCAAGCACCGAATATCTTTTCAGCAGTATTTAAGTCAGCCAGCTCTTATTTTGCTGTCACTGAGAAACTTTTGGGACTTTCTCTGAGTAACCTTTAAAACCTTTAAAAGCAAAACTTGCTGTTTAAACACACTTCCTTAATTCAAGTTTTAAAAGGGAAATGGGTGTTGATTTATAGAAGGAGGAGCCAACATGTATTATTCTCCCACACACTGGGGAGTTTTTTTTTTCCTTTTTCTATAATATGAAATCCGTGGAGTCTCTTCTCACTTTCTCACTGTGGACTCTCATCCACTGCTTGGATTTTGTTAAAGGTAAATCAATGTGTTTCTTGTACAGATGTTATTTTTAGTTCATTTTACACATGCGTTTATGGTTTGTGAGTCATCAGCCTTTTTCAGTGCAGTGTGAACATTTATAGTCCATCATAATCATCTGTCTTCACTGCATCGATTTTCATTTATTATTTTTCTAATGCTGTTAAAGCCACAGCCCATTGAGAAGGTGCTGTTCTGACTCTGCACCTGCAACATGTTAGACTAGACTATACTTTAATGCTCAGCCAACTACAGCTGGATTCAAAATCACACTAAAAATCTGATCCAACCTGTGTCATAATGTGGCTCAGTATTGTGTATGTACTCCTGGAAACATCTGGGCCTGCTCCTGATGCAGGTAGATGGTCTCCTGGTCAATATCGTCCCCAAACTTGATCAGGAGACTTCTGAGTGGTTTGACACTCTGTGCAAAAATCAGAACCCTTTGTCATGCGGTTTCTGACAGGGTTCCACAATCAGCAGGGTGGCATCTTTGTTCCTGTGGTTCACCTGACCTCCACCCATGTGCACACACCTGCGGCTCATCGGTAGCTGATGAACTGGATTTAAGGCCTTGTTGAAGTGCAGTTACTGGCTATGACACACATCTACAAACTAGCTAAATTGATTTTTTTGGTGGAACTGAAACTCAAAGTGTACCAAATCCTGGTGTTCTGAAACCAAGACTAGAAGGTAAAATTAAATTAAATCTTTCCCCACTCTGCCAAATGTTAGTGCCTAAAAGTAAAATGTTTATTATTAGCGCTTAAAAACAAGCAGTGAGTGAAGAGAAACAGTTTTGAGTTTTCTTTACTATTGTACTTTGATTTTGCAACGCATGTTTTGTCTGATGAAGTATTCTAGCTGTTCAACAGTCAGCGAATTGATAAGAATTTAGCGATTCCGATTCCACATCGGTTATTATTGGCTCCACTTTGAGGGTCCCCATCCTCTCTAAGCAGCATGTCAAAGACATTATATTCATGCAAATTACTAATATGCTGAGTGGTGAGATGTTTGTTGGAGTATTTGTGGGAGTATTTCCCCTCTTTGTTGTGATCAGTGTTTGGTCATTATACAAAAAAAGCAAAGTAAAAAAGTACATGTAATCTTTCTCTGTGTATTCTCTTAGTATTTAAAGAGACTTTAAAGCGATGCCCACAGCAACTCTACTGTAGAAACATGAAAAGGTAGAAACGGAGGCTGGAGCCTGACTGCAGGAGTTACTTTTATAAATGCAGGATCAGGGTTTTTTTTAAATGGTGCTTTTTAGACACTGATCTGAAAGAAGTGTTTGTGTTAGAAGCAGCTTTGCTGCATTTGTTTTTAACTTGGTGAAACATAGTGTGAGTCTTTTTTTCTTAATTCAGTATTTTTTTTTATTTTTTTTTTAACAGGTTTGAACTGTGTGGTCTGTCTTTCATGAAAATGTAGGCCAACTTGTGAAATGAGTGCGTGCACAGCTCTTAAGAACTGCCAGCTTTGCTTGTTTCATGTGTCCTCTGTTATTGAAACTGATTTTTTTTATGGATCTTAATATTTAGAGACAACAGCGAGGTACTGACCTGTGTGTCTCTTTAAACTGTAGATGTTACATTTTAAGGCTACATATTATTTATCTCCCACTGAGTCTGCTTGGCATATGCTGTGTATAAAGGCTCTGGACCTTTCCAGAATGATGTAGAGGCGGCTTTAGTGTGATTAATTTATTACAATTTCAGTTTCTGGGAAGTTTTCAGTTTTCCCTCCTGTGTCTATAAACAGTATGGCTGGTGTAAGTTTTTTATTTGTGAAACTGACAGTTGTTGTGGACAACTCTGACTGCGCTGTTTGATTTGAGTCTCGTGTTAATTCCCTACGAGCAGTGAAGACCCAAACTAGGACTTACAAGTTTTGAGGTGCCCCAGTGGGCAGTGCGAGGTTCTGCTGCAGATCCCAGCGTGAAAGCTTTGGGTCCAGCCAGCCAGTGGAAAGACCGGTTGATGCCTGGACGTGCATTGGAGCCGACTTTGCTACCCGCACAGAGCGTTTCTGACAGGTGGGCGTTGCTTATGCATAAGAGAAAAGCAACAATACAGCGTGTTTCTCTGTTCCAAGACATCTGCGGGCCTTTCACACGGTAAGCATGTCTGTTATAGCATGCGCTTCATAAATGTCTGTAAGTGCTGATTATTCAAACCCTGTTTAAACCATGACTCATTTGTTGTCCAAAAACATTTCCTCTAAATTTACAGAGTTACTGATTTAACAATGTATATTTAAAATTTTTAGCTGGATGTCAAACATATGATAGACTCTTGAGCATATTTATACAGCAAAATTCACAATGGTGTAACCATGTTAAATAAAAGACGCCCAAGTGTGCACCAATGCACTCTAATGCAGGCCTTTAAACTGTGTGTTGATAAGTACATAAAGTACACCTTTACCTCTATAGCTGAAAAGAGCCTGTGTGACACAGGTCCCACACACACACACACACACACACACACACACGGGTTATGCTTAACATCTTTTATTTTGATAATAATCTGCGGTTTTTGGCACCCGCCTCAGACGCAGCCACTCGGTCTCTCTGCCAGCATCATCTGCTCCATCTCACTGTGGGCACACAAAAAGACATCTCGCTCATTAACACAGTCCCGTACGCCTGTTGCCTCCCAGAGAGCTCACTGTGTCACCCCTCCTCTGCAACAGGCCACCAAACCACGCCCCCGCCACAGTCTGTATCCATACTTTGTGGATCTACGGATTTGTTTTTTTAATATGGCACTTTTTTCACGAACTGCAAATTCTTTATTGGAGACATTGTCCCTAAGCTACTGCTGCTCATACTTATGGAGTTCCCTACCTACTACTGTACTATGTCAGTAAACGTTTTAAACAAGAACGGTATCGTAGATTTAAAGACACATTTTAATTGAAGCAAAGGCAAAAAACTGGAATGAATTTTATGTGGCTCTTCATATTAAATCCAACAAAGAGTGAAAATCCAAAAGCTGCTGCAATATTTTGTATTAATGATCTCTGTCTGTTGCTCTGTGTGAATGTGTGCAATGCTGAGAAAGTAGTGTTGACTCATGTTTTTGATAGATGAATTAAAATAAACTGAAATTAGAGTTCATTTTAAGTTTAAAGTTTAAAGTCTGTAATAGCTGATAAGACGATGAGTTTTACTTCTCACTACCTGTGTTATGTTGAAGTATCCATTATCATGTATGCTACTTTGCTCTGTGGACTGTAAAATGTTTCATTGTATTCATCAAATAAACCAGACTTTCCCTGTCCGCATCTTTTACTGTTTTTCTGCTTTTGTTCACCCCAAGTTTGACAAAACCCACAGACACCAACTACTCACTCGTGTAGTTCCACTCAAACCTCACTGTCACACTGCAATCTAAATGGTGCAACCTACCTATTCCCAGTGTCTACACTGTCATGCCTACCCCACAACAAGCAGCTGTACCTCCACTAAAGCAACAAAACATAAAACAAATCAGTAAAAGAGAAACGAAACAAATACACCCTAAGATACAGTTCTTTATAAAAGCATGATTAAAACATATCAAACATAACACCAGGAGTCAGTCAAGGCCAGTCCACAAACGTTTGTAAAATGACAACAAGGCTACAACAAGACAGCAGCAGTGTGACACGATCCTGTAACAAAACAGCAGTAGTCAAGGTCCACCCTACTATATGTCACATTATAACAAACATGTAAGAGTGCCATTTACTACTCCCTAAAGGGCAATACTAAAATGAGCAGCTTTCCTGAAGAAATAAAACCACTCTGCAGTGCTTGGCCACCTTGGATGGGAAAAGACTGCCAAATGCCTCCATGTTGTAGTGAAGCGCAGCTGTTTCTTATAAGGCCTCTAATTATCAGCTGGGAAGGTGTGGATGTTAGTGCTGCATTCGCAGACATCACTTAAAAGCCTACCCAAAATCTACTTTACTACACTAAGGTTTCAAATCCACAACCCCCAACAGATGGTTTGTTACACGTGGGCGAGAAGTGCAAGCCACCCTTTACTTAAACAGCCTCACACACTATAGATTGTTGAAGTTCTTGTGTACAAGGGTTTTGCCGCAGACGTGACTTCCACTTTTTGATAAAGATCACTCCATCTGCATATTTCGTAAGAAATGAAGCGTCTTTATTAAGCTCTTATTTATAAATGTCTACACAATAATAGACGCCGTGTGCTCTGTGACATTGTAGTCTTCTACTTCTGCTTCCATTGGTTTGCATTTTAAACTCCAACTTTTCAGGTTGTTATGAACGGCTTATATTTCTAACATTTTGTGATGTCAAAGTGAACCATGCAGCTTTTTTATTTTCTGCGTGATGGAATGAGTTAAGACAGGAGTTATTTAAACAGTTATAAATGACAGTGTGATGGCCATAGTACTTTATATGTTAAGGATAATGTTTCTCAATGTAAAATTGCAAAGAACTTTTGGATAGGAAACAACATTTTGTAAACAGTTACCTCAGAACCTGCTGAACCTCCTCAGATCCTGTGCTGTCAGATGTATGTATGTAAGGTTAAACTTTCCACAGCCCTTCCACTTAAGTAACCAAACACATAAAGTCACCCTTGCCAATAATCGACTGTTCCTTCAAAGAAGTAGCTCAAACAGACAACTGACTCAGCAATGATAAGTAGAGCAAGCCTAGGCCGATAATCAAGCAGAAGAAAATTATTATTATTATTTTTTGTGCCTCTACGGATTAAAGAAAAATATGTTTAACAATTCAATAACACCCACACCTTCAACACACGTACATTCAAATATTGGAACAGGCTCAGCATTGCTGTTGTTTAATAGTTTTTAGCTGCTCTCAAAAGTAATTTTATTGATTGATGAAGTGTTTCAGTTTTTTTTTTCTCATATATAAGCTGCTTCCTGTATATTCAGCGGTTCTTCCACAGGAAGTGGTACTGTAGGCCACACATCTCATATCTTTATGCTGAAAACTTTGACTCATTTCACAGAAGCTCTGTTTTTTCATGTCCTGATGTGGTTCCTTGAAATGTTTTTGTGAAACGCACAGTAAACTCTGCATATGTATCAACATGAAATATTGATTTTAAATTAACATTTTTTATGTAACACTCGCTCTAAACAGAAGAACTGCTGATAAAACTTTTTCTCCTAACAGAGATTAATATCCCTGTGACCACCCCTGATCCTGATCCTGATCCTCCTCCTCTGATCGCTCTGCCCAAACTGGTGAACACGATCCTGCTGTTCATCCTCTACACTTGTATACTTATACTGGCTGTGTACACCTACCGGAAGTGGGCTCAAGGTAAGAAAACCTCAAAAAATCCTGATTATGTTGGTTTATGTCAATTTTCTTTAAGGGGTCAGAGGACAAAGATGCTGAAGAAATGTCAAAAATCTATTATTATCATATCTAATGATTATACTTTACAAAAACAAAAAATTCAGTCTGGACATTAAGTTCACAATGTAAGACTTTTAACCTTTTAACCCAATAACCTTTGTCCATTTATCTTCGAGCCATCACATCAAGCACTTGCAGATTCTGCACCTCTCTAAGGCTACGTTCACACTGCAGGTCTTAATGCTCAATTCCGATTTTTGATCAAATCCGATTTTTTTGTCTGCTTGTTCACACTACACATAAAATGCGACAGCAAACGCGCTCTAGTGTGAACGCTCAAAGCGGCCCGCATGCGCAAAAGAAGATGTCACACACAACTCGCTCTGTTTAGACCCAGAGCAAACAATATTGTTTGACTGATGGCCCTTAATATAAAGACTTCGGACTTTATGTTTCCCAATTTTTGCTTTAAGTTATTTTGTTATTTACATAATAATGTAGATAACCTATTAATGATCTCTATTGCTGTTTTTGTGGAGCGGTGCTTCAAAGGATAGTTGCAGATTTCTGTCAGAATCTGCAGATTATACAGTACAAATAAAATGTTCATGTTTCTCCAACGTGGTCTTCCCAACAGTTTCACCGGATGTCCAGGAATCGTTCGCGATGTCTTATCGGGCGCTTCTCCGGCGCTGATAATTGGCGTCTGTCTTGTGTCTGTCATGGTTCTGGGTCCGTTGGACTCAGTATTTTGAGTTTATTATGTTGTGGTTTGTTCTCGTATTCTCTTCTAGTGCTGTTAATGATTAGGATGATGATTATTACTTCTGGTTTAGGTTTTGTTATCGCGCCCTCATGTTTAGTTCAGGTTCCATGTGTTTTATTCTGTCTTTCAGTGTCCTGTCTGCATCCTCGTGTAGTGATCTCTTGTTTCCTGTTTTATTGTGAAGGTCTGCGTCTCATGTGAATGTGTTCGGTTTTACCTCTTGTCTCGTCTTGTTAATTACTCCCAGCTGTGTCCACCACCTGTGTGTAATCTCCCTGTGTTTCTCTGTGTGTATTTAAGTCGCGTCTTCTGTCTTTGTAGTTGCTGCTTCGTCTGTGTTGTTTACCTCGGCTTCCCTGCGTCTCTCCAGCCGTCCTCCCTGCATCTACGTTTCGGGTTTGTTTTGTTAGTTTGTCCTGTTTAGGTTTTCTTAGTTTCTAGTTCACCCTCGCCACCGCTGTTTGTATTTTCTTCTGTTAAATAAACTCACCTGCACCAGAGCTGCCGCATCTTGGGTCCTCCCTACTACTCCACACGTCTGCCACACCGGACGTGACAGAACGAAGCAGCCACCATGGACCCAGCAGCAGTCAACCCGTCCGAGGAGCTCCGGGACGACATTGTCTACAATGTGGAGATTCTCCTCGGGCTGTGATTAGAACACCCCCCGGAGGAGCTTCGCCGCGCAGTGGAAAGCCGGTGTTGTGCCAAAAACTGATTTCCAATGTTTTTGTGTATTTTTTATGTGTAATATCTTTACGTATGTTGGTAAATAGACTTTGGTGAACAGGGTTTACAAAGGGGTTATATATAGAATTAAAAAATTATCTGTTTTTCAAGTATCTTTACAACTCTGTGTTATTGTACTTACATTATAACCAATCCGGTCCTTTATCCCCACTTAAAATATTTTTACTGAACTATTGTAATATTTGCTGCCATTTCTGCTGTCCTCTTGGCCAACTTACTCTTACAAAAGACATTTTTAATGTTAATGAGATTTTTTTTTAACTGCATAAATAAAGGTTATATAAAAGTCACTAGCAAAAACTGATTGCAGCTTCTACCTTGTTACACGAATGTTGTTTGTGGCTCCAGGTGACTTTATGTCATCCATGAGGGATGCATTTCACATATGTTTCACATTTTATAGCCCAACAAGTTACTTATAGCAGTTTAAATACGAGCAATCAGTTTTTGGCAAATACCGGAAATCAGTTTTTGGCAGACAATCACTTTTTGGCACAACACCGGCTACAACGGCTCCTTTCCGGCCTGCCCTGGCTATTGGAGTCGCTTCCCCCGACCATGCAGGCTTTTCTCCACCTCACACCACACCTTCTCTCCGCCACTACTACCTCGCTGCCCGACCCGCCGGATGTGGTTTTGCCCGGTCCGTCGGAGCCGTCAGCGGGGAAAAAAACGACGATCGCGCCGGCGCGCCACCCCACAGCCGGACGTTCGGGCTTTTAAATCGCCGGCTGTGGTGAGTGAGGACTCTTTTTCGAACTGTGGGACTATTTATTCTGGGGCTGTGTTTGGTGTGTCTGATACTAAAGTGAATAGCGATTCGCCCGCTCAGCGGCCTCAAGCCCAGCTAGCTGCCCAGAGGCCACCGTCTGCTCAGTTAGCAGCCCAGTCTCCAGTGCCTCTCCCTGCTCAGTTAGCAGCTCAGGCTCCCGTGTCACTCTCGGCCCAGGCTCCTGTGCCTCCTGTGTCACCCGTAGCTCTGGCTCCTTTGTCGCTGCTAGCCCCGTCACTGGTTCGGTCACCAGTTTCACTCATTCACTCCATGCAGGGAGAAGATCTAAGTTCCAGTCAGGGAGTTTCTCGCGCTTTAGCTGCTTCAGGCACCGTTATACATACGAAAGTGACCCAGATCGGATTTGTGCCGTTCACACTATCATACCATGATCGGATATGGGTCGCATAGGGTAAAAAAAAATCGGATTTGATGCGCTTTCGCCTGCAGTGTGAGCGTAGCCTTACTGATCTGCTCTTTTTTTGAAAGGCCTTTATTGAAATAAGACAGTGGAGAGATAACAATCATCCTGTCACCCGAAGGCAACGTCTGTTCACATGGGTGAAACCACAGAGTTGAAACAGTTATTATAATCTTTTGGTTCAGTCTAACCGCATTAAGGGGAGCAGGGCATCCACAGTGGTGCAAAGTCAACTAATTGGACTGTGTGATGCAGGCCCCTGTCTGAGTATGTTCATGCCCCTGCAGTTAGGATGGATGTTCACTTGTTTGTATCACATTTTACAGCAAAGTTTCCAGCTGCTGTTGAGTCATTTCTGTAGCTGAACAGCTGACAGAGATTGTACTTGTTACAGTTATTGAGGTGTCAACAGAGCTCATTGTCACGCAACAATAGGAGGTTGTTGTTATTGTGGTATGAGACTATGTCCACACTAGCCCAGTTAATTTGAAAACTGCATTTTCATCAGAAATCGCTCCACGTCCACACTATCGTTTTCAGTCGTTTACACAGAGTTGTGCATCCATATTGAAACGGCCAAAAATGCTTACGTTTCAGTACTGCGCATGCGTGAAACGCAAGACAATTCAACCTATCTCATTTCTGTCTGTCGTTTATTTACTTTCCGGCTCTTTGAAAGGTTGGCAAAATGTCGAGGAAAAGCTCCAAATTTTTTTTAAATGGACTAACAATGAGGTGGAGTTGTTGCTGCGAGTAACACAAAAGTACAAAGTTTCAAAACCAAGTGAGAATTAAAGAATTTGAAGGAAAGCTGTCTGCAGCATGTACAGACTGATATTAATCTTTAATAGTGCTGTCAAAACTGAGAGCAAACAAAACTTTATATGTTAAGGATAATGTTTCTCAATGTAAAATTGCAAAGAACTTTTGGATAGGAAACAACATTTTGTAAACAGTTACCTCAGTACCTGCTGAACCTCCTCAGATCCTGTACTGTCAGATGTATGTATGTAAGGTTAAACTTTCCACAGCCCTTCCACTTAAGTAACCAAACACATAAAGTCACCCTTGCCAATAATCGACTGTTCCTTCAAAGAAGTAGCTCAAACAGACAACTGACTCAGCAATGATAAGTAGAGCAAGCCTAGGCCGATAATCAACCAGAA
The DNA here is from genome assembly GCF_013358895.1 of Oreochromis aureus. Classification (NCBI taxonomy): domain Eukaryota; kingdom Metazoa; phylum Chordata; class Actinopteri; order Cichliformes; family Cichlidae; genus Oreochromis; species Oreochromis aureus. The sequence goes on along the minus strand of NC_052944.1, from coordinate 50,129,593 downwards.
GAAAATTATTATTATTTTTTTTTTTTGTGCCTCTACGGGTTAAAGAAAAATATGTTTAACAATTCAACAAGACCCACACCTTCAGTGCTGTCAAAACTGAGAGCAAACAAAACAACTGCTTTATAATGCACTCCGCGATCTTAGTTTTATGAGTCACATGACTGCATCACATGACTAAAATGTGTCATCGTTTTTCGAAAAGGCTCTGGGTTCGCCGTCTACAATGCGACGCGAAAATTACATTTTCAAATGTATCCGCTTTGGAGAGCGTTTTCAAAACGCTGCGTTTTCCTTGACTGAAAACACCATCTCAGTGTGGACGGAAGGCCAAAACAGAGAGAAAAAGATGCATTTTCAAATGAAAATGTATTAGTGTGGACATGCCTGAAGCAGCTTATACATGACTAAATGTTACCTTTGCAAAATGTTGCTCTTTATAAAGTTTCTGTTCTTTCTGCAGCTCGAGCTAAAAAGCTAAAAAGAAATGACCTGATCGTCTGTAACTCGAGTGCTGGAAGAAGATGATCATCAATCAACATATCACTGGGATTAAAGCAATAGTCTTACACTGATCTTTTTAACCTTTAGTACCTCTCAGCAGCATGATGTTAGATTTTATATGAAACTAACATCATATAAACTGAACAGAAAACTGTCTCATTTTTGCATTTGATGAGTTTTATTTTTAAAGGACAAAAGAATGAATGTCACAATGTTAATAAGAAGCACTCCGAGAGCGCAAACCTTCACCATGGCAGCTCACTCTCCAGGCAGTATTTGCTGTTAGTATTGTATATACAAAATAGTATATTGTTTTTTATAAACCCTACTTTGAGAGATATATCATGTACTTGTTTATTATATGTGGTGTGTTGTGGTGTGTGTATATTACTGCTGTTTTAAATAAATCAAAAAAATTATACATTGTTTCTTTTCTACTCTCTGTAAAAGGCAGTTTGTTACATTACTCTTTTGTTACTCTGTAACCTGGCATTAGAGAAACTATCTGTGGGATGAAGAAGTAACAGTAACCAGGCAGATGTGCCTCTGACATGACTGGGAGGACTTACTTTGATTGTGTGCAGATGTCTGCCTTCATGGCTTTGTGACAAAAAACTTTCTGCTGAAAATCACTACATGGGTTATAACAAGATAAGGTTACAGTAATGTGGTGAATAAATGGGTTGAATACAGGACTTTGATCCAAGTCTTCCATATGGTGTCCCGTACAATACAAACAGGTCATTTTAAACCATTTTCAGCCATAGTTGCTTTACTTTAAGCATGAACATGACTTGGTTAGGTTGGAGTGGGTGGAAATGTTACCAAAGACTTAAAAAGCCTGTTTTATAGAAAGCAGGTTTTCTTTGACTACATGAATTTGTATCCTCAGGTTCAGGTTAAGTCTAGTTTATGAAGACTTGATAGTTTCAAAGTTAAAGGCGTCACTCTGCCAGTCTTGAAAGTATTCAAAAAGGGAAGATGTGTTTGTATGTGTGTTGATGAAGTTAGATTGGTGTGGTCTATTGCATTTTGTTCATATTTTGTCTGCTGGAGTGGTGGAATGGCAGAGAGGGACAGGAGGAAACTCAACAAACTGGTCAAGAGGGCCCAGTGGCGTGTCTAGAAAATTTTTGTTGGGGGGGCCAGGTAGGGGCACAGATTTGGAGAAGGGTGGCAGATGTAATTAGCAGATAATGTTAAAAAAAAATTCTACCAACCGTTAACCATCATTCAATAACCCTGTAAACGTAATAACCGAATGCGCTTTTAACTCTTATTAGAATGAGGTTTTAACCACTACGGTGCAAAGTTTTTAGATACTGCGTTGATAAAGTACAAGAGATACAATCAGTGCTTTGTCAGCGTTTATTCAGCATTCAAGGACAGCAATATTTGCATAGTATTTTTACTGACATATAGGGCACATATGTTTTGGGCAAAAACATTTTTGAATATTAAAATACAAACATTTTTAACATACAATTGGCAAATTAGCCAATGCAAAACTTAATCTGCCTATTAAAAAGAGAAGATAATCTTCTCACAAACTGGTGTTTGATTTTGAAACAGGAAAAAAGTGGGGAAACAAATGAAAAGACTAACAATTGAATAAAACCTGAAAGCAAGTAAATACTTTAAATATTACACAAAACGTGTAATATTTTCTCTGAATGAGGGACCATTCCATTTTTTAAGGAGCCGTTGGCAACTCTACTAACTAACCTTATGAAGAAAAATAAAGTTCACTATCACTAACATAGCACCCACCCAGCTGTGTAGAAACTCCGTCATGCTAGCTAGCACGCAGTATGAGTTATTGTAACTGACTGCAAAATGTCAGCACAACGAAAATAAACTCCACCTAAACTTGGTTTATATCTGACCCAGATAGACTGCAGGTCATAACTTCTTACCTGAAATTCAGTTCACCTCACGCTCGGACCGACGGCTGCCTCGGGTCTCTCCTCCTCCTGCCTCCCCTTCCCTCATCCACCTGCTGGCCTATGTGGAAGGTCCGCCATAGCCACCACCAAACAACTGAGTTATTTTTACACATCGGCCAGCACCTGGCCAATCTACCACCTCTCATTGTTCATGCCGTTACAAAAAAATAATAATAATAAGTCATCAGCGGTGGGCTGATGGCCAGTCCAGCTATGCTAACCTGTTAATCTTTCACCGAAAAATTGTTCTCTGCGGTGCCGCCTTTCATGCTTGGCTCTCCTACCTTTGCTAACCTGATGCTCATAATGCAGAAGCCGATGCTGCATTCACTTACACTCGGATATCTGAGCTTCACTGTGAAAACATAATCGTTCATTTGATATTTCATTGATTTCTATTGTTTTAGCTTCGGGGTGGCACCTGGGGTGGCCAGTCTGGTTGGGGGGGTGGCCTGTGCCCCCCCAGGCCACCCCGCTGGACACGCCACTGAGAGGGCCAGCTCTGTCCTAGTCCGCTGAAGTCCATTGAACAGGTTGGGGAGGACAGGATGTTGTCTAAGCTAACATCCATCATGGACAACACCTCCCACCCCCTGCATGACACTGTACGAGCACTGAGCAGCTCGTTCAGCAGTAGACTTTTACATCCATAAGGTAGGAAGGAGCACTACTGCAGGTCATTCTTACCAGAGCTGTCAGACTATAATGCAGCTTAACATTCTTTTGGTTATCTTACTCACCAGCTTGTTTGTTTATTGTACATTTTATACATAACCCTGTACATTTTATACATATCTCCATACAATTTTTCAATTTTTCTATATTCTGTAAATTGTTACCTGTATATACATATATAAACGAACTTTGGTTGCTTATATTTATAGGACCACCTTGTGTCTTCCTCTTATATTTTATTTTCTCTTGCTTTAAGAGCTCTGTAACACCAAAATTTCTCATCCGTGGGATAATAAAGTTTTGTTCTATTGTATTCTATTCTATATAAGGAAATTCATAGTCATTTATGTTCCCAGTCTGATCCTGGCATTCAAGTGACAGTATGGTAATAACCTAATAGGGTTAGAGTTTTTCAGCACCATTCCATGTGATAGTTTCAGGATCTTTAAATCTTTAGGATCTCTCTCAGACAGAGTTTTTCACATGTTTTGCTTTCTGGGTGAATGGCAGGCTAAAGTTACTCCAAAAAATATCCTCTATAATAACCACCAACACAGGAGGGCAGTGTGCACGCAACCTTTTACTCTGATATCTTCCTGATGCACATGACGCATGTTACACTTCAAAAACATTCCTACTGTAAACATTATGGAGGAACCAAAATTACGTCCAACAAGGTGCCACAAAAAATAACTTATGTCACACAAATAAATTATAAGGTAAGATGAGTGATAATGAACTATTTAAATATATTAAAAAAAATAATATTGCAAAAACTAATATGCAACATAAATGTAAGATAAGATAACTCTTTATTGTCATTGCACAGTCATACATAGCACAATGAAATTGGAAAAACTGTCCCACATTTGCACTATGTACAACACAACACAGTAACTTAAGTAATAAAAAGAAGAAAAAGTGTATGGTTATTGCACATTGTTATCATTGCACATTATTGTTATTATTATACCTTGTTATAAATTTAAATATTATTATTGTTATTGTTGTTACCCCCCCAAAAAGTACAGGGAGGTAGCCAATCAGGTCAGCTGTTAGCACTGATTAGGGCTATTGCCCTGTTGTAAAAGTTGTCCTTTGGTCTGTTTGCCCATATGTTAATAAATACATGTATATTATAATCTACACAAATTAAATGTGGACAAATATAAATACATGTGCCATGACTAAGGTCACAAAACTGACAGCTAAAGCACTTTTCAGTGGATTTGAACTATCCGCTTTTATTTTGATACTGATTGTTTTTTATATCTATTTGAACTAATGAACGATATCCTTAATCTTGAATTCAGCTCTGTGATCAGAAATGCTTCTTGGTGGAAAAATAGTCTCACAAATGTCCTCATCATTAGTGTGTCTGTCTGTCTCCACCTTGTGGACATTTTGACACTTGTTGCTTGTTTCAATGCAATCTGAACACTACATATAAAGTAATATAAATACTTATAATCTTGGTTTAGAAAGTTCCTTTCATAAAAGTTGACCCAGTGTCTCCTCTGGTTACTAAGATAAAATAATCAAACACTGAAACACTTTTCAATAGTTTATGTCAGCCAGCTCTTATTTTGACTGACACAAAGAAACTTCAAGGACATTCACTGAGTAACCTTTAAAAGCAAAACTGTCCATCTGAGCACACTTCCTTAATCCAAGGACTAAAACTGAAACACGGGTGTTGATTTAAAGAAGGAAGAGACAAATGTTTTATTCTCCCACACACTGTCGACTTGTTTCTATAATATGAAATCCATGGAGTCTCTTCTCACTTTCTCACTGTGGACTCTCATCCACTGCTTGGATTATGTTAAAGGTAAATCAATATGTTTCTATTACAGATGTTACTTTTAGTTCATTTTACACATGAGTTTATTGGTTGTGAGTCGCCTTTTTCGGTGTAGTGTGAACATCCTCATGTCATCTGTCTTCACTGTGTAACTGCATCGATTTTCATTTATTATTTTTAATACTCTTAAAGCCTCAAACAGTTGAGAAGGTGTCGTTCTGACTCTGCAGCTGTAACATGTAACACTAGGCCAGGGGTCGGCAACCTGCAGCTCCAGAGCCGCATGCGACTCTTTAGTCCTTATAGTGCGGCTCCACGTGGTTTGGGAAAATAAATTAGAAGTATTTAGCTGAAGTTTTTATTTATGTTAGTTCTTTTTAACTTGTAGTTCTAAACTGGAAGATTATTGTGATATTGAAATATAAAAATAAAATTATATTCTATTATTTTTTCATCGCTCAAAATAAGCGTCACACTTGCGGAAGCTGATATTCCCGCCGAAACACCGTGCATTTATCGAGACTTTCAACCCCAGGTAGGCCAATTAAAGATATTCGGATCCACATTATGTCAGCAGCTGTTCTCCACCGTGAACTAAGTTAAAAACAAACACCGCTCCCGCCTCACAGATGACAGCTTACAGTCCTCCGCAAAGATAAAAATCACTTCGTACAGCCCCGATTTGCAGACGCTGTGCGCAGAGGTTCAGGAGCAGAAGTCCCATTGTAAACATATCACGGCATGTTTCCATGAACACGCTTTTCAGCATCTCTATATTGACCACTTTTCACACACAGTTGCTGTACACATACAGCCGGCTGTAGCTTTTCAGCTCACAGCCCAACACGTACCAACACAACAGCATAGATGGCACAGACGTTAAGGCGGCGAGGCGTGATTGCGGGTGCCGCTCAGGTGCGTCCGCCTCCCCTGCAGCGGCGCGGCACATTAACCAGGTAAAATACATATTTAGGCAGAATTTTGCAAATATCTGTTTTTCATCTTTCAGCAGCATAGTGCTTTTTTTCAATTATTTTTTAAAAGTCAGGTCAAGGCTCCAAAAGCCCAAAGGAGATATAAGGGTGGCGGCTCACAACAGTTTTTGTTTGCTACATGGATCATTTTAGTTCAGCTGGGTGTCTTTCCTTTGGTTATATTTCTTTAAGAGTTCAAAATGTGTTAATTACATAAATAAAATGTAATTTTCTCTGTAGCACTTCATGGATTTCTTAAGCAACACACCTTAGTTGTTCACACAAAGCATAAAGGTAAAAAACAATATATACAGTGTTATCTTTGTTTTAGATGTCAAAAAGTTTTTGCGGCTCCCAGTGTTTTCTTTTGTGAAGAAATCACGTCCAAATGGCTCTTTGGGTCTTAAAGGTTGCTGACCCCTGCACTAGACTGTACTTTAATGCTAAACAGTGTTCAATTCTATTAATAGAATAGAATAATGCAAATGTTGCTGCATTGCAACAGCATTTGCATTATTCTATTCTATTAATGAGGTAATTGCAGGTCACATTAAATTGAAAAAAAAAGAAGAAGAAGATATTTTTATAAATGTGTGCTCCAACCTTAGGCACTCAGGGAATGTTCCACTCTTTCCTGGACTATGGCCACTGTTTCCTGAACTATGGCCACTGTTTCCTGGACTATGGCCACTGTTTCCTGAACTATGGCCATTTCCAGATTTTTTATTCTTGTTTCAGATACAGTTTTTAAAAAAGGGAAAAAAAGTAGAACTTATCTTTCAGTTAGTGCTCACATGAAGAGAGAAACATTTTGTGGAGGATTATTGTTTCTTGATTTATAAAAATGTTTTGTTGGCTTTTGTTTAAATAACTGCTTCAGAAAATGCCTGATCTCTCTCTCTCTCTCTGAGTGGACATGGTGGATGGGTGGATCTGGGGATGCAGAATGACTCCATCACAGTTGTGGTCAGGTTGTCTGGGGTGTGGAGGATTTGTCTCGGTAACTGCTACCAGTTAAGGTCAGGAGCAGTTGACTCACCACTATATGCCATGAAGCTGGCTCCTATCCGGTTGTTCAGTGATGACGCGACGAATCCTACTTCCGGGCCTAAAGTAGTCTGCGTTTAATATGGCTTTTGTGTTGTTAACATGTTTAATGTTTTGTATTTTCTTCTATTTAATCTCAAAAAGCTCATAAAACAGTCAGTGATCACTGTTGACCTCCCTCGGCTTTTATTACTGCTAATCATTTATTTAAGCTCAGTTTTTAAAACCTTACGATGTAACTACAGCAGTATATGAATGACTAACCTCGTATTGTGGATGGATTATCTCACTTGTTCTCCTGGCTAAAGTTTAGTCCTTTTACAGCATCCTGCCATGCGATTACATTTGTTCCTGACCACCGAGAACACTCACGTTAACTTTTATCGAGTGGAAAAAAAGTTAGCTTGTTTATATTACGCTAACATAGCTGTGTCGCTAGCGGTCACGTAGCACATCATTATATACCAGCTAGCCAAACTTCAGTAACCCTACAAACGTCACTGCTGTTTAGTTTTCTGTCTTCATTTATGTTGGAAGTGATAGCAGAGCTGTACGTTTGAATTTGTTTCTAAACCCCTGCAGTTAGGACATGCTATATTGTATTTAGATAGAAGCTAGCGAGCTAACTTCCTGCTAACTTCTAACGCCGTTAAATGTCATAAATTCCATTTTTCATGGATGCCTGGATGTTAAACTCAATTGTTACACCTGGTAGAGCAGAACACTGATCATTTTATTAAAGATGAAAGACTTTAGACAGTTTTTCAACTCTCAGTAATGCCATGGTGATCATTAGATATATGGACCTGCAGCAGTTTAAGCCCAGACACGGCCAGTGACGTCAGACTGAACAACCGGATTCTCAGCTGCTCAGTGGAGTTTAGTTTAGCTGTGGAATAGCTAGTCAGGTATGAAAGTGCAAAGTGAGGCACCGTCAAGATACTGAACTCTAACTGGTGAATGCTAGATAGAAACCATAAGAAAAAAAAAAGATTTAAAAAAGAAAAAAAGCATAGAAAAAATGTGGTTGCACTCAAGGAGAATAAAAAAGTGCTATTTAACCCTTTAAAGCCAGTCGGAGCGGGCACGCTCAGTTTTGCGCAACTATTTTTAAATCCCTGTAGAACTGGAAACACGTAAGCTAGCGCAATAATTTTTTTTGCATATGAAACCAGAGGAGTTGTACTTACATCTTATGCCATCAGCTTGCCCTAGGCCACAGTTTCCTTCCACATATAGCTTTGCAAAAATTGCATAAAAAGCATTTGCAGCAACAAAAAACAGTTTCTGGGATGCTTAGAACTCAAATTGCACTGCTGGAAATAGTTTATTTTGATGCACATGCTGATTTTTGGGAGGAAAATTTGCATTATAACATTCATTTTTAGGTTTTCCTGCAGTATATACAAATTGGTGTAACTCAAAAATAAAACTATGAAGACACTCAAAATAAATTTCCTGTGGTTGGAAACTATTTTGTTCAGCTTTTTTGTGTTTACAGTTTTGAGGGATAAGCCTCTTAAATTTCCCTAACTAGAAATATATGTAAAAAAAAAAAAAAAAGATTTTTAATTTTTTTGTAGTTTATTGCACTTTTTTGCAATTTATGTAGTAATTATGCACTTAATGCATACATATTATTAAAATTTGGCATATAATGGTTGTATTGATGCACAGCAAATTAAAATGCTCCCAAAAATGGCACTACAGCATGTAAAAATATAAAGATAAGCTCTGGCGGACTTGGTTCTATGGTAGGTCTTAAAGGGTTAAAAACCAGTGTATTTCCAATGTTCATCAGAAATGAAGATGGCGTTGTCCAGGCATGCACAGCTCATGTCTGCTATTAAAATTATCCCTCTTGGTTGAATGTCTCCTCACTTAAAACATGTTCTCTCCTTTAAAAGACAGGTCTTAATGAGTCTCAAAGTGGATAACAGCTTGAACATTGCTTTTCAGTTTTGGATCAATAACTATTACTATACTTTTCACATAATATCTGAAAATACGAAATGCTGTGTTGCTGAGTGTGGAAAAATGATTAATCTGCTCTCTGGGATTTGATGAAAGTCCAATTGGGATAATCACGTGTCTTAAGAGCTTGCTTTACACATAAAAAAGGGGAGGGAGGGTGGGGCACAAAAACTGAATGACCAGCTTGTACAACTGGGGGGTCATATATAGATAAGAACTGGAAGGGGTGTGTTTGGAGGTGTGGTCCCGCTCCTGAAATTCAGATAATTTATCTCCAAGTACAGTTTGGAATCTGTATTTTATTTTCCATTTAATTTACAGCTCGTTCAGTTTGACATTGATGAAGTAATTGCAGGTCACATTTAATAACAAAACAAACAAACAACAAAAAAAACCCCCCAAAAACACTTAAGTTGTTTTTTATAAATGTGCATGCTTGCACCTAAAGCACTTAGGGAGAAACTGTGTTCCACTGTTTCCTGGACTATGGCCAATTCCAGTAACTTTCTCAGTAACTGCTACTAGTTAAGGTCAGGAGCAGTTGACTCACCACTATGCCATAAAGCTGGCTCCTATTCTTAGCTGCTCAGTGGAGTTTAGTTTGGCTGTGTTTGGCTTAGTCCACTTTTCCACTGTTCATCAGAAATGAAGCAGCCTACTGGAGAAGTAAGCGGCCCCCAGACATTAAGCTATTTTTAGAGTCTATATTCTGTTTTAGAGTCAATATGAAAAACACATGGACAGGAAACAGACAGTAATGAGGATGACGCTGTTGACTGAAAGAAAGAGTTGTCTTGTTACAATTCCTTCAGTCATAAAAGTAGCGTCATTGCTGGAATCTGTATTTATGGCTCTTTCTGTTGACATCGATGACGTAAATGCAGGTCACAGTTTAAAACCCAGGCACTCAGAGAGAAATTGTGTCCCACTGCTTCCTGGGCCACAGCAATTTCCACTCTGTGTTTGGAACCTGGAGAGGCCGTTCCATTTATTTGGAGAGCTGCTTCTTTCTTTCCTTCCTGGCTTCAGGTAAAGTCAAAATAAGAGTTGGATAAGCCATTTTGGTTATTTACTACTGAGCCCCGCAGGGGACATGGGAGAAAAAAAAATTTAAGACGGACTTTTGCGAGATCTCGCAAAACAAACTGGGGATCTCGCAAAAGTTTTGCGAGATCTCGCACAAGTTTTAGCCACATTCTTCGGAGGCCGCCAGCTCGAAGCCGACCGGGAGGTCGAGGCACGATGTGCCGGGAGAGCGGTGTTCCTCCCGGCTGTAGTAGGTCTCGACCTCCCGTTAGCTTCGAGATGGTGGGTGTCAGATCTCCGAAAACGTCGGAGCACTTTTGCAAATATGTGATGTCTTGTAAACCGAGCAGATATTTGACGTTTACACAGCTACATTCACGCCTCAAAATATCTTAAAAGTTTATTTTGTGACCCAGAAAGAGTAATATTACAACTAAGTAGCTGCCGCCATTGTTGGAATTCAACTTTTGTGAGATCTTGCAAAATTTTTGCGAGATCCCGAGTTTGTTTTGCGAAATCTCGCAAAAGTTTTGCGAGATCCCGAGTTAGTTTTGCGAGATCTCGCAAAAGTTTTGCGAGATCCCGAGTTTGTTTTGCGAGATCTCGCAAAACTTTTGCAAGATCCCGAGTTAGTTTTGCAAGATCTCACAAAAGTTCATCATAATTTTTCGCAAAAGTTCATCGTAATTTTTTTTTCTCCCGTGTCCCCTGCGGGGACATCAGCGTAAAACAGAAAACGATTTTGGCATTAAAATAATGTTACAAACATTGATTATCAATTTTATTTTAGGACGAATGTTCTGGGATAGTTTGAGAAATATTTTGGGGGAATTATTGCTTCTTTGATTTGTTATCTTTTCTTTAAATAGCCTTTTCAGTGAAAGCCCTCTCTCTCTCTCTGTCTCCCTTTCTGAGTGGACATGGTGGATGATTGAGTCTGGGAGTGTGACTGAGTAACTGCTTAAAACAAGCCTGCAAACACTGCTAACTGTAATTTCAAACTGGAGTTTCCAGTTGAACCTGTATTAAATCATAACAGCAGCGGCTTGACAGATTTTACAGTTTTAAATGTAATGCTAATGTTTTCAACAGTGTTCCTATAACTCTGATTGATTTGTCCAATCTGCTGGGCGTGTCTGCTATGTGTGCTGTGGTGTACATCAGGTTTCAGAATATCGCCCTGATAGACACTCTTTCTCACTTTTTCTTTGACTTGAAGAGAAGGAATGGCCAGAAAAGGACGAGTCATTTTTTGCTCTCCGACAATGGCCATTTTATCATTTTGCAGAAATACATAAATATGCTGCTGGTTTCCATAATGCCCTGTTCCAGTCAGAGTATGCAGGAAATACAGATATGTTGAGCTGTTTTCGCACCAGTCTGCTAAAAGTGTCACCACATACAACTGTATTGCTGGAGAGTGAAAGCTAGCAGTATGAACTGCTTACTGTTCTGCAGTTCCTTCACAATGGAAACATTTCAACCTCTTATGATCCAGCCTGATGGTTTTATGGAGGATCGATGGAAGAAAATCAATGTGTGGCACTGAAGACTGTTAAGATGTCTCACTCAGGTTTTTCTAGAAGATGGTTCTGAAAACACTCCCATATTGAAGTAAATGTAGCCGCTTTATTTCTTTTATGACAAGTACCGGTCCAAAGAGTCAAAATGATGTAATTTTTTTATATAATAGTAGACTATCAAATGCTGATAATAATACTGGTTTCAGTGTATTTTCACCTGAACAAAGCTTGTCCTTAACACACTATTCATTCAAGAAGAGTATGAAAAACAACATGCACGTCACTGCTGTTTTATTAATAGTTACAGGTTATATAAATGCGTAAAATTTAATAAACTGTATATAAGCGCTGGTCTTAATATGTTCTATACATGTTCTTAAATGTTATGATAGTAACTTTTTTTTCTGTTTTCCACAGAGACACTAACATCGCCATGAAGCTGCTGACTCTGTGTGCCCTTTTCTGTGCAATGATGGCTGTAACCACTGCTGGTGGTGAGTATGGCAGTATAATTTCCATTATATATATATGAGTGTAATTAAACATACAAATTAATAGTAAAATGTACATCTTATTTATGAGCGTTAAAGCAAATGGATTGATGCCCACAGGTGAGCTGCATTTTCCAGATTTTCAATAACTTATGTCACGCTTAACAGAAAAAAAAAACCTTACAAACCTTGAAGTGTCTGGCTGTTATATACTCAATACCTAAATCAATACCAGTTGGCCGTCCGACTGGGGTCTGGAATGTGGGGCCTCCCTGCTGCTGCGGAGTCGGGGCAGTCTGCTTCTCCCCACCGCAGGGAAAAGGGTAACACCACCTGGGTCTGGGTGCAGTTTCCCCCAGGGGCAAGGGTACCTAGACCCGGGGCTTAGAGTACGCTTGGGAGTGTGATTGTGTGTACAGTGTCTCTCTATGTCTGTCTCCACGTTGGGTGAGTGTTGAGTAATTGTATATGAGAGCATGAGGGTGGGAATAGATGTTTGTATCTGTGTGTGCCTGTTTGTCTGTGTCTATATGTCAGGTTGGGTATCAGACGCCACATCTCTAGGGACATCTCAGGCCCTCCAAGGTATGGAGGCCCATCTCCCCCCACCACTTCCCCTGCCGGTGGCAGACGCCCTCAGACATCGGTGCGTTGGTGGTTCTTTGTGTCTGGGGATGGGCGCCCAGGTACCCACCGGCTCACTCCTTGGCGGCTGCTTATCGGGGCCTGGAGCCCGGGGCTCGCTCGGGCCGCCGGGGATGGGGTGCCCTTGGCCTCTCGGCCCGGGGCTCGGTCACTCAGGCACAGCTGGCTGCCGGCGGAGCTCACGGGCACGTCACTGCAACCCCCGGCTTCTGCTCGCGGCTGCTGAGTGACCCCTCATCTGGGACTCTCCTCAGCTCTTTCTGGGATAGCGCGGCTGCCCTCTGTTGGTCTTCCTTGGTCTCTTGTGTTCTGGGGCCTCTGGATGTCTGGAGTTTTGATCTCCTCCATACCTGCTTCATGCCCTGGAGGACGGGCAGTGGCCCCCACACCCTCTAGCAGATCATTACATGAAGGAACTTTTTAAAACAAGCGCGTTCATGCTCACAGGTGCACACACGGGTGATCACACACACAAACTACACCCTTTTTGGCTCCTACCTCAAAGCACACTGTGCGCTGTCGATCTCACGTGCTGCACAATAATGTTTAATATTTAGTGTTTACTGTCATATTCCCATATATCATTGTGATGTTGTTTATTACTCTCGTTTTCTTCTGCTTGCTTTCTTTTTTCTTTCTCAACAGGTGATCCAGGTGATCGATATATGTATTTTTTGTCTGCTTATTCTGTTGGTTTTGGTTTTGCCCTTTTCCCCGTCCCTCTTCTCAGCTGTTTTCTTTCCTCTTTCTTTCTCCCTTTCTTTCCACCAGTCAAGTCTGTCCCGTATTCAGCAAGTGAAAATAAAATAAACAATAAAAGGTGAATCAAATGGACCATTACGGCAAGGCTGTGTTAGGAGGCCTGGGTCGTTGACCCAGGGTTTTTGAGTTTGTTATATTATTTATAATTTCTAGTCTTTGGTTTCTTTGAGTTCTGTCTTATGGTTTTCTGTCTGTGATTCTGAGTTGCTGTCTCCCCTGTTTGCTGTATCCCCACGTCCAGTCAGTGTCTGTGTCTGTAAGTTCAGTCTGTGTTGTGTTTCCTGTTTTACTTTGAAGGTCTCTGTCTTTTCTCAGTGTGTTCAGTTTACGCTTCTTTGTCTCGTTAGTCCTGGTTTGCCCCAGCTGTGTTTCCCTCCTGTTGCCCATTCCCTGATTACTCCCTCTGCGTATTTAAGCCCTGTGTTTTCCTGTGCTCTCTGTCGCGTTCTACCGTTTACTTAGCTGTGTGTTCTGTTAGTCCTCTGGTTTAAGTTTATTTTGATTTTTTCCAGTCATGTTATGTTACCCTTTTGAGTTCAGTATTAAAGCTGTTTTGAGTTCACCTTTGGTCTCCGGAGTCTGCACCTTGGGTCCTATTCCTGTCTGCACACAGCCTGTACCTAACAGAAGAACGCGACCATACTATGGACCCAGCAGACTCCGTTTGGTATCGGCGACCCGCAGTTTCTGCCTTCCTCAAGGAGAGCGTGAGGCAGGAGGCTAAGCATGCCCAGGAGCTCCAGTCACCCTTCTATGGGTCTCGTTTGGCTTTTGGAGGGCCCCGCAGCCTCCAAACTGCCATGGCCACGGCCGAGCCGGCGCCTATGCCTCGGGCGATCAGATTGAGCACGTGCTCATTCTCTCCAGTCGCTACACCTCCGCCTCCACCCCTGGATTACCAGTCCGACAAGAAGGTTAAGCGGCGGAGGAAGAGGGATTACGTGACGCCGGACGTTAGACTCACTCCGCTGCAATCCTTCGCTCTGTTTTTGGGTCTGCCACGTTCTGAGCTTCACAAACTCTCTGCTTCCTCGTCGCAGCCCGGTCTTTTGGAGGGTTCGCAGCCCAGTTTGCCACCTCCCACTTCCCGGAGAAAGCGACGTTCACGCAGTCGCCACTCTGTCTCTGCTGAGCCACTCCCGTGGTGAGTTATAATGACTGTTTTCATTCTGCTCCCTCTAAGCTGGAAAAAGACAATCATATGAACACTGCTAAAACTGAGACCGTTAAGACTATTACACATGGTGGTGGTAGGAAGCTAAAAACATTTTAGAGGATTCTGTGTTTTCTGACCCTGCTCCTTCGCCCAGTTGTGTTCCTGCTCCCAGGGCGGCTCGGGCCCAGCATTCCCCTGCACCTGTTTCAGTGCTTCAGGTGAGGGAGGCTGAGGTCCAGCTGGTCCCTGCTCCGGTGCCTGTCGCGGCACCCGCACCTTCTCCTCGGGTGGGAGAGGCGGTATCCGGCAGGTACCTGCACCTGTTTCTGACCTCGCTGGAGGCTCAGGTGAGCCCGTCCAGCGATTTTCTTCAGGTTCTGGAGGCTCAGGGGAACTAGCTCAGCTTACTGCTAATCCACCACCTAACCCACCATTATTACCATCGTTACAACAGTCAATAGAACTTAAACTTCTATCCATAGCTCGAACATTAGCTCACCTATCGGCTCAGTCACCTGCTCAGTTCTCACCTCAGTCGTTTACTCAGCCGTTTATTCCCGCTGGAGGGTCCGAGGGACCGCTCCAGCCTTTGTTCGTCTCCGCTGGAGGGTCTGAGGGGTCCGTCCAGCCTTCTGTTCCCGCTGGGGGTTCTGGAGAACCGCGCCAGCCTTTGTTTGCCTCCGCTGGAGGGTCCGAGGGGCCCGTCCAGCCTTCTGTTCCCGCTGGAGGGTCCGAGGGGCCCGTCCAGCCTTCTGTTTCCGCTGGAGGGTCCGAAGGGCCCGTCCAGCCTTCATCGCCACCACCTGCGGCTCCCACGCCGTCGCCTGCAGTGCCACCACCTGCGGCTCCCACGCCGTCGCCTGCAGTGCCACCACCTGCGGCTCCCACGCCGTCGCCTGCAGTGCCACCACCTGCGGCTCCCACGCCGTCACCTGCAGTGCCATCACCTGCGGCTCCCACGCCGTCACCTTGTCCAGCTACGGCTTCGGCTTCGTCCTCGCCTGGTCCAGCTACGGCTTCAGCTCCGCCGTCGTCTGGTCCAGCTTCAGCGTCGCCTGCAGCGTCACCCTCGCCCGGTCCGGCCTCCGAAGCCGCCGCCGCCCAGTCCGGCCTCCGAGTCTTCGCCCGCCCGGTCCGGCCTCCGAGTCTTCGCCTTCGCCCGGTCCGGCCTCCGAGTCTTCGCCTTCGCCCGGTCTGGCCTCGGCCACAGCTTCGCTTGGTCCTGCCTCGGCCACGCCGACGTCCGGACCACATCCTGCGCCTCTACAGCGCCGGCCTCCTTCCAGGCCTCTGATTACACGTCCTGGGCCTGCTCGTCCTGCTCGGCCTGTCCGGCCTGCTCGTCCTGCTCGTCCTGTCCGGCCTGCTCGTCCTGCTCGTCCTGCCCGGCCTGCTCGTCCTGCACATCCTGTCCGGCCTGCTCGTCCTTTCTGGCCGCTTTCCAAGCCGATGATTGGGCGTCCTCGCCGTCGTGGACGGCCTCCTGACCTGCTCCGTCGCCGCCGGTGCCTCCCGCCCGGCCGGCCTCCTGAACTTTTTTCTGGACTCTTGGGTCGTCGTCCTCCGGGCCGGCCCCCTGAACTTTGTGTGAATTGTTTTTCCTGGCCGCCTGTGTGTTTTGTTATGTTGCTTTCTGGGCTCCGTTGTTTGTGCTTTTTTTTGTTTCTGGCTCCTTGTTTGGTTTGTTTCGAGCCCTCCATCCTGTTTCCCCCACCGCCCGCCCTGGTTGGGTTGTTTTTCGTTTTTGGTGATTCTGGTTTGGGCTGTCTGGAAGCCAGCCCTTAAGGGGGGGGTACTGTTAGGAGGCCTGGGTCGTTGACCCAGGGTTTTTGAGTTTGTTATATTATTTATAATTTCTAGTCTTTGGTTTCTTTGAGTTCTGTCTTATGGTTTTCTGTCTGTGATTCTGAGTTGCTGTCTCCCCTGTTTGCTGTATCCCCACGTCCAGTCAGTGTCTGTGTCTGTAAGTTCAGTCTGTGTTGTGTTTCCTGTTTTACTTTGAAGGTCTCTGTCTTTTCTCAGTGTGTTCAGTTTACGCTTCTTTGTCTCGTTAGTCCTGGTTTGCCCCAGCTGTGTTTCCCTCCTGTTGCCCATTCCCTGATTACTCCCTCTGCGTATTTAAGCCCTGTGTTTTCCTGTGCTCTCTGTCGCGTTCTACCGTTTACTTAGCTGTGTGTTCTGTTAGTCCTCTGGTTTAAGTTTATTTTGATTTTTTCCAGTCATGTTATGTTACCCCTTTTTGAGTTCAGTATTAAAGCTGTTTTGAGTTCACCTTTGGTCTCCGGAGTCTGCACCTTGGGTCCTATTCCTGTCTGCACACAGCCTGTACCTAACAGGCTGGGATGGTCCATTTGGTAAAGTAAATCCGTTGGGCATCTTTCTTCGCCTTTAGACAATAATTCTGATGGCAAAAGAACCAAACGGGACAGGTTAAAAAAAAAAGAGAAAAAAAAAAAATACCTAAATCATTGGCTTCCACTTTTAATTGACCTTCTTTCCTGATTATGGTTGTTTGTTAAATCATATATATTATTTTTCCAAGATAACAGATACGATATATAAGTTACCATTGTTACAAGTAATTATAATGTCTTAATAAATGCAAAGCTTAAAGTTACATATATCATATATCTATACCAATCTATAAATGTGAAGGAAAGACAACGCCCTGCACTTCATACACATAACTGCACCTGAACACCACCAATGCTTTAACTAATGTTTATATGTCCAATATTACTTGTATGACTTGTCAGTTATTGGATATATAATAATTAAAAGTAATACAAAATAAAATATGAAGCAGAGACACATGTACAACTGTTGATTTGTTCACAGGCGAGAGTCACCTGTTCAATTGGTGCATTTATTGTCCTGATGGTTGGACTCAAGTCGGTAGTCGCTGCTTTATCTACAATCAAAACCCCATGAGTTGGGATTCTGCTAAGGTAATTTTATTTTACTTTTATCATCTTTAACACCTGATTGAACCACTCATTGTTTTAAAAAACCTCTGCTTTGTCCCTCTTCATTGAAGAGACACTGCTGGGAGTTGGGGGCAAACCTTGCATCAGTGCACACTTATTGGGAGCACCAAAGGATTATTCAACTGTTTGGCAACTGGCCAGCTTGGATTGGAGGCAGCAAAGGACCCAAGGTATTTTGTCAAAAGAAAATGTTAATTCCCACCTGCAGTGAAACCTGAGGCAGGGGAGAGAAGCTAAAAGATCAGGCATTAATGATAACCAGTGTTGGGCAAGTTACTTTGAAACAGTAATTAATTATAGTTACTAGTTACTTCTTCAAAAAAGTAGTTTAGCTAGTAACTGAGTAATAAGATTGTAAAAGTAATTCATTACTTGAAAACTTAACTATAATTAATTACTTTTTCAAAGTAACTTGCCCAACACCGGTTAGGATAACACTTAGGTCTGTCTGAACTACTTTTTTCAATTTTTTTCTTCTACAAGGGTAATTGGTGGTGGAATGATGGGACCAGTTTCTCCTTTTCATAATGGTGCTGGGGAGAGCCAAGCAATGGTTACTATGAGAACTGTCTGCAGATGAGTTCTCGAGGTAATTTAGAACAATTATCAATGCTTAATGTGTATGATTGGTTGAAGTGATCAAATATACAAGCCATAAAGGCTGGTTCTTTAGGTTTTTCATTTGAGTAACATTTGAATGATTTCTGCTCTTGATTCTTTCAGTTTCAAATTGTTGGCGTGACACATGGTGTGAAAAACATCTGCCATCTCTCTGTGCCAAGAATATCTTGGTAGCATGCTATGACAATTTCACCTTTTCTTTTTCTCTACATAATAATACAACAATACAAAGAAACTTGTCTATAGTTTATTGTGCATGTGCCCATCTTTGAGCACAGAAATTACAAATTGAAGCCCAACATTCTTAATAAAACCTAATAAAAATCTAATGATTTATTGATGATTCTACAAGGTTTGAGCCTGGATTAATTATTATTCTCAGTTTCTTTCTGGCCCCATTCCTTCAGCTGTAATTATTCAATCTTTTTCTTGCATTTTTATCATTTCTATATTGATAACATTCAGCTATATGTGTATTTTAAGGTAGACCAATTTGACAGGTTGTCCACCCTGTTTATCCCAGATTAGTTACTGACACTCCAGTAATGGCCTACAGTAAGACTGAGGCTAGGATTATAGCTCCCTCTGATGTTAATTCAGGAATCAGTCAAGCCATGCGCGCATATAACATAGATCTCATGTACATGTTTCTTTTATTTAAGCAACACTTATTAATTGTGAGCTGTCTCCTCTTCTGCACTACAGAAGTTGTTCATGCATTTGTGTTATTGCACCTAGATTATTATACTACCTCATTTATTAGCTCAGATAAGTTTTTTTGTGAGTGGAGACTGGGGGACAGAGGCTTTCAGTCCGGAAAAGTTTACCACTGCAGCTTAAATCAAAAAAATGGTTTTCTTGCATAAGAACCAACTATTTGCCTTTTTCTTAAGCTTCCTGCAGAATCTGCTACTCTTCTTGTGAGCAAAGAACATGTGCTGCATTGATGTTCTTATGACTTCTGAGCTTGCCAGTTTTCAGTGATTCTCATCACAACTAAAATGAGGGCAAACAGTCCAGCAACCACAGCATGTTTCAAGATGTGCTCCATGAGTAAAGACCTTGTGCAAATGTCATGACTTGCTTGTTTTGCACAGCATTTGAGCATTTGCAAAAGCGCACAAAATTGTATTGCACATGTAGTAGTAGTAATAATAATAATAATAATAATAATAATAATAATAATAATAATAATAATAATAATAATAATAATAATAATAATAATAACAACAACAACTACACTAATTACAAAGTAAAAAGGACTAGATGTTATAGTCCCGATAAGGGACTATAACATCTAGTCCTTTTTACTGAATTACAAAGTACTTCACAGTTCAAATAAAAGCAACACATTGAAGATGAGTATACACGATAAAAACATACAAAACAAATAAACAGACATGTACGTAGTCAGCTATACCATCAGACATTCATTTCAACATACACACATACACTCATCTCTCTCAGATCCAGTTCTGATGTTTTTCTTCTTCAGTCTCTTTAAGGTGCGGCTGGCAGGCTAAAGTTTCCCTTAAAAATATCTTTTTGACACACACTCAAGCACGTTACACTCCAAAAATATTCCCACTGTGAACATGAGGTAGGGGAAAAAATTAGCACTCACAAGGTGCCATAATAAATAAAAACAAATTTTAAACATAAAATGATATGTTAAGATGAATAATAAGAAGTAAGTAAATATATAATAAACTCAAATATGTAAAATTAGAATATTTGTGTATATAGTTATTTCAATATGAGTAATATTGCAAAAACTAATATGCAACATAAATTTATATAATTACTTTTCAGTGGATTTAAACTATCAGCTTTTATTTTGATACTGAGTGTTTGTTATATTTATTTAAATTAATGAACCATATTCTTAATCTTGAATTCAGCTCTGTGATTACAAATGGTAAATGGCCTGCATTTGTATAGCGCTTTACTCAGTCCCTAAGGACCCCAAAGCGCTTTACACTACATTCAGTCATTCACACACACTGGCAACAGCAAGCTACATTGTAGCCACAGCCACCCTGGGGCGCACTGACAGAGGCGAGGCTGTCGGACACTGGCGCCACCGGGCCCTCTGACCACCACCAGTAGGCAAACATGGGGTTAGTATCTTGCCCAAGGATATTTGGCATGCAGCCAGGAGGCAGCCTGGGATCAAACCACCAACCCTCTGATTAGTGACTGACCTGCACTGCCACCTGAGCTACAGCCACCACTTCTTGGTGGAAAAATAGTCTCACAAATGTCCTCATCAGTAGTGTGTTACTGTCTGTCTCCACCTTGTGGACATTTTGACACTTTCCGCTTGTTTCAATGCAAACTGAACACTTTATATAATGTAATTAATATAATTATAATCTTGGTTCAGAATGTTTATGGAAATTACCTTCTTTATGGATGTTAACACCTGGATATGGAGCAGATATTGTTACAGCAGTGTAATGTTGTGCTGTTTGTTTAAGAGCCTGTTGTTATGGAATCAAATGGAAAACAGACATCTACATGAGCTCCATCACATTCTTGAACAGTGGGGTTGGTCAACTAAACAACAATAATGTAAAGTGAAAAAAGTCTCAATCACAGAGACATGGTCAATCAGAGGTAGACAAAAAAATATGAGCAATGTTAAGCTGGGTACCCGTAATATGAATCAAGCCAGAGATGTTTCAAAATGAGCCTTTTTTTTTTAGCCTGGTGGATCTTGACAAACTAAATTTCATCCAAAAGACACACAGCATAATGCTGCTGACTGGAAGAGGGAGTTTCCTAGTGTCATCGCTGGAATCTGAATTTTATGAATTTTATTTTCCAGTGCTTTCTCTCTTCTTTCTGTTGACACCGATTAAATGATTCCAGATCACATTTCAAAAATCAGGGCTGTAAATGCTTTTATTTCTGTTTTGATCCAAGTGTTGATGAGAAGTGTATGCTCTGTCCTCACAGAGTGAAGTTTTGTTCCACTGTTTCCTGGACTGAAGCTCATTCTAGTCTGCGTGTGGATCATTGCAGAGGCTGCTCCATTGGAGGGTGTTTTTATCTACAGACGGTCATTCTGGGTCTCGTGTCACAGGTCAGTCTCAAACCAGAGTCAAATTTTAACTATTGAAATTCTGGGTCAAACTAAGCTGCCTGCTTACATCAGCAGAAAATAGAAAATAGAGCATTAATTGCATTATGATGTTAAAATAATGTTGATCAGGATGATCAGAACTCTCATAAACATTGATTATCAATATTACTGTATGGTAAATAATCTGGAAAAATGTAAGAATATGTGGTATTAAAATCTTATCCTGTGTTTTGTATTAAAAAAAGAAAAAACAGGGAGAACTTATCTTAGGGTTAGTGCTCACACTCACTTCAATTTTGTTAAATAACTGCTTCAGTGGTGCCTGATCTCTCTCTCTCTCAGTCGACATGGTGGATGAGTGATTTTGAGAGTGTGAACTGTCTGAAATGTTTCTCTCTCTCATTTTTTTGATCAAATTTTGATTGTTTTTAGACAAACATAAATGTATAATCCATAATGTTAATGAGTAAAAAAAACATTTATCCAATTAACCAAAAACCAAGACAAGGAGAGCTACAACGATCAGAGAGAAGGAGAGAAAAAAATCCAAAAGAAAAATCTGGCCCAGAAGAAGACACGAAAGAGGAGACATGAAAGGACAGAGAGCAAGACATAAGGCAGTTAACCACGTCCTTTGATCACGTATCCTACGAGGGGTGCTTTGGGAGTGTGGGATCTCTCACCTGGTGCTATGAGTGACTCTTTCCCTGTACAACTATTGTGAGGGCTTGGTCTGAATTGTCAGCAATAAGTCAGACTAGATCCCTGTGGGTGTTGGATTCTGCCAGGGTTGCCATTTGTCTCCAACTCTCTTCCTAGTTTTTATGAACAGAATTTCTAGGTGCAGCCTAGTAGCCGGAGGCTTCCACTATGGTAGCCTCAGAATCTTATCTCTGCTTTTTGCAGATGAAGTGGTTCTGTTGGGTTTATCAGCTGATAGCCTACAACTCACAGTGAAGCGATTCACAGCCAAGTATGAAGTGGGAGAAATGAGAATCAGGACCTCCAAGTCTGAGGCCAGTGTCCTCAACCAGAAAAGGCTGGCGTGTTTGCTCTGGGTCACTGATGTGTTGTTGCTCCAAGTGGAGGTGTTTAAGTATCTTGGGGTTTTGTTCATGAGTACAGGAAGAAGGAAATAGGGGACTGATGGATGGATTAGGGCCACCACTGCAGTGATGTGAACACATCACTGCTATGCAGGTATGTTGTTTAGGCCCAGACAGTTTGAAGTCCACACTTTTAACACATAAACGGACACTCAGGCTTGTCTTGGGTTGACATATATAGCATCTTGTTGCTATGTCATCTTAAATTGGTCATGTGATTGGTTTAACACGACTACTTTTCTTTCTCAGCCAATCAGCAGCACTTGTGCGATTGTTTTGCCCCGCTAGCTCCTGCGTTTTCTTGTTAGTAAAGGTAACGGCGTTGTAAGGATAGAAATAAGAATTAGTTAGATTACTAGTTACTGAAAAAAGTAATGGCATTACTTATAATGATGTTATTCCCATCACTGCTCTTTTCCTACAAGACACTGTTAATTGTTCTGTATTTGTCCTCATGAAACCTCTATTGAGGTTCAGTCAGTGTGTGAAATTAAGCAGGAAAATTGGAAAAAAGTAGGAAATCCAATTAGGTATAAGACAGTTATTTTTGTTTAGATTTGGAAAGAAATGTGATGAAGACATGAAAAATAAAGGTGTTAGTTTTTTCAGTGTTACATTCTGGTTATGCAAATATGTAAATCTAATAATCCTTACCTAAACACTGGTCTGAGAGCAGTTCAGCACATCCACACTTGATGCTTGAAGTTACGGGCTGATAGTGAATAGAAATAGGAGAAGATAGTCTAAAAAAGGTCTGCAACAAACTTTCCTTCTTTCTTTAATGAATTGTTATTCACTTTTGGTTTTCTGGTTACTACAGATACTAAACATCACCATGAAGAAGCTGACTGCATCTGCAATTTTCTGTGCTATAATAGCTCTGACCATGGCTGCTGGTGAGTATTGCAATATAATGTCCATCATGTAGATCAGTGTCATTAAACATACAAATGAATAGTGCAATGTACACTTTGCTTATGAATATCATATACAGAAAACAGATGATCACAGACAATATTTTTTAACTTCTCTGGGTCTTCAATGTGCAGAGACCAAAGATGGGGCAGAGGAATCTTTGGCACCAGGTAAGTGACATTTTGTACATACACCAAAATTGAGAGAAACACCACCTCAATGTTTGTACTGTAGTGTCTCTTCCACAGCATGTTTTTGTCCTTTCTGCCTCCCCTCATCCCTAATCAGTTGTGGCAGATGTCTACCCCTCCCTGAGCTTGTTTCTGCCAGAGCGTTCTTCTCATCAAAAGGGAGTTTTACCTTCGCACTATCGCCAGGTGCTTGCTCAAATGGGGTCATTTGGTTTTCTCTGTGTTATTGTAGGGTATTACAATATATAGCACCTTGATGGAGCTGTCCCAGTGTTATATAAATAAAACTGAATTGAACTGAGCTGAATTCTAATATAAATGGTGTATTCAAGGATCTGGATATTTTAAAGGTGATACTTGAATCACAAGTTGATCAGGCCTTGCCATCAGGGTCCTTCAGCTTTGTTTAACCTTCCTGCTTGTCTTCCTGTTGTAATTTACCTTCTTCCCTGATATTGTTTGTTTGTGAAATCACTTTGTATTTTTTCAAGACAACTGAGAAGTTAATATTGTTATAATTAGAATAATGTCATAATAATTACAGAGCTTACAGTTGCATGCATAGAACTAAAATCTATAACGCTGAGAAAGCCAGAATGCCCTACATTTTGTATGCATACGTGCAGCTGTAAACTGTCAATCACTTAACTAATGTTTCATTGTGAAATTGTTACTTGTACAACTTTAGTTATTGTTTCAGTTCAGTTAATGGACAAAGACAAAGAGACTCAATAAAAGTTTCTACACAGCATTCCTACCTCTAGTCCTACCTCTTACTCAATATGCACTACAACCGATCACATTGCACCTTAAATTGAAGTCATAACTTGCTCCTTACATTCCACCCACTCATTTATATAGCATATATAACTTGTACGTGTCTGTGTAGATACTTACATTATTACACACATTCGCTGTGTAGGCACCTCTTAAACTTTAAGTCAATTTTCTTTATTGTCTCTCTTGTTTTTTTTTTCCTTTTCCTTTTTCTTCTCTTATTCTAAAAGAGTTTTTGTGTAAAAATTTGCATGCTGCTAACAGAGAGATGCCAAAATGTGTTTCATTGTTCTTGTAACAGTGACAATAAAGACACATTCTATTCTATTTATATGATGATTAAAAATAACATAAAATAAGATATTATCCAAAGAAACATGTAGAGCTATTCATTTACTCCCAGCCAAGAGTCACATCGTCAAGAGGGCCACTGATTGTCCCGATGGTTGGACTTTGATTAGTGGTCGCTGCTTTCGCTACGTTCCAGCAGTTATGAACTGGGCTAATGCTGAGGTAACTTTCCTTTGTTTGTATTGTATTTAACACCTGGCTAAACCACATCATTTTAACTGTTACTTGTTACTTTGAAAACCTCTGCTCTCTGTCTCTATTGAAGATAAACTGCTTGTACATGGGGGCACACCTTGCATCAGTGCACAGTTGGTGGGAGTACCATCAGATTCAGAGGCTGACTGCCCCTTATGGCTACAGAGAAGCTTGGCTTGGAGGAACTGATGCAGCCTATGTAATTTGTTTATCATTACATACTATTTCTAAGGTGTCTGTTGAATTCATTCAGGCTCTCTACTGCATAGTGAAAAGAAACTTTTAATTTACACTTGCAGGAACCTCTGTCTAATGATATTAGATATCTCTTTCATGTTCATAACTATATTGCCAAAAGTATTCACTCACCCATCCAAATCATTGAATTCAGGTTTTATAATCACTTCAATGGGCACAGGTGTACAAAATGAAGCACTTAGGCATGCAGACTGCTTCCACAAACGTTTGTGAAAGAACAGATCACTCTCGGGAGCTCAGCAAATTCCAGCATTAAGCCGTGATAAAATGCCACATGTCCAACAAGTTCAGTCATGAAATTTCCAAGCTACTAAATATTCCAGTCAGCTGTTAGTGGTATTGTAAAAAAATGGAAGCGATTTAGAACCAGAACAAATCGGCCATGTAAAATCACAGAGTGGATTCAGTGTGCAAGTGACTGATTTTCTGCAGAGCCACTGGCTACAAACCTTCAACCTTCATGTGACCTTACGATAGCTCAAGAAAAATGTGTAGAAAAATGTATGAAATGAAAACTCTTAAAAATGTAGTGTCTAACCAGATGCTTTATATTGGCATGGCATTATCTTTGTCTCCAGTAACACTCGGTGGAAACTTGGAGTGGTTTTTGACCACGATGTCTCAATGCACATGAAGCATATTTATATATGACAGCTTTCTTCCATTTGCAAAATATCTCTATAAAATTAGAAACAAACAGAGTGATGCTCTAAAAGGAATTCAAGCATTCATTACCCCCAAAAGTTGATTATGTTCATCTGGATGTAGCGTACATTTTGTCACTCATCCAAGTAACTTCTGCAGTGATTCAAAGCACAATATTTAAAATGAGCTCTTAATGTGTGTGTCTGTATTGGGTTCATCAATCCATGACCAATTCTGGACATGCAAACTATATCCATTTGGACATTCAACCATGACCTAACTTGGGCCTCAATACTAAGTGAAATCTGCCAGTTAGTTACATGGAAAGTTATGTACTTGTACTGAAGTCAGCTGATCTGAGAAGACTACGCTTCACATTTTGACGTGTCTACATAATGCAATTAATTTCTGTCTTCTAGGAGGGTGTTTGGTTCTGGAGTGATGGGAGCCGTTTCGACTACAGACGCTGGTGCAGTGGAGAGCCAAATAATATGTTCTTTCAGCATTGTCTTCAGATGAATTATAGAGGTGATTCAAAGCACAATATTTAAAATGAGTTATTAATAAGTGAATGAGAGATTAAAGGTACAAGCCATAAAGCATGTTAACTCACGTGCAGATCTTGTCTGCATTGGATTAATCTGGACATGCATACTACGTCCATTTGGACGTCCAAACATGACCTAACTTGGACGTCAATACAATGTTCACCATTTGAACTTTGGACTAGGTCATTTATTTTTACATCTATGACAGATGGAGGAAATTTATATGATTAATAAATGGAATATTTTTTATTTACTAATATCAGTATTTCTTTTTTTTTTCTTTTTTTTTTACAAATGTCACCATTCAACATTTCTGTTATCAACACATGTGCATGTGGTTTATTTATTAACAAACACTATTTATTATGTGTTTGCCTATTTATTCAGTAAATATGTATGCGGGGGGGTTATTTTCCATTTTTCCATTTAATAATTTATTGATTTATTTCAGTTAATCAAGTTATTTGTTTGTAACCAGGTTAAAGCTGTCATTTATGTGATGAAATAGTAAACACATTTAAATCCATTTAAATAACAATGCTAACTATTGAGTAAAAAATTTGGAATTCCTTTTAAAAGGAAAAGGAATGTTGTCCTTTAAAAAAAACTTTAAATGAATATATCCATTATGTATGATTTATTTTTACAAGTATCCTGTTTAACTGGGAAGAGCTTTATTAAAGGAAGTGAATGGTTGTGATCGAAGGCAGGACTGAGAGAAGTTGCAACAGAAAGTATGAGATGTTTGTGCAAGTATATATGTATGAACTGGTCTATCTGCTCAACAGTCTTTGTTGATACTCACTGGCGTCACTTTGCAGAGTGGGTAGGGTTTAGGTTTTCATTTTTGTAACATTTACTTATTTTTACTTTTGAATCTTGCAGGTCCCAAGTGCTGGGATGATCTGTGGTGCTCCTATCATCGGCCATCTATCTGCGCTATGGAAATCTGATGAATCTTTGACTGAGACTTTAGCAGTAAATTCCTGCACTTATGTGTGATACAGTTTGTGTGTTGTTGTCTCTTACATTATTTTATTTTGAAGTATAATATGTTCTTCTTTGTACCACCCAAGTAAAACAACAAAATGACCAGTCAACACAAGCTGGGCTACCTTAAAGATCTTAAATTTCTCTTGTTTGCTCACATCTCTTTCTTGCAACATTAGTTTTAAGCAAGCATGTCTCTGTCTCATGTATTAGTTTAATTGTCTGGTCCAATAAACCAGTTTATTTAATACATTCATGAGACATTCAGTTAACTTAAATAAAAGTGCTAAGATTGTTTATACAAATTTGTGTTTCCCCCTTGTTTGTATGTAATGCCACGGTAAGTGGGTGTTAGGTTTATATAGTGGATTGTCATTTATGCTTAGAAATATCTACTCATATATGCTTAGAGTTTTATAATTAGTTGTAGGGTTTGATCCTTAATAGTCTGCAAACTTTGTGTGCATTCCAGAGCACTCTGGGAGCATGGGAGAGGTCGTACCTTCTCTTATTGTTTTGTGGTAGGATAAACGTATCTATGTCTGTTTTAGGCTAAGTGCCTTTTGTTTAGATGAACTGCTGGACTTCCAGGCCAGCAGGTTTAGGTAAGTCATTTATGGGGTCACACTCTGACCCCCCCCCCACACACACACACAAACACACACACACATATACTTACACAACGCACAGGCAAGGTACTCTTTGTGTGTATGTATACGTCATATGTTAATGAACCTATGTATATTCATGTAACCACAATAAAAGAGCAGTGTTACGGGGGAGCGGACGAGAGCAACTGGGGTCAAGCGAAGGAACGGCGCTTGTCCGGTTCTCTCCCGTGCACGTGAAACATAAAGAACTTTGCCTACTTGTGTCTTGCTTTGCTGTGTAATTAAATTGTCTTCAACGTTCCAGCGAATAGGGTTAAGCTACAAACCTATCAGTGGGCATGTGATGAAAATTTGATCTACTTTTTTTTAACCCCTTTCTGACTCTCTACCAACATTATTCCTAAATACAGCACTCATGTCTCTTTGTATACAGTTAAAGATGAAACAACAAAAAATTGTCAACACATAATCCAATATGTAGAAACTTATCTGTAGCTGGGCCCATCTCTGAAAGCACAGAAATTACAAATTCAAGCCCAATCTCCTTCATAGAGAGGATAACAAAACATGACAGTAATCTAACTATTTTAAGCAAACTTTGGAGTGTACATAACAGTATTTGGCAAGGCAAAGAGAAAGGCGAGATATGTGGTTTGAACCAAGTGCTGTTGACATCAGAACAATGGAAGAAAGGGGACTGACACCACCACCTGGGGTATTTCAACCCAGGAAATATGACCTTTAATAAGTACAGTTGTACCAATCATAAAACTATGCAGGATTATTGGTAAGGTAGAAATATATTAAATTAATTTGTTATATTTTTTAAAAATGTGCCTAGAGCTGTAACAAAAAAAGGTTAAACGATTAACCTTTAAACGTAAAATTAACAGCGTTCAGTTAAAAACTTTTCATTTCCATATAGTACTAAAAAGAAGGGTCACAACAATAATTGTATAATGATTAAAAAGCAACCCAGGTAGTTAATAAATTAATAAAATTAAAGGGCCAATGTGTGGAGTGAGCCCCAGGTTTTTATCCTTTAATATTCTTTATATTGTTGAGCCTTTAAAGAATTAAATGTGAGGGTTGAAACTGACAGGTTAATTTTATTTTTCTCTTCTTTGCCACAATACCACAATCTGGACACTAAATATCACCATTGTTTACATCACTAACACTGGTTACATACCAGTCAGAGTATGCTCTAAATTATCTTATCAGATATAAGATAATTATCAGTCTATCACAGGACTAACACATAGAGACAGAGAACCATTCACACTCACATTCACACCTTTGACTTTTAAATTCACCTAACCCCACTATCTCCTATCACTACATCTCCTTTAACTTCCTAAGACCCGAACTCTTCCACGGCATGCATTTTTAATTTCTCTTTGATATTTGGGCTGATTGGGACCCGATGAATGTAAAAACAAAGAATTACCAGATTTTTTTTTTACCTTATTTTTGTTTCTAAGAAAAATGAGAGCCACATATGAGGATATTCACTTAAAATTTCGATAGAACAGTAGCGGTATAATGTCCTCGTAAGTGGATATCAGGCCCTTGTAGAGCAAGATTTAGTATTTTGGTCTAAATAACCCAAAATGTGATGCTTTTTTCATCTAAGAAACATTGCCAAACTCAGGACTATTGTATCCAAAGGCAAATTGGAAATGCTTATCCTTGCCTTCATCTCCTCTCGTTTAGATTACTGTAACGCACTCTTTTCTTGTCTGTCTAAGGTTTCCCTAAATCGTCTCCAAGCGGTCCAAAATGCCGCAGCAAGGCTTTTATCCCACAGTCATAAATTCTCCCATATCACCCCTGTGTTAAAATCCTTGCACTGGCTTCCGGTTGGGTATAGATATCAGTTTAAAATCCTCACTTTTACATTCATGTCACTACAAGGTGAACCCCCCACTTATATCACTGAGCTTCTCCAACCTTACTCTCCAAACCGGATCCTTAGATCCACTGATAGTGTCCTTCTAACCATTCCACGGACCCATTTGAAAATGAAGGGGGATCGCGCTTTTCAAACCCTGGCTCCAATATTGTGGAACAGTTTACCTCGCCCGCTATGCACCATCAACTCTGTGGCTTCTTTTAAAAACAGCTCAAAACACATCTGTTTAGACAGGCATTTAGGTAATATTCATGTGCAGTATGCTGTTTTATTGGATATGCTATTATACCCTCTTTATACTGTTTTATTGTTTCATTTAATATGCTTTTATATCCCCATGTGAAGCACTTTGAAATAACTTCCTGTTTTTAAAAGTGCTATATAAATAAATTTTACTTACTTATTTCCTTCCGGATGATCTGATATCGTCGTGTTGGTGTTGTTCCCAGATCATCATGAAAATGTTGTTCCAGGTTCAACATTGCAAGTGACCAATCACATTGTTGTGACGTTATTCTTTTGCGCGCCAAGCCATTCGTGCATTTATGAAATTCCAATGTAGCAAGGACAATATCAATTCTGCTTACCGTTTATTAAAGGGTTAGGGTCAGGGTCCGTTGATCGGTGGACAGAGGCGGTTTCTTGCAGCTTAAGTACAGTTTTTTGTTTTACGGCGGTTTTTCCCGAAGTCGCAAAAGTATGACGTCACAACATTCTGATTGGTCACTTCCAATGTTGATCCTGGAACAACATTTAGTATGATGATCTGGGAACAACACCAACACGACGATATCAGATTGTGCTTTACTTACTATCTCCATATTGACCCCTGCTGGCCAATTTGGCTATCACCAAATCTCGATGATGCCGTTCATTGAGACAATGATGCAGACATGCCCCGCACAAATTGTTTCCAAATGTTGGCACATCATATCAAGGGTAGGAACACCAGTCCAATAAACCTATTTCACGGAGGAATAATAACTCATGGATGTCATTGTTGCCGGAACATAAAAAGGCACCACTTGATTTTTTTTTACACATGTGCACATGGTCAGATTGGAAGAGCACACCCCCAGCAACTTGAAAAAACTTAACAGAAACAAAAGTGACTTTTTTATACCAGACTGTCAACAATTGTGATGAACACATTCCCACACAAACAGGGAAAGAAAAATACTGAGACATGTTAAAGACCTGGGAATAATGTCACACTCCAGTAAACAGCGTTCAGGTTAGCCTCGTCAGACAAGTCGGGATTCCAATATGGCAATGCCCTCGAAAATGGTTGTTTTGCTAGCCCTCTACAAAAACAAATTACTACTAAACACTTCTGTAGCCATAGCTGGACTCGGTGGGCCGGTGGTGATTTTTCGTTTTGATGTTTCCGATGTTTTATTTTCTCTTTTTTTCCGTAACGGTATAAACAATGAAAGGTCTCGTATTCTTGTATTCAAAGAAAATATTACGCGTTTTGTATAGAGGTGAAAAGGAACAGTTTGTCCCGGACTTCAGCTAGAATGGAAAAAGACACAAA
This sequence comes from Oreochromis aureus, assembly GCF_013358895.1. NCBI lineage: Eukaryota > Metazoa > Chordata > Actinopteri > Cichliformes > Cichlidae > Oreochromis > Oreochromis aureus. The sequence goes on along the minus strand of NC_052944.1, from coordinate 50,098,334 downwards.
GCTGGAGTTATTCTGCGTCTTTACGCTGCAGCTGTCTCTTCTTCTCTCATTCTCTCCCCCTCCCTCTCCTGTTTCTACTTCAATCATGAAACTGATCAATGATCAGCTGATCGGCTTTTCTGTCACAAGTCCCATCTCTCTTGTTTGTTTATCATCCACTTTGCGCCAGAAAGAAGGCCCCAGTAGATGTCGCGCTAAACAACAGCAGCACATTTAAGCTTGATCAGCTGTTGTTAAAATTTATTTAATATTAATTTCTAGTATCAGCTGATGTTTGCTGGAGCCACAGCTGTAAAGCTGCTGGTCATGATATCGGTTTGGATATGTGGTGAGAGGGAAACATGAAGATGAAACCAGGAGATGTCCTTACTGAATCATCAGAGCTGAACAGGTGATGGAGGAACAGGTTTACCTTTTAGGTGACATGAATGAGTTGAAGGGAAGTTATGAACTGTTTCTGAGAGACAAATAACACCAGGATCCTTTTTTTTACGTAGCTGACAGCTGGTAACTGTGCAGGGGTGGGTCTAGCAAACTTTTGCCAGGGGGGCCAGGTAGGGCATTAACAGGGAAAGGGGGGCACAAAGAAATACCTTTCTTTCTTATTCTCATTTAAAATATCTAGCTTTTAACAAATAATTATCTGAATCTTACAACAAACGATTGCTAGATTGATACATATATACCGTCAAAACAGTGTACATCACTGTCACAACAGCATTTGTTTTCATTCAAAGGCTTTATGGTTTTTCCTATAATGGTGAGCCGGTCTCTAGTCAAAATGCCCGGGCCGATTTTTTGTTCCAGTCCAGCTCTGTATGCAGCTCATCTGCAGTCTGATGTTACCTACATCTTCCTATTCAGAAGGCAGAATTTCCGAGTTCTGAGTACAATCGAAAGCACCACGACTGCAGTTTTTGTGTTGGATGTAAAAAGCGCACGTGACGCTGTGACGTAGGCTAGAATCATGGCGGCAGTAGACGATGGTCCAGGCGTGGGATTCCTCTCATCGTAATATGCACATTATTTTTTCCTTTCTGTTGGTAGGTGGCACAGTGCACTTGTGGCAGGATACTAATTTAAAGTAACTTACCCAACACTACTTGTGAGTACACTTATTTAGTACTTTTGTAGTAAAACCACAAATCAAAACAGTCGTCCTCCTGTTTTAGTTTTTGATCCCTACATTACCCATAATGCACCACAACAGCCTATAGTTGAGTCAGACATTGGAACCATAGAGTTAAACTTACCTTTGGAAAACATAAATGCATTAAGCTCCTCCAGTCTCCTATGCAAGAATACTCCCTAACTCCTGGTTTGCCTTTGATTTGTCAACAACAATGTAATACAATAACACACACCTGCACTGAATTAGCTTTCCAGGGGGGAAAATAATTAATTAATAAAATGTGGTGAAGTAATTTGTCTTTATTCATACCAGCAGCAGCTGATTGTTTGTGGGAAACATTTGAAAGTTTTTTAATCATTTGCTAAATACGGGCAGATGCTTCTATGACACACATCTACAAACTAGCTAAACTGATACAGATTTTCTTTTTGTTTTTCTTTTGGAACTGAAACTCAAAGTGTAGCAAATCCTAGTGTTCTGAAACCGACAGCAGCAGCGGAAATTCCCCCAATCTGCCAAATTTTAGTGCTTAAACAAAAACAGGTTGTTATTAGTGCTTAAAAACAAGCAATGATTGACAGTAAAAGGAAAAACTGAGTGGAGACATTGAGTCCTGGGAGGGAACAGCAAAAACAAGTGCAAGTTTGAATCGTAGGTTCAAAAATTTTGCTACTACCAGTCATCAAAACAGGGCTGTTATTCGACAGAAGTCAGCAATGCAGTGATCATTAAGACAGGACACTGGCACCAAAGTGCACCACATGTGTAATGATGAACATATCAAAGGTTTAGATGTACACAATGATCTTCGATGTCTGGGAAATGAAGAGAGCAGTGTCAGCTGTGTCAACAAATGAGCACTTCAGAAAACAATTTTCAGGATCTCTGTGTTTTTTATTAACATGTATAATACACCATGTTGTAAACTGAATTGATGGAAGTATTATTATTATCATTATTATTTTACTTGAACTTACAGATGGGTTAACTGACATTTATAATCTTTAATAGGTTTCCTTAAATATATGACCATTTTTCTTTAAAATTTCTTTAGAATAAAATAAATAAAATCAAGTTTAATTACCAAGCAAATAAACAAAAGAAACTGTCAGTGAAATGACATCTAAAAGCAATCAGAGAGGCTGTGCCAGGAATCTGTGCAGTCAAAATGAAAGTGAAAGTACAACCTTGAGTGACACATAAACATGAGGGGTGAGGATATGTGCTAAGTCTTTCGTTTTTTCTGTTTCCAGGAGCCAAGGACAAACAGATACACATAGCTTCAGAGAGCGTCACGTGACTGTATACACCAAGATGTATGCTAAAATGATTCCCCTTTCACTGAATGATATTCCTGAACTTTTCTGAAATAATAATGATGTAAAGAAAGAAGTGTGCAAAATTTTAAACATGGGACTGTTGAAGGCTTTCTTGTGAAGGCTGTTGTTCATTTTCAATCCCCGTGACTCCGTTTTTTTTTTAAATGCATCTGAAAAGTATTCACTTGTTCTCGTTTCACTTTTTCCACATCTTTATATGTTATAGCCTCCTTCAAAATGGATTACATTTATTTTTTCACTTCAAAATTCTAAACACAATACCCCCTAATAACTAAGTGAATTAAAGTTTGCTTAAAATTGTTGCTAATCTCACATAAAGCGGCCAGGAGTTACTGCACATCGGCTACAACATGAAACTGACAAGATCTGAAGAGTCTTGTTGCTCCTTTAACATACCAAAGGAACCAACGCGACCAGTGGGTGATACGTGGATTGTTATTGTTACTCGCAGATGGGAAAGATGGAGGATAGAGGAAGCAGAAGCAGGGATGCTGCTCAAAAGTACCACCCAGACACAGCCTAGGAGTGTTTCTCAGCAATACACAATCCCTGATCAAAAAAAGAACAAGTTTGAACTACTCATTCATGCAAATTTCTCTGTCTGAGAGAGTTGCATTTCAATAAGATCCAACACACCTGTGGAGCTAGGAGACGATGAGGGGGTTTGTGCATTTATATGCTGGTCTGAAAAAAGAATGATGACACACACACACTGCTGACTGGACATAGAGTACTTTCCTGTTACACCACAACCTTTTTTTCTATGGAGGGAGCTAACAGTCTTGCTAATTATGGAGGCTAACACTAATTAAACTAACACTACCAATATGTACAATATGTAACACGTGCGACCAGAAAGGAAAAAAACTTTGGATCATGTTTATACAAACATAAAGATTCAGGTAACTCCCACACTTAGGCCAGTCTGACCACTTCCTCTGCTCCTTTCTTATGAATACACACAACAAGGCCCAACGTCATGAATCATCAACTGCAGGACTGTTTCTCTCGCACTGAGAAGCGTGTCTACAGTTAGCCAAAAGGGTCCTAAACGTAGCCATAATGGTGAAATCAAGATATAATGTATATCTGGCATATCTGGCATATACATTACATACATTCCCACATAGCAAAATTGGTATGGCCCGGATCTGGCCCACACAATGTGCTTACACATGGCCCACATACCACTAAGAATGACGGCTCTTTGGCGGCCCAGATCAGGTTTGCCAGAGGTGGCCCACACATGGGCCAGCACAAGGCCAGTTACAAGACAGTCTTGATTAGTCTGAAGAAGTATCAGCTTTCAAAACATGTTTTAAAAACTGAAGTTCTGACATTGTTTCAGAAAAGTTATGGTTTCATCTCTAACCTTTTAGCAGCCAGAGGCCAGGGAAGCAGAACATCATATCACGAAGGCCCTGAGTAAATTCCCAGCTGGGAAAGTACCCAAAGAATGTTTCAGAGAGATAAAGGACAACTGCTGCCTAAGGGAAAACCTTAAGTGATCCCATATGTGTCCAGAGTTTCACAACAGATCAGACATATTTTCTTAAAACAATATCTGTGCCTTTCAAACCCTAAAAACATGCTACCCCAAAATTAATCACTATATATATGTAAATTGTGGGGGTGCCAGGTGAAGAAGCCATGCTGTAAGTGACTAAGAGCTAAGCTAATAGCTACGCTAAGCTAGAAAATCCTCAAAGACAAAATTAGTAAATACTGTGAATTTTGCTTTAAACCATGTGAAGATCACACTATGAAAGAACTTGTTATGTAAAGGTTTTTATTTAAAACAGGCTACACTCATGAGCCATACAAAGCACCACCAAGTGAAAATCATTTACCATGGCTCATTTATCATAAATTAGTGAGCAGCCTTGGGAAGAAGTAATAGTTTTCAAAACATGTTTCAAAACTTAAGTTTAACATAGAACCACTAGCCCAGGCCGTAAGATAGGATGTTTTAATTTCTGGTATTCGTGTTAAAGAGGAGATACATAAAGTCTCTTTATATGCACATGATGTGTTGGTGCTCTTATCCTGACCTGAAACCTCCCTCCCCCGTCTTGTTGAAGTAATTTCATCTTTTGGTGCATTTTCAGGCTATAAGATTAACTTTGCCAAGTCAGAGGCCATGCCCCCTGGGGTCATTATTGACAGTTACAACTGTTCAACTGTTCCCTTTCCATTTCACTGGTCTCCTACTGGGTTTACTTATTTGGGGATACGGATTTCTCCCTCTTCTCATCAGCTGTTCAAGCTCAACTTTGTCCCTCTTTTCGATTCAATCAAGGCTGATCTGGAGTGCTGGGCCCCCCTCCCCATTTCATGGCTTGGCAGAGTGGCCCTGATGAAAATGAATATTGTGCCCAGACTGCTATATCCTGCAAATGATCCCCATCTTGTTATCTAACAAGGTTATTAAGGTTTTGGAGGGTTGGTTAAGTGCTTTTATATGGAGCAAAAGAAGGCCCAGGCTTAAAATGGCCACACTCCAGATGTCCAGTCGAGATGGAGGTGCTGATTTACCCAATCTGCGACTTTACCAACTTGCTATTCATCTTACAGTGATCGCAGACTGGCTCAGATGCGACTCTACCTCGATCTGGCTTGATATTGAATCCTCTCAGTCCAAATGTCCCCTGTTTAATTTGTTATGTGTTAAAGAGATCAGTCAAGTCAAAAAACTCTCCAACAATCCTATTATCCTATGCTCTGTCAAGGCCTGGAGGTCTGTCCGTGCTTTGGAGGGTCGGGCCCATTTGACATCCTCCCTGGCTCCTGTTATGAATGGCCCTTATTATATGTGGTCTGGTCTAATTTCGGGCTGGTTAACTTGGGTGATCTGTTTAGAGGCCGGACCCTTCTTTCCTTTCAGCAGCTTCAACAATGTTTTGGCCTTCAAAATGTGGAATTCTTTAGATACCTGCAACTGAGGCACTTTATAATTAATGACACCACCCTATTGTTGGACCCTACTAGATCCTCAGTGGAGGATGCTTTGTCCTCCGCATTGTTCTTGGTCATGTGTGAAAATTCAATATTTCTGATGTTGGAAAGGTGCTTTCAGTTATTTCAGTTACTTCAGTTTCTCGCTTAAAATATGAATATGAATTGTTTTAAAAGATAAAAAAACTAAGCTGAGCAAAGTTACTATGGCATCTTCTTCTCAGTGTGGCCTGTAAGGCTCAAAAGCATACACACGTTTCTTTATGTCTGACCATAACTGAATTTAGGAACAGGAACTACCACAGGATCTCTCTGCAGGTGTAAAAGGGCTGTGGCAGCAGACATTGTATTTATTAGGTGAACCGAAATGGACCGGTCATGAGTGGACCGAGGCAGGTAAAAGGGTTTAACAAAAAACAAGCCGTTTATTGAGGTTGGGAAAAATATGCAAAACAAGGGCAGAAGAGAACAAAGATTAGACTAAAACCTATACTGAGAAAAACTAAACTAAGATCAAAGCACAAGGAATGTGGGGAAAAACTTCAGAACAGGAACACGGAGAGACTGAGAACTTAAATACAAAGAAGGGCAATGAGGGAAGTGGAAACACATGGGGAACACAGCTGACACAAATGAACATGACACCACAGGGGCAGCAAAACTAAACACACATGGAACATGAGACTGTCAAAATAAAACAGGAAACATAGTGAGACAGACTGTGACAACACGAGCGTGACACAGGGGTCAAGGGGACACGAGAGAGAAGGAGAGAGCGAGAGATGACATGAGAGAACATACATGAAAGCACAACACAAGAACGATGAGACACGGGAGACATGACAGACTCAGACAGAAAACAGGGAATGACACAGTGATAAGAAAACACTGGGACCGGGGGTATAATTAGGAAAACCAATGACTAAACTAAAAGACTGAAAACTCAAAAATTACAAATAAATCAGAAAAACAGTAATATTGGATCAAATGATTGTGGCAGTAGATTTCAGTAAATTGACACAGATATCATTATAATTGTGAGATAGTGTTTTTAGAACATCATTTTGCTAAGTGTCAACGTGACGAGAAAAGTCTGTCAATGACACAGAGACGTCTCACTCAGGTTTTTGTAGAAGATGGTTCTGAAAACACTCCCATATTACAGTAAATGTTGTGGCTTCATTTTTTTAATGACAATTATGGGTCCAAAAAGTCACAATGGGCTGCTCAAGAGCCGGGAACACATTATTGGCTGTTTTAAACAGGAGGGATATTTTATTCTGTAATATTAGAACTCGAAACATAGTTAATAAGACTAATTGTTCTGTAGTTGTGTTCATAAAACCTCTGTTGAGGTTCAGTCAGTATGTGAAATTAAGTAAGTAGGAAATCAAATTAGGTATGAGGAAATTATTCTGGTTTTGGTTGGAAAAGAAAGAAATGTGATGAAGGTTTGGCAGGTATGACTGAAAAAAATATATGTGTTAGTATTTTCAATGTTACATTCCTGTTAAACTTATATGTAAATATAATAAACATGTAAATGCTGGTGCTAGAGCAGCTCAGCATCCACACTTGGTGGTTGTAGTTTCTGGCTAATAATGAAAAGAAATAGAAAATATTCTACAAAAAGTTTTCAACTGTTTTTTTTTCTGTCCTGTTTTTAATAAACTGTTATTCATTTTGTATTTGCTCAAAGATACTAAAAATCACCATGAAGATGCTAACTGTGTCTGCAGTTCTCTGTGCAATGGTGGCTCTAACCACGGCTGCTGGTGAGTATCATTGTATAATTTTTATTATGTATATAATTTTAATTAAACATATAAATGAATAGTACAATGTACACCTTTCTTATAATTATCAGATGCAGATAACTGATGGTCAAAGTCAATATTTTATGTGGTAATTTGTCCGTGTCTTCACTGTGCAGAGGCCAGAGATGAAGTAGAGGGATTGATGCCCCCAGGTGAGCAATATTTTCTAGATTTTCAATAATTATTCTCATGGTTAACAGAGAAAAAAATACCTCGATGTTTGTAGTACAAAGGATGTTTTCAAGTGTCTGGCTGTTATAAAGTCCATACTTAACCCTTTAAGTACCACACCAAGAAAAAAAGCAATGGAAAAACCATTTGGTTGTGCATTCTCACCGACACACACTCTGTGATTATCATCAAGTGTAGCTGCCATTGTAGTGTAGAGCCTTCATTACACCTGTACTCTGTCAATCACTTAACTAATGTTTCAGTGTCAAATGTCACTTGTGCAACTTTTCAGTTATTGTTTGTATAATTAATAAACATAATACAAAATAAGATATCAGCCAGAGACACATGAACAGCTATTCATTTGCTCCCAGCCAAGAGTCACGTGGTCAAGAGGTCCCCTCGTTGTCCTGGTGGTTGGACTAAGTACGGTCATCGCTGCTTTTTCTTTAATTCAACAGTCGCGAGTTGGGCTGATGCTGAGGTAACTTATTTGTATTGTCTTCAATACCGATTAAACCACATTCTTTTAACTGTTACGTACTCATTACTTTGAAAACCTCTGCTCGCTTTCCTTCTCCATTTAAGAAATGCTGCTTGATCATGGGGGCACATCTTGCATCAGTTCGCAACATCAATGAGTACCGTGAGATTCAGAGGCTGACTGGCAAAAAAGAAAGTTGGATTGGAGGAACTGATGCATCAGAGGTATTTTGTTTATCATTTGTCAGGTGTAGGCATGAGAACTGATAAGAATTTAACTCCAATTTGATTATCCATTCTCTTATTGATTCTCATTGGGTTCTCCCTGGCTCTGCTTTGAAACTCACCACCATAGCTTAGCAGCATATCAATCACAGTGCATTTTTGAAAATTAATTGAATGCTGTGTGGTCAAATGTTTATGCTTGTTGAAGGTATTTCCTCTCTTTGTTGGGATCAGTGATTAATTTTAAAAAACGATGTGTGTTGATTTATATCTCATGGTATCCCTCTGAACATCGCTGCTCTTTCATATGCATTTGTGGGGCAAGTAATGCAGGGACAGCAGCTTCAAGACTTCAAGCTATGTGCTTAAAGTCAGATGATCTGCTTGGACTCTGGGTAGGCTTAACATTTTGACCTGTCTGAACCAATAAGTCCAATTTCTGCCTTCTAGGAGGGTGAGTGGTTGATAAAGGTAAATTAGAACACAATTATTAATATGAATTCTTAATGTGTGTGAATAGTTTCTGTGATCAAAGATACAACTAATAACAGCTTGTTAACAAGTGTTTGGGCTTTGATTTGTGTAGAATTTTACTGATTTCTACTTTTGAACCTTTCAGTTTTCAAGTGCTGGGATGATATGTGGTGTGATGCTCATCTGCCATCTGTCTGCGCCAAGAAAATCTGATCATTCTTGGACTGACACTGGAGCATGAAATTCCCATAAAACACACACTGATATATGATGGTGTTTGTGTTTTGCTCGCTCTTACTTCATTTCGTTTTGGAGCATTATATTTTTCCTCTCTCTGTCATAACAAAATGACCAGCCAACACAAGCTGGGCTGTCCATGAGGCAGCCTTTAAAGCAGTCCTGTCTTTAATAAGAGCAGGCTAGTTACCAAAGGTCTGGTAGTGATTTTTTTTTCTCTGCAAAGAAAACTTCTTCTTTCCTCTTGTTTATTATTTGCAACAATAAAGCTTCAAGCAAGCATGTCTCTGCATTATTTTTTGTTTGCTTGTTTGTTTGTTTGTTTTGAGGTGCATATACAGTACTGTGCAAAAGTTTTTAGCAGGTGTGAAAAAATGCTGTAAACAAAGAATGCTTTCAGACATATGAATGATTGTTTATTGGCCCCCAATTATTCTGCAGCAGGATAACAACCCCAAACATACAGCCAAAGTAAATACTAAGAGAAATATCACGTTTGTCCTCATTAGGATAGGGATGAAACAAGATTTTTTTTTTATAGATTTCAATACAAATTCAATAGAAAGAATTACAATACAAATAAACCTCTCTATAGCATACTGTGGGGCCATCTCTGAGAGCACAGCAGTTACAAATTGAAGCAGAATCTGTGAACTTGTTCAACTCTTTTCATAATTTAGTTATTATATATAATTGATAAAAGGACATGTACTTAGAATCACACACAGTTTGGATGACAGTAAGTTTATACCTAATTGAGTTTAAGAGGAAGAGGAAGAAACCTCAGGCAGAACAATGCTCAGGGAGGGGTTGGTTGGGGTTATGTGAGAAAGACAGGACAAGGACATGCTGTGGAAGAGAGCTCGAGATTAATAACAAGTATGACTCAGTGCAGAGAGGTTTATTAACACATAGTGAGTGAGAAAGGTGACTGAAGAAGAAATACTCCCCGGCAGCCTACGTCTATTGCAGCATAACTAAGGGAGGATTCAGGGTCACCTGGTCCAGCCCTAACTATATGCTTTAGCAAAAAGGAAAGTTTTAAGCCTAATCTTAAAAGTAGAGATAGTGTCTGTCTCCTGAATAAAAACTGGAAGCTGGTTCCACAGAAGAGGGGCCTGAAAACTGAAGGCTCTGCCTCCCAGTTAATTTATAAATAGGCTAATAGGCTTAAAGTATCTCTGACTCAGCACTAGCCTGGTTTTCTGCCTGTTTATCTGAAGTAACTTTCTTTGTTGTTTCTCTGTCTTTTTATGGAGCCTTTCTAACCTGAGGTTCAATTCTCGAGCCATTGCTATTTTTCTTTTACATCCGCCTTCAGTCCTTTACCTGGCATCACTCATTCTATTTCTGGCATTTATTAATATTTCTATGCCGATAACATTCAGCTGTAAATGTCTTTCTGTACATGTCTTTTAAAGTTCGCCAGCTGCATTGGCTGTCCACCCTAGACTAATTTTCCAGATTAGTGACTGGTTCTCCAATAGTGGCTTTGTTTTAACCTCCAACAAGACTGAGGCCATGATTATAGCTAATTGTTGTGCACATTCAAGAGTCAGTCAAGTGATTGCTTCCTTTTTTCTCATCTTCAAAGACCAGTGCTGGTGTAATATTTGATTTCTCGCTGAACTTCGACTCACATATAAAATTGATCTGAATGATCTTTCTTTCATTTAAAAAACCATTCCACATTGTGAGCTATAGTCTTCTCCTCTGAACTAGAAAAAATGTTTTCATTAATTTCGTCATCGTCTTTAGATTATTGTAAATACATTTTTACTTGCTTAGAGAAATCACCCGTTTCATGTCTCCAAGCCATACAAAATGCTGCGGCCACACTCTAACTCAACTTATTCCCTTTACATTAGCTCCCAGTAGATTTTAAAGCCTAATTTGAGATTTTCTTACTTACATACAGAGCACTAAATGGTCCAGCTCCAGAATACTTATCTCAACTTCTCGTTAAAGACGCTGTGGCTCCTTGTCTTTAATCACACGCTCAAAATCTGTTAGTTGTCCCTGTGACCAGGAGGAACATATGAAGAGAAATATGTTTTAAAAAGGTTAAAATGCATACAATGTGATCTGCAAGTATAAACTGAGCTTTAGAAATGTGTACAATCATTTGTGTGTAACTAATCCACACAAAAAATATGAAGCAATCTAACCACACGTAAAACTTTCTGGAACATTAAATTGTGTTGTTTAATTTTTTTCTTTTAGTAGATTCACTAGGATCTAAATTTTAATTAAATAAAAATTAGATTACATTGAAAAAGCTAATTATGTAGATTTCGCTCCATCTGTGCTTGCTGTAACATCTTGATACTTATTTACTTGATCTGTATTCGACATTTTATGTTTAACCTCCTAAGACCCGAACTCTTCCACAACATGCATTTTTAATTTCTCTTTGATATTTGGGCATATTTGGGCCCAATGAATGTAAAAACAAAGAATTACCAGATTTTTTTTTTTTACCTTATTTTTGTTTTTAAGAAAAATAAGAGCCACATATGAGGATATTCGTTTAAAATTTTGATAGAACAGTAGCAGTATAATGTCCTCGTAAGTGGATATCAGGCCCATGTAGAGCAAAATTGAGTATTTTGGTCTAAATAACCCAAGTTTTTATAAATTTTTGGAACTGTAAATACCAGGTTACATTATCATTAACTACCCTCTCATTTCCCAGTGCTATAGAGGATTTGAAATTTGTCTTTTTAGAATCTAGTAACTAATTTATAAACACATTTTGTACAAAGGCTATTTGGGTGTTTTTATCCTAATCTGCAAATGTTGACTATTCCTCATGCATGTGGGCCAACAGCTTTTTATTCATTATATTAATGTTATAGACCCTTTAAAGAGCCAAATGTGAGAGGTGAAACTGACAGGTTCATTGTATCTCATGCTTTGCGAAGCAATACCAGAATCTGAACACTAGATGTGACTGTTGTTTACATCACTGATACTGGTTACATTCCAGTCTGAGCATGTCCAGGTACATGTCTGTTAGCAGATGTGTGAAGATGTATTTAGACTCAGCTGCAGCATGGGCAAATTGTCTTTTTTGTGTTTGTAGGGCCTTTTCTGTGTTCTTTAGAGGTTTGCAGGTTGTCGAGTGAGGTGGGAGGGTGTTGTGATGTATGAAGACTTTCTAAATTATTGCTATATTCTGTAAAGAGGAAGAACACTGAGAATAAACAACAAAAGTGTAAAGTGAAAAGGGTCTCAGTCACAGAGACGTGGTGAATCAGAGGTAGACAGTAAAATCGAAAGTGGGAATAACATTAACGTTTTTGCAAGACACAAAAGGATCCAGAATGGTGAAAGTGCAAAAGTTATTTCCTGACCAAAAGCTGATTTTAGATTCTGTCAGAGATAATATTAAAAACACTGCAGAGTTTGGACTGGAACACTTTACTGATCAGGAGATTTTCAGAGGTTAAAGTCTCATAGTGAAAGTGAAAAATCAAATTAGTGATGAATGGATTTGAACCGGTTCGAGTTTTGGTCTTGTCTGTGTCCTGTTTGTTGGATCGTGCCCCTACGCCTCTTCTCCAAACTAAGATCACAACTAGAAATACTGAATGAACTCATGAGCATAAGTGAACTAACCAAGGAAATACAAAATACACAGAGAACATAATGAAAAACAAAACTCAAAGAACCAAAAGACAAAAAACACTGAGTCAGTGACCCTAACATAAGTATCCAGTCATGCCTCTGTGTATCTGTCTGCGTCTCAGTGTGTATGTTGCCATTTCTTCCTGTTTTACTTTGGTAGTCTCC